>NC_136068.1:982061715-982661715 GCF_964261635.1 Lissotriton helveticus
GTGAGAATTCCAGTACAGGCTGGGGCCTCTAGCATGTCTATATGGCTAGGTCACCTTCATCTATGTGTCAAAAGACTTACCTTTGCAGGACTCTTCCCAGCAGTGCTGGATGCCAAAGGCAGCGACTGGTCGTGCGGTTCTCACTGTATCAGTCAGTGGCGTAGCTAGCCATACTGCCACCCGGCACAGCCCCTAATTTTACCACCCCGGTACAGGTAAGAGCAGAGGCGGGCAGGGAGGGGCCCCTTTAGCTAACCCACTGGTATCAGTATACGCCAATTTCACTCTGGGGACTTCATATGACTGGGTCCTGGTGGAGAGCCTTTCGAGGCCCCAGCACACAAGCTAATGCAGCAGTCTCGCATGGGCACCCTCCCTCTGAGACCACCACCCCAGCAAAGGAGGCCATACTGCAAGCTGCACTCTAGTGTATGGGGGCTCCCGAGCTCCCCACTCTAACGAAGAGAGTTTCACCCACAACGTGACATCATCACACACTGCATCCAGCACCTCTGTTCATGAGGCTACCTTCACAATACTACATGCAGCAGTTGTCTAGGGAAATCAAGCACACACACTAAGGAATCCATTGCTGTAGCAATTGAGGCAATCCACACAACACCATAGCATGGAAAGGAGACACCCAGACTGTGCACTCAGCACACACAACATAGCATTCAGCAGCACAGCGTAATCAATCAGATTTGTAGAACGCTTCTTGCCACCCTTGAGGGTATCCAGACGGTGGATAGGACGAAGAACACTAACACACTGCACTCACACACACAACACAACTTGCAGCATAGCATGAGCATGAGATATCCACATTGTGGACTCAGCACACACACCACAACGTGCAGCAGCCTAACATGGGAAGGAGCTTGTCACACTGCTCTCAGGACGCACAACACAACGTGCAAAACCCTACCACAGGATTGAGGCATACACACACAATATGCCCTCACACTCTCAACACAACATTCAGCAGCATAACATGGGAGTAGACACCGATACTATGGACTCACACCCACAACCATCCGTGTAGCACCTTAAAATGGGAAGGAGACACCCACGCTATGGACCCACAACACAACATTCAGCAGCATAACATGGGAAGGAGACACCCATACTATGGACTCACACCCACAACCATCCGTGTAGCACCTTAAAATGGGAAGGAGACACCCACGCTATGGACCCACAACACAACATTCAGCAGCATAACATGGGAGTAGACACCCATACTATGGACTCACACCCACAACCATCCGTGTAGCACCTTAAAATGGGAAGGAGACACCCACGCTATGGACCCACAACACAACATTCAGCAGCATAACATGGGAAGGAGACACCCACACTTTGCACTCTGCACACTCTACACAGCAGGCAGGACGGTATAATCCGACCCAGCATCTTAGAGTGAGAGGAGGTCAGCACACCAAAAAAGAAGCCCATCCACACAAGAATCAGTGCAGCATGGGGAAAGAACACTCACACTATACTCCATCACCTGCAAAGGAGCCTGCAAACACACTTCAACATGCAGACGTGCAGCCTGGAAAGGGTGCAGCGACACTGCACTCTTATGAAAGGACCATGCAGACACAATACATCATGCAGGAATGTGTCACAGGAGGGACATGCGTCCCAGTACCCTACCAGAGGAGGCGACTTGCACAATACATAATGAGGAGCTCATCTACGGGTGCACCCACACTGCTCGGAGCACCCTAGAAAAGGTCGCTGCACACACGATTTTACTGACTGGAGTGTGCGTCGTGAAGAACCACCTACGCTCTGATAAGCATTAAAAAAGCAAGCATATGCAAAGCCAATAGGTTGCAACTATGGGACCTCTTGGCTTTCCCAATGGCTTTTAGCTATGCTGTTTGGCATCCCTGGTGTTGAGCAGCATGACTGAAGAGGAGTAAAAAAAGCCCATTACACGCCGGCCTCCTCATTTTGTAGGTGCTAACAAAATGACGAGGATGCTTTTATTTATTTTTTGGTACCAATCTGATTTGTATTGGTAAAGTAAAGATGCTTTTATTTATTTTTTGGTACCAATCTGATTTGTATTGGTAAAGTAAAAGAGTGGGAGATGCAACATGGGGGTACAGAAGCAACATTGTGGGGAAGGAGCAGAAGCAACAAGGAGGGAATAAACAAGGAGGGAATGGGAGGCGGGAAGCAAACTACAGAGAGGGGGAGAGAAATGTGGAGCATTTGGGCTAGAAAAGAAAACTGGAGAGAAGCATCAACATGGGTGAGAAAGCAATGCAAGGGGAGCAGCGCATAAGTGAGATCGCATTATTGAGGGGTGGGGGAAAGCACATATGCGAGGGAGATCAATACAGATCGCGGTGGATGGTGGAAGAGTAGTACACGAGGGAGACAGCTGTAAAACACATGCACTCCTGTAGAGTGCCTAACGAAAAAGAGCCTGAAAGTAAGCAGTGGAAGGATACAAGTAGTGAGGTGTCCCTCACAATACAGCATGCAGAAACCTAGCACAGGAAGGAAGGGAGGCACAAAAAGATAACACATTACATAATTAATTCTTCTAAGGAAACATTTGCAGAAAAAATTACGTAGACGAATGACAGAATGATTGATTGCAGAACATAGGGCGAGAAGGAGCTCCAGTAAGCCAAGAGAGCAAATGGAGAAGAAATACCGGAAGAGCTCCGTGGGGCTGTTTCTTAATTACACTTTGTTTTCTTAAGAACTGGAATTCGTGTCCTGTAAATGAAGACAATTGAGGCCCTTCCCCAAGCACAGCAAGATGGAACTTGTTAACGAGAAACAGGCTTTTATTTTGTGTGCATGTGTGTCTTTCGGACGGTCTGATTGTGTATTGTTGTGATTGTGCATGTCTGTATACGTGGTTACATGTCGCTGAATGCCACGCATGCAAGCATGTGATGTCTGTCTTGGACGTTTGTCTGTGTGTAGCACTACGTTTCTTGCTAGTGCATATGTATCGCCGGTATGTCAGAGTATTTTGTTGTGTGTGTGTATGGTTGCGTGTGGGTACCTGATTCTGTGTGACTATGATTATGCGTTTGTGTAACTTAAAATGTGTTCAAATGACGCTGTTTTTCATGCAGTTAAGCATGTTTGTGATTGAATTTCTGTCTCTGATGCATGTGTATGTGTGTGCATGTTTGTGAAAATAGCACTGTGTGTATTGCTAGTGTGTATGTAACACCATATGTCACAGTATATCTTTGGGTGCTAGTGTGTGTCCGAGTGCCTTTCAGTCTTACTGTGTTGTGTGCCAGTCTGCATCTGGCGCGTGTATGCATGCCTGTGTTTCTGTAAGCATAGGACTGCGTGTCTTACTAGGATGTTTGTGTAGCATCAGTGTATGTCACCGTATCTGTCCATGTGTTGTTGTGGGGTATTGTGTTTTTCTGCAAGTGTAACACTGTACATTTGTGTATTTAGGGGTGAGTCGGTGTGTAGCAATGTATTTTTCTGTTGTTTGTCTGTTGCAGTTTATGTGTATGGGTGTATGAGTGCACCACCAACATCCAAGTAGGAGGAACGTGTTGGAAGTGTTATTGTACACTGTCTTAACCAACATGATCAATATCCTTTGGCGCGACAAACAGGATCTCTTGGTTCCGAAACAAACACACAAGTAGGTAGTGGTTACCATGACCTCATGTAAAGCTCCATAACAAGTTGGAGTCAGGGGTACCACTATGGGATGTGGTCAGTTGCGTTGTAAGAATGCCATGAGCCATGGTGCAAACAAGGAATATGGGCCCTTTTACTGCTGTTGGGGTCGTTAAAAAATATAGCATATACCTGGATTCAGTGGGCCCCTCGGGGCTCTGAGTCCGGGTGGCACTGCACATGCTGCACAGCACGCACGGTAGCCACGCCCCGGGATGTGGTGATAGTCACCACCTGTCCGCGTTTCTTCCACGTGAAAGGCCTTATCTTTGATGACAGAAGATCACGTTTTCTAATCACTTTGTGAAGCACGCGCTGGCTGAGATCGCATATAATGTTTTTTTTTCTCAAAAACAAAACATTAAAAGATACAACGAAAGAAAAGTGCACGGGCACAAATGAGTTAAGGATCGAAAGATGAGCGCTGCCCCCGTGTTGGTAGAATCTAGCAGCTCACTGTGAGAGGGGAGAGCACGAAAGCACAGCTCCCAGAGACACCCTTCTGTTTGCGAAGCCTGGGGATAGCGCATGTCAGCCGGCCCCGGGGAAAGTATGAACCCTGCGCATTAACCTTGTACTTTATACCCGCATGCAAGGTCGCGTGCGTGCCAAGCAAGACCCATTCGGCCACAAGAGTATGTTTGCACTTTTTGTTTATATTTTCTTTTGAGTGCACCATCAGCCCGTCCTTCGGTCTGTGCACATTTACCGGCTGATGTCTGGAATGTCCACCCCAGACAGATGGAGAGATGAGACTTTGCCTGCAGGTGAGTGCTTTAGAGAGGGATGCGGCTTGGTCGGCTGCACGTGTCTCCCTCAGGCCTGTACTTCTGTAGGGCTGCAGGGCTAGAGCCAATCACATGTGAGGCATAAACTAGAGGTTGGGAGATGTTTGTAACTTTATGGAGAGCTTTGCTCACTCTAAGGCCTGGACCTATAGGGTTCATGCAGATATATGTGTAGCCGGGGGGGGACTGCGGTGCACTGTCTGCGAGGACCGACCGTGTCAGACCTGATGCCTGAGCCTGTAAAACCTTGCAACCATGTAGATCTGCTGGAAAAACCTGTAACATTTGTAAAATGAGAACTAGCTCTGCTGCCTTATCCTGAAACACCCTTGTAACTTGAGGGTTAGCTCTGCTGTCTGGTTTAGAGGGCTTAAGCACACCTGCTTATTTATTGCTCTTGTGTTGGCAGGTTAGAGGTGCCTGCCTCCTCACAATCCTCTCTAGACTAAGCAGTGCCGAACCACCTCACATTTATTTCCAGAGACTTGAGGACTTTGAGGCACCATAGGTTGACCCTAGGCTGGAGGGACAATGGCAGGTGCCACTCACAGTCCTCCCCAGGTCAGAGAAGCACCTCACACTTCTCCCTAGGTGGGAGCCTCAGAGGCTGGGGCTTTGAGGCTCCTCACAGTTTCCCCTCAGTGAGGACCGTGAGGCTCATCACAGTTCATCCTAGTTTGGCAGGTCCGAATGGCCATAGTTCTCCTAGGCCCTGTGCTCCTCACATTTCCTTCTGGGCTGGTAGCTGTCGATGCTCCTCGGAGTTCTTCCTAAACTGGCCGGCTCCTCGCAGCTCTCCCTGGTTGGCAGGACAGAGGCTCACCGGGTGGCTCCCTAGGCTGAAGGGCACGCTTGACCCTGTCATTTGCTCATACCCTGCAGGCTCTGGGGCCCGCCACAGTTCTGACTAGGCAAGGACTAGTCTAGGAGCCAAAACCAGCCCTAGAAAAGTCCACCCACTGCTCACCATTGGATGGCTTTATTGTCACTCTCATTTGCTTCTTATTTATTGGATTGCTTTCCTGTTCTTAAGTTTGTCACAGCCTCTTTATCTTCATTTTGATTGGTTGACTTGTACAGTACCAAAGCTCACTTTTAGGGAACTACTTTTTTTCTTTTTCATTTAGCACTGATCTTCCACGTGTTTTTTAAATCTCTTTTCTTGTTGGCCTTGCCCACCGCCAAATAACCATCCATATTCTTCCTGTTTCTCTCTTCCTCATGTGCTGCTGTCGCTCTACTGTGCTTCTCCCCTCATGCTCCATGTTGCACCCTCCCTCATGTGCAGCTTTTCCCCTCCTTCATGCCTTCTTCCCTCACCAGCGTTATTTTATTGCTATTAGACCCCATTGCTTCTCCCCACCCGCTCCTCTGTGGCTTATCCACCCCTTGTGGTCCTTTACAATTGTTTTCTTTTTTTTACATTTCTTGGAGGACCTGGCAGCTCCTATTTACTCCCGGTCTACTCTGCTTCCTAAAATGAACAATTGAAAATGTATTTTTTATTTACGATGCCAAGTAACATCTGCATTCGTTGATCGGTACATACAAAAAACTGGTAACAAGAAGCAGGCTTCTTGCACAAAGCAAGCGCATGCATATGAAAATGTCATTATGCATACATGACACATTTTTTCTTTTTTTTTTCTGATGCCGATGGACATCAACACAAAGCATTTTGCTTTTACTGATGCTGTACAGCATTTCTAACAAGCATTGCCAAAACCAATAGCTTGCAAAGGCAGATCTAGAGCAGCCCCCTACCTTACAGTCCATCAAGAAATGCCAGAATGGTCAGTCCTCTCCTAGGCTAGGCTCAGTTTCTCCTCACAGTTGTGAGTAGATGGGAGAGCTCTAACGATCTCACTTTTCTAGGGCAGGGCACAGTGGCACCCCACAGTTCACTCTAAATGAGAGGGCTCAGAAGGTCAGAGGGTCCTCATAGTTCTCCCTAGGAGGAAGGGAGGGCTCAGAGGGTCCTCACAGTTCTCCCTGGGAGGAAGGGAGGGCTCAGTGGGTCCTCACAGTTGTGAGTAGATGGGAGAGCTCTAACGATCTCACTTTTCTAGGGCAGGGCACAGTGGCACCCCACAGTTCACTCTAAATGAGAGGGCTCAGAATGTCAGAGGGTCCTCATAGTTCTCCCTAGGAGGAAGGGAGGGCTCAGAGGGTCCTCACAGGTCTCCATAGGGCTCTGAGGCTCCTCACGGGTGGGCTCAGGGTGCCTCACAGAGCTCTCTACAGGTCTCAGAGACTCCCCACAGGTCTTCTCAGAAAGGAGGGTTCAAAGGCTTCTGTCTTTGTAATTCTCTCTGCGCCCCAAGGCTCTCGTGCTCTTATTCCTCCCTGAGCTATGCCTGGGGATATAAGGCGCATTAGTAATGATTCCCTGGCTCGGGCCCAGGGCCTGCCTGCTGCAAGCAGGAAAGACAAACGCACACATTCTTTTCAGTCTGGAGCCGGGAGGGGCAAAGGGGAATTCCTTAGGAACTCCCCCAGAAGTCAGTCTGACTTGCTGGCTCCCGGCCCGGCTGTACCTCATCATCGGCCACGAGGAGGTGATGTCACCTGGGCGGGAGGCTTGAGAAGACACACCGGCTCGAGGCACAAGACTCATCAAATGTGTGGGAGCCTCCCCCTTAGGTCAGTTAGTGGGAGAGTTCATGGTCAGCAGCCCGAAGGTTAGTGGGATGTTCACAGAGATAATTTACTTGCACTACGTGCTCCAGACGTTGAGAAAAACAACACCGCGTCATATCATATATAGAGTTATTTCTTTAAACCTCTCAGATAGATAGTTGCACTCAGTTCCATCACAAAGTCCTTTAACGGCGAACCCGAGCACCTTATAACTTAAATTTGGGGAACCCCAAGGAAGATGATAGATGATTGAGGCAGGTGACTTGTAAGAAGTGGTGAGCTACAATGACATTTATTACATGTGACGTATGAGATAAAGTACCCCTTCCCAAACATTATGAGGATATATATTGCAAGTAAAAGAGGAGCTCCTTGGCTCTTAATATGGTCATGGAAATCTAGGGTGACTAGCAAATGTACCCTTTTATGAAATGAAAGAGGGTATTTTAATCCTTAAAGTACAAATTCGTACAACCACCCATCTCACAATCCACTTAACTCCGTCGTTTTTTTTACTTCATATGAAGGCATTTGTCTAGTTGCAGACATGAACAATAAAAGTGGAATCTGTATCGTAAATTAAATAAACCAAAACGCTGCCAGGGATTTGCTGCAAAAGCATATTAGAATCAGTTTACTATAAGCCCGATTTAAAACAAGGCTGTAGAGGAGCCTAGCTTGCGGCCGTAATGGTCGCCCTTTAGCTCGGCTCCCGCAGCCCTCCGTCCTGATTGCCTATCCTGTCTTCTATCCTGTCCGGGGACGACACATTTTTGGGGCATTGGAAACATAACGGCTTGTTTGTACTTACCATCCGACCCCGGGGTCTCGGTGTGCGGTGGCTCCGGAGTTGTGGCCTCTGAGAGATCGGGGCCTCTGCGAGACTTGGACCGGGACCTGGCCGGTGGGATTCGACGGCTCTCGGCCCCGGCCGAGAGCGAGAACCAGTGTTGGGAGCCGATGTGCGAAGATCCCGGCGATCCTGACCCGGGCCGGCCCTGGTGGCCGCGCGGCCGACGTGGGTGAGAGGCCCGGGGACCTGAGTCTGTGAAGGGGTCTCTCCCCGCCGCTGCTTTGTCCGGCGGCCCTGGTCCTCGGGGCCCGGACTCCGCTTGATTGGGGCACCGGTGCTGGTGCTGGCGGAGACCCGTCTTGGGCGGACATCCTTTTGGCATCGAGGCCGCCCTTGCTGGGACCCCCGGAGCTTGTAAAGTCCTACATTTGAGAACTGTTCTTTCCGGGGGTCGTGGTGAGCGGCGATTGGGCTGATTCACGAAATGGCGGCTGACCCTCTGAAACGAGAATCACCCTGTAGCGGCGGGCCCGTGTTGCCTATTGGTGTGGGGAGCGGATCTGGTGGACGTGAGCCGACGGTCAGAGATATCCTGGAAGTCCTGAGATCCCTACACGCTTCCCTGGCCCTGGGTGTCTCGCTGGGTACGCCACGATCTGCCGCCATTTTGGGCGGCCATTTCTTCTTGTCGCCCTCTTGTTTCGAAGACTTCATTGCCTCGCCCCCCTCGATTGACTTGAGTGTCGCCGCCACTGATCGGAGATCGTGTAGTGTGTCGGTGACTTTGGGGCGCCCGGCTTTTCAAGGTTCGGACCCCGGGGACTTGGATGCTGTACTGCGACCCTGTTCGACATTGTTGCCTGAAACTATTGGTGGACTGCCTCCAGTGCCTGCTTCGATGACTTTGCCTGTGTCTATAATTGGGGCCACCTCGCCCGCTCCAGTGGCGCAACTGGACTCCTGTTTTTCATTGCTCGTGCTGCGATATTTGATGCATCGATATTTTCTGTTTGGACTATTGCTCCCTTGTGGATCTATCTACCCCCCACGTAACTATGCTAGTCACCATTCCACTCGATTATATGCTGATTTCGTATTTAGTATGTGGTTTTACATTGCCATGTGGTGGGTGGGGTTTGTCGCTCGAAAGGGTTGGGGGTGAAATGTACGACTTCCGTTTGATTCCCGGTATACGATTTAGTGGCATAATTGTTGTTCATCGTAGAAAGGTGGGAGGTCCCCTTCTAATGTTTTGTGGTGCGTAATGGGGTGTCGTCCTGGTCTGTTTTTGACTGTGCTTGTCTGGTTGGGCGGAGGGCTGCGGCCGCCCGGACGGATTATGGTTATTCTGCTCCTCCCTCCTGTCTTCTTTTCTCCGCTTTTGTTGCCCTTTTTGTCTCTTTCTTCTTTCTTACTTCTCGCTATATTTCGGGTTCTGGTTTAGGGCGACAGGCACGCTGTTTGAAGGGTGGGCCATAGCCTTCTACAGGGGTGCAGGGTGGGACGGGTGGGTTGGGTTCTATTTTTTGTTTGTCTTCTGGTTCTATGGCCCTTTTGTATCTCTTCTTCGTGAGGCCGCGTCTGTCCCGACCTCCTATGGTGTGTTTCGGGTGGGGGGTGTGGCGTCGTTAATCCTCCTGCTATGTTTCGGCTGTCTTTCTCCCCGATCGCCATACCCCCAATTGGGCCGCTACTCCTTTTGTCTCCTGTCTTCCCGCCACGGGGGGCCTGTGTCGGCGTGTCTTCTTCCTTTCGTTTTTCATATTTTCTTATTTTCTTTTTATTGTTTTATTTTGTCTTCCCTCCATTTTCCTTTCCCTTCCTCTTCCCCTTCCCCGCTTCGTCCCCCCCCCTTTTTTTTTCCCTTCCTGTGTCCCAGAGGTTACTATGACGGGCTGGTTTTGATGCATTGTTTTTCCGATCCCTCTGTTCTGGCTTGGTAGTGTCTTGGGTGGCGGGCATGTTACGAGGATAATGCTCAGGGGCTGATTGTGTCTCACGTATCCTGATCTTCTTGAATGCATTGTATTATCCCCCCGATATTTTGCCCCCATGCCCCCTTATTAATGTTGAGGTTGGTTTGGGATATTGGATGCTTCCGTATTGAAAGTGAGCCTGTCATATGTCTTCTCCCCATATTATAAAATTAAGCCTTATTTACTCCTGTGTTTTAGCCCTTTGGTTACTGTATTTCTTCTCCCCTTCTGCGATTCCACGGCCTCTGCTTTGTATTGATTGATTATGTAATATTTGCCTGGTGACTCCTGATTATTTTGCACATTGCGGCCGGCCGGCTTGGTTGTAGGCCTCGACTTGTCTCTCCTTTTGATGTCAATAAAGGTTTTAAAAAAACAAAAAAAAAACAAGGCTGTAGCTCAGAATTAGTAGCAGGCAGAGAGACTCTTTCTTATAATGAACTACTGTGTGAAAGAATAAAGATGTTCCCATCAATATATCCTTTTTGCTGATCACTGTTCATTTCAATAAAACGGATCATGAGAATGAAAAGCCAGTTCTTATTTTTGTGTTTGAACTGCAGCTGTAATGATGGTCCCTGCCCTGACATTCATCTTGGCTGCTGGCAATGGCAGCAGATGCTATGACGTCACAAGTAAGATATTAAAGTTGAGCAGCTACATCATTTTGCTACATATAACTAGAGGTGTTTCACCTTGACTAGAATAAAGACAGGGATTTATATGTATTTAACAATACATCTACAGGTTTAGAAACAATGAGATGAAGTGATTTAACTCGAATCACGCAATGCTTGGTCAAGTAGCAAAGCTGGGTCTGTATTCAAGTTAGCTAATTTCAAAGGTCAGCAATTTAGCCAATAGATCTATCTTCCCTCAGCCCAGCTCATCTGGAGGGGTTAAATGGGGCAAGAAGGGATATCAGCGATGTTATTTGCTGTAGTAGGTTTGTGATGCACGAGTCAGGCCTGGAATGTCTTTACAGCACTGCACAAAGATGCAGGTAAACATTCAGAGTAAACACATTCGATGCAATAGATCTTGACAGCTGTTGAAATTATGTCATCGTGATTGCCAACTCAAGGTCACTTTTCAAGAATGTGATCACTAATTCTGTGTCTGCAGATGTAATGTATGAGTTCTAGTATATGTGAAATGGGGCCTGCAAGTGATGTTCTACATTCTCAGGTCACAATACTGTAAAAGGATCTTCCCAAGGTGGGGGGCAACACAAGTATGTTGTGCTTGGCATCTGGCTAGCATGCTGCCCAGGAGTATAGGAAATTGGGCCTGCTGTTATTGTCTTTTCTATAAGGGTGGGTGGCGAACTTCGCTCCGCCAGTGGAGTTTGCTGAGTTTTGCCAACTCCACACTCTGCTGGGACCGTGGAGTTCAGCAAAAACTCAGATTCGGCAGCATAGCGGAGTTTGCCCCTGCCACCCACCCGTAGGAGGCAACTGCGGCTTACCTGGTGCTTCTCCGCCGTGCCCGGGCTGTCCCCCTCCTGAGTCCTAGCTGACTACTCTCCTCGTGGGTACAAAACACCTACGCTGTACATCTGCGTGCATGCACAGTCCTCTCAAAACGTACAGCGTAGGGTTTTGCACCAACAAGGTGAGGAGAAAGCCAGGAGGAGGTGGTGGAGGAGGAGGAGGACAGCCCGGGCACAGTGGAGAATGCAACAGGTAAGCCAAGTTGGTGGCAGTCCGGGGGTCAGGAACCCTCCAGGTCTGCTGCCTGCATGTGTTAGGGCGGAGCAGAATTCCAGAGTTTTTAGGCAACTCCATGGAATTCCGCCTAGTGGCACTCCGCCAACTCTGCCCACCCTTACTTTTCTCGTATCCGTGGAGAAACACCAATTACATCCGTGTCACTGCTGTAAGTGACAAAAATTGTGTAACCACTCGCTGGTGTTGGGGAGTTGTGTAGGGAAATAATGCCTGCGCCGTTAGCTGACCTCCGTCTTGGTGTCTGACCATCATGGCCACAGAAATATGGAGCTCATGGGCACTTCTCTCAGCAACAATTCGTTTTCCAATCACCCTGTGACCATGTTATAGGTAATATTGTGGTGTACTTCTTTGACTTTATGAAGAAGTGGACTTCTCAGGTGAGAAAGTGGGGCAATAGCAGTTGGTTGCCTCTTTTTGCTGTGTTTTTTAAGACTGTGATTTATGGTTTTTGTAGATTAATAGCTTGCACAGTTTTCCTCAGGCGTGGTCTGAGTGTGATGTCACATACTCTCTCTCTTTCTGTCTCTCTCTCTAGCTCTCTATCATTTTTCTATCTCCCCCTAGGGGTGATAGGGCCTAGGTCAGTGATGTGCAGATGGCACTTCCATTCTTCAGACAGGCCTTAGGGATCTGGGAGTAGGAAGTTGCCCAAGAGAGCCACCCAAGAAGGTGGTGCACCAGGGTCGAAAATAAGGCACTCGAGCAAAGCATGAATACAATTGTCTTTCACCAATATTACCGGATCTGTTTGTCTTTTGTGGACTACATCATTCGCAATGTTGAGCAAATGTCAATGCTAGCGTGTAGATAATGTTCTCAATTTGGTGCACAATTTTGTGAGTGATAAATAAGACCCAATGACATCCAAATATGGATGTTCTGAGATTTCCTTGTCCTGAAATGGTCCACAGAATGCAGTTTGTACTCTGTGGTGCATAGTACCAGGGGCTGAACTGATATATGGGAAACTGTGCTTTTCTACATACCAGCATTGAAAAGAAGTATCTAAAATATCGTTCGTAAACAAACACACTAATAGTAAGAATGATTATTATTATCATTATTAATCATAATATTGCACACCTATGCGCTGGATATATAATAGCCTGCAACAGGAAAATAATAGGTAGCTAAGGCAAATCAGTGGCTAGAGAGAAAGAAGGGGATATATAGGAAATTCATAATGATCATACAATAAATAAGCAAAGTTAATGACTATGAAAGGCAAAGACAGGACTGACAGCAACAAACCAAGCGGGACGAGACCAGTGCCGGGCAGAGGGAAGCAGCCCAAACGAAGGCAGCCAACACGACATGGTCTATTTAGAGTCATCCGGAGATAGAATGGAAACCACAGCCCACTGGCCAGCTGGCTCCCCAGTCCCAACGGATAAGTGGCGAGCCGGACCATCCCTGCCTGAGGAGAAAGAGGTTCTGACGTCATGGAAGTAAGGGCTCAGAAAGAGCCTTTGGAGTGAAATGCTGGGCGACTGAGAGAGCAGGCTCACATCTCGTTATCATAAGAGCAGAACTCCAGAAATTAAAACAAAACTTGTTATACGTCAAGCTTATTAGAGGCAGATCTACTGTTGCTCCTTGTGGCCTTTAAGAACACACTCCGAACGTTTTCATAAAGATGGATTTTGGGCGAGCCAGGTCATCTCATGGAAGAAAAGAGCAACTATCCATGACAAATTGTTCCAAAGGGTAAATCAGTTCACATCACCTCTGGAATCTAGGAAATATAATGGATGAAAAATTGCAGGGAGGCAAAGCATTCGAAGTACACCCTTTAGTGGATCAGTGTGAAAATGTGTTTAATGAAAGGGAATAGTGTTTTACCTTTGCCTACTGAATGAATAGTTTTTTCTACTCATGTTCATCATGCACAATTTACTTTCTGTCTGGAATGTTAAAAAAAAATGTGTGTATTGTGTTGCGACGTTCGTTAACCTTAAAAAACTATTGGGTGGTTAATCTATGATTTTAGCATTGTGGTTTAAATCTGTTTCAGCCCTCATTGAATTTGTGGGAATTCTGGCAATCTCTCAGGGTCGCTTCATATGGTGGTTAATTATTGGCAAATTGATATGTTCCAAAAAGCTAATGTTGCCTTTATGTTTATGTTTTTAGATCTCTCCAGGAGTGCAAGTCTCTCTGAGAAAGAGCTGAAGGAGGCCAAAACTAGGAGCCAGGAAATTGCAGCCCTCTTGACCACACCACCGGGTACCAACTCGAGGGGAGTCCTGCTCTTCAACAAACGTCGGCAGAGGGTGAATAAGTTCACCTCCGGGAGTGACAGGGTGGATGTGTCAGGATCCAACAAGGGGGGAGAACAAGAAGGACTTTTGGATGACTGCCACTCTCAAAATGGCAGGCAAGTCTTTGTGAGCCACAACTCACAAAGGAAAGTAGAGTTGGTGAGCCTATCTCCTTCCAACCATTTTCAACCGCTGCCACTGGAGCCTACAATGGAGGAAGGAGAGACAAACCCAGTCACTGATGAAATCACGGAGAATCTGAAGGATACAAAAGACGAAGATGGGCGAGGTAATCAGAGCCCGCCACATGAAATGCCAGCACTCATCACCACTGAGTCTCCCACGGCAGAAGTGGAGCAAGTCCCCACCAGTGATTATCCAACTGAAAGTCTAGCCCAAACACCAGAGAACGGAGCCATTGACTCAGACATATGTGAAGTCCAGCCTTCCCTGGCTGTTCCAACAGAACAGAGTGAAACACCCAGCAAGCAATATTGTGAAGTTCGTCTAACCTTATCTAAACCAGCTTCAGTGGCCAACAGGACGGCAAGACCATTTGGAAACCGGTCTCCATCCAAGATCAGTGTTGCAGAGGCAAGTAGCCCAGTCATTGACCTCCCTCCACCACCCACCTACGCTGAGACCCTGTCTAGCCCTCCTTTGCCATCTCACATCAAATCCCCACCATCCTATTCTGCTCTGTATCCCACTGCAGTAGAACAGAGGTCTCCTGTTGTCCTCCAAGAGCCAAGTGTTTTGGAAATGCGGCGATCACCCATGCCCAAATCAGGTGTCCTGGAAGATGCCATGGCCCGCAGAGGGAACAAGAAGTCCATGTTCACCTTCATTGAGAAACCAAAGATGTCCCCCAACCCAGACCTCCTGTCTTTAGTTCAGAATTCTGATGAAAAACGCAAACAGAAGGATCAGGGAGAGGTGCTTCCTGAAGAAGAACATTTTGCCCTAGGAGCTGAAGCTTCCAATTTTCTGAATGACAGTGGGTCAAGGGGAGGAAGTCATGCAATCCCTGCAGATATTCCACCAGAGTGGGCCACCTGTCTGAAGTCTCCTGATGTCCTCCACAAACCTCCTTTATCACAGCAACCGTCTCTACCATATGCTGGAGGGAAAGGAGCAGAGTTGTTTGCCAGAAGGCAGTCAAGGATGGAAAAGTATGTAATTGAGTCACCAACACACCCTGACATGCTAAGATCACCATCACCCACCATGTCACTGCCACCTTCATGGAAGTATGCTACCAGTACCCAAATGTCTCCTACCAGAAGGTCTTTCAACCACCCAACAAAAAGTCCCCAAAACTCTGCTAAACCTTCTCCAGTTCCACTAATCACCAATGACAATGAAGAAAGTGAACAGTCCCAGAAGGAACTTCAGATCTCAAAGCGTCAACCCTATCAGCTCCAGTCATCGCTCTTTATCCTCACACCTGTCAAGGATCCAGTGAGCTCTTTGCCGAGGGCAGCTCCTCCACCGAAGCCCATGCTCTGGGACACAAACCGTTATGCCCGGCAGACTTCTTGTCCAACCTCTCCTTTGCCACCTTCACCCCATATACAATCTCCAGACCCATTCCGGTCTATTCAGCCGGTAACATCACCTAGCAGTGACATTAGAAATACAGCGCGTAACACAAGAATGAGTTTTGGAAGCCCATCTGTGACCACTGAGGCACCACCTATATCTCCTGTTTCCTTTATGCAGACCAGAGGGTCCTCACCCCGAGCCCGAAGCACTGTCCAAAGTCCCCGACCTTCGTTTTCCGCCAAGGCAGCAGGAATCGAATCCCAGGTGTGGAAGCCTTCTTATTACTACAAGTAATCATGCTTAGATGTACGATGTAGGATTTTTGTACTGGTGATTGTATCACACCTGGTCCAGGTCATCTTGCTGATGGTTGTCAAAGTAATTGATATAAGTGAAAGTTGATTATGGTCACAAATTTGATAGCCATACTCTTCTGCACCCACGCCTCACACATTGTTGGGGCCAAACGCAGTTGGCACTGCCTTCAGGAGCATCACATCACAGAGGGAAGGGATTCTCCAGACTACTAAAGCTTTTCAAAGTAACACAACCATTAAAGTTCTAGGTGCTCAACAATGCTATATTTGGGGAAGCTAGGGCGTGGGCAAAACTACTTCACACCTCATGCTAAACCTGGTTGTAGGAATTGAACAACTGAGCTGATCTCCGCAAGAACATTCTCCAGCTCCAGCTCGTCTGCACTTTCCTTTCTTCTTTCATCTGAGACTTCGAAAAATCTCAAGAACTGTCTCCCTCTAACTTTTTATTATTTATGCTTTTGTTTAAAAAAATGCTTTCTTTTGTGTTCCTCTTTAATCTCTGACATTCCTCCGGGATCTGCTTCTGTTTTGCTTCTTCCAGTTTTCTGCCAAAGGTCTGTTTGTATTTTACTAATGGGTAACTGCTGTGCTCAATATTCTCTTCTAGAACATCTTCTTTCCTGTGCTATTTTTCTTTTCACTCTACTTTTCTGTTCTGTTTTGCAGACTTGAAAACCTACTTTGGTATAAGCACGATTTTGTTTAGGCATATTTCATAGTACAATAAACAATGGCAATAATAAAATCCCAAAACACGTAGAGTATCCTACACCTCAATAATCACGCTACAACTAGTGCAAAATAATAATAAGGGAGGTGATTTGTAAAAGGATCTGACATTTTTTGTTATGGAATTAGATATCAATTGCATGTGATAATGTGATTTACAATGTGTACTAAGTACTAGTATTAGCAGGTGTTAGATATGAACTTTGAGTAAGAGAGAGGAAGAACTATTGAGAGAGGAAAATATCTTCGGACGTTACTGGTATGTGGTTGTTAATCACATTGAGTCTCGGCGGACAGCCCTGCAGGTGTTAATAATGTTGTATCTCGTCAAACAGCCAACCGTAGAGTCGCTGACCACTCTTCTAGATGTCAATTGTTCAAAAAAGATTCCACATGAACTCGAATGATCTGTATCCCCATCCCCTCTCTTTAGGGTGGAAGCAGTTCTATCAATTTATAAGAACAGCATTATTCTCATGCAAGTATCTGACCAGAACTTGACACCTTTCATAGGCTCTTCCACACCCTAAAATCACACACAACTTCCAATGAGCTTGCAAACGCACAACTTGTGTCACCTGATCGACCAAAGTGCCCCGTGAATCCGGACAACATGTACGATATCCACAACCCTCCCCCGCCTCTCTGCAAATCCAATTTTTACCAAGTGCCGCAAACAGTGCTCCTCTCATTGGGAATAAGTGTCAGACCTGGAGCTCAGAAATTGACAACGAGGCCACTGAAACCCACACGGCACTCCCCTCACCGAAATACCACATCAGGGAGGTAGCCCACTATTGATCGCAGGCACCCATCTCCAAATCATAATGAACTAAAATAAGTCCAAAAGCCAGTATTTACTACACGCCATTGGGAACTTCAAGTCTTCACAGACTCTGCTTCTCACTTAAGGACAGCCAGAGGGCAACCCAACTGGCTTCACTCAGCTCTGAAGCCATATGACACTGACGCATCTAGGCACACTTCCAACCCAAGAGAGCAGAATATATCTGGACGCCAACCAAATAAAGAGAAAGTCCCAGACACAAATAACAGGCTCTTGACCCCGCCTCAGTACACTTCCAGCTCAAGTGCTAGAAGATCGCATTTACAGAAGCCCAGGACAGTGAACCAGACAGAAAACATGTCACGCAAACTCAATGGCCCATCACATAGTAGGATCCCTAACTTCGAACTCAACCCAGCCTCTCACTGGTACACCTTAATTAGCAATATAGAGCTCAAGATAGACCAGATTAGTCAAGAACTATGCTATATGATGAAAATGTCATACATACTAGTAAAAGGTACTTTTGAGAGGTCTTCTCTTGCCACCCTCAGGCGCTCCCACACCCAACCGGATCACCCCAAAGCAATGGTTATCTACCCCTGTACCTAACACCACTCACCGTCCCAACAGATTTCTGCGTCAGCTGCCCGTGCTGGATTTCAAAAGCCTACTGCAATCCTACGAGGCAGAATCTCAGACCCCCGCTTTAATAACCTACAAAATAGAGGCAATAGTTAACAACAACACATGTAAGCCTCACTCCAGAAAGACAGACATAAAAATCACCAGAACTTGATTGCAATTCCACTCATCCCAGACCACTTGACTGTGAAGAGAGAGCCCGAGAAGGTATGGAAATGCATGTTACATAACTGCAGATCGGAGGCTAAACATGGCACAGGCATCCCGGAAGTTATCCAATCTCATGAGCTCAACATGTTATTACTGACCAAAACATGGCAAAATCATTCTTCCTCACCCTTAATAGATATTCTAGTACCTCCAACTACACTATTATGAAGCTATATCGCAATGGAAAAACTAGGCGGAGGGATTGCATGCATAAACCTGTATAACCTTGCAGGTAAAGCCCTTCCAAACAGATAACTTAACCTCCTGTGAATACATAGGTGTGGAAACCTGCACAGCATGGAGATTCTTAGCTAAATGTCACCTCGTCTACCCCCATCCAGGAGACAACCAGGTGTTCACTGAGCAAATAATGGAAACTATAATAGTGCACTCTCTGCAACGTCCAAACACAATCTTTCTAATAGAATTCAACCTTCACTGAAACGAAGTGGGTGACATACATGTTAACACTCTAAAGAGCATCTGAGCTGAATGATCAAAACCTTGTGCAAGCATGTACTGTACCGACACACAATGAAAGAACAATACTCAATCTAATTATATCCAAGGCAGAGAAACTGAACATCGACTTTATAATCCCATGTGACTTGTCAGACCATCACTTCGTTATCTTCCACATCACAGCTCACATACAGAAATCAAGACAACAGGGGGTCAAACTGAGATATTGGTTCAAAGACACCAGAAACCTGATTTGCCTTTCCAGGTGAGGTGTAACAAGGAGGCGTAGCATTTTTCCCTCTTTCAACTTGTGAGGCGTTGTGCAGCACATGTAGGAAGTGGAAAACACCTCAGAGTATTGTTTTTGTGTAGGAAGGTGTCCCCTTCTGCTCAAAACAATCCTGGCTGGAACACAGGCACCCTTGCACCATGGCACTTGCACTGGCACTAGGCTGTATTAAGCGTGCAAGTACAGGAAGAGGGCAGGAATGATATAGATATAGCAGATTCCTGCCCGCTCCCTGTCATTCAACACAACGCAGGAAGTTGTCTTGCTGCGTTGCTTGACTTGTTAGTAAATCTGCCCCCCAACTGGATAAATCCGAGGCAAACTGTTTGAGATTATCAAACAATATACTAGGTCCGACAACACCAGAGAACTGTAAAGCTTCCTCTTCCTCCTTTGAGGAGAAACTAAGGAAAATTGAAAACTCGATAGCAATTGACATCGAACAGTTTCAAGATCCGAGTCCAAACGCCCACCAATCCCAGTGGGAAATTACTAATAGTGAGAAGAAACCAACACGCATCGTTGCCATCAAGAACGACACCACAAGGAGTGATTTTTAAACCCTAAACAAACTAGAAATATATAACATAATACTGTCAATGAAGCCAACCTTACATTTCTGCGACCCCTATTTCTTTTAAAGTAATGATGGACCTATGCCATCTTTTCTACCCTGTCTGGACAAGTATAGTGAACTCCTCCCTAACGAAATGCACAACCCCAAATAGCCTGAAAAACAGACAACCACTCACGCCCTCGTACAGCTTCCCCAACCACACCCCATGTTGCTTCCGCCCTCGTGTTGCCACTGCCCCCATGTTGCTTCCCCCTACTTACTAATATTTTTTAATGATTTTTTGTGATTTTATTCAATTTACTGATCCAAATGGTAACGGTAAATAAAAAATTAACAAAAGCAGCACTTTCATTTTGAAAGCAGGCAAAAGCATGTTGATGCACCTACAAAATGACGCAGATGGCTGTCATAGGCTGTTTTTAAATATTCTTTGGCCATGTTGCAGAGCATCACTAAAAACAGATACCACTAAACTGAACATATTGCATTTTATTTTCCTGGAGCATCTTAATGCCTTTTTCACATCCCCTGGGCCCACTTTTCCTCCAGTGTAAGGTGCTTAGATTTTAAAGTCTGTCTGCCAGTGCTTAATTCGAACTGGTGGTTTCAGGTGCTCAGCACCAGCACTTAATTATCAACACCAGTGTTTTTTATGAGCCCCAGTTAAGGACACATTCAAGTCAAGTCAAAAATAAAGTTTATTTAGACCATTTGATCTATAAACCACTGTTCATACTTTATCATATAAAATCTACATATCACAAATTCATATTCTTAACAATAAAAGGCATATTATCCCAAAAACTACATTTATAACAGTTTAAAACACAATTCATTTGGATTATAGAGCTATTTGCTACTTTTAAGCCTCCAGCCAATCAGGGAACTTATTAATGCCCTGCATAAATTTCCCGATGGCTATCGCAATATCTAAATTTTCCATATCGACTAAGAGCTCCCGTGCTTGTGAACGCTCCTTAACATCGTATTTTAAAAATATCGGGCAAAGGAACTGTTTACGTAAATTTCAAAATATAAAACAATCCAATAAAATGTGCAAAATATTAAATTTCATTCCTAACTTACAAACACATTTACCATCAGGATGCATTAAAACTGCTTTTATTGCACTATTTATAATGACCGGGTTAATACATATTCTTAACTTAAGTACTTCCATTCTTAACCAACGATTTGGTAATAAATCTAAGTATGGAAAGCTTAAGTCTTTCTCCCAGCTTGTACTCATAAATTTTACGGAGTCTTTCTTTCTCAAATACTCTTGGTCTGTTACCCTAGAAATTTCTTTACCCTGCACTTTAAGTACACTCTTTATTACATTGATTTGGAGTGTCTTTGGGTCAATATTCACCCTCAAGTGGACACAAATGGCCAGGAGTTTACTTCTTGTTGCCTTGGCCCATTTTAATTCACTGGTCTGAATTTCTTTCATGCACCATTGTGACACCTTTGTAACTTCCCCCAGCCCAAATCGATTCCAGAATCTGAGGAGACTCAACTGCACCTGGACATTCCATGCAGTTAGGCCTAATTCCAATCTGACTGCCTGGATCATTGCCGAACTAGGGAGGGACAGTAAGGAATTTAAACATTTCCCCTCCTCTTTATCCCAGGAACTTTTCCCATCAATGCAGAGTACTTCTGCACCATATTGGAGTTGCGGGGGATCATAGCCTTAAAGGCTGCCAATAGAGGTTTATGAGACATATCGCCATAACTATGGTTGAATCTTTTCAGCCCACATACCGCTAAATGTGCTTTTAATTTCTGTGCCTCCAAATGGGTGCCCCACTTCAGGGACCTTGTAAACCATATTCCGAGGTATTTATATTCGCTTATAGTATCCAATTTGGTTTGGCCCAAGTACCAACTAATCTTTGTACTCTTCTTACTCTTACCCCAGTTAAGGAAACATTCATTTATGGAAGATTAAGTGATTTGTCCAGAATCACAAGATGTTGAGCCAACGCTGAGACTCAAACCTGATTCCCCAGCGCTGAAGTCGGCAGCTCTGGCTCTTATGTCACATCCTCTCCTCGCTTCCATGTTTTTTTTTAGGCAGTGCTAACAGGAGAAATGGGCTGGTGCAAACTGCCTCCTGATGACAGCCCAGACTTTTTTTTTTTTACAAATTAACCAATGCTGTCTTCCCAGTGGCATCTTGACTAACAATGGACCTTCTCTTCACAGTTTCTTTGGTTTATCTCCATGTTTTCTCTGCACAGTCTTTGGCCTGCCTCTGGATTGCCTCTACTCCTTCCCCAGTCTCTACATATTCTCTGGACTGTACGTGACGCCTCTGTGCACTGCGGTCTGTTTCCTGAGTCTCTGCAGCCTGCTTGTCTCTCTCATCAGTCGGTAGACAATCTCTGCTCCTCCTACTGTGTGTGCAAACAGTCTCTTGTCTGTCTCGGATAATATCTGTGGCTGGGGGAGGCCAGTCCCCAGCACAATCACAAACCTCTGCACAGTGGGACTGCCCTGTCCGTAGACTCTAT
Organism: Lissotriton helveticus; assembly: GCF_964261635.1. Classification (NCBI taxonomy): domain Eukaryota; kingdom Metazoa; phylum Chordata; class Amphibia; order Caudata; family Salamandridae; genus Lissotriton; species Lissotriton helveticus. Next base: position 982,083,677 of record NC_136068.1, read on the forward strand.
TTGTTACGAGGCACCCCACCCCCACTTATCTGCAGCCAGCACGAGGAAGGCATGTCTGGAATGTACCAGGCAGGTAGCTCTGCCATCTGCAGTTCTGTTTTCTTACCCTCACCCACGCGCTCACACGGAAACCGGGGCTTTGAAGTGATGCACACATTCTGAGAGGTGCTGAGGACAGGGGTGGTTCATCCAGTGGTTATCACGTGTTATTTTTTTGATGCTACGAAACATGACCCATGAAAACAGGGATAGTTGGAGAGGTTAAGAGTTTCAAAGTTGAGAACACAGGTGGGAACCCATTCCGCAACCAAATCGGACGAAAAAGGCTTTTGAAAGGAGGTGGACTGGCTACTACGCAAATAGGGATATTTTGCAAGTTAAAGAGTTCCTCAAAGAGGCAAGTTTCTGAAACATTAAAGTGAACAATGTTTGGCTCATTGAGGTTTCCATAGTTAGATTTGGTGCAAAACATTGGCCTGCGGACTTCCTGCCTGATATATTTAATATATGCCAAAGAATCATGTGAGTAGCCATTAGACAAGATAATTTGAACCATCATTTTAAAATTATGGACACACAACAAAAGTCCAAGAAATATACTTTCAAAAGCTACATATTTATTTGTAAGCAAAACTTAAACCCAACGAATATCCACATACTTTACAGAGATCAATAGTTAAGACATTTTGTCAAAAGATGGGTATGTTTTAATTGTAATTGCATTTATATAGTGCTTACTACCCCTGACGAAGTGTTGAAGCACTTTTTTGGGAGTAGCACACTACTCTGGAATACAAAAATAATTAGTGGTGAGTTAGTATAGGGAAATATGAAATTTGTTTGAGTGGTGGGCATGTGAGTCTGTTCTTTGGGTTGGAAAGGATAGTGGAAAGCTAAAAAAGGGAGTGGTTTACATCTATATAAGGCGTGGTACCCCTGATGAGGAATCAAAGCGCTTTTCGAGAATTTGCATGCTACTCCGGACCCAAGCAAGATTAGTGGTGAATTAGTACATGGAAATATGAACTTAATTTGAGCGGTGGACATGTTACATCATTTCTTATTTCTTCAAAGTATGGATGGAGGGCACATCATACCTAAGGACAGAAGGCATATAAATGGTATCACAAAAGGCATAAAGTGAAGCATTAGCAGTGGAGCCCAATAGAGGAGTGTGAGGGCGATCTCACTCAAACCGGTGACAATTCAAGTCTTTTTAGGTCTTGCCTGCAGACAGCCTCCCCATCCAAAGCTCTTCTGTTGCTCCCCCTCTCTGCTTTGTGTTGCTCTCCATCCTCCCATTCCTCCATTGCTTCCCCGTCCTATTTTTCTCATTTTTGGAGGGCCGGGCAGTTGTAATTTGCTATTGGGCAGCTCCGTTCTCTATAATGTACTTTCATGCACTTTTTTTTAAATTAAAAGTTTAACAAAAAAGGGCCACCTCAGCATCATAAAGCATATATGCCTATGTGTGGTGATGCAGCCATGCACATACATCACCATGCTGAGATCAACAATTCTATTTTTTTTTCTTTTTTCGGATGCTGTTCAGTATCAGCAGCATGCATTAGCAGACCCAACAAGTCTGCTAACGCCTTTCAGAGGTAAAACGCATTGGCTTTGCCAGTGCTTGTTTGAGACTGTGCGAAGCCAATATTCAGGGCTTGGTCTGAGAGTTTCAGATTTTCAGCTGAGACGTGGCTTCTGCATATGAACAAACCATTAACAAAATACAATTAGGCTGAAACAAAAGTTACAGTGGGTAAAAAACAAGTCTCCTGCACCAATTCCAGTGATACCAAACGGGAAAGCGACTGCAAAAAATAAACTCAATAACAAGATTACAAACTCCAACTCTAGGGAATAGATATTCTTTTTAAAAAATATATATTTTGTACGATTCTAAAGACTGGTCAATGTAGTACATATCATCAAACAGCCACATAACATGCATTAGAACTGGAAAGTGATTCTGCCTCTGCATTTTCACTTCCCAGGGTCCACCTCCCTTCCACATCACATTCATGTGGTTATATGGTGAAAAAAAAGTGAAATATTAGGAGAGGAGACAAAAGATCCAGGTAGTATTAAAAACATTCAGTGTCATTTGCTTGACCTACAACATAGGTCGGTAGATGTGTATGAGAAAGGGTTTTTTAAATCTCCATTATGGTATTTCTAAGGCTGTATGAAATTCTCATAATTTACTTTCAGATAATAATGCAACATTTTGGGAAAATTATGAGAAATTGCACGAAATTAATGCAAAAATGCAAATCCATCATTTAGCACTATATTTTGGTGTGAAATGCCCCCTGCATCAATTTTTGATGGTGGGATTGATTTTGTGCTAAAAAAACACACAAAAACAATATTCCAAAGCTCTGCTGGACCTTCTGCTGTCAGAAAATCTCCCGACTTCAGTTCAGCATTCATCACTGATAGTGGCCACATGATATTGGATGAAGAGCCTGACTGGTACCCAGATCAGGTCATGAAGGGGTGAGAGATACCCTCGAAGAGTGAAGTGCATCCAGGCTTCTGAGCATCCCCATTCTGCACTAGCTGGAGCGTTCTGCACTGGCTGTAATGTTCGCTTTCTATTCCAGCTGGGCATTTACTATTAAGAGTACCCACTTTCAGCATTTCGCACCAGGGGTGCTACTGCGTTTAACACCCGCTGGAGTTCTCATATCCTGCATTAGCCTACGGCTTCCAACTTCTGCACTAATTGGAGTATGCTCCTACTGCACTATCTAGAGCTTCAACTTTCTACCCTTGGTCTGTTTCGTTAGATTTGCACTAACTAGAGATCCCCTGTCCAGCAGTAGCTGAAGGCTTCAAGTTGATGCACTACCTAGCGTTTGCAAGTTCTCCACTAGTTGAAGTGTCATTATTATTTCAGAGTAGTCACTTTCTGCACTTGCAGTAGCTTCTACATATTGTACTCACTGAAAACTCCTTGCTTTGAAAATGCTGGAGGTTTCAAGCTCTGTCCTAGCTGGAGCATCCATGTTCTACAGAAGACGATGCTTCCATGTTCTACAGAAGACGATGCTTCCATGTTCTACAGAAGACGATGCTTCCATGTTCTACAGAAGACGATGCTTCCATGTTATACAGAAGACGATGCTTCCATGTTCTACAGAAGACGATGCTTCCATGTTATATAGAAGACGATGCTTCCATGTTCTACAGAAGACGATGCTTCCATGTTATACAGAAGACGATGCTTCCATGTTCTACAGAAGACGATGCTTCCATGTTATACAGAAGACGATGCTTCCATGTTCTACAGTAGACGATGCTTCCATGTTCTGCGTTCACTGGAGCTTCCACTTTTTGCCCTAGAATGGGTTTTTATGTTCTCCGGTGAGGAAGGCTTCCATGTACTGCACTAGTAGGAGAAAATCCACCTACTTTCTACTCTAGTTAGAGCATCCATGTTTTGCACTAGATTGTTTCCACTTCCTGCGCTCTCTTGAGATTCTAGATTCGAATCTAGCTGTACCTGCAGTCTTCTGCATGGAATGGGATATCATTAGTTTGCACTAGATGTCACCTCTATTTGCAACACTGCCCGAATCTTCACGGTTTGGACTCAATAGGACTTCTGTGCTATGCAATACCTAGAGCCTCAAGGGCATATTTACAAGGGCTTGTCGCCACAGCAACCTCACCTTTTAGGACGTTCCTGTTGCAATAAACTCTTCACCTTATGTACAAGGTGGCATTAAGCCACTTAACGTGGCTTAACGCCGCCACTTAACGAGGCTTAAGGCCGCCTTGTGAATAAGGCCCCCTTCATGCAGCACATGGCGTAAAAGGGGCAAGCAATTGGTGTTGCGGTGGGCGTTTTTCCGCAAACACGAATTGCTTTTTGACTCTGCCCCCTATTTACAAGGGTAGTGTAAATATGAGGCAGCTTCAAAATTAACACCAGGGAAAACCCGGTCTTAACCTTGCGAAATGAGGAAAAATGATTTTCTCCTTGTTTTGGATGTTTCTATGTGTGCTGCATTTTGCAGTATACAAAGAAACAGCAAATCGCAACTAGTGACTTTTCAGATGCAAGAAGGTGTCCCTTCCTGCACATAAACAATCATTAGAAAATGACAAGTTGCAACTTCTATGTGTGCTGCATAAAGCAGCATACATGGAAGTTTCAAATAATCGCCATTACTGATTGTTTATGTGCAGGAAGGAGAAAATGACGAGTTGCAACTTCTATATCTGCTGCATGAAGCAGCACACATTGAAGTTTCAAATCACCATTACTGATTATTTATGTGCAGGAAAGGACACCTTCCTCCACATTAACAATCATTCCCCGCAATGCAGGCACCCTTGCACTATAGTGCATGGCAGCTAAGTTTATGACTAGGGGAAATGTATGGGTGCGGCGTATTCTTGTGAGATCAGCGCATCCCTGCATTTTCAGAATGTCGGAGCGCAGCGCCAGGAATTGTAGCTTAACGCCGTGCTCCGCCATTCTCTAGTAAATATGCCCTTCAGTGTCCTGCACTGGCTGCAACTTTGATGTGCTGCAATATTGATAACGTTCAGGTTCTAGCGTGAACATCCTCAGTCTGCACTAGCTGGAGCTTAACCACTCTGCAGTAGCTGGTGCTTCCATGTTCTGCCTCACTTCCTGCAGTAGCTGGAGTTGTCAGTCACTGCACCGCGCGCGACCTTCATGTTCCACGCCCGCAGGAGGTTCCACATTCCAGCATAGATGCAACATCTACATTATGAACTAGATGGAGTTTCCCCACTGCGCTAGCTGCAGGTTCTGCTGTCTTCTCTAGCTGAAGCTTCAGTGTTTTGCAATGACTCTGACTTCAGTGCTTTGAAGTAGCTTCTGAGTAATGCAGCAACTGGATCCTCACATTCTGTACTCAGTGGAACTCCAGTGTTATGCAGTGGCTAAAAGGCCCATATTCTGAACTAGCTGCATCTTCACTGTTCTGCAGTATTTGGAACTTTCAGAGTCGGCACTATCTGGAGTGTTCTGCAGTAGCTGTTGTTTCCACTTTCAGTTCTATCTGGACCGTTGACGCGCTAGACTACCAAGCTTGCACTTCTTCTACTCTAGCTGGAGGTTCCCCCTTCAGTACTAGATGGGGATTCCGCACGCTGCACTATCTGAATGTTCTGTGTTATGCATTGTCATGTTTAGCCCTTGCTGTTGTTTTCCTGTCTTACCCTAACTGGAGCTTTGACGTTCTGCACCATCTAAAGATTTTTGGTCTGCAATTGCTGGAGTCTCAGATGTGGTGTTACCATTAGTGCAGGAGGTGAAGTCGCACCGTGGCCCAGGGCTGTGAGGGGACACGGCTGCCCTATTATGGTTGCATTTTACTACAAAACTGGTGGTGGGAGGCTATTTTCCCTGCTTGCATTGCGGTCCCCTGGCACAGTTGTTGTGCCACTGAGGAACTTTTCTTGTTCTGCTGAAGCTGGCATTGCCGCCTTCTACCCTAGCCAGAGTGTCCGTCTGTACTCTGCTCTAGTTGGTGCATCTCTGTTGCTCTGGACAGAGCATTAGCTTTCTGCACTACCTGAACCAGGATGCTAAACCACATCAAATCTCTGTGTAGAGCCGCTGCTGAGAAGCACAGTGTCATTGTCAATTATAAACACATGACCTGCCCATGGGAGTCCCACAGACTTGTCATCAGAAGTAATGTGTCTGCCTGGCCCCCACCCTCTTTGTCCCAGTATCCAGCTCCCTTTTCTCAGAGATACCACGTTTCGGCCAGTTCCCACCTCAGGCCGCCATTTCCCCCTTGGTGAGGCGCATTTAGCCCGTCAACAGTTTCTTTCTTTCTCTTGGGGGATTTACGCGTCGGCCAAAGTGATGACTCAGTCGGTGCCTCGCAGGGTGGATTCCGTGCTCAGCGGTCTGTGCTTTAGCCAGCCATGAAACAATAATTATTATGTTTGTGTCTCTGCTCGTGTTGGACATGTCAGCGTTTTCTCTGGCCCCCACCCGTCCCACGCTTGCAGCAGGTGGGGCTGGGTCATGGACAGGGCAGGGAGACGGCTGCTCACCACCGTGCTCTACCCGGCTCACGCCACATGGAGACATAGTGGGCCTCCCTGGCTAACTTGTAAACTAATCTGACCAGGCCTCTAATTAGAAACAAGAAAATTGGGTTCTCCTCCCCATTTTAGGTATTTAAAAAACAGATACTAAGTAGGCTGCATCATGCTCTTCACACCCCTGCATCCCGTTGCCACTGCACCTGCTACAACATTGATAGTGACGTCCCTGTTCAATAAATGTGTCTTTGCAAATTTTGCCTCTACCTCCCTGCAAGCAGTCTCTTAAATTATTATATTAAACAGAGACATAGCTAGTGGTGTTTCAGTGACTGCAGCGTAAATAAAGATTTAACTGGTCCCCTTTTCTGAGAATCCCAAAATTGACTCAGAGAAAATCGCCACCCTGGCACCCATTTTTGATATGTAGCTAAAAAGATTTGCTTACCAATTGTAGTAAATGATATGGAGGAAACGTACAAGCTCACAGTTTCCCCCTAGATCTGATGATTATTATGTGATTGGATATGGGGAGTCCCTCGCGCCAAGTCAGATGATCCCAAGTACCCCACCCTACGACCCCATCTCCCCCCCCTACACACCCGAATAACTCCGCCTGAGACCTCACTTTGCTTTTTGGTTAGAGAATTAAACAACTCAGCCATACTTTATATACAAGACATTGATCAAACAAACATCAGACGAAACGAAAATCAGAAACTCCACAGCAACAATTTCAAACTTTTTACATGAGTTTTCATCCAGTCAGGTGTTTAACAGAGTCAGCTATACATCAAACTTCCTAGCCCTTCCACTACCCAGGTATTTGCTTTCACCCCTGCTCCTGTTTCTGGAAGAAATCTAATATTGAATATTTATAAGGCGTAAAATCTCAATGGCAACAAATTATGTTCAACTCTTGTTGCTTGACCCTTCCTATCTAACCCAGTACTTTCTGTCATGATTCCCACTGTTTAGACTTTTTAATTATGTGGCTTTTAAATAACACTGTCAACCAAATGTGCAGTGTTATTGCACAGAATTTGCAGTAATAACAAGCTAAGCAGTGGAAGACATGTTATTAGGTGATGAAAACATCTAATAAAATCTCATGCATGGTGCCACCTGGAGATAGCCGACTGAACGGCAAAGCTGCAGGTAAGCGTGGACATAAGCCCTACTGCCCAATTGATGTTTACTATAGACTCTGAGAACACCTTCCTCTGATATGCTCTTCCCACACTCTAACATTCATAATACTTTCCATTCTCTGCTGCACTGATAGTTTCTTGTTGGTGCGTTCCTTTCCTCTCCTGTACCATTTCCACAAAAGACATCACTATTGGAACTAAATTTATAGTATTTTTCTTTTTCATTTTTCTCTGTTTGGAGTCCTCTAGAGAGGACAGTGATTGGCAGAGATCAGGATCTGACATGTAAAAGACTCTCTGATAACCCTACTTGTCTTCGAGACTTACCTGAAAATCTCTAGAGTTGGCTGCAACTTGTGAAACTGTGATCATTTCTTTCATCTAGCTTGACAGCATAGCTGTCATTATGATCTGGTTTGACAGTGTAGCTGTCGCCAGACAATTATGTCAGCATCACTAGAGAAGGGGTTTGGCTCCACTCATATGTTGGGAGCCAGGAGTACATGTTTTTTATTGGGCAGACGCTGTGTGCTTCCACAACAAAAGTGCTTGCCCTCCTCCACACGGCTGTTATCATGTTCTATATGTATCCATCTGCCTGAGCTTGAACGTTCAGGGACAGATAGACGGCATTGCAGTGATTTATTTATTTAGAGTTTTATAAGCATGAACAAGACCCCTTTTGGGTGACAGAGAGCTTTACCGGAAAAAGAAAACAAAGGAGAATATAATACAAACAGAGACAATGTACATAACATAGTATAGGTCATGAAGAGCAGTATTTACATGTGCAAATGGTAGGAATGGAGATAAGTACACATAGCCCAAACATAAATCCAGCCTGAGCATAGTCCAGTGACAGAACGGTGTGCAGATAGCAGATAGATGCAGAAAGGAGAGCAGTGTGGGTCTCGGGGTGGGGATAGGCGGAGGCATGACAATAAGCAACAATTAACCAGGAAGGGAAGAGTTGCTCATGAGGAAAGGGAGGTATAAAATAAAATAAAAATGAATAAATGCCCCCAGTGTCAGAGGAATTTGTTGGTTAGTAGAGGTTTTACTTCTTTCCTGAAGATAGATGTGGATGGGTTGCATCTAATTTCGGGAGGGAGAGAATTCCAAATTTTGGTGGCAATTCTGTAGAAGTATCAGATGTAGGTTTTCTTTTTCTTGAATTTTTGTTGCTTAAGTAGTTAGGGGCTTGTGCTTCTGGAAAATCTGTTTCAACCCAAAAGGGTCTGTTTCTGGTTCATGTAGGGTGGGGTGTTGTGGTGCAGTGCTTTATGGGTCTTACATGCAATTATGAGACGTATCCTAGTCTCATAGTGTAGCCATTTCAGTGACTGAAGGTCAGGGGTGATATTATCACTTTTTTTTCGATCCCGTGATGTCCCTAGCAGCTGCATTCAACATAGCTTTCAGCGGTGCAAATGGGGTTTTTCTGAGACCCACAAAGGTATAACTACTGTAGTCTAATTTCGACAATAAGAGAGCTTGAACCACTGTTTTGAGGTCTGCAAGGGAGGAAAGGATTTAGCTTCCTAAGAATATGCAACTGATGGTTAGCTCCTCTGGTGGAGGTACTCATGTGTTTTTGCATGAAAGGGATTTGTCCAAGGTTATCCCTAGGGATTTAGCTCAGTCAATGATGTGTGGGGTACAAATCAAGGCAATACAATGTGGTAGCCAGTGTTTGATATTGGGGTCGATGGTGGAAGGTGAGATCAGCAAGAGTTTTGTTTTCAGGGCATTGAGTTTGAGGTGGTTATGAGTCAGCTAATGTTGCATTTTTGTAAAAGTGTTATTGAGACTATTGATGTCATTGGGCGAAGTGATTGTCATGTAGAGTTGAGTGACGTCCGCATACATGTGGTAAGAGATGTGGGTGAGTATGAGGATTTCAATTAAGGGCTCCATACATAGATTAAACAATTTCAGGAGACAGTAGAGCCTTGAGATATGCCCAGTAACACTGGCGACTAATCAGAGAGAGCATGGTAGATTAGGATGCACTGAGATCTTTTTTGTAGGAAATAGGAAAACCATGTTAGCACAGTGATGGAGAGACCCATCCTGTGTCCTAAAAGGTTTAGAAGGTTATCATGAATGGCAGTGTCAAACACCGCTGACAGGTCAAGTAGGATTAGGAGGCAAGATCTGTTCTGATCAAGTGAGCGAAGGGTATCGTTGGTAATGTGGACCAAGGCAGATTGGTGCTATGAGCCAGTCGAAAGCCAGACTGGCATTGGTCGAGGAGTTGAAATTGCTCAATATGACTGCGAAGCTGTAGTTGCACGCATTTTTCTAATAGTTTGACCAAGTTGGAATGTTGGATATAGGGCGGTAATCAGCGACTAATCAGAGAGAGCATGGTAGATTAGGATGCACTGAGATCTTTTTTGTAGGAAATAGGAAAACCATGTTAGCACAGTGATGGAGAGACCCATCCTGTGTCCTAAAAGGTTTAGAAGGTTATCATGAATGGCAGTGTCAAACACCGCTGACAGGTCAAGTAGGATTAGGAGGCAAGATCTGTTCTGATCAAGTGAGCGAAGGGTATCGTTGGTAATGTGGACCAAGGCAGATTGGTGCTATGAGCCAGTCGAAAGCCAGACTGGCATTGGTCGAGGAGTTGAAATTGCTCAATATGACTGCGAAGCTGTAGTTGCACGCATTTTTCTAATAGTTTGACCAAGTTGGAATGTTGGATATAGGGCGGTAATCTTTGGGGTTGGACTGGTCAGAATTGTGTTTTTTTTGTATAGGGGTAAACTGGTCACTTTTCAAGCAGTCAGTTAAGGAGCATTGGGGGAGTGAGGCATTGATGATCATAGTCCATTAAGGAGGTAGGAGGTGAATGGAGTCATTGAGTAATTTGGAGCGAAGTGGTTGGAGTATTTTGGAGAGGTCAATAGATTTAAGATGTCATTTTCATTGAAGGTTTTAAAGCTAGACCAGACTGTGTTATTTTTAGGTTTGAGTGGAGTTACTCGGGCATTCTTCCTGATCATGTGGGGTGGGGTGTAAGGGAGGGACGTGTGGTAGGAGATTCATAGTGTTCTGGATGTTGTTGGCGATTAACATGGTTTACTCAGCAAAAAATGAGGCAAAGGTTTCGCAGTTAGGTAGTGTTTTTTTGTTGTCTGAGGAATTGGGATTATTTTTGCTGTTTGACTGTTTTTTTGAATAATTTCGAACTGTTGTTTGGTCAGTTAGTTGCCGCATCTAGTTGACCTTGGAAGAAAGCTGCTTTGGAGTTCCTGATGTGCCTATTATAGGTGCTTCGTCTTTGTCATAGCATTTTGAGGTTGGACAAAGAGGGGGTATGTCTCCCTGCTTTTTGTCTGAGATGTAGGCATTCTTCGTTAAGGTTACAGTTGAACTTGGAGTTGGATCTTTTAGCCTGGATTCTTTTTAATTGTTTTGGGGCAAGAATGTCCATGATTTTTTTAATGGATTTGGTGGAGTGCTCAGTGAGGTCATGAACATAATACATGGAACAGGACAGGAGCAGGATGTTGTTACTTAAAGTTGGCAAGGTCAATCGATTAATGTTGCGTGTGTCTCAGACCCAGTGTTTGGCTTTCACAGGCTGGCCCTTGGAGATAACTGCCTTTTCTGAGACGTGGTGGTCAGTCCAGTTGCAAGGTAGGATCAATTCAATTCATGACGTGTTCTCTTTTGCAATGATTAAGTCGAGCGTGACCCCTTTGTTGTGGGTTGGGATGTTGCAGGCTTGGATACGGTTGAGATCATGGAGGGAGGATTTAAAGCTGTTCACAAGAGAGTCGCTAGAGTTGATCCAATGAACACAAAGTCGCCAAGAAAAATCAGGTTTTTATGTTCTTCATTGTTAGAAGTGATTCTCTCCATGATGTGTTTGATGAGTATGTGGTGGCCGGTGGTAAAACAAGTGAAGAGAGCACCTAATGTTGTCATTAGTAATGATGCTGATTCTGAGGTATTCGCATGAGGGCAGCAGCGGAGCGTGTGATTGTTGAAAAGATAGTGTGGACCTGTATATACAAACTAGGCCACCTCCAGAACAGCGTGAACAGTCATGTCTGATGATGCATGACTGGAGGGCACTAGTATGTCATGAGCATGAGGGTGTCCAGGTCATGGTTAAGTATAAGATTGTCTATGTTGACTGCATGTTTGACAGCTAAGAGGCAGTTGAGAAGCAAACATTTCAGAGATGTTTTTGGAGGTAGTCATGGGCGTATGTGATATGGGAACTTGTTTGAGGTTTGTTTTAGTTATATACCTTATGCGGGGGTCGATCAATCAATCAATCATGCCATTTGTATAGCGCACTACTCACCCAGGAGGGTCTCAAGGCGCTTGGGGGGAGGGGTATGCTACTGCTCGAACAGCCAGGTCTTGAGTTGTTTCCTGAAGGCGAGATGGTCCTGGGTCAGCCGAAGGTGGATGGGGAGGGAGTTCCAAGTCTTGGCAGCCAGGTAAGAGAAGGATCTTCCTCCGGCGGTGGCTCTTCGGATGCGTGGTACGGCTGCGAGGGCGAGGCTGGTGGACCGTAGCTGGCGGGTGGGCGTGTAGAAGGTCAGGCGGTCGTTGAGGTACTTGGGGCCCAGGTCGTGGAGAGACTTGTGTGCGTGGGTGAGGAGCCGGAACGTGATCCTCTTGTCGACGGAGAGCCAGTGCAGGTTCCTCAGGTGGCTGGAGATGTGGCTGCGTCGGGGGACATTCAGGATGAGTCGGGCGGAGGCGTTCTGGATGCGCTGGAGTCTTTTCTGTAGCTTGGCTGTGGTTCCGGCGTAGAGGGCGTTTCCGTAGTCCAGTCGGCTGGTGACGAGTGCCTGGGTGACAGTCTTCCTGGTCTCGGTCGGGATCCAGCGGAAGATCTTGCGAAGCATACGCAGGGTGTTGAAGCACGATGAGGAGACGGCGTTGACTTGTCTGGTCATCGAGAGGGAGGGGTCCAGGATGAAGCCCAGGTTGCGTGCGTGGTCGGTTGGCTTGGGTGCGGTGCCCAGGGCTGGGGGCCACCAGGAGTCGTCCCAGGCGGAGGGCGAAGATCCCAGGATGAGGACTTCCGTCTTGTCCGAGTTCAGTTTCAGGCGGCTGTCCTTCATCCACTCGGCGACGTCTTTCATCCCTTCGTGTAGGCAGGTTCTGGCGGTGTGAGGGAGAGGATCAGCTGGGTGTCGTCGGCGTAAGAGATGATGTTGAGGTTGTGCTGGCGTGCGATGGCTGCGAGAGGTTTCATGTAGATGTTGAAGAGGGTGGGGCTGAGTGAAGATCCTTGCGGGACGCCGCAGATGACTTTGGTGGCCTCGGAGCGAAACGGGGGGAGGCGGACTCTTTGTGTTCTTCCGGCGAGGAACGAGATGATCCACTCCAGTGCCTTCTCTTGGATACCGATGTTGCTGAGGCGCTGGACTAGGGTGCGGTGGCAGACCGTGTCGAACGCAGCGGAGAGGTCCAGGAGGATGAGGGCCACTGTTTCCCCCTTGTCGAGCAGGGTCCGGATGTCGTCGGTGGCTGCGATGAGGGCGGTCTCGGTGCTGTGGTTGGCTCTGAAGCCGGACTGCGAGGGGTCGAGGGATCCGTTTGTCTCGAGGAAGGTGGTCAGCTGTCTGTTGACGATCTTCTCGATGACTTTAGCAGGAAAAGGGAGGAGCGAGATGGGGCGGAAGTTTTTGAGATCGGTGGGGTCCGCTGTAGGTTTCTTCAGGAGGGCGCTGATCTCGGCGTGCTTCCAACTCTCCGGGAAGGTGGCGGTGTTGAAGGAGGCGTTGATGATGTTCCGGAGTTGGGGTGCGATGGTGGAGTCGGCCTTGTTGAAGACGTGGTGTGGGCAGGGGTCGGTCGGTGATCCGGAGTGGATGGTGTTCATCGTGCGGGCTGTGTCTTCAGTGGTCACCGTGGTCCAGGTGCGAAGGGTGACGGTGGGGGGCGTTGGTTCGACGGTTGGGTGCATGGGTGGGGCGCCGAAGCTGTTGTGGATGTTGGCGATCTTGCGGTGGAAGAACGAGGCGAGGGAGTCGCAGAGGTCTTGTGACGGAGTGATGTCGTTGGTGCCGGTGCTGGGGTTGGAGAACTCCTTGACGATAGTGAAGAGCTCTTTGCTGTCGTGGGCGTTGTTGTCCAGTCGTTCCTTCAGGGATTTCTTCTTGGTGGTGCGGATGAGCTGGTGGTGCTTGCGGGTAGCGTGTTTGAGGGCGGTCATGTTGTCGGTGGTCCGGTCGAGGAGCCAGGCTTTCTGGAGGGTGCGGCAGGTCTTCTTGGAGTCCTTGAGGTCGTCGGTGAACCAGGATACCTTCTTGCTCCTGGGTCTGCTGGGAGGGTTCTTTAGTGGCGTGAGGTCGTCGGCGCAGGCGGTCAGCCACTGTGTGAAGTTGCGGGCTGCTTCGTTGGGGTCCGTTGTGTTGGCGGGTGGGCTCTGGCTGAGGGAGGTGGTGAGCTGGTCTGCGGTGATCTTGCTCCAATTCCTGTGAGGTACCTGTTGCGGGTGGTGGTGGGTCGTGGATCTTTTGAAGCTGAAGTGGACGCAGCTGTGGTCGGTCCAGTGGAGTCCGGTGGCGTGGCTGAAGGTGATGTACTTGCTGGAAGAGAAGACGGGATCAAGCGTGTGGCCGGCGTAGTGGATGGGGGTGTTGACCAGTTGCTTGAGTCCGAGGTTGGCGATGTTTTCCAGCAGGGCGGTGGTGTTGCGGTCCTTGTTGTTCTCCAGGTGGAAGTTGAGGTCCCCGAGGAGGATGTAGTCGGTGGAGGGGAGGGCGTGCGGGCTGATGAAGTCTGTGATGTCTTCGCTGAATTGTGTGCGTGGTCCCGGGGGTCTGTAGACGAGGGTGCCTCTGAGGGTCATTTTAGGGTCGGTGGGATGTCCTCACAGAGTGAGTAATAATAGTCTCAATTTATGAAGCAGGAATCGCTTGGTTGGCTGGAGCATGGTTATAGGTGTCTAGGAGGGAGAGTATATCATTGTTTGATAGCTGTCTGGCTAGCCTATTGGGTTGGGGGTGTGGTTATGGTTAGGTGTGGTTCTCCAGCAAGGATGTGTGTCCTGTGTGTAAGCAGGAATTAAAACAGAGTGGCATTTGGTTGTTAGAGTTTGTTCATGTGGAGGCAAGTCATATGTTAGATGCCATCCCTAATCAATTCCAGATTACATTTAATAGTGTGAAGCATTGAGTCAGTGAAGTAGCTCCTGAACGTTTCTTGGCTGGGGAGAGCACTGTGGTGTGGGGAACTAGCTGAGTCAGGGCCGGTGGGGCAGCCAGCGTCGGTAGGAATCATGCTCAGAACCTTGGTAATGGTTCGTTGCAATGAAGTGGTGGATGAGCTGATCCTGTTGATCGGAGTGTAGGTGTGGGGTCTACAGAAGACTGGGAAGTAACGATGTTGGATTGGTGTAGACGTGAGGGAGTGCTCGTATTGTCGCTAGGGAGGTGTAATGTTGGGCTTAAGAGGTGCCCGTGGATAAGTGGGTGACTGCCAGGGGAGACAGGTAGGAAGAGGGTTGGGGGTAGAAGTGGCAAAGTTGTCATAAGGGGAGGTGTTGGAGGGGAATTGCAAGAGAGCAGGTGGGGGAATGGTCATGTCTAGTTGGTCTTGAGGTAGGAGAAGAGATTAACGAAGTATTCCAGATTGCGATCTGAAGATTGAATGAGCATGGTGCCGTTGTTATTGATGGAGATGGTGGCATCAGTATTGTACAGCGTGGATGGCGCAATGGTAAGTTTATGGCTGTATGGAATTTTCTTGGTGATGGTAGTGTTGAGTGAGGAAGATAGGACTTTCCTCCATATACCATGCCGATTGGTACTAAAGATGAGGTCATTGATGAGGTCATTCAGTAGGATACCCTTGTTGTGGCAGACTTAGGGGTCAGTGATAAGAGTCTCTTTATTCAGGTTAAGGATTTTGGTTAGTTTGGGAGAGTATTTTATTGTAAACGAGTAATTTTCTGCAGGAGCGAGTAGAGCATCCAGCATTTTGGCATCAGTGGGATCGAAGCTGGGAGAAGTGGGCAGAGGAGAGCTGAGAGATAGCTCTGCTTTCTCTCACCTCGGTCTGGGAGGTGTGTCATCTAGGGACCATCTCTGTTCTCTGACACCTCGGTCTGTGAGGTGTGTAATCTAGGGAATAGCTCTGTTCTCTGACACCTCGGTCTGTGAAGAGTGAAGTCCGAGGAAGAGCTGAGATCTCTGAGGCCTCAGTCTGTGAGGTGCATTATCTGTGGAATGGCTCTGCTCTCTGATATTTAGCCTGTGAGGTACATCATCTAAGAAATAGCTCTGCTGTCTGAAGCCTCAGCCAGTGAGGTGTGCAATCTGGGAAAAATACTATTAAAGTGTATTGGATAACTATATCATTTATGGTGTTTTAATCTGGCAGCAGCACAGATGGATGGAGTGCTATCATTAACCTATGTGGATGTTAAGGTCTGGCTTGAGAGTGAAACTGTCACCTGACCTTTTATTCTACACCAATATTATGCAACAGTTCTTTGCTTCCACACAAATACATATTGATTCCCATGCTTTTGACGTGTAGTGCTTCACATTACCATTCAACATTCCTTAAAAGCCAGTCTATTGCCATCTCTTTTTATTTTTACTAGCCGTTCACATCCCTGCTATGGCTTTCTATCGTGGACCACCAGTTGAATACTAAGTAGTGGGCTTATTTTACCCAGGACTCCAAGACACTACCCAGATCTCTTGACTAACTCTCGACTCAAGCCTCCTCAAGAGAAGGGTGCTCTCTACCTTCCCATGGTGTAGACCTTTTACAACCCTCAGCATGTTGCACTGAATGCTTTTCAAGCGTTGGCACACCGCGACAGGGGGCGGGGCAGAGATCAGGAATGTTGGCAGCCGAGGCGACAGCTGAATGGCGTGTTCACACCCGTGAGTGGAACACGATGTGTGGTGGTATCACACTCCAGTGGAGATTATTGTCCGCGCCATGAGTCATATGGTTCCCATCCCCAGCACGGAATCCAAGACTAAAGCCTGCAAATCCAGTTTAACTCCCTGCCGCTCTGTTTCTTTAAAAAAAACATCCTGGGGGTATGTGGGCAGGGTTGGCAAGATTAAGAATGGCACGGCCTCGGCCCTTTATAGAATGGCAGTGACTTCACTGCCTGAGCCTGCCGTACCATGAGCGAACCCCCCACCGATAGCTACCAGGAGTGTATCTTGGAAGAAGTCACAAATTACCAACAATGCATCTGGGGCAAAACACTATGGCACCAGTGAAAAGATCTTATTGAGAGTCTGGAAGACAAAGATACAGGGAATAGCTAGCTTTAAAAAAATGTGGCAGTACACGCGGGGAAATCTTTAGTTTCCATTGTATTCAACAATTATGCCTATTTGTTTGTAATAAGGACTGATACTTCAATTCTTTTATCTTATGCTCATGATGCACTATGTAACTCTTGAACATTTTGGAAAACCTGACTCCTCACATGGCTAGTTGGTTTGTAACAGCCTCTGTAATATGGATACTCAGAAGAAGGGATGAGTGAACTGTGAGAATCTGTTGGTTACTGTCCCCGTGACTAGCCCAGCAATACAGACTCTAAACGTACACGGTCTTGCTGTGCTTTTTAAAGTCAAAGTTGTTTCATTCATCGGAACTCAGCATCAGTACTGAACCGCAGACCTGCAAGCCGTCAACAGCATGGGCCATGATGTCCACAGAAGACAGACTTTGACAAGAGTCACATGATTGGCACCCACTCCCCAATGGAGATTCCTGTCAGACTCTCCTTTGACGATGGAATATGCGGCTCACCCTCTGGCGGCGCCCATGCACTCACCGGAATGGATCTTCCTGTCAGCTCTTTAACAGTTGGCTGTAGCCAGGGAGAGCTAAGTAGTATCGGAGCTGGGAATACCCCAGCTCTTTGGCAACAAGCCATACACAGATACTGGTGGCCCCAAGCGCACTCCCGGGACTTCATAATTAAACTACAGGAGTTTAATGACAAATCCATGGCTCCAGGAGGAAGAAAGCTTAAAGTGAGGAACAGGACGTTGAACGGCTAAAGCTAATGTATGAAGAGTGTAGAGATATTCATTCACCTAACCATAAATACCTTTTTATTGACATGAGCACATCACCAAAGTGTGTACAGGCAAGAAAACCAGGCTCAGGCGAACAGAGAGCAATAGTTTGTTCTTTTTAGGGTCCTAAAATGATATCTATTCTAGGTTCTTAAAAGCCAAGTAGTTGGAGAGGTGTTAATAGCTGTTTTATATAGCGCTCATGGCTCCTACATCTGTTAGTGGAGCTAGAGAGCCCATGGGTTCGGCAGGTAACAAATGATATGGCAGCGGAGCTCTGAGCACTCTCCTCCTCGTACAGCCATCTTTGTTTGCTCGCAGAGGGACCAACGCTGAGAGCAGAGATGCAGACAGCCATTGGGGAGGCAGAAAGAAGGTGGAACTACCCACTGATTGTATGGTAGGCCCGGCAGCACTCTTGCTGGAGATGTCTTCAGTTCGAGTAACGACTCCTCACCCAGGGGCAACACATCGAAGAGCTCTGGGCGGTAGAGAGCACTTGGCGAGGACAGGGAGCTGTGTTCGAACAGGAAGGCATGGTTTCTGGACTCTCTAGGAGCAACTCAGGACAAGGAGGCAGGCAGATGCTCAGGATTCTCTCCGACTAAGTTAGGACAAGCTGGAACACAGGGTGGTGCACAAGACGAGTCTGAGTCCTGCTAAACGTCCATGACCACGCCGATGATCATGATGTTGTCACAGAGGTTGGACGCAATTGTTCTTCACCAGTGTAGGTTCAAATACTGGCTGTGAGACTGCAACATTACAGAAGTGAATGGGCGCCCAACTCCTGCACAAAGGAACATGGTCCAGGACAAGGATCTCCGGGGCTTGATATTTCTTCAAATGCACCTATCACAAAGACATGCATACTCATATTGACAGCAACACGCTTACTGCAGCACCACAGGACCATGTGCTAGGACCTCAGACACCCCAAATAACTCTTTCCATACAGGGCATTTTGCAACCATGTATTATGTGAAATGAAAAATCGCACCCAATACGAACTGCTCCAGGAAATTTGAGTGCTACGATGCTACACAAGTGGAATTTGTGCACTATACAAATTCTAGATTACAGAGAGTGGCATCCACATTGGCCTTTTTGCTAGTTATTGTGACAGACAGGAACTAGACGGCAGCATCTGGGATTCTTAGTGCTGTCCCTCTTCACCGCTCCAGGAAAGTGTTGCTTGTAAAGATTGGCAAAGCTGCCTTGGTCTCTCTTGCTCTCCAGTGGGAGCTGTAGTTGAGCGGGCAACACATTGCCTAAGAGGTGGCTAAGGTTTCAGGTTTGGATACAATATAATAATAATTGCCAAATGTAGTAAACATACATTTTCAGTTAGAGGGATTTCACTGAACCAAATATTTGTTCAATACAGTAGTAGAAAAACACAGCAGTTAAACAGAACATAGTATTAAAATTCTGAAGTATCTAGCATTCTCTATTACAGACACATGACCCCAAATATCTCCCACTGTTACTAATCAGGAGAAAATAAGTCATCTTATTTTTTTTTTTTTTTTTTAATGACATTTATAAAGCGCATACAATTACCCGTGGGCGTCTCGGCGCTAATAAGTCCACCGGGCTATCTTCACAGACCGGTTGGAAGGGGATTGGGCCGCAATATTTTTTATTACAAAATCTGAGGGCCGTAGAGGGATTTAGTCTCCCTAGTTGCCAGCCAAATCTAGCAAAACAGCATGGGAGGGGCATAGGGTAACTCAGCTGGCTTGGCTTCTGAAATAGTATTCACTTCCGTACGTAAAGCTAAGTCAAGGAATAGCAAAATTTGTGGGTGAGCCTGGACTTTTAGGCAAGATGATGCAGGTATATTTTTTCAAATGTCTATTGGTGCCCTAAAACCTGCTTGACTCACGGTGAATGGTTTGTGCTCCATGATTTCAGAGGGCCGAAGCTCAATATTGCCTGGTCATGAATAACAAGGTGACTTGAAGTCTTCACTGGACTGCCTCTAGGAACTTGCTTGTCACAGTAAAAATCTTTTAATTGCCTGTTTCTTGAGGTCCCTGGTGGAAAAGTCTTTCACTGGTGGGTCCCTGCTGTCCTAGAGTACCCGTGCTAGAACTTGTTTGAGAAAAACATAAGGCTTAGGGAACCCCCATGTAACCACTGAGGGATGGAGGGAACACGATGAACAATACGAACAGTTCTGTCACAGGAATCAATGCATACCTTTTGTCAGCCGTGGTCCCTGCGGGTAACAGCAGTTGGGTGGTGGGGCTGTGTAAAGGGAGATTTCGAGAGGAATTATTTATTTATTTAATTTTCCTTCTACATCTTCCCTCGAAATCCTCCTATACCTGGCCCCACCGCTGTTACCTGCACGCACCGCGGCTGCCTTTTGTGGTAAACAAAAGTAGCACCTAATTAGTAACACCAAATGAACCATATAGCAGTCCCCTCCTTATCTGGCTGAGCCTTACTCTCAGCAGATGTTCTGGGCACGCCAGTGTGTGCATGATATGGTAATATGATTTGAGGACTTACCATCACTACGTCAGGATTCTTTCCCGGCAGTATTCATGTTTTCAAACACAAGCAGTTGGTTCCCAAGCAGCAGATGGTCCTTGGTCCTGAGGACTCCTATAAAATACATGAAAGGCTGAAACATGTCAACACTCTCAAAGCAAATTCACCATACTGCTACCTTAAATAAATATATGTTTTTGAAAATCGTATATCCTGACGTCATAGGACTTACTTCAGATACGATTTGAAGTGTTTCTATAGTTTTTAGTTAAGAATAATAATTAAAGTTCTTCTTTGAAAATATTAGGTTTATAGTCAGCAGCGATTATTTAGCTGCTACTTTTTCTTAACTACAAAAACATTAATTGGTCCCCGTGAGAACACTGCAATGGTCATGGAATTTGTTTGCGGGACCAAGAATTAAGGGACTTCGAGATATCGATGGTCAGTGCATGACATCAGAAATTCCATTTGCAAATATGAAGGTAGTTTACCATTGGATAATTTGCTCATGAGTTATCAGAAGTAGGTTTGAGATCAGTGCTGGTTATACTCTTTGTGACATCATGAAACAGGAAAAAGGGCATTGATGTTAGATGGTCTACTAATAAACTCATTACACATGAGGCTAACTATTGAGGGCTGGTTCTGATCTTGAGTTGCTCCCTCTCTGTTCATGATATTGCATAGCCGACCTTTCCCTATCTACTACCAGAGAGAGGATAGAAGCCTCGACCATGTAACCTCGAAAGAACCCTGGAACACTAATTCAGCTGCGCACAGATATGGAGTCGCTTATAGAGAAATCAGAAATCGTGAATAGCAATGCCGACGCCCTAACAGCATTTCGGAGCAGCCTGCTTCTGGGACTCGCTGCATTACACCAGGCCGCATCTGCGAGCTGAAACCAAGCCTTGCATCCCAGCTGAGAAGGCAGACACAGCTGCTGGGGCACCTCTGCAGTAACCAAGGAGACCAAACAGTTTCCTGGAGCTTGGATGATTTCACACCACCCGTCAAAGAGCTGCGATTGACGGGTTGAAAGTTGCTTCCCAGGGCGTGACCCGGAGGGGTTCAGAAGGAGAATTGACGCAGATAAACCCGCTGGATGACTGACAGAGGCAGACCAGGACACGCTCACTGTTTCCTCCGGATGATCTAATGTTTCCTACCAGCTTGGAACTGCTAAAAGCGAAATGGCGGCAGCCTAGCCCTTTATGCCTTTTGCAAATGTAATTGGTCCCATTCACCCGTAAGTATAATCACAAGATACTCTGCAACTTAATTAAACGATGCCTGTATAGTAAGACATTCATTTCGAGGTCCATTGCTTGAATGATATCCAGTCGCAGCTGGTATGACTCGTGGGTGGAGGGAGCACATATGGAGGGGGTCTTGCCGCCTGAACAGGAAGAAGCCGCAGGCAGCCTCTCTTCCTTCTCCTGAGCCAATCACAACGCTGCAATGGCAACGTTGTGATTGATTGGCTGGGACGCCGACCCCACAGGCATTTATGGGAGGCCATTTTCTCTATGTAGGCTACATAAAGAAAATGTAGAAAACGTATGACTGGTTTGGTCGACCCTGGGGCGGACCAAACAGTGAGCGCACTCAGAGTGGGCAAGCAACTCCTCCCCTGGACTCCTGCAGGACCGCCCACCCGCCCGCCCCAAACCAGGCATACCCTTCTGCTTTCTCGCAGTGTGAGAAGCAGAAACATAAAATGGTACTTAAAATACCATTTTATGTTTCTGCTTTTCGCACTGCGAGAAAGCAGTGGGGCGACGTTCCTCCATCAATATGGAGGAGCCGCCCTTGATGACATCTATGCCCGAGCCAAAAACTCAGATGATAAACTCATTGATTATGCAATAACCACAGCAAAATCAAGATTTGAGCATAACACACATGCAATGATTTTAATCATTGCATTAAATAGCCTCTCTAATTGGAGCCTAGTATCACAAGACACAACAGGCTTACAATGGTATGAAGAACCCATGAGAAATTTACAGAAATTGTTGTGTACAGTGGCGGCTCCTTCGCTAATGCGGAGGAGTGTCAACCCACTGCTTTCAGCAGTACAAAAAGAAAATTATAACAACACACAGTTGTTATTTTATTTTTTCCCTGCTGAGGTAGTTTTGCAGGACGGAGCGGGGCTAGGCTGCTCATCTCACAGAGGGACGGGTGGTGAGCACTTAGGTGCGTAAAGACGGTTTGGCCGGCCGTTTCGTGCCTGCCAAATCCATCATGCGCTCTTTGCAAGTTTTTCACCCAGGCTGTATTACGGCCTGGGTGGAGAACATGCACAGGCTCATAGTCCCCATCTGACTGCCGAACCACGGCCCTCGGACCAATCACAACGCTGCTATTAGCAGCACCGTGATTTGCTACGGAAAGCCTATGTGCTTCCTGCTTCCATTTCAGGCTTTTCAGAAGGGAAGCAGAGGAGAGACACCGAAGAGGTAAGTGGTTTTTTTTTCTACACACCCGACCCATCACTTAACCCTCCCCTACCCCGCCACCCCTAATTCGTGCCAGCCACGACTGGGTGTGTAGTCGAGATACCTCACATAAATACAGCCTTTGTGTGAATGTGAGAGGAAGGCTTGAGTCTTAACATAACTGCAAGAGGGACTGGTCACCCCACAAGAAAGGTGGGAAGGTGTGGACTCGTCCATAACAGGAGGGAGCGTCAGGCTTAGTCCTTCCTGTGATTGGAGGTAGAAAGCCTCCGTTAAGGTAATGGGGCTGGTGCTTCTGACAAGCCCGATCAAGCTGATTCCTAGTGGCAACACCATTAGGTGGCAAGAAAGTGAGTACAGATAAAGTACTTTTTTGCTAAATGACAGGGAGGTCGCTCCTCTGGCAAAATGCTATTTTAGCGGCAGTTTGAATATGCAGAAAGGTTTAAGCTACTGTAATCTATCACCCTTATTTTAAGGTGGGGGGATTCACAGGGACTGGAATTCCGAGTTGTGTGATAATTGCCATTCCCCCACTACTTTCCCCTCACAGATTTCGGCAAGTCAAAGTTGTTGAAATTCATAGGGAGACAAAGCCGAGTAAAAAGGCAAAGCATACTGAGTAGGGTGTGTTAAAACCATTTCTGCATGTTATGCCTCATTCCCAAGTTGAAAACGCTGGATCGGAGGCATTTGCCACACCTGGCAAATCCTTTAACCCGGGTAATAGTATTTGCTAGGACGCCTATTATGAGTGGTCCGGGGGAGAGGTTCGGCCCAACAATAACTATCAATACTTCTGGGATAGGTATTTATCGGAGCAAATAAATGACTCCTATAACAGTTTTGCCACAAGATGGGGAACAATGTGATGATTTTTATGCATTTTTGGGCCAAAATCCACGTCCCAGATCTTACTGGGTATTTTTTCACCAGTTACATTTCTAAAGATTTGACCTGCTAAATATTTCACTCTGAGTGTCACATTTTGTCGCACCTGATATTTACCGCTTGCAGTAAGCTCTGTCACACTAAGAATTGCAACCCCTGTGCAAACAGCATTTTTTGGGTGAGGCTGCAATTAGTTGACCACTCATAATGAGTGCCTGGGCGTGGTAAATTCCTCAACCTACTCCACAAACCTGTAATCAGATCTTATCAGGGGAAACCAGGGAGGCTATATTCATTATCACTCAACACCTAAATTCTGATCCTTGTTAAAACTTCTGTTCGTACAAGGATCTGAATTTAGCCACAAACTTGTACGAGGGCCATAGTGCCCTTTACCCTTGCCTCCACCGATTTCTGCTTACTAGGTTCCTTATCTATCAGAAGCTGAAAGAAGCACTCAGTGATGTTGCAAGGGTGCATGGGCTTTAATGCAAGCAAACAAAATTGCAGTTTTACCAACCTTGTGGTAAAAGACTGTCATAATTGGATGCAGTGCCAACCCACACTTCTGGAAACTGGTGCCACTTTACCTGCCACATTATCTACGCCCACCGCTGAGTGTGTCAGTCTTATCTCCTTAATTTAAGTGTGATAATGGAGGGAAGGTCTATGACCAAGAAAGCAGCATGTCAATGCATTAAGGAAAACACCCACAATCCCTCTACTATTGGTACGAAAAAATTTGCATCTTTTTATTTGCCATCTTCTCACTTCAGTCAGTGACGCAATGTAATAATGTAGTATTCGCCTGCCCTGTAATAAGATATTTCAGGTGAGTTCTGATGGAGCTTTGCTATAACATCTATCAGAAAGAAGGGGGGACAAGAAGGGCCTATACATCCAGCATACATTCTTTTATAGAATGTAAAGTCTATCAAGAAAGGAGAATGTGGTCGGTCAGCAATTAAGGAATCAGATGGGGAAGGGGGTCTCTTTCCTTAGAAACAGGAGCTCTCACACATCCAGATGGGTGTCATGCTTCATCATAGGACATGCTCCTTATATGGGCTGGTGCTGCAATGCCCAACGGGCACCCACAAGGGGGCTCTTTATCGGAGATTGTTTGGTACAATGCCGTATGTGAAGTGTAGGTGTAGGCCTACTCATGTAGATTGGTGTAGTAAGGTGGTTGTGTGCATACAGGAGTTTGTTAAAATGGATTATGTAGTCCACAAAATAATTTACACAGTGAGTCTACTTGTCTAATTAAAAATGTGGTGGCTATCAGTAGAGGTAATGATCTCTGATAGCTCAAAAGGTCAACATGTTTCTTGCCATAGGTTAAGTCAATGATGATCAATTCGCAATTCGTCATGACAAATTATCTTTTATCTACACAGTGGTTGGAATCTGGGATTATTGAATCACAAACTAAACTAAATATGGTGTAGGAAGATACCATCATACAGTGTTTTCTAAAATGGATAGACTACCAGTAATAGAAATACAAATATGAAAATACCCACCTGCATAATACAGGTAACCATGAACATATTCTCATTTTAGTGTGGCATGTGTAATATTATTCGAAACAACAGTTGATGGACAGAATGCAGAACAATGTCATACATTCACCCCAGTACAGAGATCTGGGCCTAAATCCATCTTTTTTTGCACTCCACACCACCCCAGTTCAGACATGACCATATGCAAATCAGCCTTGACCCTGTGCCTCATGGGAACAGTCCAGCCCGAACTGCCAAGCCATGTCCTTTCCTGGACCGGAATCAAGCATCCTAGGACCGGTTTCTGGCTATCAGCCGTCTTCAGCCAGGATAGCTTGACTACAGTGGTGTGGAGAGCTTGGGACTCACATCTGAGCATACCCATCCCACTCAGGGTGACAAATGCAAAACAACAGTTGATGGACAGAATGCAGAACAATGTCATACATTCACCCCAGTACTGAGATCTGGGCCTAAATCCATCGTTTTTTTGCACTCCAAACCACCCCAGTTCAGACATGACCATGTGCAAATCAGCCTTGACCCTGTGCCTCATGGGAACAGTCCAGCCCGAACTGCCAAGCCATGTCTTTCCTGGACCGGAATCAAGCATCCAAGACCGGTTTCTGGCTATCAGCCGTCTTCAGCCAGGATAGCTTGACCCCAGTGGTGTGGAGAGCATGGGACTCACGTCTGAGCATACCCATCCCACTCGGGGTGACAAATGCAAAACAACAGTTGATGGCCAGAATGCAGAACAATGTCATACATGTGTAATATTATTCAACATGCTGCTATCAGTAGTGGTGCAAATAGCACAGTGACAAACAAAATACACAACAAATAAGTGACACACTCAGGAGTAATGGCAAGACTTTAGATTTTATGCACTGTGTCACAAGAAGTAAATGACTCTCCCAATTAGGGTAGCACCTTTGCCTCCTCCAGTGGGAGCAGAGTTAACGCTGATTTAGAATGCTAAAATAAAAGTAAAGAGAAGCAGTAGTAATCCCATAGTAGAGGGCTGGGTACTGTTGGGAAGACCTGTAAACAAACCAGGTGGTGGTACTTACAGTGTTGTAGTGAAGACTCATGCAAAAGAAACAATTGATGGACGGAATGCTGGACAATGCAAACATTCTGTAGTAACTTAGTCCACGCTGGTTGTGGTATTTCATGAGGATTTAATTAGATAAGTTACAGCATTGAAGTACAGATGTAATCAGCCCCACCAGGAGCAGCCAGCAAGGCTGTCAGCCCTTCTCCAACTGTCTGCTGCATGCCCCAACATTCTAGGTGACATCAACATTATAGAGTTCTACAGTGGAGGGTGAAAAGCATGTAAAACATTTTAACTAAGATATTACATATCCTCTTCTCTTCCAAATGAAAACAAAGATATTACACATTCACACTCCGTCACAAGGTTCTGGGTTTAATCCATCATTCTTATGTTCACCACACCACCCCAGTTTGGACCCAGCCATATGCAAATCAGTCTGGACCCTGTTCCTTGTGGGAACAGTCCTGCCCGAACTGCCAAGCCAGGTCCTCCCTGGACCGTAAACAAGCATCCTGGGACCGGTTTCAGGGCATCACCCTTCTTCAGCCAGGATAGCTTGAATCCAGTCGTGTAGTGAGCACGGGACCCACGTCTGGGCATATCCTTTCCAGTCTTAGTGAAGACTGCACAGCATTACCTACCCATTCCTTGCTACTTTGGGATTAAAGGAGAGAGAAAACTGATCAACTTAAAAAAACAAACCCATGGTTGGTAACCCTCCGGTGATTCCAATTTTAGTGCACGAAGGACTAGGCCGAGTCATGGAGGTAAAAGTGTGTGTGCCATTTTGAGGGAATATGGGGTCCCCAATTGCGCTTATATCAGATCTCTCTGGAAGACACCAAAACTAAGGAATGAAGGAGAAATGCCCTGGAAAATCCCCCTTGGCCAGTGCAGCTTGAAGTCTGATGCCCGGGATTCAGAACATGTGGACCCCACATGCGCTCACATGAGCCTGTGGTCGGGCTCTTTGACCACAATCTGTTACATCTAAGCAGTTCATTTGCTCAAACTGCTTTTGCACTGTTTTTAATTTGGTTAGTAGAAGATACTTATTAAAAAAAAATTCTTCGACTACCAATTTTACATCACTTTTCACTTTCATGCACAGCGTCCATCGCTCATATTCAT
Organism: Lissotriton helveticus; assembly: GCF_964261635.1. Lineage (NCBI taxonomy): Eukaryota > Metazoa > Chordata > Amphibia > Caudata > Salamandridae > Lissotriton > Lissotriton helveticus. The sequence continues at coordinate 982,110,476 of NC_136068.1, forward strand.
AGAATATCTCTTCACATCTGTAGTTTCTCACATACTTCTGCATATTGAAAACATCCATGAGCTCTCGTCTCTCAGTGGGAAGGTTGCAGCCCCTGGTTACATAAGTAAGTAACCAGGAAGGAGAACCCAGATGATGAAGCATGTCACTTTGGTGAGTGATGGGTATCCGTAATTTTTAGCAAAATCTTTAAAAAATTCTCTTTTTGCCTCCTTTGAAGTAATATCCTCTCATTATAGGATTACAGCACACAAGGTTTTTTGCAGACCCCTTAGACCTATGGTTAGTTGTTTTATTTTACAAGTATTCTTAGGGGAGTGTATCCAGGTCTTTAAACATTCCCTTAGACCCTCTACTTACTGTTTGGTTAATTAATTACATTTTTTTTACCCTAAAATATCTCCTATACCTTAATAGGCAAATTATCGACAAAGGATTCCACACCAAGAATGACTCAAAACTATAACATTTCTCATGTATATCATTTATCTAAGCCTCGATTTGAATGGTCAAGAAACACAAATCACATTTAAGCTTCTGAATATACAATTCATTTCGTGCAATTAGTCACACAATGTAATAGAGACTTAATAAATAGACATATGCTAATTACCTAGGGAATAAGAGAGAGAGAGAGTACATAATAAAGTCAAGTTCAGCATTTAGGTTATACAAACCAAATATGCAGAATGGAATGTAAGGAGTCAGAGAATTGAGTCCATACCCTGCCGAGTTATATCTGCACATTTTACCAGCAGGCAAAGTACAGGTTGAGTTAGTTCGAAAGTTCAGTTAAAAATGCGATAGGCATGAGAAACCGAAGTTCAGCCCGACAGCAATCCAGGCAGGGAAATTGAAAATTATAGCCATCCCGTCTCCTCCTCCATTAGAGCAATTATACTTCCAAAGTTCTCAGTTTACGCCCACAAAGTATCAGTTCAGTCATACGTTATGGTTTTCATTGTTTGTCCACAGTGGTCTGCTCATGGTGTGATCAATACTCACTAAGAAATCCGGATAAATTAAGTAATCCTTTTGCTGAATCATCAATTTCAATAACTTTCTAATGTGCATCCTTTCCTCAGAAGATGCTCTCGCTGGGTTTGCAACTATATTGATACATCTGTGTCAAAAGTGATGCTAAATCAGAAAAGGCCCATTGTTCTTAAGCATGAAAAGAAACACACGGAAAAGTTCTCATAGTGTCTGAAATGACTACTTCAGCTAGATTTTGCTTTTTGAAACGAGGAAAAAAAAGAAGTATTCGGGCCTACATGAAAACTCAATAAATTCATTACTATATTAAGATTAATATAAATCACACATTAGCATTAATAGTTCTATTTTCTTAATATATTCACTCATTATTCTCTTCTCTAAAGAGTACATGTCAATATTAGGCACTACTAAAAGAAAACACTTCACACGTTTTACTTTTCAAACAGACTAATTTGCATGTCATATTTGTCATTTTAATTTTATTTCATACATTACTAATGTAATGCGGTAAAAATCGTACTATTAAACATCTTTAACCTAAACATTTTATTTGTTTTCATGTGATTCGTTATATAAGCATTCTTTCATTATGTCATGCTAGGTAATCAGCAGCACATTTCTACACATGCTTACATTTCATGAACATATAATTATTTCTCTGCTCTCTTTATCTATTTTTTCATAATTTACGTTTCAGAACATTTCTGCATGCTTTTACGATACAGTTAAGGATCTCATGTTTTTGTCAACATTCTATTTTGCACATTTTGTTAAAATTAGTACTGTAAATCTCATTTGACAGTGAGAATTGATAGAAGCAAATGTCTTTAAACATTCACGCTCCAATCCTGCTTGGGTTGCTGTTGGGATGTCAGTGTAGACAAGTGTCTTTCTGGAGATTCAGGCAAACCATGGTTAGGGCTGAGTAATCCCTCCAAAAGCCTTGAGTGTGTATTGTACCCTACATCTGTCCTGTGTATCTGCTCTGTATTAAATGAAGTCTAGTGTCCAAATACTAACCTCTGCCTTCTGATGTCTCTACAGGAAAGACGAGCATCACCACTCGCCGCCACAACCTGGAGCCCCAGAGTGCTGCAGCACAGTGCCTCCGTGGATGAGAGTCCATCACCAAACCAAGCTCTTGCTTCCTGCGAGAGAAACGTAGAGTCAATGAGAATAACAAGCCCGCCGCCTCCTGCTCCGATGTCCCCTTCTTGGAGTGAAAGATCCCTTTCCCCTGTCAGGCAGGATCTAGAGCCAAAAGCTAATCGACAGATGCAGGCTTTGATTGCCCGAAACATCATCAATGCTGCCCGCAGGAAGAGCTCCTCACCCCAGGTACCAGAGATGGATGGGTACCGGTCTTCCACGCCACCTCTCATATCCCGAGCCCAGCCTCGAAGTCACACCTCTGCCACCACACCACCCTGGAGCCCGCGCTCCATAGGAAGCCAATCTCCGGTTATTAGGAGCCCTCTGCAGTCACCAGTCTCCGGCATAACGCGGTCGCCCCTGAGACTCTACACCACCAGGTCACCCACAGACTCCGACGTTTCTGTGGATTCGGAAGACTCAGGCAGAAAATCACCTGGTCTGCGGAGCTATAACATTTGCCCCAGAGGCTGGAATGGCAGTTTGCGGATAAAAAGAGGGAGTCTGCCCGTGGAGGCTTCCTGCACCACCTAAACAATGTTACATGCCAGAGGAAAACCTAAGAGCTTGTGATTGGCCAATATGTGGATCAGCATATACTGGCATGATACAAGCCTATCGAGTCCTAAATCGCCTCATTTGGGCACAATCCCTTATTCCAGTTAGAAATAAGGTCACCACATTCCAACAGAGTCACATCACAAACAGTCAAAATCTCATTTCGCCTTGATAAGACAAAGCCCCATTCGAAATCTTATCATATTTACATAACATTCCACTTTATTCTGTCACATAGCCACAAGGCACAGGCAAAGTTCTGTTACGTGTTGTCTAAATTACACCACTTTCAGGCATAACCGCACTATTGATGCAAATCCACAAACAACCTTCCTCAAACACAAATTCAGGCATAAAGACATACCAATATTCTCTACATACCATTTCCTAGACACTCTCCTTACAAAACAAAATGGCGGATGGGAGAGGGACTGGTGTAAAATGACTGACACTTGTAAAGGCCTACGCACCAGAACTATCAATACTGTGGCTCGGAGGCTTCACGCACATGTAGCTGCCTGGTACCCACCCAGCTCTTGAGCTTCAAAAGCCTCTGATCGCCTGAAAAGAGTGCACTTTTGCTGTGCTGTTGCAAATGCTTCTAGATCAATTCAACTGTTGTAGAGGGAATGTGGACCAAAAGAAAAGATGGCGATGAAGCAAGTAAACACGTGGCACTTCAGTTCCAAAGGGCGCCAGTAGCAGTGGAAGTCCTTCTGTGGTCTGTGCAGGAAAGCCAAGCTTGAGGGGTTGGGAATGCCAGGCTCCTGAATATGTGTTTGGACAAAGAGTTTGCTTAGCTGTTTTCTGTGCAGCTGTGCTACCATCTGTTGAAATTTTATGAGCGTAAGCAAGCAGAGGAGAGTGATTGTGTCTGTAAACCAGTTTGGGAGGATGTGTCTACTTGTTTTCCCGAGTGCTGTGGCAGTGAGTGGGGTTAGGGCCTATGTCAACAGCCCTAGGGAGGAAATGCAAGAACAAGAGGAAAGGATTCTGGAATGTGCAAGGTTGCATGCTTGCTTCAATGAATTGTATAAATATTTCTTTACCCTCGCCAGCCACTCACAGATGTCAAAACGACAAAGCACTCCTTCATTACAGTGCTCCATGTCCCCATGGGAAAGTGAGCTGAGGTTGCCATGCTTGGTCCGTAGAGTGGAACAGACATATCATACTGATAATCCAAAAATAGGCAGGTGAATAAATTCGGAAAGCCGTGGCGGGTTCATGGATGGGGCGAGGCAGTGGTGCCCAGTGTCCACCCCTTTCTGCTGATATGCCTTGAAGCCTGGCATCAGGTGGCCTGCCCGTGCACCCGCCACTCTTTTGCAAGATGAGTTAGACTATTATTGAAGGCTGGCTAAGCAGACTGGCATGCCACCAGTTATTGCTGTCTTGCCACTCAGGAAGACAAACTGGCTGGGAAAGGATTGCCAGATTGTGCTGGGCTGTGGGACTTCAGGGTCTGCGCTTGATAGCCCTGAGCATGAATACTACACATTGCACGACGCTGCACAGCGACTCGTGATTGGATTCTACTGACGATGGTCGCTTAGAAAACGACTGGATAGTAGTACGGTGTGTCACTAGTGGGATGCAGGCTGGAGGATCCTGAGACAGAGAGAGTGAGAGAACCCAAATCTTTCACTCCAGCAGCCGACAGGGGACAGACTCCGGCTGTTATATTGTTTTAGGACTGTATTTTGTGTTCTGTCGCTTTCTAGTTATTTCAGATGCAAAAAACAAGATCATAGGTAGCAGACAGGCAGAGGAGTAGGGAGTCTGATTCTTACCCACTAGGAGATGAAAACAAGAGCTTAGAGCAGCCCCAGCTGATTTCAGCTTAAATACACCCAAGACTGGAATCTTAAGATTTCCGTAGAGGGCACCATCTGAAGCCAACCTCACAAAGTGACAGCTTGGAACATCCTCAGGAGATCAGAACTAAGGCCACCACCACAACATTAGAGGGGGTGGAAATCCTCAAACGACAGCTAGTCAAGACGACCCCGGGAGCATAGAACCTCAGCAGACTATTATAGCAGAGAATGTTATCAAAAGTTGAGCTTTAAAAACACCCCGAGACATTTAGACATAAGAATATCATCAGAAGGTGAGATTTTGAAATGTTCTGAGAGGTCTGGAACGAGGAACATCATCTGAAGGTGAGATCTAAAAACATCCCACTTTGAAGATGTGTCTATCCTGAGAAGATTGGAGCTTGAGTAATCTTCAGGGGAGGACGAAGGGTTAGAGCCTCCTGGAAAGATGACAGCCTAGCATGCCTTAATGTGAGGAATACTGGTAGTGCGACATTTTATACCATCTTGAAGATATCAAGGTGCGTGAATAGCTCCACAGAAGAAAGCTCTGAACAACCTTAAACGATGGGAGACGCAAACATCCGGAGAGGATGAGAGCTCAGAAACATTCTGAGATGAGCACTTGCAACACCCACAGCAGATGAGAACTTACTCCCATAATATGAGAGCTTAGAGCACTGTACGAATATGAGAGTTCAGATTGTCCTTAGAAAATCCTGGCTAGATGAGATTGTTGCTCATTGCAAGCAACTGAGAATTAATAATATGCAGAGACGTTAGTAGAAGAGAGCAACCTGATACAGCATGAGCTGAGGTTGTATCAAAAAGATAGGAACATGGAGAATTTTGAGAAGATGCGAAATTAAACTGTAAAATGCTAATTTAGTGTATTCTCCGAAGACAACTACATAGAACACTTTTTCTTGAGAGACTATTGGTGTATGTCCAAGGTCTAGTTATATGGAGTTACTATGCAAATACAGACACATTCCAACGGCAAAAACAACATTTGATGGACAGAATGCAGAAAAGTGTCATACATTCACCCCAGTACAGAGATCTGGGCCTAAATCCATCGTTTTTTTGCACTCCACACCACCCCAGGTCAGACATGGCCTTATGCAAATCAGCCTTGACCCTGTGCCTCATGGGAACAGTCCAGCCCGAACTGCCAAGCCATGCCTTCCCTGGACCGGAATCAAACATCCAAGAACCGGTTTCTGGCTATCAGCCTTCATCAGCCTGGATAGCTTGACTCCAGTGGTGTGGAGAGCATGGGATTCACGTCTGAGCATACCCATTCCACTCGGGGTGACAAATGCAAAAACAATTGATGGACAGAATGCAGAACATTGTCATACATTCACCCCAGTACAGAGATCTGGGCCTAAATCCATCGTTTTTTTGCACTCCACACCACCCCAGGTCAGACATGGCCATATGCAAATCAGCCTTGACCCTGTGCCTCATGGGAACAGTCCAGCCCGAACTGCCAAGCCATGTCTTTCCTGGACCGGAATCAAGCATCCTAGGACCGGTTTCTGGCTATCAGCCGTCATCAGCCTGGATAGCTTGACTCCAGTGGTGTGGAGAGCATGGAACTCACGGTGCCAACATCCCCACTCACTTCTACAGTTGCGAACCTACCATGGACCAAAGTAAATGAAATGCAGCATGCAGACCACAAAAATAGGTTACCATGCAATTAACATGCAACGAGAATGAGTGAGATTCCAGTGTATTGTATGGGATCCATGATGGGGACTGAGCGAGACTTCATTGAAGCAGATGAAGCAAGTGACATGGGAAATGAGACAGTCTCCAGAGTAGTGTATGTGATCAGTAAATGTTGTACTGTACGTGATCAGTGAATGGGAAGTAAGTGAGAATCCAGTGAAATGTGCGTGACCCCGATAGTGAATGTGTGAAACACATTTGGTGTACATGAGGGAAGTTATTAGAAGAAAATGGCACTAGGTGTGAAATGCTAAGAATGTAGTAGTAAACTTGACGTGGAATACTTGTGAGTAGAATTATTGAAGGATGGTGTGTGAAAAAATTGAAAGGTGGAATGCACGTGCTAAGTGTGGTGTGAGTGCTTTGAAGAGATATATTAGCTGCAAAGTGTGACTGGGATGCCTATAGATGGAACGATTTTTCTATAGAGTGTAACGCAAGCACTCTTTGCACTGACGTCTACAGGTGTGCCTGTGAGGAAAGAGCTGCATGAAATGGCCCAGCTTGGGCTTTCTGTTCGGCCCTCAAGCACCTTCATTGGACAAAAGACCGGGTATCACGCTGCCCCTGGTACTGGCGCCGCCTGCTGGTCAGAGAGAGTACTAACAGAATCTACAGGGGGCTTGGGATCACTCCAGCCTGGCCTCGCCTCCATCAGTGGCCACTGTTCTGATAAAGTTATTTGTGCAAGAGCGCGTGAACCGGAACACGAGGGGGGCACAGATGGCCATCTATATTTAAGTGGCCAACAAGTTGGGATCGCAAGTGTGTGTCGCAGATTCCGAAATGTGCTCGTTGTTGAAACGTTGGTCAAAATAGGCCCCTTCATAAAGCCCGGGGTGAGCACCTGGAACTGAGACGACCAGCCTATGCGCTTTTTCATGCAAATGAGGCTGGAAGAATGGAAGCCAATATAGAGACACCGCCGCCTATGGGTCGTCAGTATACATTATAAGCACTGCCTCCTTCTGTTTACATACCGTGCACTAGATTATTATAGCAAACATTCCTGCTTGAGACATGGCGGCCCGCGCGGCACTGATGGCTCGACACGTTCGCCTTTTGATTCTCTGCAGACCGAAACACAACAAGGGCCGCCAGCTCCCGTCGCGCCAGGACCAACGCTCGGACACGTCTCCCGGTTTTATTATTATTTCAACGCACACGACTGGTTCGACCTCCAAAATAAAGCTTTTCACGCTGCCTGTCAGCGCTTTGTGTAAGACCTCTGGTATGCGAGTCTGATTTTCGGCTTCTAATTACTGTTTTTATTGTTACGGTTCTATCACGCATGCAGGCAGCGGGGGCCTAGGGGTGCCAGCCCGCCTGCACAAGATGACGCATCACAGCAAGGTAAACATCGATCATAGGTTAACATGGGGGGCGCCACGAGGAAATATATGCAGCATAATTGAACCCTTTATATATGCCACTTACTTGCCGAGCTTTGAAAGCACTGATAAAAGCAGTTATTATCGTTAGAGTGCTCATTTTTTCGGCCCTGGACGATCACGTCTCCCTTTCCCCCCACCCGTCTGCCCGTAGTAAAACATAGTCTTTTCAAAATTAAAAAAAGTGTTTTTCTTTAGCATATCGAAGGTTTGACGTTGATACGTCACATTACAGCACTGCACTGAAAAGTACTTTAGTAAAAGTGATAGGGCCTCATTTATGAGGCCTTGCGTTTGTTTTGCGCTTCCGATGCATCACTTTTTGTGACGCATCGGCAGCGTAAAACATGCCTCCTGTTGCGCACTATTTAGAAAGTAACGCATCTAAGCAGATGCGTCACTTTGTAAACCCCTGCGCTAAATTATACCTGCGTCAGGTATAATGTATGCGGGGGGCGTTCTCCCGCAAAAAGCCTCGTAGAAGTGACGCAGTGAAATCTATGAGATTTCACTGCGTCACTTCTAGGACGCCGTTGCGTCAAAATCTTGCGCCTGCCTCAAAGCAGGCGTAAGACTGACGCAGGCCAAAGGACGCATTGCTGGAGTTGCATCACTTTTGTGACACACTCCAGCAATGCGTCACTTTTGCGCATACAGATACGTCAGAAATACTGACGTATCTGTAACTCCTTGCGACATGATGCATCATACATTAAATATGACGCATCAGATATGTCGCAAGGAGGGCGTACTGAGATGTAACGCATCGCTGCTTTCACGCAGCGATGCGTCATTTCTCATAAATGAGGCCCATAGTTTTTAAGCATGAAGCATTAGCGAACTTAGAAAGCAAGGCAGTTGTCATGTAAACCCCGTATGTGGCCCAGAATATGAAATAGTAACATTATAGTCTATTAAATCAAACACAATAGGTTTTTGTACAACTGGTATTCTGAACTCACCTTTGAAAGTGCTTTCATACCCGATAATCAAGAAAAAGGTATTGGTGAAATAAAATATTTGCCTAAGATCACACAATTTAAGAAGGGAAGCCACTATTTATTCAGATTTAATTGTTTTACTTTGCACAAATCAGTCAGTAAATGGGTATCTATTTGTTTTTTCCTCATGTCAAGGCTTTGTTTTGACCTTTTTGTGCATTTTTTTGCATTTTATCATATAGCGCAAACCAGGGGTGCAACTAGATCTGAAATTCGGGGGTGTGGGGGGGGGGAGGGAGGCGGATAGCCAGGACCAAACAGTGGCAGTGGGGCTACAATTTCGCACATTGGGGGCCGAACAGGTTCGGAATGCCAATAGGTCTGGGTTCAATGTGCTAATGCATGGACAAGGCATATGAGAATTCCTGTTCTTTCCTGCTTTAGCACAGTTAAGTCAGATCTTTTATCTTTGCAATTGTATCCCCTTGACATACCAAACACTGCTGGAACTCAAGCAGAGTGTACACCAGACCTGCGAGCATTGGCTATCTGCAAGATGGTTGGCACCATCCCGTGCATGTCTGGCAACGCCATGGTCCCTTGTGGAATCGGGAAATGGGTATTTTGAATGCTGGTGTGGTAGTAAATACAGCAATTATCAGGGATCAATGGACCCACAGGGCTTTGGTCTTGGGTGCCACTGCACCTGCTCCAACCCAATGACAGCTACGCTCCTGTTCTGAGACTCAGGAAAGAAAGCATTAAAGGCTTACTGGAAAAGTGTCTTATCTGATTAAGAGAAGCATAAACTGCATAATTATAAAGTGCTTACAAGGAACAAGAAGATGTGTGGTAGAGGAATCTCCCAATGTGCCCATGAAAGTGTTCCACAGACATTGAGAAGAAGACTTGCGGTGTAAAGAATAAACCGGCTTAAAGAAACTTGTGGGGAGCTTCTATCTGGCTGTCGCAAAATGAGGGTCGCTTTAAGAGCTTGAAAGGAAGGGGTATCCACAGAGAATAAGAAACTGGATACCTATTCACAATGTAAATGCATGCATGTCTTGGAATTTCTAAAGCATGGACCTAGCCTGACAGCAACAAAGTGATGCAAATTATGGGTGGTGATGAAAAATGTTTCAAGATTGTATTCAGCAAGTAGTGGCTTAAATAGTTTTGTTATGCACACTTATAGTAGTATCTCACACATTTCAATTTTAGGCACATTTTAATTAGGTGTTCTCCCTCAAATGAAACCTTTTCAGTCAATGCCAACCTGGATACAAACCAAGGTCCTGAGATCGACAGCCTAGCAACTAGATCACACCTCCTTCCTTAGTTGATGTATAAGAACTTTCAAAAACAGCTTCAAACATTCGAATTCACCACTCCCTCTGAACACTCTTGTTCTGTTGATGTTTTAACACAGCCATTAGGCCACATTCCTCATGCTGTCTAATGAGTCGTCTGATTGCAAATTATTTTGGTTTTTATTTGTTATACACGGGTAGCACCTAAACGAGTTGTCTCTCGTTTAAGGTTGAGTTTTATCTATGTGAATCTACACAGTTGTTAGAAGCTAAGGGGCAGATTTATGATAACTGGCGCATCCCCAGGGATGCGCCAGTTATTTTGCGCCGCTGCTCCGCCACCCATGGTGCGCCGCATTTACAATGCGGCGCACCATGGGGCAAAAACGGCACAGATGCGTGACGCATCTGTGCCGTAAAGGTGGCGCATTGCTGGAGTTGCGTCGCAAGCGCGACGCAGCTCCAGCAAGGCTTGGGGGTGCCCCATCTTTACAATGCTGCGTCAAGACCTACTCCTGCTTCAAGCAGGCGCATGGTTTTGACGCAGCATTGGCCTGAAAGTGACTGAGTGAAATCTTATAGATTTCACTCAGCCACTTTTGCGAGGCGCACCTGCCCGGGAACGCCCACCCTGCGCCGGAACGCCCACAAGTGGCGCAGGGCTTTACAACGTGACGAATCTGCCTAGATGCGTCACGTTGTAAATGGGTCGTAGGGATGCGCCACATTTACGCCGCAGTTGCGTGACGCAAACGTGGCGCATTCCCAACATAAATCTGCCCCTCAGTACATACAGAGGATACATAACAGGTAACGGTGTAATCTGGTCCAGTATTATCATTGAGTGGTTCTGGTGATACCTTTGCTTCTGTGGTTTGTAATGTCACCAGAAGCCCGAGATGGCAATGACAAGGTATACATTATGTATTTTGTATATCACAAGCTGTTTTATTCAAAGTTCAGCTAACAGTGAGCATCTACTGGAATTAAAATGTTGAAGCTTTGATTCCCTGTCACAAACAGATGCTTGATAAAACAACAGGCAATGGTGAGATCAGCAGATTTATGCGAACCTGCGGCTGCAGAGCTTACAACATAATTATGGATTTATTGAATTTGCCTTATCATCTCCTAAATATTTAGATTTCACCAACATTGTTTCTAGCCACCTTCTTCTCCTCAGTCCCTATCAGAAACAGGGCATGTGCAGGGTTAACCTGGGTGAGAGGTGGGTGATACTCCCAGAGAATAATAGCTGGCCCCGGTTTCTCAGTCCCCACAGAACCTACGGTTTTACATTATAGGAATGAATATTGATTGATCTCAACTCTGCCTTGAACTGCCTCACCTCGATCTATGTCTGCACAGGGGCTCATTCTGTCTGCAATGGAGCTCGGCTGCATACTTGGAAGAGATCAGCTCTATGTGCCCAGGGCCATAACGCTATCCATGCAGGAACTCAGCTCCAGCTCAAAGAAAGAAATGAGTTATGGGTTCATGGTCTGTGCTCTGGCTGTTCCTGGGTTCAGCACTGTGTATGCAGGGACATGGCTGCATCTGAGCTGGAGCTCAGCTCTAGCTGCAGAAGAGCGGGTTCAGCTCTACAAGATGAGGAGGTCTGTTTGTGGGAGAGCTCCCCTTTCTCTGTATGCTCAAGAACTTGTTTCAATCAGAGGGAAAGTGAAAATCTGAGCTTGAGGGTGTATATGAATAAGTGAATGTGAGTACGAGGGAGTGAGAGAATGAGTGTGTTGGGGCGGGTGTGCAAGTTATTGATTGGAGGTTGTATCAATGGTGCAGCAGGTGCAGTTGCATCAGGGGCCAGAGTTAGTGAGTGTGTGCAAGTGTGTTAGTAAGTTAGAATGAGAACCAGTGAGTATGAGGACGTTTGTTTATGAGTAACAATGAGTGGGAATAAGAGTGACTGAGAATGAGCAAGTGAAAGAATGTGAGTTAGAGTTAGTGAGGGGGAAGAGACCAAGGATCAGATTATGAAAATTTTCACACAACACAGTGCAGCACCCAAAGTTGCTGCATTGCATGAGAGGGAGTGAGCTGGAAAGCACCATATCTACAAAGATATGGTAATATCATGCTCTCTCCCTAGTGCTGGCACACAACTAGGCTGCCAAGCACCACAGAGACACCTTTGCACCATAGTGCAAAATGTCTGCGTGAGTCTAGCATAGGTTTTCTACTGGAAATGTGCCCTTCCTGCATACAGTACCATGCTTTGTCTAACTTTAAATCTTTTCCTACTACGGATGTGTGCTGTGCAGTGTAGTACACATGCAAAGTGGGAAAAGTTAGGAAAAATAAAAGTATTTCTCCTTTTTAACTCCTATTTTCAAGTTGCATTTATTATTTGGCGCAAAACCCTGTCTTCTATTGTTAGCACATGGAGTTTTGCATCAAAAACCCTGGGTGGATGCATGGTGAAGAACCGCGATAACCCACTTACTGGGTCTTGGCGGTGGGGGAACCGCCCAAGTTTTCCATACTTTCCATACTTAGTAAAAGGAGACACAAGAGCCTTTGTCTGCAGGAGGAACCCAGATTTATTTCAATAGCCCGGGCTATGGAACAGAGTCCCACGCTAGTCAGAGACATGACAGAGGAGGCTGCTACTTCACTCTGTAGCTTACAAGCCTTTTATACATTTTTCATCGCAGTCTTTTGGTTGTTAATCCATTGTTCAATCAGGGCAGTGTTTGCAGTTGATAACCAGATCCAGACGATGTTTGTAGTTGGTGACCTGGTCAAGGCTTAGTACACAGATCATTGTTCACTCGGCTTGATCAAAGCCGGTCTTTAAAGTCATTGTTTAATCACCGTGATCAGGGCCCAACAATCAGACCATTGTCCAGATAACCTGATCATGGTGTCAAGGATGTTTACCAGGCTGGGAGCAAGAGATGGAAAACAAGCTTGTTTACACAGGGCATGGGTGTCTCATGGCTTTCTGTTGAACTGCAAAGAACAGGGGGTTGGGTGTGCGACAGTTCCTGGGCAGAAATGCAGGCTGCAAGATGGTCTCTGTCGTGTCAGTTTAGATTTTCCTCAGGCATCAGCAGAAACGACTAGGTGGGTCGTGTGGAAGTGTTTGACATGTGATGGCAATGAAAAAATAATGGAGTCCCGGTACGAATGATGCCGATCAGAAAAACACTTTTCCTCAGACACTGCTTTTGCCATTGAGTGGCAAATACTTTAAGAAATGTCAATGTTCATAAGACCATCTGTTTCTTGTTGGAGCATAAGCATCATATTGGTGTTGTGAATGTTAGAGGGTGGAGGCTTCATGGTCTGGACACACATTGTACAGTGCACTGGTAGGCACTGAAAGCACAAACAGCAGGAGACCAGGACAGCTACTCCCAAGGCAAGGAAGACGAGGACCCTTCAACCCCACTGGGAAAGAAGACCCCAAATCCAGCCTGTGAGGGACCAGTTGCCTTCATCCAGATGAATTTCAGAAGAAAGGCGATGCAGACGTTGGATGGCATCGTACACTGTTGGTGCGTTGTCTGGGATGTACATGCAGCAGCTAGAGCCGATCAATTTACACACACCACCACGATGAGCAAGGATGACGTCGAGGACCATGCGGTTTTGGAGCGTTATAAGGCAGTCTGCCTGTAGCTCTGCAGTGATGTTGGAGAGGGCACCAGGTGTTACTGTGATGGTGGCCTCAAGGACCCTGGTCAGTGCTCTTACAGCTCGACTGTTTGCCATGGGGCCCCAGAATGGAAGGAAACCTTTAAAGAAGCCCCCGGCTTCCTGGCCCACTGTATCCTCGGCTGATATGATGCCCCTATGTGTGCGGCGCAGGGCGCCCTTCATTTGACAGGTGGTAGTCTCCATGGGTGGAATACGTTGGTGGAAGGAGGAAGGCCAGATAGCAGGTACCAGACCAGTTACGGGGGAACAAAGTGTAGGTGGCAGTGCCACAGATAAAATAGGTGTTGGGGGATGCCACCAGCTTCGGAGGAGATGTAGATTTTAAGGCTTTAGTGATATCACACGTACTGGTACCAACTTTCTTAATTCCTAGGCCATGGATGCAGACACGGCCTTGCACATTTATGACATTCAGAGTGTTTCGTCCATCAGGCAGTATCCTTCTGGGGCGGAATCTAGAAAATGTTCGTCGAGTGGTTGAGTTGAATACTACCATCTCACCGAGATCATCTGGTGGAAGTAGCAATGTGGAAGAGGTGGTCGGGCAAAAAGGAGCATTGACATTGCCAGATCTGTCCTCCCAGAAGTCATAGCGGAATGTCCCAAGGACAGAATTGGCAGTACCATTGACAGTGTAGGCCTCCTGCATCAACATCCACAATGTAAGACAAGACCCAGAGATGGAAAATGGGTAAGGAAAGAATGGGACAGGGTGTATCATGGAATGCGGCATCAGTCCACACACCCAGCAGTTATAAGTGTTCATGATCAGCTGGTGATGATGCAACATTTGGATGAAGGTGTTGTTGAAGAATTCTGCACGGCGGGGTAATTCGTGAGCTGGTAGCGTGTAATATTGGTGCTCTGCAGTTGTCGGCGTAGGAGTTGGTGAGGTAACAGGATGGTAGATTAGTAACAGCCAACCAAGGATAGACAGGACGAGGGAGACAAACAGTGTCACCACGGTGGCCATGAAGCATTTACTATGTCGGAGACTGACATCTGGTTTCTGGATTCAGGCGTTTTGGACGGCTGCCATTGTGCTAAGCCAGGGACCTCTAGTGGCTGTCTGTGATTGGTGGTTGCTTCACTGGGCGCAGGTGCCAAGGAGCCCTATGGCATAACTTAGTCTGACACACCAGCAATACTCTCATCTGGGAAGTTCACAGCCCTACAGCCTATCGGCACTTGGCGGAGTCAAGGGCAAGCCTTCCCTCGGGGGCACAAGTTATGTCGGTCGGAAGTAGGAACAGTATGGTCGGGAAACAATTGTTCTTGGTGTTGAGCAGAGTTAAGGGAGGGTTCTACCCTTCCTTTCAGTATGCTGTCACTCTCTGCTTCCGTAGATGTAGAATGCAGTCTGGCATCGCTGAACGGGACAAACGCCGGGACTGTTTCTGTTTCTGCGTCTCCTTGTCCTTCCCTTACCCACTGATCATAGGGGAGGGGCAGAGGCACACGCCTGCAATGCGACGCATGCACCCAATTCTTCCGACCTTCTACTTTCACGGCGGTGCGGGTGGCCATCAACACCTGACGGGGCTGTGTCCAGTGGGGCTCGAGGCTCTTGGTCCGTTGAAAATTTCTTATTAGGACATATTCTCCAGGTTGGATAACGTGTCCTGGGCCCTCGCTTTTGTCAGGTATGGCCTCGTGCACCTGGTGATAAAGAGTACGAAAGGTATTAGTTAGACTGTACAGATAATCAGTTAATACAGGGCATTCAACATCAGACAGTTTCGTAGGCCGTGCGACACCCCATATATTGGCAGGCCTCCCGAACACGATCTCGTGGTGGGAGGACTTCAGAAGGGAAGGTAGGAGGAGAGAACCCTCCCTTAGGAGTAATTGTGCCTTTTCCTGGGTTATACATTAGGCAAATCGTGCATGTTTTAACCAGCTTTTCAGCATATGCTGGTATCTTAGAGTTGTACCATGTAGGTTCCAACATTTTATATATCCTTTTTGCACTAATGTGAGCAGGACCATGGGCCATCGTAACTACTGGTGACACGTGACTGTCAGGTAACATCCATTGTCTTTCCATAGTCGTACGGACTCAACAACCATCAATTCCTTCCTTTGCTAATTGCTCCTTCCACACCCTTAATTTCTCAGTAGTAGTATGGGACTGAATATCAATTACACTCTGTACTGTGTTTTTAACCATGCCCTCATCTGCCACCCACCTAGCGGGACCTCCTACATACATTCCTTCCCTTTTCTAAGAGCTGTTTGGCCGTCTGGTCAGCCAGAACATTTCCTTTCCCAACATCATCTGTCACTTTCTTATGGGCCTTACATTTTATAATGGCCACCTTTCTGGGGAGTGTCAGGTAGTCCAACAGTCGGTGAATTAGGGGGCCATGTTGAATCTTGGTCCCATGGGAAGTAAGGAAAATCCTTTCTTTCCACAACCTCCCGAAGTTGTGGGCCACCCCAAACGCATACTGACTGTCAGTATAGATATTTACTGTTATTCCCTTGCTTATCTCACAGGCTCTAGTGAGGGCCACTAATTCTGCTGCTTGAGCAGAGCACTGCGGAATCTGAGCTGTTTCTACTACTTGCCCCAATGTTGTGAGGGCATAGGCGGCTGAGGTGTTACCATCTAGACCTCTGAGACATGATCCATCCACATACAGTGTACCTTCTGGTTCTGCTATCGGGGTATCCTGTAAGTCAACCTGTCCCTTCGTCTCCTCCTATGTCCTCAATATAGAGTCATGTGGGTCTAAGCAGGCATCCTGAGTATCCAGTGGGAGTAATGTGGCAGGGTTTAGTGCAGTGCATCTTTTGATGTTAATGTGGCTGGCAAAGAGTGTCAGTTCATATCCTGTAAGTCATGCACTAGTGAGGTACTGTGTCTTGGTGTTATTAAGGAGGGTATCTACAGAATGAGGGACCATCAGAGTCAGGGGGGAGTTCATGACGATTCCCGCACTCTGACGGACCATGAGGGCAGCCGCAGCTGTCGCCCGTAGGCATCCTGGGAGAGCCCTTGCAACAGGATCTAAGGTGACTGAAAAATAGGCACATGGCCGTTGGTGACCTCCAAACATCTGGGTCAGGACAGCGCATGCACAGCAGTCTGTCTCATGTACAAAAAGAAAAAATTGTTTGCTATAGTCAGGAGTACCAAGGACTGGAGCAGTACACAGAGCCCTCTTCAAATCTTGGATGGCCTGGGGGGCGCTAGAGGGCGCGCTTGCGGAATGGCTGCCTAGACCTGCAGCTCCCGCTCCTTGGTCACTTATCCTGCCGTGATCCTTCGCCACGGGGTGCCGCGGTGCCCCCAGGAGACCGGATTCCGCAACCGGGGGGTGCTATCTACAATCTTGTCAAGTCTGGAGTGGCTACGATCCCCAGAGCCGTAGCTACGGGCTTCTGAAACCTGCCCGGTGCCTGCTCTGGAGCTGCCTGTGGCGGACGTTCGGCTGCCACAACTACGCGACCCCGGTGCCTGCCACGAGGCTCCCGGGCCGCAACGGACCCTCGCCTGCCCGATCCTGCTGAGACGGCGTGCGGAGAGGACGGTGAAGGTAGGAGACTGCTGCCTGCTCTCCTTGGGTCTCCCCCCGGCCGTCACCGAGCTGCCGCGGACGGCGGACTGCTCCTGCTGCGACGTCTGCAAACGCGGCGCTACCTGATCGCCGTGCCTGTCTCCCCTGGCGCCACAGCCCCGCACCTGCGCGGCGATGCCCGCCTGAACTCCTGGATCGGGTGTAGGGGTTGCCCCCCCTCACACTATCCCGCATTGCTGGGTTATAGACTATTTCGAGCGCTGGATGCGCTGGGGGCTGTACACGTATCACACAGCTGCCATACTGAGAGGCACTAGTCTATGTGCGGCGCTACTCCTGACACTGGTCTGCCTCCCTGGCTTTGACCCCACAGCCCATCGGGAGGGACGCTGCTCTGGCCTCTGCACTACCTGGCTATCACACGGCGAGTGCCTGCTACTGCAACCGGGTGCCCAGGACTGGACCAGCGACCACTACCGCTGGGCGGTTGGCGACCATTTAGCGCTGCTGGTGGCGCCGGCTGCATTGCGGTATACTACAGTACACTGAGCCTGGGACCCTATTACCTACTCCTGGCTGTCTCCTACCCACAGTGCACTGTCGCCCTATTTCTTCCTTTTTGGCCTCTCACTTGCCTCCGGTCACAACCATGGGACGGCCTGAGACTCGCCAGCCTAAGCTGAGCTTCGATAACACACGCAAGAGCAACACGTCGGCGCAGATGAATCCGGGGCCCAGCGTACCGCCACCACAGCCTGCCCCACCCATCGCTCCTGCTGCGGACCTTACCAACCTGATACAGGAGATGCGTCAAGGCTTCGCCACCGTCGTAGAGAAGGTGGACGGCGTCACGGCTAGGCTGGACGCCCTGGTCCATAAGGTAGATCGCCATGAGGAGCGCCTTGCATCTGCGGAGCAGAGAATCTCCGATAACACTGATGCCGCCGCGTCCCATACGACGCAACTAGCGAGAATGGACAATCTCCTCCGCATCATAGCGGCGAAGAACGAGGATTTGGAGGCGCGAAGCCGCCGGAATAACATCCGCATTACGAATGTGCCGGAATCCACTGCTACGGGCAGGATGGAGCTCTATGTGGAGAAACTGCTCAAGGGATCGATCGGAGATGAAGCTTTCTCATCCCAATTCATTGTGGAGAGGGCCCACCGATCCTTGGCGCCTATGCCCCAACCAGGCCTGCCACCGAGACCTATCATTGCTCGTCTCTTGAATTATCGGGACCGCGACACGGCCCTCAGGGCTGCCCGGACACAAGGATCACTGAGGTTTGAGGGCATTACATTCTCCATTTATCCTGATTTCACCCCGATGGTCCAGGACGAGCGGCGCAAATTCCTCCCAGTGAAGAAAAAACTGCGGGAGGCCCAGATAGACTACGCCCTCTTGTACCCAGCGAAGCTTAGAGTCACCCACCAGGGCAGGCAACGCTTTTTCACCAACCCGCAGAAAGCTGAGGATTTCCTCAAGACGATCCGAAGAGCACGCAGAGATGGCCAGGCCCCTGCAGACGAACAAGAGAATGATGACCTGCCTCCTGAGCACCATGCAGACTAACGGATCTTATATACTCTGCCTCACATTTGCATCATACCGGATCACTAACTGGCATTGACACACCACTTGAGAATTGGGAAGATGCGTGAGCGGCGATCATCTGGACATTGCACCCCAGTGGTAACGTATACCAAGGACCACTCTCTTGGCCCTAGACTCCACCAGGGACGGTATAGTTTGGAGCTCTGGGCCGGATAGTGGCAGCGCGTACTTTCTGATGTACCCCTATTGGGTGTTCCCCACTGACTTATTGTTTGTTTGGCTGTTTGCCTCTCTGAAGTTGGGGGGGAGGGTGAAGGGGGGGTTCACGTTGAGGGGATCCAAGGCTACTGGCATGTTTGGGATGCTGGGGTGGGTGGGGGGGGCTAGTTTTTGTGAGGTTAGCATTGAATGCACTGTGTATATATTACTTCGCCTGGTGTATGACTCGGTCCTTTGGGGGTGGCGGTGGATCCTTTGTTTGGCCCTCTTGGGCTCGTCTTTGCTGTCGCTATGTCCATGGCTGCTGTGAACGCTGCTGCGCGACTGACATGTCTATCGTGGAATGTCCGGGGGTTGAACAATGCTAAAAAATGCAGAAATGTTATTGCTTACTTGAATAGACATCATGTACAAGTTGCCATGCTGCAGGAGACGCACATGCCCATACGCAGGGACAACTCCTTTGGACTCAAATGGGCAGGTACCCGTGCCTTCTCCTCCTATTCGACATATGCGAGGGGCGTGGCGATTCTCATTGCCCGTGGCGTGCCTTTCCATCGCTTTGGGGAAGAGGTGGATAGGGAGGGGCGGTATGTCTTGCTGTGGGGCAGGGTAGGACATGACATCTATTTATTTGTCTCTATGTATGCACCGAATGTTGATTCACCTGCCTTTTTTTCCACACTATGGGGTAGGATTGTTTCCATAGGGGCACGACATGTCATCTGGGGTGGTGATTTTAATCTGGCGCTGGCGCCCCCCCTTGACAGGGCGGATGGTGTTAGCTCCTACAAGCCCCGAGCCAGGGAGATTTTGGAGGGAGTGGTGGAGGAGGGTGGTCTGTTTGATGCCTGGCGACACCTGTATCCCCTCGGGCGGGAGGGCACACACTTCACACCTCACACCGGGACATGGGCGCGCCTGGACTATTTCTTGGTTACCCGAGACATCACTAAGGAGCTGATAGGGGTTGACCACTTGCCCAGAACTTTTTCAGATCACAGCCCTGTGAAGTTGCAGTTCAGAACCCCCGGTTGGGACAGTCCGAGACCACAGTGGAGGCTAAGCCCCGACGTGCTCCTTGACGAGCTCTTTCGCACAGAGCTGGGTGAAGAAATTAGAGAATTCTTCCCTAGAAACAAGGGCTCAGTGGAGTCGGTAGAGCACATATGGGAGGCCTTCAAGGTCACTATTAGGGGGTTCTGCATTTCCAAATGTCATGGGGTCCTACGTTCTATCCTGCGCACCATCACCACACTAGAGACAGAGCTGCGTGCTCTGGAGCTCCAAATGGCGGTAGATGATGATCCACGCCTGCAGGTGACCTTTAGGGACACGCTGTCCAAATATGAGGAAGAGGCTGCCAGGGAGGTGAAATATCGGGGTAAACACTGGGTGGCCCGGAGATACTGTGAAGGGGAGAGACCTGGGAAAGTGCTGGCTTCACTTACACGCACGCCACGCGCACACAACACTGTCTTAGAGCTTACGGATGCAACTGGCGCCGCCATTAGAGAAACAGATGCGATCCTTACCACCTTCACGACACACTACTCGACACTATATACATCCACGGCGGAGGAGGACGCTCCATATGCCGAATACTTGAGCGAAGTGGCCCTTTGCTGGCTTAGTGATGGAGATAGGGAATTCCTTGCTGCGCCCTTCGAGCTCGATGAGATCCGCGAAGCCATCATGTCCCTCAAGAACGGTAAAGCCCCGGGGCTCGATGGCATCCCGGCTGAATTCTACAAGGCCTATATTGAAATCATGGCTCCCGTGCTGAGTGAGGTGTTTGCCGAATCGTTGGCTGATGGGATACTGCCCTGCTCTATGCGGGAGGTGGTTATCACCTCGCTTCTGAAACCGGATAAGGATCCCACCTCCTGCGATTCTTACCGCCCGCTCTCCCTTCTGAATTGTGACGTCAAGATCCTTGCTAAGGTCCTGGCCACACGACTTTCACTACTCATGACCAGACTTGTCCTACCTGATCAGTCTGGATTTGTGGCGGGCAGGTCTACATCTCATAATCTCCGCACCCTTTTCTCCCTGCTCCGCACAGTCCACCCTGATATCCCTGTGGCAGCTGTGTTCCTGGACGCCTCCAAGGCGTTCGACTCTGTCGAATGGCCCTACCTCTTCTCGGTCTTGGCCAGCATGGGTTTCCCTACAATGTTCTTGGCCTGGGTGCGCCTCCTATACACAGATCCCACGGCAAAAGTGCTGATAAATGGAAAATTGTCGCCACCCATCCACCTTACGAGAGGCACCCGTCAGGGATGTCCGCTCTCGCCTCTATTATTCGCTATAGCAGTAGAACCTTTGGCTTGCCGTTTGCGCCAATTACACCGAGCAGGAGCGGTACAATGTCTGCAGCGGCAAATCGATGTATCCCTCTATGCGGATGACATAACGCTGTACGTCAAATACCCGGATCAACACCTTAATCCCCTGCTTCGTGAGTTTGTCCTTTTCGGAGGTCAGTCGGGCGTTCACATCAATTGGTCTAAATCGCAATTTTTTCCTCTCACTGATGCTGTGCACGACTTCCCCCTAGATTACCCATTGGTGTGGTGCCGTGATGATCTCAGATATCTTGGGATTCGTATCGCGCGCACCAGGGACGAGACACTCCGCTCCAATTATGGCGTAGCCATGACCAAACTTGCTGCCTCTGTTGATAGGTGGATCACGTTGCCTCTCTCCATGGCTGGTAGAGCTTCCCTTATAAAAATGATATTATTGCCCCGATTCCTGTACCTTTTCCTCAATATTCCCTACTACCCTGGTGCCTTTTTCTTCAAGACACTTCGCACGGAGCTGCGCAGACTTTTTTGGGGCGGTAAGTCTCCCCGTTTGAAGTGGTCGACATTGACCCTACCCTACGACCAAGGGGGGTTTGATGTCCCCGATTTCGAAACATACTATTTATGCGCGCAGGCGCATTACACCTATCATTGGATGGCCCCTACTCCATTCATGCCACACATAGCGGTGGAGGACTGGATAGTGCACCCCCTCCCGCTGAATGGCCTGCTGCACTGTCCCGAGACTTCCATCACCACTTCGAATACCTCGGTTTCTTGCACGCTGGATGCATGGCGCCGCATTGCTCGGCGACTGCTCTGCACGTTGCCCTACTCCCCCAAACTTCCCCTTACTTATCATCCACGTCTGGCCTTGCTATCGGAAGTAGGGTTTCGGCAGCTTTGTGGCAAGCTTCTTATTGCCTGCTGTGGAGACCTGTTCCACGATAGACTTTTCAAATCAGCCGATCAATTTTTTGGAACGCATAACCATTCGCCCCTTGACCTATTTTACTATATCCGACTACGCGCTGGGATGCGTGACATATTACCTGACTATCCTGATGAGCCTGCGACCCTGCCGCCACTACACTATCTTTTAGAGTCACAGGATGGGACCCATTTGGTCTCTGGGCTCTACCGCCAGTTTCGCGGAGCTGCTCCTTTACAGGCTTCTGCTGCCCGATTGCACTGGTCGGCGGAACTGGGAACAGATGTCTCGGATGACCAATGGAAATACTGCTGCGTATTAACTTCCCGCATCTCGGCCAGCTGCAGATTGAAAATAATACACTATAAATTCCTTCAGAGGATGTATTACACGCCGGTCCGGAAATTCAGGTTTGGACTGGCCGATAATGATCGCTGCGAACGATGCCGTGCTGAACATGCTGATTTTCTCCACCTGGCATGGTCCTGCCCCCAGGTTGCTGACTACTGGCGACAGGTCATCGAAGCCGTCGCGGAAATGGTAGATGAGGAGGTTCCTGCGGACCCTCTGGTAGCTATCCTTGGATATACCAAGCACTTATCTAGGGAATGCAGAAAATTCATTGACATAGCATTGCTCTTGGCCAAGAGACGTGTTGCTTGCCGCTGGAGCAGGGGCAGAGCTCCCAAGTTCAAGGATTGGCTAACTGACTTGACATACTGCCAAGACCAGCACACCACCTTTGCTGAGCTGTTGCCTCTCTCTTGCCGGCCTGGGAACATCTGGGACCCACTGGTACACTATTTGCTTAAACACTCACCAGACGATGCGCAGTCAAGCGATGAACCCGACACTCCCCAGCTACAATGACACATTTCTAGACATTGCCTATCACCCTGGATGAACAGCGCTGCCTCCTTACCCCTTTCTGTGCCCAAGCGTCCTCCTTGCCACATAGACAGACGGTCCCGCCTCTGGTACACTATGTCCTTCATACCCTGCTGATCCTGAGATTGCACCCCGCGAACTTCCATTCACACTAGAAATCGAGACTAGGACAGTTAATCTCCCCGCGCAGCGCCACCTGCCAGGATGGCCGCGATGCACCATTACCATACTCTAACGCAACACAGTCATGCGACACCTCTTAGTTTGTTAACTCGTTGGGATGTTTCGTGGTTCTTGTTTCACAGACAACAAAACAATAGTGAGAATATTCTCTCGCTCAAAAAATCTGTTCGACTGCTGCTCATCCTTGCTTGGCCTGCTCCACCGGATACTGATGTGATACAGCGATACTCTATACTTTGCCGCCGGGCCCCCGGGATGCCGGCTTCCAGGCTGTGTATTGTTGCTTCTCCATTGCTGCCGGCCTCCGGGTTGTAGGCGATCCAAGCTGTGTATCCTACTACTTTTATTTCAATAAAGCAGATTTGAACCCCGTAAAAAAAAAAAAAAAAAAAAAAAAAAAAAAATCTTGGATGGCCTGCCCATGGTCTGTAATCCATGGAAAGGAACTGTCTGATATGTCTTTAGTGGTGAGGGCAAGAAGAGGTTTGACCAATTTCTGAAAAATTGGAAATCCACTGTCTACAGTATGAGGTTAGGCCTATGAAGGCTCGCACCTGATTTTGTGTTTGTGGGGCTGTCATAGCATTGATAATGGCTACACGATCAGCGGTGAGCTGCCTTCCCTTCTTCGAGAGGAGATGACCTAAGTAGGTCACCTTCTCTTGACAAAACTGAAGCTTTTTCAAAGAGACTTTCTGGTTATGGAGGGCAAGGTGGCGTAACAGACAGGGAGTAGCTTCTTTACATGTTGGGACAGAATTTGCAGCAATGAGGAGGTCATCTACATATTGTAATAGTGTGGAATTATCAGGGAGTTCCAAGGAATCTAGTTGACTTTTTAGGGCTTGACTATAGATACTGGGGCTCTCGGTGAAACCTTGAGGGGCACGGCAGAATCTATAGCTCCGCCCACCAAGGGAGAAACCAAAGAATTGTCTGCTGTCAGGATGTATAAGAATGCTGAAAAAAGCATTCTTCAGGTTTATGACAGAAAAGTGAGTGGCATTAGAAGGGACCATTGTTAAGAGGGCTGTAATGTCGGGGACAACAGGGTATTGGGAGGTTGTTATTTTGTTAAGGGCTCTCAGGTCAATCACGAATCTGTGTATTTTAGGGGAGAGAGCATCTCCGTGGGTCTTTTTAAGAACCGGAATAATGGGACTGTTACAGATATTGCCACGTGTCTCCTCCACTACGCCCTTGTCCATCAATTCAGATATTATTGTTAAAATGGCTACTTCTCCTTCCGCGGGCAGTCAATACTGTTGGAGGCGGGGGAGAAGTGCACCTGGCTGGATGCGTACCACATGAGGGGGTATGTTGAGACACCCCACATCAGTGTCTGATGATGCCCAGAAGGAGGAAGGTAAAGACTGCAATTCTGGTGGGAGGGGACCGGACAGATACATGTAGGAAGCTGCGGTGGGTGAAATTGTTAGGGATACACCTTGGGGACTTCATGATATGGTCGCATACAGAGCTTTCAGTAAATCCATGCCTAACAAGTTTTCACTCCAACCTGTAGTAAGGACCAAGGGAACGTCAACATGTGCAGGGCCAATATCGAGAGGGAGGGGTTCAGAGACAGGGCTGGTTACAGGTGTTCCTGCAAAACCCACGGAGACATTCATATTGCCAGAAAGGGGTGCCTTCGGGACTGACAGATGTGCAATAGAAGACCTGGTGGCCCCAGTATCAAAAAGAAAATTCTTATCATTCCCCACAACTGACATTTGAACATGCGGGCCCCTATGATCCACTGGAATTTGCACTCTGGTAATACCCCTTTCCTGGCTGTCCTATGCTTGGTAGGATCCTGTCTCATCAACTTCGTCATAATCATCATTGTAATAAGTGCGTTTTGCTTCGTACCCATCAAACCTATTGGCCGGGCGCGGCCGGACAGGAGCGTCATCCCTGGGCCTACGTTCTTTATCCTGTGGATGGGGCAGGCCATGGTCCCTAGTCGACCTCGCTTCCCTAGGAGCACGAGGCCGAGTCTTCCCTGTTCTTATGTTTTCAGCTAACACGGGACACTCATCTATCCATTGGCCGTACCCCTTACAATAAGCACACTGATTTGTTTGGAGGGCTCCCGTACGTTGAGGTCTGGAGGGGGTAGACTGGCGAGCCCTCGGAAGGGGTTGGAATTGAGGTCTAAAATTCCCGCGGGCATCGGTACCTCGGGGAGGGTAAGCCTGCTGCAGAAGTGCCTTTGTCTTAAGATCCCTAACCTTCTTACTTTCCCTGTCTCTATCTTCATTCTCCCTATTCTTGTGATATTGTGCCATAGCCAAGATACCAGTCATAGTTTGGGCAGACCACGTACTTTCAACTTTCTTAAGCCTGGCGGAGATCTCAGGAAGCAGGTTGCCGACAAACTTATCGACAAACACTGGGCCAGAACCTGGGGTCTGGGGATCCAAACCACTATGTCCCTTGTATTCTGTCTCAAAACGGGTAAAGAAGTCAGCCACATTCTCAACTTTTCGCTGCCTACAGGCGTTTATTTTATCCCAGTTAATGACAGTTTCCAGCAAAAGTGTTTTCATAAACGTCATTATTTTGCCGGGCAAAGTCAGGATGGCAGCTTCTAGTTTAGTCCCTCCTACCCTTGCTTCTTCCATAGCCTCTAGGTCAGCCCATTTACCTCCTAACGCTACTTCATGGTCAGTTTGTCGAATTTTGTCCCAATTTTCAGTGGGGACAACGGTACCAAAAAGTAAATCTATATCCTCAAGAACAAGAGTACCTGCAGATATTATGTGACCTAATTCTCTGTAAAAGGCAGCCAGATTCTTCCGGGATCTGGTAATTGTCCTTTTAACTGCATTACTTCTGACCTTTTCCAAGGAACATGAATCCAAAGCCTGCACCAGTGTGTTTCAACAGCCCCTCGTCCATTATTTTGGGCAATCGTAAGTGCGTTAACAAAGACAGGGACCGCCTCTCTCATTGGCATAGCTGTTTCTAGAGGGGTGTTGAGAAAAACTGTCATATCACGGTAAGCCATTAAAGCAGACATAGCGCCAAACATTCCCGCTCCCTGAACATTGCCTCTTTTTATTTGTGACCTGAGGTCCATTAATCCGGCGGGTATCTGCATAAGTGCATTCTCAAATTTTTGCATTACCAAAGCACACATATATTCAGCCCAGGTGGTCTGTTCCATAATCGTCCACTGAGAAAAGGTGGACTATATTTCTTTAAAGGTATAAATATTCCAGTTATTTATCCAACATTCACACTGTTGCCTCTGTAGGTCATTTTCTCGAAGGGACGAAAAGCTGACTGCAGAGCGCAGGGAGGCCAGTCGGGGGGAATTCAACAATTTATATAAATCCTGCTTAACTGTAGATCACGGGGAAGTAGGAAAAGGGCGGGTAGGGGTAAGGCCGCAGGGGTCGGGCGGATGGAGACTCGGTGTCATTCCCGTGGCGAGGACAGGGTTAACGGGCGTGGTTGGTGTCATAGGAAAAGTCGGGAGGGTCGGTGTGACAGGGAAAACAGTAGGAGTGGCAGTGGGGGCAGTAGTAGGCTGTGGCGGGGCGACATGCGAAGTGGGAGGCGTCAGGGCAGGGTACATTGGGGCATATGCAGGAGGGCTTTCTAGCATGGTATCAAGCAAGGAATCACCTTCTTCTCCCCCTTCCATGTGACCCTTTCCTTTCTCCTCACGAGCTGGATAACATTTTTGTACCCGAGCCCCATGCTCCCTATCGGCTATTTCTACCGATTTTGTCATTTGATTTTGTAAATTCTCTCTAGCATGGTTGGCCATTTACATACGTTCCTGTTTCCTTTCTTATGCTTTCTAGCTCTCTGCTCTATCACTTTCCTCCAAAATCAGACAGATTCAAACATAGACAGGCGCGTTTTTCTTTTCATTAATTGCTCCTCTAAGTTGGCGAGAACTTGGGAATTAAAGGAGCCATAAAGTGGCCACTGTAATTCCACGTTACTTTGTTTGGTATACTTTATCCAAAATGAGGAAAACATTATGGCAGAAGGGCCATGTTTAACATACATCTTATGGCCAGGGGTCCCTTCTGGAGGAAGCGGACAGTCCGCCTCCAGCTGGGAGTCCTGCGTACACATACAACAACATAATTTCTTGAACTTACTACTGACTGGCATGCTTAAAAACAGATAATAGACACCAGCGGGTTTCTAAAACTTCACCTCACTTGCTTGGTTTTGGCAAAAGTCAATAACAACTTGGCTTTTGCGAAAGTCAATAACAGAATCATACAGACTTGGTAGATGATCAGTCCACCCTTACCTTACAGGGGTAGTTCCCTTCTGCAGACGTAGGGCTGTGTCCTGTTCCAGAAATTATTTGCTATGGGACTCCAGCGAGGACGCGGTCATGTGGCCCAGACCGGGTGGGGAGGGACAGCGGGTGAGTCATTCGGTCTACCGGAATACAAGAATCCCTCGGGTAGGGCGCCTCCGTCAGAGTCTCTCCGTGCACCTCCTCACATCCACCGGGCCTGACCTTCGTGCTCTTGGAGTCCCTGTTCGGGCACCATTTGAAGAACTCATTCGATCCTCTTAAAAGCTCTAAAAAACGAACCAAGAGAAAAAGAACTGATAGCATCACTTAGGAAAAAATATAATAGTGCTATCAGGACGAGGAAATCCGAAATCAAAAAAGAGGCATGGAACTATTTATTATCACCCGACATACAGAGGGATAGCTCTAGATTTTGGGCGATAATTAACCACCCTTTTTTCGTGGGCGTAGAGAAGAGGAGAGCAGATTGCACCATACCCGATGAACAGCGGGTTACACATTTCAGTAACATCTATAGCTGCCCTGATAATACCTCAGGCTGTGAAACACAGTTTACACAAGTAGCAGCTATTATCCCACCCTTTAGCACTGATGAGGTCAAAAAAGCCATCAGTGACACACACTCGAAAAAGGCACCGGGTCCCGATGGGGTTCCCGCAGATTTCTTTAAGAGTGCCCCCGAACTAAGCACTAAAATTCTCACTAATATTTTTAACGCTACAAGAAATTTTAATTTTCCTACCAGCTGGTCTAAGTCTACCATAATACCGATTTTTAAAAAGGGACAAAGGACAGATCCGGCCTGCTACAGGCCAATCTCCCTTATTGATTCTAGTGTAAAAATTCTAGGGAGAGTCCTTTTGGGAAGACTGAACCAGCTTTTAGAAGGGAAGGGTGCTATGTCAAATGCACAATATGGCTTTAGAGCCAAAAGAGGAACCCTAGATCAGTGTTTAAATCTAGAACTGATCATAAATAAATATGTTACTGCTAAGGGGGGCTCACTGTACATGGCCTTTATGGACCTCTCCTCAGCTTTTGACCTGGTTAACAGGGCTAAGCTGTGGAGGGTCCTTCTGTCCATGGGCATTGATGCCCCCCTGGTAAGGTACCTAGCGGAACTACATAGAGATCTCAAAACCTCGGTCAGGGTGACTAGTGAAGGAAGATGTACCTGTCATTTTAAGTCAGAGAGGGGGGTTAGACAGGGGTGCATCCTGGCCCCCCTTCTCTTTACTCTCTACATAAATGACCTTGAGGCAGTTCTGGTAGATTCCCACATTGACATCCCACGTGCAGGAGAGATAAAGATACCTGTCCTCTTGTACGCGGACGATGCCGTCCTCTTAGCACGCTCCGGAGTGGCATTAAACAAACTCCTTTCATCATTTGGGGATTTCATGTCCTCCCTGGACATGAAAACTAACGTTGAAAAATCACATGTGATGGTAGCAGGAGCTGCAGGCAGAAAAAGAAAAAATAAATCCTTTTTCTGTGCTGGGAAGGAAGTTAGGAGAGTTCCGTCCTTTCCCTATTTAGGAGTAATTTTCGATGAAAAGGGTACGTGGGGCCCTCAGTTTCTGGCTAAAAGCAACGCTGTAGCAAGAGCGGCTGCTGGGTTGCTTGGTTTCGCCAGAAAACTTGGAGCCCGTCCCATGGAAAGCATTATAAAGGTTTATAAAGCTAAATGTTTGTCGGTTGCTCAATATGGCTCTGTTATTTGGGGGTACAAAAGTCATGAGCTCGATAAAATTCAGAAAGTAGAAAATAAATTTCTACGAACTCTGCTTTCTGTCCCTCAATCAACTTCTACATACATTATACATTCAGAGCTTGGATTGGGCTATATTACCGACCTTCTGAAATTAGCCCCAGTTATTGGTTGGCTGAAAGTCTGGTTAAACCAGGAGCTTACCTTAAACCACTCAATCCTTAAAGACTGTCTAGCCCTGGACAGAGCGCGCAATATTCCATGGCTAAAATATGTTCAGACTCAGTTGACATTAGTCGGCCGACCTGAACTTTTTTCTTCTCCCCATCTGATAAGTCAGGAAGACTTAAAAGTAGTTAAAAATCTCCTGACAAATTTTTATACTTCAGAGAGGGAAGCTATAGATTTAATTAAACCGACGGTCAGGAAACATTGTATGCTAATAACAGACCCAGGAACGGAACCATACCTTTTATTGGTTAATAAACCATTCCATCGTTTCCTTTTAACAAGATTCCGCCTGGATTTGATCCATCACATTCTGGGTAATTTTAAAAAGTGGTCTAGACCTGAAAATGCTGAACCATGTGATTGCGATAATTTTTCCATTCAGGACACGACTCATTTTACTTTCTTCTGCAGCCATTATCAAGATAATAGGAAAAAATATTTGTTGCCAATACTGTGCAATCTGGGTTTTACACAGGTAAAACCAGCTTTGTTGTTCCTGCAACTTCTTCCGAACCCAAAGGTAGCATTTCATGTTGCTAGCTTTCTGGTGGCAGGAGCTCGCACAAATAAGCATCGTTCCAAAACTAAGCACCTTGTCCCAGGTTAATGTTTACTTTTTATACTGTACTGATTTTTACTCTTTTTAATACTAATGCACTATTTATTTTGTATAATGTGATTTTAGGGTTTTTTAACCAAATATGTGTATCGATGAAATGAAATGTTGTTTATGTATCATTGCTCGTTCTTTTATGATTTTTAATAATCGAATAAAGATAATTGACTGACTACTGACTGGCATGCTTAAAAACAGATAATAGACACCAGCGGGTTTCTAAAACTTCACCTCACTTGCTTGGTTTTGGCAAAAGTCAATAACAACTTGGCTTTTGCGAAAGTCAATAACAGAATCATACAGACTTGGTAGATGATCAGTCCACCCTTACCTTACAGGGGTAGTTCCCTTCTGCAGACGTAGGGCTGTGTCCTGTTCCAGAAATTATTTGCTATGGGACTCCAGCGAGGACGCGGTCATGTGGCCCAGACCGGGTGGGGAGGGACAGCGGGTGAGTCATTCGGTCTACCGGAATACAAGAATCCCTCGGGTAGGGCGCCTCCGTCAGAGTCTCTCCGTGCACCTCCTCACATCCACCGGGCCTGACCTTCGTGCTCTTGGAGTCCCTGTTCGGGCACCATTTGAAGAACCGCCATAACCCACTTACTGGGTCTCGGCGGCGGGGGAACCGCCCAAGTCTTCCATACCTTCCATACTTAGTAAAAGGAGACACAGGAGCCTTCGTCTGCAGGAGGAACCCAGATTTATTTCAATAGTCCGGGCTATGGAACAGAGTCTCAAGCTAGTCAGAGACAAGAATGAATGAATGAATGAAAAAGGTTTTATAACGCGCAGACTTAGCCCAGAAAGGGCATCAAGGCGCAAAGGATAGACGAACAAAAAAGTCGTAGAAAACCAAATGCAGGACCCCTAGTACGCCTGGGAGAAGAGTCAGGTCTTTAGAAGCTTACGAAAGACCATCAGAGAGGACTGACTGGACAGTTCTGGGGGGAGGGAGTTCCACAGTTTGGGAGCCAGAGTGGAAAAGGCTCTGCCACCCCACCTTGCCTTCACAAATCTAGGAATCGAGAGCAGATTCTTGGAGGATGAGCGGAGAGTTCTTCTGGGCGTATAGGCACACAGGAGAGACCTAACGCCCTCTGAACCTGAGCCGTATACAGCTCTATGGGCCAGGCAGAGGAGTTTGAAGGAGATCCTGGAATGGATCGGGAGCCAATGGAGCTCCTTTCTGGTCTTAGTTACCGATGCCAGCCTCGGCAAGTTCAAGACCATCCTGGTGGCAGCATTCTGCACCATCTTCAAGCGATGGATGGAGCACTTATTGATGCCGCTATAAAGGGCGTTACAATAATCAAGCCTGGATGAAACCAAGGCCACTGTTGCTTGTCACCGAGCTGCATGAGATAGATAAGGGGTCATCTTCCTCAGAGTTCTTATGATGGCACAGCAGGTGGACACCGTTCTGTTGACCTGAGGGTCGAATGAAAGGGCCGGGTCAATCAAGACTCCGAGGTTTCTGGCGGAAAGGGTGGGGTGAGGGCAATCCCCTAGGGCAGCCGTCCGCCACTCCTTAGACCACACAGGTCCTGATTTCCTCCAAAGACCATAACCTCAGTCTTTTCCCCGTTTAACTTTAGGAATTGCGTACCATCCATTGGGCGACTGCCTCCATGCATGCTCTGAATTTGAGGGCTGAGTCGCTTGCCGACTGAGTGATGGAAACCATGATCTGGGTATCGTCGGCATACGATAGCACCTCAAATCCGAAAGATCTCACCACCCTAGCAAGTGGGGTAACATAGATGTTAAATAAGAGAGGGCTCAGCGAGGAGCCCTGCAGAACCCCACATTGCACCGAGTGAGATGAAGAAAGAAAGTTGCCCATCTTGACTCTCTGCTCTCTGTGATGTAAGAAGGAGTAGAGTAAACTAAGAGCAGAGCCCTCTACCCCGATGTCCTCAAGTCTAGAATTCAGGATTGACGGGGAAAGGGTGTCAAAAGCTGCTGTGAGGTCTAACAGCACCAATAGAGTGGAATGTCTCCTACCAACCTCAGAACGGATGTTGTTTATCACGACCGTGAGGGCAGACTCTGTGCTGTGTGCAGCACGGACCCCGTGCTGAGAGATGTCAAGCAGGTTAGAGTTCTCCATGAAGATGGAGTGTTTGCGATTGAGGTGAGCCTCAAGTATCTTGGCCGGGGCTGGAAGCAAGGAGATAGGTGGATAGTTTTTTAAGACTCCCGGATCCAGAGAGGCCTTTTTGAGCAACGGTTTGACGACAGCAGTTTTCCACGATAGCGGAAACGTCCCCTCACTAATAGCCAAGTTCATGACCTCAAGTAAGGGTGGGAGAACAACCCCTCTACAGGTTTTCAGGGTTTTTAAAGGGCAAGGGTCCAGAGGCGAGGATGACATAATGTCATCAAGAAGATGATTTTGATCTTCCAGGGTCAGAAGAGGGAAACTAGTGAGGCGCAATTTGGAGTTGCCTTCAACAGCCTCAGCTTGGCAGGGGGAAGGCAAGGGAGGGAAGGGTGTTGAGTTAGCATCCAACTCCAAATTGACAGATTCAAGAGAGTTGTAAATATCAGCGATTTTAGAGTGAAAAAAGCTTGCGATATTATTGCAAAGTTCCTGGTTCTCAATGGTGGGGTCAGCAGCTTTAGGTGCCGATAGAGTATCGATTATTTTGAACATGTCTCTAGATGATTTTAGGGATGCAGTAAGGTTTGTGAAGTAACTCCTTTTTTCCTCCACTATAGCCTTCTTGTAATCCCTCAACAGTGATTTGTGTAGGGCTTTTCCTGTAGCGTCAGGATGAACGCGCCAGACCCTTTCCTGTTGCCTACACTTCTGTTGCAAAAGCCTGAGGCGGTCAGAGTACCAGGGCTGCGAAGGACTTTTACGGGCTGAGTAATGCTGTTTTGCCGGTGCTAGGGAGTCTATTGCGTTGAATAAGGCATTAGACAAGCCTAATGCTGCAGTATTGGGATCAGACAAAGAGAGAGAGCTAAAAGCATTCATAAATGGTGCAAGGCAGCATCCTTGATCTCTCTGTAATTCCTTCTGACCTCCCATGGATTTCCCTTGGAGTGGTTAGGTGGCGGAGGATTGGCATTAAGATGAAAAGGCACTGCCCAATGATCAGACCAAGTCAAGGGGATAGGTGTTCCAGTCGTTAGTCTGGAATCATTAGTAAAAATGAGGAAGAGGTGTGGCGCCGCGGCCAGGGCGACTGACGCTGGTATCTGGGGATCAGGGTTCGATCCCCGGCTCCGGCGGCAGGTTAGCCCAGCACCATGTGACTCTGGGCAATAGCTTGCTTAATCTTCCCGACGGCCCCCAGCGCCTAGAGACCCTAACGGGTGATTGTGCGCTTTACAAATGTGGATTAATATTATCCAGCGTATGGCCAGCAGAATGAGTGGCGCCGTCAACCAGTTGAAGCAGACCGCACGCGGCTAGGCCTTCCACTAGTACCGCAGTATCTTTGACCTCAGCAGCCTCTAAATGAAAATTGAAATCGCCCAAGATGCTTAGATTGGGCTTATCAATGAAGGGGTCTAAAAGTTTAAGAATGTTTTGAGAGAAGGTGGTTCTAGGGCCAGGGGGCCTATAACAGAGAATACCTGAAAAGGATGCTGAAGGGGTGAAATTATTAGAGAAATACATTGCCTCAAAATTGTCAGAGGTAGAAGAGAGAGGCTCAGTACGGCAGCTAAAAACATCTCTAAATAAAATTCCCAGCCCACCACCCCTACGACGGGCCCTATCCATCCTAGTGAGGGTGTAGCCCTCAGGAACTGCCTCCACCAAATCCGGGCCTGCGGAGTCTGAGCCCCAGGTTTCCGTTATAAAAACCCAGGGGGGTTTCCTTTGCGAGACAAAATCGTTGAAAGCAACGTTATTTCGGACTAGTGACCTAGCGTTCAAAAGCAGGCCTGCCTCCTTTAAAGGGTTTTCTCCGGGCTTAACTCGCCCGAGTTGTACCTTGTTTCTGGTAAAATGCTGAGATCTTACTGCTCTTGGAGTCCCCTTACAACACTGCATATTACAGAGGTGTTCCGGAGACAGGGTAAAATGGCAAGCCCTAGGAGAGGGCCTAACAGAGAGCAAACAAGAACGAGTATATAACTCACAGTCTGGTTGAAGTGGAAATCGTGGCCCAGCCAGCCTGGCCCCTGGCGCGTCCTCAGCGCGGACGGGCGCAGACAGGCTTAACTTAGGCGCAACTCCGGCGCGCGCACGCTGTGCGCGTCCGCTGTGCGCGGAGAAAGTCATCCTGATTAAATAGGTCTGATCCCGAGTCTGGCGTCCCACCTGACCAACATCATCCAATGGGAGCGGGGACCAGCTGTTTGCCGACGCGCCCTCCACGCAAACGGGAACACCCCTGGTGATACGGGGCACAAGGCAGGGGAGGCAACAAACGGTAAGGAGACAGCAAACTAGCAATCAGTCTGAAAGCCCAGAGATAAAGAGTAAAGTGCAGTTATAAATATTAAAAACACGGCGAAGTTTAAGAAGTGTGCACATTTTAGCAGTAGCAGCAGTACAATTTGCTAATCAAGCGCTAGCGACCAGGGCATATTAGTCATGCACTGGGAGCTGAGACCAACAGAAGATTCCAATAATCCTGGTTAAATAGGTCTGATTCCGAGTCTGGCGTCCCACCTGACCAACACCAGCCAATGGGAGCGGGGACCAGCTGTTTGCCGACCCACCGTCCATGCAAACGGGAACACTTGCAGTGGAACGGGGCACAAGGCAGGGGAGGCAACAAACGGTAAGGAGTCAGCAAACTAGTAATCAGTCTGAAAGCCCAGAGATAAAGAGTAAAGTGCAGTTATAATTATTAAAAACACGGCGAAGTTTAAAAAGTGTGCAAATTTTAGCAGTAGCAGCAGTACAATTTGCTAATCAAGCACTAGCGACCAGGGCATATTAGTCATGCACTGGGAGCTGAGATCAGAGGAGGCTGCTGCTTCACTCTGTAGCTTACAAGCCTTTTATAAATGTTCATCCCAGTCTTTTGATTGTTAGTCCATTGTTCAATCAGGGCAGTGTTTGCAGTTGATAACCAGATCCAGACAATGTTTGTAGTTGGTGACCTGGTCAAGGCTTGGTACACAGGTCATTGTTCACTCGGCTTGATCAAAGCCGGTCTTTTAAGTTATTGTTTAATCACCCTGATCAGGGCCCAACAGCCAGACCATTGTCCAGATAACGTGATCACAGTGTCAAGGATGTTTACCAGGCTGGGAGCAGGAGATGGAAAACAAGCTTGTTTACACAGGGCGTGGGTGTCTCGTGGCTTTCTGTTTAACTGCAAAGAACAGGGGGTTGGGTGCGCGACAGTTCCTGGGTAGAAATGCAGGCTGCAACATGGTCTCTGTCGTGTCAGTTTAGATATTCCTCAGGCATCAGCAGAAACGACCAGGTGGGTCATGTGGAAGTGTTTGACACGAGATGGCAATGAAAAAACAATGGAGTCCCGGTACAAATGATGCCGATCTGAAAAACACTTTTCCTCAATGGGAACGCCCATGTACCACCCATGGAACACTCCCTTGACACAGAGTAACTAAAAGCAGCGCTTTGGACTGCTTTACGTTATTTTTAGGCAACTTTCCAGTGCAAAACATCTGAAAAACAATCATTGTCAATACCAATAGGTCTGGGATATGAATAAAAATGCATCAATAAGACATTCAAACATGCATTTTCTCACTTTTCTTTGCACTCATGGTTCCATTTATCCACCCACTGACTTGTCCTTACACCCACTTATACAAACCAATGAATTTTACACATACAAACTCAACAATCTACACAAGCAATGTGTGTGTATGCTTGAAATTACAAATAAATTCAAACACAGTGGAAGGTAGCTGTCTTGCCTGGATGCCATGTTTAGAACCAGCATGTTGGCCATCTTGCAATTGTAAAACAGCATTGCACTGTGGTCAATACCATCACATGATGGTGGCCTGGTTTACAGGTGGTAATAGTGTGGGATGGGTGCATTGCATGAAATGAGCAACAACCAAGCAAGCAGACCTTGAGCACTGTCTGGGGAACTGTAGTGTGTTCTAAAAAGGAAAATAGAAAGTAGAGAAGGAAAGAAAGAATTGAAAGGGGATGCCTGGTGTGGAGGCCAACTCTTCTTCTGTGCTAGATTGTGCTAACGTTTGGCCTATATCTCTGAAGGACTCTCTACTAGAACTGGCTAAATGCAAGTCTGGTCCTCCTTTGAACCAATGTCCACCTGAGATTCTTAAAATGGCATTGTCCACGGTGAACCCTATTCTGAATAAACCGATGAATTCCTCCATCGACTTGGCCCAAGTTCCTAAGTGCTTCCTCTACTCAAAAAAACGAATGCCAGGCCAAAGATCGTAAGTAACTAGAGACCAATTTCTCTTTTGCAGAACGGGACCAAAATGCTGGAGAAACTTGTGAACAGACAACTGTTACATTTTCTGGAGTCTAAAAAGTCTTTTACACAACTCCCAACTTGGCTTTAGGGCTGAATACAGCACAAAGTCCACCCTGCTGGAAGTCTCAGAATTTATAAAAGAGAATCTTGACCAAAACTTTGTGGTCATGGTAATTCTCCTAAATGTATCTTCACTTTTCACCAGGTTCTCCTATTAGATTATTCTGGGCAGGTTTAGGAACCTAGGGATACAATCTCATCCCCTCTTGGGGTTAAGTCTTTTTTGGAGGACAGAACGCAAGCTGTTCTGTTATCTCCCTTTTCCTCCTCTGCAAAACTGCTGGAGTGTGGAGTGCCACAAAACTCCGCTCTAAGTCCCACTCTTTTTAATATTTAACTGGAGCTGCTAGCGAGCCTAGCTGAAACATGGGGTCTCAGGGTGATTTCGTATAGCAATGACACCCAATTACTTATATCCTTTCAGAAGTAAGATTCTTGGGCCCTCAACTTTTAAAATGGACCTAAAATCTGATGGAGATTGGATGACAAGTTTCCTCAAATTTAACTCTGCAAAAACAAAGTATTGTTTTTTTGGCAAAAGGTGCCATCCTGGCTCATGCAATTGGTGGCCGTCGGAACTTGAGGCTCCTTCTTCCACTATATCAACTGCCAGGAACCTTGGTATCATTTTCGACTCCAATCTTTCCTTTGCTCCACTAGTGAAAACTCTATCGGCCAGCTGCTTTGCCACATTTAAATCTCTAAGGAGAATGCTACATCTTGTGCCCAAGGACACATGTAAAACCATTGTTCACTCCTTTGTGATGACCACACTGGACTACGCAAATAGTCTTTATCTGGGCTTAACTGCTTACTTACTGCGCCGTCTACAGATTGTGCAAGATGTGACTGCCAGATAGATTTTGAAAATTCCCACTTCCCAATCAGTAACATCCTATCTTTGACATCTTCATTTGCTGCCTATTATTAACCTAGTCCAATTTTAGGAGCTTACCTCGGCCTTTAGAACATTAGCGGTCCTGCATATTTAAAAAAGAGAAATAAGGCTTACTCCAAATCCCAATCCCAATCTTTGAGATCCATTAGCCAAAGGCTACTTCAAACTCCTTTGGGGCGCCAAGCAAGAAGAGGAGGAAGATTGTTCGCTTTCCTTACTGCTGGTCCCTGGAACACCCTCCCAATCAACCTTTGGCTTGCTTCCTCGGAAGCGATTTTTAGAGAAAAAAATCTGAAAAATCTTTTTAACTCTGCGGTCTAATTGTTTTTCCTTTGACACACGTCTCTGGCACTGGGATGCCTCTTTGGAGTCAGCTCTTCACGCTATAAATTGCTTTGTTTTGTAATGTATTGCAAAACAAGAAAATGGAAAGCTAAATGACTAGCCCACCAGCCCTGGCACTGAAGTGGACTCACTTTCAGGTGGATGTGCACATGTGATGAGACAAATGCCATCCCTCACAGGTCAAAAGAATCAATGGCTGCCTTTGGCTGACCCATTGCCTCATGTTGTACGCTCTCATGGATGGACACAGAGTGTAAATGACTTTTATACAGACCAATGGCAGAAGAGAACTCACCGAAAGCCGCTCTATGTGTATGCATTTATTTATAAATATGTGTATATGTATTTTTAATGATTTATTTTAAATACAAAATTCTGGCCTGTCAGGCCTTCCAAAGAGATTCTAGCAAGAATGATTACAGGGCAAATCTTGTATCCCCTGAGTTTGACAAAGGTGATAATCAGCACTAAAAGCCTTGCCTACGAAGATAAACCATGAGGTTTCACATAACAAAATATATTGTGGGTGGTCTTAACATAGTGCAATACTATGTGCAATAACAACCCACACTAAAGGCCTGTTGGCTTTAACATATGCAATTTATAATAAAAAAATCAGACCTACAGTTTTTGTCGTAGCTCTCATGCTAAAACGATCAGACCTACGCATCTGAAACACTTCCCTATAAACCAATAATCAATATAACCTTTTTCATTGGCTTGTCACATGACCAATTAAGATCTATTGCACTGAGCATAAGCCTTCCCAAAAGGAATCCATCAGGTATACTGTAATAAAATTACAACTAAATGAGGGGCATGGCAAGAGTGGCAACATGGCGATCACAGCTTGAAAATGCTCCTGGCTAGTGCCGATAACCTGCCTAACATTCTGCTCTGAACCTCCGCCTCAGCACTTGTGAAGGTGTACCTGGACTTGCCGGACACTGGCCCGAGGTTCCAGACAAAATCTGGACAGTCAGAGGCCTGCCTCCATTAGAGCATACGTATTCAGTGGCCTATGGGGCCAGGGCATGGCATCCAAAGAGGCGAAGACTACAGATGATGAAATATTCCGGGCCTTGGGGTGGAGCCATGAGCTGCAACACCCACAATGATCGCAAAATTAGACTGCAGCTGCAAGTCATATGCTGAAGACATTTTAGGCTGCCTGTGCTGCCTCCTCAATGAGGTCCACGTGGGCCTAGTCCAATTGGGCAAGCTACGATGGTGAAAGATCAGACAGCACACAGGCACAGTAAACTGGATAAGTACACCAAGCAGCTTTTGCAGCGCAGGGGCCCTGCTGAGTCCAAAATGAATGGTGCCACCTCAGCGGGGATGCCAGTGACAGGAGCCACCATCTCCAATAAAGCCCTCCTGCTAACCATTCAGGAATCCAGACTTGAACTCAAAGCTAAAATCGGCTCTGGAAGGACTTGTGGAAGACAATGGGTTGGATTACAGAGGTAGAAAGTAGCATCTCAGCTCTTGAGAACACTGTAACCAAGCTCCAAAAGATGGTTCACAGGTTGGAGATGCCTGTGAACTAGATGGCAGTGCGAATAGAGGATGTGGAGGGCTGCTCCTGCCGCAACAACCTACAATTTGTCAGTTTTCCAGAGGGTATGGAAGGAACTAATCCAGAGAAATTCCTTGAGACCTGGCTTCACAGTTTCCTCCCCAAAGACCAACTATCTTCCTGCAACCTTACTGAATGAGCCCACCGGGCACACGTTCCAGCGGCCGTTCCCTAGGGTACCTTCGCAAGCTATTATTGCCCCGTTTATTAACTACCGGCATAGGGACTTGATCCTGTGTACTGTGAGAGCCATGGACGAAACTTCCTATGCATGCTCGAAGGTCCTTATCTTTCCGGACGACACTAGATCAGTCCAGGCTTGACAGAAATCTTTTGAGCAGGTTGAGCTAAAACTCCGATCCTTGAACCTGAAGTACATGCTTTTGTTTCTAGCTAAACTAAAGGTGTTCTTTCAGAGTAAGTCCATATATTCTTTGACCACCCACATAGGGCTTGTGAGTGGGTCAAAAAGTGCCCCAGAGAGCTGTAAACTCCCATCCACGGCTTGTGTGTCGGGTCCTATGGGGGAGCTGGCACTTCACCTGGACTGATTTGAAGCAACACTGGCGCTCCTGAAAGAGGACCCTGAGAGACAGGGATCTCGCCGACGGCTAGGTGTCAAAGATCCCTCTCGGGCATGGACAATGACAGGAGTAGAGAATCCTTCCCACTGGGCAGAGCCCGGACAAAGACACTGGGTCTCTCCATGTGCCTGACCAGAGCAATAACCACTGACTACATCGGCGCTCCCTTGTAGTTTCATGCCTTGCTTTCGTGAATGCTTTATGTGTTGGGTCGACAGATGCTTCTGAGTGGGAAGTGTAGTGTGAGGGGCTGTTGTGGGGGGGATTACGTTTCAGTTCCAGTTTTCCAGTTTTATTACGTTTTCATGTTAAAAAGCCACAGGACACAGTTTTAACCGCCCCAGTGGCAACCTGGGCAAACAGGTCCCCAATCAAACACTAATATGCGTCCACAATTTAAAGTACTGACATGGAATGAATTAAAGGATGGGCAGTAATCAGATATGTGAAAAGACTGGCACCACTATCCTTTTCCTTCAGGAATCATAACTACTAGGTTCATAGGCAGATACATTTCTACCAGGGTCTTCAACGTGGGCTTCGCCAGAGGGGGAAGAGGTGTAGCCATTCTCATACATAGAATATGATTGATAACCATCATAACATCTCAGCTAAACCCATCTGGATGCTTTGCAGCCCCAGAGGGCACCTTTGAGGGTAGTATTTTGGCAGTATATACATCCCTCCAGTCCTGATCAACAACACACTGCAGGCACTGTCCGAAGTCCTACTCCAGATGAAATTGGGACAGCCGGAAGCCTGCCTCCTTTGGAGCCTATATGTTCCAGTGGCCTATGAGGCAAGGACTATAAATAACACCACAGTTCGGGCTCTGGGAAGGAGCGGTGAGCTGCAGCACGCACACATGGGTCAATATAGACTGCAGCTGCGAGTCATATGCCAAAGAACTTCTGGGCTGCTAGTGCTGCCTCCTCAATGAGGGCCAGGTGGGCCTAGTCCGATTGGGCAAGTTGAGACAACTCCCTAGAAAAGGAAGACAGATAAATTCACTAAGTCGACCAACCCAGAACTCTGCTGCTGGGAAGGGATTTGAATGTGATCATGTACAGATCTTTCTTTAGACACAACATCAACCACTTTTTCCCCAAGAACCCTCACTCTCAGCAGATGGGTGCCCTCCCTAGGTCTGGAAGATGTACGCCACACGTGGCACCCAGGCAAGAGAACATACACTCATTGCTCCGCCGACTATATGAAGAAGACAATAAAGAAGGGAAACTGAGCTATTGGCTGTCCCAGAGATAGGAAGGATCACGTGTCAGCCCGGCTATCCAAATACTGGAGGGACAGTTGATCTGCACCTCTGCTGAAATAGCACAAACATTTGCAAATTCATATTTTTCCCTCTACAGCCACAACTCCCCACCACAACAACAGAGGTCCCATCCAATAGCAAAAGACCTAACCATTTGATCACTAACTCCCGCCAAACAGGTTGTCCTAGACGCCCCCTGACGAGGAACTCCAGGCAGCTACTGTGACCTCTTCCTCATGGAAAATACCAGGATCTAATGGCTTTCTCGTCAAATTTTATAAGAGGTTTTCTTCCCTCATATCCCCACATCTTCTAAATCTCTTTACTAAGAGCTATCTATGGCTATAGGTAGTACAGGCATATTACCCTCAGACCTCAAGATTACTACCAATACTACCATACTCGAGCCCGACAAACCACCAAACTTTGTTCCTCTTTCAGACCCAGCTTTCTGTTAAATGTGGAATACAAGCTCCTGGCAAGATGATAGTTACGAGACTAGCTGGTGTTATTATGTCCCAAGTCCATGAAAATCAAAATGGGTTTATTCTAGGTAGAGGCACGCGCCAGGTTCTAGGTACTCTTTCACTGCTTGAAATACAGCAGGGTCCTAGATTGGAATCTCAACTCTGAGGGGGACTTGTGGGATCACAACCATATAATGTCCTTTGACCAACTTAAGGTGGGATTTGGGCTCCATAACTCTCAGTTCTTTAAGTATTGCAGGTTCAACATTCCCTGGACGCCTATAGAGACGCCTTGGGTGAAGTCTCAAAATGCAACCCCTTAGAGGCCAAGCTGACAATGGGTCCGCTGAGACAGAAGGGAATTTACCATCTGTACAGATCCCTGCTGCTTAATGCCCCAGACCTCCTATGTACAGTTTGCAGATGTGGGAAGAGGATGTTGGGGAAATGGATGATTATGATTGGAGAGAGGCCAAAATGTCCTCATGTCAAATGACTATCATGTCTACTCTCAGACTCATCAAGTTCAATTATTTTCACTGTACATACTACAGCCTGGACCAGTTATGGAAAATGGGGAGGACAGAAACGCTGGGCTGCTAGCGCTGCTGGTACCTTCTTTCATGTTATATTCAGACTCTATACTTGAAGAAACTTGAAATTTTTGGGTGGGTGCAGATGCTCGATATATGCAGAGATTGATTGCCGCTGTGGGAAACGATGCCTTGTACTTATGCTTGGTTGTTTAGTTTCAACAACAATAAAGCAATAAACATATGTACTAAAAAAATAACAAATACGTTCAAAATTATAGCTGTTAAAACAACATAAATTTCCTCCAAAGAGGTCCTAATAAGGATTAACTTAGCGACCACTGTGCCCTCGGCCTGGTTGCCCCCTCGCTCCCCGCCTGCTGCCTGCCACTTACCTGCTGCCTGCCTGCCTGCTGCCGATCCATCCCGGCGCCCCAGCCGCCGCAGGGCCGACCGCCTTGATCGCCGATCCAGCCCGGCGCCCCAGCCGCCGCAGGGCCGGCCGCCTGGATTTCGCGCCGGTTTTTGACGCGACCCCGCCCCCCCGCCTACCGATAGGCCCACGCGCTCCCCGCCTCCCGCCTGACCCGCCCTCCCGGATCCCTTCTTAAGGGGACTCCGACCCCAGACTTGCAGCGACCACTGTGCCCTCGGCCTGGTTGCCCCCTCGCTCCCCGCCTGCTGCCTGCCACTTACCTGCTGCCTGCCTGCCTGCTGCCGATCCATCCCGGCGCCCCAGCCACCGCAGGGCCGCCCGCCTTGATCGCCGATCCAGCCCGGCGCCCCAGCCGCCGCAGGGCCGGCCGCCTGGATTTCGCGCCGGTTTTTGATGCGACCCCGCCCCCCCGCCTACCGATAGGCCCACGCGCTCCCCGCCTCCCGCCTGACCCGCCCTCCCGGATCCCTTCTTAAGGGGACTCCGACCCCAGACTTGCAGCGACCACTGTGCCCTCGGCCTGGTTGCCCCCTCGCTCCCCGCCTGCTGCCTGCCACTTACCTGCTGCCTGCCTGCCTGCTGCCGATCCATCCCGGCGCCCCAGCCGCCGCAGGGCCGCCCGCCTTGATCGCCGATCCAGCCCGGCGCCCCAGCCGCCGCAGGGCCGGCCGCCTGGATTTCGCGCCGGTTTTTGACGCGACCCCGCCCCCCCGCCTACCGATAGGCCCACGCGCTCCCCGCCTCCCGCCTGACCCGCCCTCCCGGATCCCTTCTTAAGGGGACTCCGACCCCAGACTTGCAGCGACCACTGTGCCCTCGGCCTGGTTGCCCCCTCGCTCCCCGCCTGCTGCCTGCCACTTACCTGCTGCCT
Organism: Lissotriton helveticus; assembly: GCF_964261635.1. NCBI lineage: Eukaryota > Metazoa > Chordata > Amphibia > Caudata > Salamandridae > Lissotriton > Lissotriton helveticus. Next base: position 982,153,986 of record NC_136068.1, read on the forward strand.
GCCTGCCTGCTGCCGATCCATCCCGGCGCCCCAGCCGCCGCAGGGCCGCCCGCCTTGATTGCCGATCCAGCCCGGCACCCCAGCCGCCGCAGGGCCGGCCGCCTGGATTTCGCGTCGGTTTTTGACGCGACCCCGCCCCCCCGCCTACCGATAGGCCCACGCGCTCCCCGCCTCCCGCCTGACCCGCCCTCCCGGATCCCTTCTTAAGGGGACTCCGACCCCAGACTTGCAGCGACCACTGTGCCCTCGGCCTGGTTGCCCCCTCGCTCCCCGCCTGCTGCCTGCCACTTACCTGCTGCCTGCCTGCCTGCTGCCGATCCATCCCGGCGCCCCAGCCGCCGCAGGGCCGGCCGCCTGGATTTCGCGCCGGTTTTTGACGCGACCCCGCCCCCCCGCCTACCGATAGGCCCACGCGCTCCCCGCCTCCCGCCTGACCCGCCCTCCCGGATCCCTTCTTAAGGGGACTCCGACCCCAGACTTGCAGCGACCACTGTGCCCTCGGCCTGGTTGCCCCCTCGCTCCCCGCCTGCTGCCTGCCACTTACCTGCTGCCTGCCTGCCTGCTGCCGATCCATCCCGGCGCCCCAGCCGCCGCAGGGCCGCCCGCCTTGATCGCCGATCCAGCCCGGCGCCCCAGCCGCCGCAGGGCCGGCCGCCTGGATTTCGCGCCGGTTTTTGACGCGACCCCGCCCCCCGCCTACCGATAGGCCCACGCGCTCCCCGCCTCCCGCCTGACCCGCCCTCCCGGATCCCTTCTTAAGGGGACTCCGACCCCAGACTTGCAGCGACCACTGTGCCCTCGGCCTGGTTGCCCCCTCGCTCCCCGCCTGCTGCCTGCCACTTACCTGCTGCCTGCCTGCTGCCGATCCATCCCGGCGCCCCAGCCGCCACAGGGCCGCCCGCCTTGATCGCCGATCCAGCCCGGCGCCCCAGCCGCCGCAGGGCCGGCCCCTGGATTTCGCGCCGGTTTTTGACGCGACCCCGCCCCCCCCGCCTACCGATAGGCCCACGCGCTCCCCGCCTCCCGCCTGACCCGCCCTCCCGGATCCCTTCTTAAGGGGACTCCGACCCCAGACTTGCAGCGACCACTGTGCCCTCGGCCTGGTTGCCCCCTCGCTCCCCGCCTGCTGCCTGCCACTTACCTGCTGCCTGCCTGCCTGCTGCCGATCCATCCCGGCGCCCCAGCCGCCGCAGGGCCGCCCGCCTTGATCGCCGATCCAGCCCGGCGCCCCAGCCGCCGCAGGGCCGGCCGCCTGGATTTCGCGCCGGTTTTTGACGCGACCCCGCCCCCCGCCTACCGATAGGCCCACGCGCTCCCCGCCTCCCGCCTGACCCGCCCTCCCGGATCCCTTCTTATGACGCCCCCTCAGCGACCGCGCAGCGGACGCGCGCAGCGGGAGCACCGATTGAGCGCCGAAGGTGCGCCAAAGGTAAGCCCGTCTGCGCCCGTCCGCGCCTGGACCGCGCCCAGTGCCAGGACCCCTGGCCCCCGCAGATCCCAGCCCACCCGCCGGACGTACGACGCCGCCACCCTCATCGCACTCAACGACGGACGAGCCCCGGGATGCTACCGTGCCACCCCGAGGCGCTCCCACGGACCCTTCTGCTGCACCGCCTGCAAGTTCACCTGCATCCGGACCTGCCTCGCACCAGCACCCGCCAAGACGAACACCAGCACCAACCACCTCAAGTGCATCCTGCTCAACACCCGCTCAGTCCACAGACACGCCATCGAACTCTGGAACCTCATCGACACCACAGCTCCTGACGTTGCCTTCCTCACGGAGACCTGGATGAACGCCTCTTCAGCGCCCGACATCGCCATCGCCATCCCGGACGGCTACAAGATCATCCGGAGGGACCGCACCGCCAACCAGATGGGAGGAGGCATCGCCATCATCCACAGGGACACCATCCGCATCACGACCCACACCGACGACATCCTGACTACCGCCGAACACCTACACTTCCAGATCCACACCGACCCGAAGACCACCCTCAGAGGCACCCTGATCTACCGACCCCCGGGACCACGCACACAATTCAGCGAGGACATCGCCGACTTCGTCAGCCCGCATGCCCTCCCCTCCACTGACTACATCCTCCTGGGGGACCTCAACTTCCACCTGGAGAACAACAACGACCGCAACACCACCACCCTGCTCGACAACCTCGGACTCAAGCAGCTGGTGACCACCCCCACCCACCTCGCCGGACACACACTTGACGCCGTCTTCTCATCCTGCAAAGACATCGCCTTCAGCCACGCCACAGGACTCCACTGGACGGACCACAGCTGCGTCCACTTCACCTTCAGAAGAACGACGATCCACCACCACCAGCAACAGGTCGCCCGCAGAAACTGGAGCAAGATCACAGTCGACCAGCTCGCCGCTTCCCTGAGTCAGCACCCTCCCGCCAGCTCAGCGAACCCCAGCCAGGCCGCCGACAACCTCACGAAGTGGATCAGCAACTGCGCGGACGAACTCGCCCCACTGAAGACCCCGCCCAGCAGACCCGGCAGCAAGAAGGCCCCATGGTTCACCGACGAACTCAAGAGCTCCAAGAAGAACTGCCGAGCCCTCGAGAAAGCCTGGAGAAGGGAGCCAACACCGGACAACATGACCACCCTCAAGCTTGCCACCCGGAAGCACCACCAGCTGATCCGCGACACCAAGAAAACTGCATTCAAGGACCGACTGGACAACAACGCACACAACTGCAAGGAACTCTTCAACATCGTGAAAGAGCTCTCCAACCCCAACGCCGGAAACAACGACATCACCCCATCGCAAGAACTCTGCAACTCCCTCGCCTCCTACTTCCACAACAAGATCGCGGACATACACAACAGCTTCAGCACACAACCGACGAACGCCACGTCCGACTCAACCGAACCACCGCCCCCCACCACCACCCTCCGCGCCTGGACTACTATCAGCACCGAAGACACCGTCCGCACGATGAACTCCATCCACTCCGGATCTCCGACCGACCCTTGCCCTCACCACGTCTTCAACAAGGCCGACGCTGTCATCGCACCCCACCTGCGGGACATCATCAACACCTCATTCGACACCGCCACCTTCCCTGAGAGCTGGAAGCACGCCGAACTCAGCGCTCTACTCAAGAAACCAACAGCGGACCCCACCGAACTGAAGAATTACCGCCCCATCTCGCTCCTCCCGTTTCCAGCCAAAGTCATCGAGAAGACCGTCAACAAGCAACTGGGCGCCTTCCTCGAGACGAACGGATCCCTCGACCCCTCACAGTCTGGCTTCCGAGCCAACCACAGCACCGAGACCGCCCTCATCGCTGCCACCGATGACATCCGAACCCTGATGGATAACGGAGAAACAGCGGCCCTCATCCTCCTAGACCTCTCCGCGGCCTTCGACACCGTCTGCCACCGCACCCTAGTGCAGCGCCTCTACAACGTCGGAATCCAGGAGAAGGCACTGGAATGGATCATCTCCTTCCTCGACGGAAGAACCCAGAGAGTCCGCCTACCTCCGTACAAATCAAAGGCCACCGAAGTCATCTGCGGCGTACCCCAAGGATCCTCGCTGAGCCCAACCCTCTTTAACGTCTACATGAGCCCCCTCGCGGCCATCGCACGCCAACACAACCTGAACATCATCTCCTACGCCGACGATACCCAGCTGATCCTCTCCCTTACCAACGACCCCGCCGCCGCCAGAGCCAACCTTCACGAAGGAATGAAAGAAGTAGCCGAGTGGATGTCGACCAGCTGAACTCGGACAAGACGGAAGTCCTCATCCTGGGATCCTCGCCCTCCGCCTGGGACGACTCCTGGTGGCCCCCCGCCCTGGGAACTGCACCCAAACCGACAGACCACGCACGCAACCTGGGCTTCATCCTGGACTCCTCCCTCTCCATGACCAAGCAAGTCAACGCAGTCTCCTCGTCGTGCTTCAACATCCTGCGCATGCTACGGAAAATCTTCCGGTGGATCCCCACCAAGACCAGGAAGACTGTCACCCAGGCCCTCGTCACCAGCCGACTGGACTACGGCAATGCCCTCTACGCCGGAACCACCGCCAAGCTCCAGAAGAGACTCCAACGGATCCAGAACGCCTCGGCCAGACTCATCCTCGACATCCCACGACACAGCCACATCTCCGGACACCTAAGAGACCTGCACTGGCTCCCGGTCAACAAGAGAATCACCTTCCGTCTCCTCACCCACGCACACAAAGCCCTACACGATCAAGGCCCGAGCTACCTCAACAACCGCATCAACTTCTACGCTCCCAAACGACACCTCCGATCAGCCAGCCATGCCCTCGCCGCCGTCCCCCGCATCCGAAGAACGACAACAGGAGGAAGGTCCTTCTCCTACCTGGCTGCCAAGACCTGGAACTCCCTCCCGACCGACCTGCGCCTGACCCAAGACCACCTCGCCTTCAGGAAGAAGCTCAAGACCTGGCTGTTCGGGCAGTAGCAGCACCCCCCCGCCCCCTAGCGCCTTGAGACCCTCCGGGTAAGTAGAGCGCTCTATAAATGTCTATGATTGATTGATTGATTTCTTCTATACCTATGGTTTGAGTGAGTCCCTATCACCAAATCCACTGCCAGCTACAGTCATCTTTGAGATTCCATGTAGCAAAATACTTACCTACAGGCTTTAGCACTATTTAACAGGGTATATCAGGGCTTTAAGTGGGATGAAAATAACGGTTTTTGGGGAGGAGGTCTCTAGAAAGGTCGTGGAAACCCTGCCTAAAGGGTGTGGCCAATCCAATTAAGGGTGTGGACTAAATCATGGGAACTAGCATTGTGTCCCTAAGAACATCATGAGGTATCGCTCAACAAAGGATAATAAAAGAAAGCCCAGTGCCCTGGGGTACATGTTTTCTTATAACATGCGTGAGTAAGCTGGTTATTGAAGTGCAGTGAGCAAGACCCTGAATAAATACTTTGACCGTGGTGACCAAAAAAGGCGATGGTCCAGCAGCGTTTATGCAAGGTGGGCTGGCATGGTTGACTTTCAATTACCTATTTCTTGTAGGGGTTTTGAATTGATCCTTTAATCCTGGTATACTTTAGGGATTTCCATCAAAATTTGTATTTTTTATTACACAGTAATATTTTAATGCTTTCATTTGCTGATGCAGTGCAGCAGATAAGTTGACTAAATGAGGCTACCAGTGGGTTTTTAGCCTGTGGAATACAGCCAGGCCCATAAGCCCAGTGTTTGCCTTACTCTGCCTGCGTTGAGTCTGCATACGAAAATTGATGAGCGGTGACTATCACCTAATTCCTTGATGGAACAACGAATTTAAATGTTCTCAGCAGGCTGGTGGTTCCTCCCCAGGGGGCAAGCACAGCATGCCTCTAAAACTGAGACTCTAGGTATGCTCTTGTGGTATTAATGGTGACTGAACCTGCGGCAAATGGTTTATCGCTGCACTGTTCACCCGAAGCCTAATGCTTGCTGTTCTGATGGAAGACTTCGTAATGTCTGGTTGCCACTGCTAGAAAATGTACCTTATGTTGCATTTTGTGTTTTTTCTTTTTTTTAACCATCCATGAAGCACAGCAATTGGTAACACCCTTGACAAAGGTCGTTGACCATGTTCAGTTACAAATTCGATTGTTGATGGGTTTTGGTTGAGTGAACTATGGTAACTCTGACACGCAAAAATTTGTTACCACAGGATGAAGAGAAAATGATGGACAAACTGCTCCCTACGCACAGCCAGGACAAAAAATAGGTGTTCATTTGCACCCAAATAAATCGCACAATGTGTTGTGCACTGGTGGAAGAGCTATACACTCAAAACATACACTGTCCCTTTCTGCCAGATGGGCAGTCCTGGCCTTAAATAGTGCACGAGTGCAGGAGAATATCTGAAGTATTGTTTATTAATGTCTTCAACCCTCGACATAGTGTAAGTAAAGGCTGTAAATTATGCTTACATCATTTATTGACCGACACCAGGCAATTGTTGAGTGCCATGTGCAACTTGAATGCATCCTTGGATTCTGCACCATAGGATCGCCACCCTGTTTTGCAGGACAACTTACACAGCTCCCACACCTCAGCAGGTGCATTGTCACACCTAAATCTATAACAGGAATAAACAAGTACTGTGACACACCATAGAGTTAGCAATAAGAAAAACAAACACGGCACAGCGTCCAAATCTTTGCTCAGAGTTGAAACTTCCTGGTGCTGTTAGGGCTGGGGCAGAATCACACAGGTTAGTTCCTCTGCAAATCTTGTTGGAAGAAGGAGAAACGCTTCCCTGGTGGCTGGGTTCCACTGCAGTGTGCAGACCGGTCGCTCCCTCTGGAAGGGCAGAGCAGGGTGGCACTGGTGGTTGAATGCTCCTGGTCTTCTACTGTGAGCTCTGACTCCAGTGGGCAGAGCAGGGTCGTGGCGGTCCTGTCCGGTACCAGGTGGTTCTGATGATCTGATTTCCTCAGTGGCTGACACAAGAATGTTGTTGCTGCTCTGGTGTTACAGAACGGGAATGGAAATCCAGGGAGAAAATGTCTCTATTTAAAGGATCCCCTTCCCGCCTCAACACTCACCTGGTGTGACGTCACCCGCTACTGCTCCATTACTAGTGAAAAGTGAGCATTCAGGCATCTTTTTCACACTAGTGCGCATGCTCACTCCAAAGCTACTGTTCGTACAAAAAACAGACCGCCTGTCCCAGGGCACGAAAACAAAGCCCCATAGGTACCTGTTTTGATGCTCCCTTTTAAAAGCTGCCGGTGCTCAGCACAGGCAGGACCCGGCCCACTTAAAGCCCTGGGGTATATCTTCTCCTAGTGTACCAAACAGGCTTATAGCCTTTGTCATTAACTACTCAGGACTTCTGTGTTGAGTGTAAGGGAACAATAGGGTATACAGTCATAAAATTACAAATGTATGCAAAAGTATAGTTATCTAGACCAAATACTAATTCTCCAAAGAGAGATCACTTTAGTACAAATCTTCTATCCCAAAGGTTTGTCAGAGGACCTAAGTATCACCAAAAGCATTGCCTACTATGGTAATCTGTGACATGCCATGTTCCCAAATACTTCTATGCAGGCTTTAATATAGAGTAAAAAGAAACCACACTTAAATGCCTATAGACTATAACCTTTGTTTTTTTAATGTATATATCAGCTTACTACCTTTATTGTAACGTGTCATATTAAACAGATAAGGGCTATAGCTTGATCATTGGTTTCTCAGTTCTGCAGTATTGAGAATGAGATTTTCTACAAGGCACATAGTGCATACAAGCACTCTCAGTAAAGCACAAAACATCTACCTAATCAAATGCTGTAGTCAAGGGGATCTACATGGAGGCGAAGCCAAAGCCTCTCTCACAGTAAGACTTATGAAAGTCTTGTGCCCATAACAGGCTGGCTATGCCACTGCTCTCCTACGGACTTTGATAGCATAAAAAACTGAGGCACAATGGGGAGAAATATCTTTATTTCTCTTTGTTTTTCGTTTTTTAGGTCTCGTCCTTTACCATTCCGAAGGAATGGGAAATGGCGAGAATTCAAGTGCTCGAACTGATTGCCAAACCACCGCATTTTTTCGTGGCGTTTTCTTCGAGTGCACGTGGCCACAGGCACGCGCTTTTGGCCCATACACTTTCATGGCCATCTGTTCCTCAATGTCCCTCCCACCCTTCGTTTGATCTTGCCGCGAGTTCAGGCTAATGGCCCTCCCCCAGCACAGAGCGCGCATCGCGGCCGCACAGCACATCAAAGGGCTTCTCCCAGCGTGTGCTGTGCGGCTTCTCCTCCCCTAATTATGTGGCCGGCCGTACTTGTGTTTCCCGGCCGCTTCCCGGCTGCTCTTGTATTTAATTAGCAGCAGCAGCATTTCTCCTGCGCCAGGCCACATCAAAGGCTCTGTGCCACTTTCACCCACACAGCAACACTTACAGACACGCAACGCCACTCACACCCACGCAAGCCCACTATCATCCACGCAACACCACACTCACCCACGCAACGCCACTCACCCAAGCAACACCACTCACACACGCAACGCAACTCACCCACGCAACCCCACTCATCCACGCAACCCCACTCATCCACGCAACGCCACTCACACACGCAACGCCACTCACACACGCAACGCCACTCACACACGCAATGCCACTCACACATGCAACGCCACTCACACACGCAACGCCACTCACACACGCAACGCCACTCACCCACGCAACGCCACTCACCCATGCAACGCCACTCACCCACGCAACGCCACTCACCCACGCAACGCCACTCACCCATTGTGGGTGCAGATTGTGGGTGCAGATTGTGGGTGCAGATTGTGGGTGCAGATTGTGAGTGCAGATTCAGGGTGCAGATTCAGGGTGCAGATTGTGGGTGCAGATTGTGGGTGCAGATTCAGAGTGCAGATTGTGGGTGCAGATTCAGAGTGCAGATTGTGGGTGCAGATTGTGGGAGCAGATTGTGGGAGCAGATTGTGGGAGCAGATTGTGGGAGCAGATTGTGGGTGTAGATTGTGGGTGCAGATTGTGAGTGCAGATTCAGGGTGCAGATTCAGGGTGCAGATTGTGGGTGCAGATTGTGGGTGCAGATTGTGGGTGCAGATTCAGAGTGCAGATTCAGAGTGCAGATTCAGAGTGCAGATTCAGGGTGCCGATTCAGGGTGCAGATTCAGGGTGCAGATTCTGGGTGCAGATTCTGGGTGCAGATTGTGAGTGCAGATTGTGGGTGCAGATTGTGGGTGCAGATTCAGGGTGCAGATTGTGGGTGCAGATTGGGGGTGCAGATTGGGGGTGCAGATTGGGGGTGCAGATTGGGGGTGCAGATTGTGGGTGCAGATTCAGGGTGCAGATTGTGGGTGCAGATTGTGGGTGCAGATTGTGGGTGCAGATTGTGGGTGCAGATTCAGGGTGCAGATTCAGGGTGCAGATTGTGGGTGCAGATTGGGGGTGCAGATTAGGGGTGCAGAATCAGAGTGCAGATTCAGAGTGCAGATTCAGAGTGCAGATTGTGGGTGCAGATTCAGAGTGCAGATTGTGGGTGCAGATTGTGGGAGCAGATTGTGGGAGCAGATTGTGGGAGCAGATTGTGGGTGCAGATTGTGGGTGCAGATTCAGGGTGCAGATTCAGGGTGCAGATTCAGGGTGCAGATTGTGGGTGCAGATTGTGGGTGCAGATTGTGGGTGCAGATTCAGAGTGCAGATTCAGAGTGCAGATTCAGAGTGCAGATTCAGGGTGCAGATTGTGGGTGCAGATTGTGGGTGCAGATTGGGGGTGCAGATTGTGGGTGCAGATTGTGGGTGCAGATTCAGAGTGCAGATTCAGAGTGCAGATTCAGAGTGCAGATTCAGGGTGCAGATTGTGGGTGCAGATTGTGGGTGCAGATTGTGGGTGCAGATTGTGGGTGCAGATTGTGGGTGCAGATTCAGGGTGCAGATTCAGGGTGCAGATTCAGGGTGCAGATTCAGGGTGCAGATTGTGGGTGCAGATTGTGGGTGCAGATTGGGGGTGCAGATTGTGGGTGCAGATTCAGAGTGCAGATTCAGAGTGCAGATTCAGAGTGCAGATTCAGAGTGCAGATTCAGAGAAAACTCAGCAGCACCACCACCATTGCAATGCAATAGGTCTCGTTTTAACGCAAATTTAAGCTATAGGCCTTGTAAATGACAAAGCCTTTTATTTATGTTCCAAAAACCAGAACGCAAAAATAAAGGGCATTATCATTTACAATGCTAATAGTTCAGACTCGCGTTATTGCGAGACCTATTGCATTTCCAATGCTTGTTTCCATTTGTGCTGCATTATGAAGCACACATAGAAACAGGGAAAAGCCTCTTGTGATTATTTTTGTACGGAGAGGTTTCCCTTTCTGCACAAAATCAATCATCCCCTCAACTCAGGCACCCTTGCACCATGGCACAAGGGTGCCTGCGTTGGTGCACGGCAGCCCATTGTGCGCCGGTGCAGGAGAAAAGGACAGGAATGCGCCGTATCTTGCCAGAGGGCAGCGCAGCAGGAAGGCCTGCTGCGCTACCCTACGGCGAAACCTCATAAATGAGGCTCCCATTCTATTCTGTGCAAGTGGTTTTTCCGTTCCCTTGCTGTGTCCCAGAAATGGGAGATGGGAGATGGTCGGTTTAGCCCTTTCTTGAATGTTCCTTTTGCTATTAGGTCAGATCAATTGTTTGCCTACTGGTTAGACTGCCTAGGAATTTTCTCACACACTTGATTTACCCTGCCCTAGGAGTCTCTTTGCATTACTACCCAGGGGGTCCTTATTTTTCTCATTCGGTTTAGCCCTCACTCCAGACAAACAACGCCTGGTCTCTCCTACATCAGACTGACACACTGTATGTATCTCCTGCCTCCCCTGTCTAACCCCTCCCCTCATGTCTGTCTAAGTTGTCTTTCAGAGCCCTGAGCAAACAGCAACAGATGGGCTTATGGAAAACAATCTTCAGACCACTACATGTGCCAGCGCCGTAAAACTATTAAGCATGTGGTGTGTGTTACGTAAATTGGTGAAATATTCAATTCAGTGAGGCCAGGAAACAAAGTACTCGCCTGAGAACCCGTAGGTCTGAATAAGGCGACTTCACGTTTCTTTTCCAGAGCACAAGATGCATGCAGTGTGTAGATGGTTGGGCAAGACGGAGAACTTGCATTGTGAAAAATACCCTCCACCCCATCAAAGGTTGGTGAGGGGAAATCAAAATGGTTAGGGCCTCATTTACAAGAAATGCCGCATCGCTGTGTGAAAGCAGCGATGCGCCACTTCTCAGTGCACCCTCCTTGCGACACCAATGATGCGTCTTATTTACAATATGATGCATCATGTCGCAAGGAAGGACAGATCTGTCAGTGCAAAAAGTGGCGTATTGCTGGATTTGTATCGGAAGCCTGACGCAACTCCAGAAATGTTCCTTTCACGTGGCGAAAGCCCCATGTGAAAGTGCCTGCGTCACTCTTACGCCTTCCATGAGGCAGGCGTAAGGTTCTGACGCATTGGCGTCCTAGAAGTGGCGCAGCAAAATCTCATAGATTTCACTGCGCCACTCCTACGACTCTTTCTTGCGGGGGTACGCACACCCTGCATACATTTTACCTGGCGCAGGTATAATGTAGCGCAGGGGTTTACGAAGTGATGCATCTACCTAGATGCGTCACCTCGAAAATATGGCGCACCACGGTGCATGTTTTACGCCACTGGTGCGTCACAAAAACTGATGCACCGGTGGCGCAAAAGTGGCACAGGGGCTCATAAATGAGCCCCTTAGGGTGGCCACCTCGAATTTATTCAAAGAGCTTGATTCAAACTGAGGCTTTTAGAGGGCTGGGGACCTGCGCGCCGATGATACAGGATCCTGCACACTGCCACTGATACGGTAGGTACCCTCCTACCACCTCCACCCACCTCCGTCCCATACAAAACACACACACACTATCACCGCGGCCACCCTTGGCTTGACCGAAGCATGACCTGTGTGCCCCTCTCTCTGCCTCCTCGGAGTGCTCAGCAACGGGGACCCTGATTGGTCGGCAGAGTTTGGGCTAGTGTCCAGTGGCCTATTTATCCAACAGGACAGTATCGATGCCATTATTTTAGTCCCTGACCTTTAGCGGCCGGGGATGGCGCGCTCAGCATACACCCGCGCGTGCTCCTGTAGGCTGGAGCGGGACCAGTGCCAGCCCGTCGCCCACGCACTGGGTGGCATCAGCTCCAGGGCCTTGACCCCGTTCTTAGCTGCCGGAGGTCGCCTTTCCAGCAGCAAAGCTCATGCGCTATCAGAGTCAGACCAGGGCCCCAAGAAGGCCAGTGCGGCCTGCAGGCACTACGAAGACCCGGGGCAGTGCCCCCACACTTAGCTCAGCACCAAGGGGGCCCCCGCAGGAATGGGGAATACATTATCTATTTGTTTCTGCCCCAGCTGTGAGGCTCAGCAGAGGAAGAGAGGAAAAGGGGCCCCTCCTCCAGGGGCATAGCTTACATTGGTGCAGCCCGTGCAATGCCACTGGGGCCCGATGAACCCCGATTATTGCTGTATTTTACAGTTGAAACAACACCAGGGGGGTCCATTTCCTTCCTTGCTCTTGGGTCTTTGACTCACTGGCTACCCTGGTCTCCTAAGGACTTCACAGAGCTGTAGTATGCCTGCGAGGCCCGGGGATGGGATCACTCTCCCCAGGGCCTCACAGCGCTAAAGCATGGCTGGGGTGGGGTCTCCCCTGGGCCTGACAGCTCTGGGTTATAGCTGGGGGTTCAGGGAAGGATTATTACATCACATGGGCCCCTAAGCCCTGTCCCGTGGCCGTGAGGTCCTCTCCCTCCCACGGGCCTCTTGTGCCATGTTGTGGAGCTGTGAGGGCCATAAGAGGCCTCTCTTCCCCTGGGCCTCACAGCAGAGAACCATGGGGCCTCTCTGAAGGGAATACTTATCAATAAGGGTATACTTATCAATAGTGCGGTGATGGACCCGTAGCACTCAAAGCCAGGCTGTATTTTACTGTCCATCCAGTGAACAGGGAACTGTACCTTGCTTGGGCAGGGCCATTGTTCTTTCACTTCCCCTCTACCCTGGGCCTCTCACATTGCAGGAACGTGGCTGCAGGGTCCAGGGGAGGAGCCCTCTCCCAGGACTGTAACTATCACTAGTGCAGTAGTTGCAGTGGCACTGGAGCCCAGGGGTGTTAGGGGTCCACTGAACACAACTTATGGCTGTTATTTCCTGTCCAGCCAGTGGACAAGGGAAGGGAGTGACCCAGTTACTTTGCTTGCATCAGAGCCCGTGACACCATTGCTACACCACTGTCCCCTCTCTCACGACCCTCACAGCGATGATCTGGTGCTGTGAGCCCCGGAAGAGGCCCTCTCCCATGGGACTCACAGCCGGGGTCCAGCATTGTGAGGACCAATAAACTAGGGCAGAAGGGTGCAGAACTGCCCCTCATTCCAAATGTTTGTCTTAAATCCTAAGTGGGCTCCTGCCGGATGCCACATGTCTAACTTTTTTTTGTTCACCAAGGGACTGATGCAAAACAAGCAGCCTCACCCTATAAGGGATGTAAACCAAACAGGCCAGCTGGGAGCCTGGTGTTCCAGGGTTGACAAAGAACAGGGGGGCTTATTACCAAGGGCCATTATCGCCGCTTTAGCAGGACTTTTTCCCACTAATGCGGCGATCATTTTATCGCCCTATTACCAAGCTGTCGCTTACACCAGTTAGCGACAGCTTGTAGGCGATAGCGGGCATTTAGGGGCCCACTTTGCATGTCAGCGATAATTATCGCTAATGACATGCAAAGTGTGCGTGCTAAAATGTCGCTAACATCGCTATCTCCTATTACCTACAAAGGCGTAGTTTTGGAAATATTCGCACTAAGTGCAAATATCTCCAAAAGCTAACACCTGCTCCAATGGGAGGTGGATAACATGGCTAAGAGCATTGTCACGATAATGTGTGAATATCGCTGTATTTCCAGCGATATTCACGCATTTCGAATGATTTTTATCGTTTCTGAGATAAACCTTGATGATAGCAGGGTATCTCAGTGATAAAAATCGTCGTAGCGCGGCGATAAAATTAATCCCGCTAACCCTGCTTAGCGATACATATCGCTGTTGCTAGGTAATATGCCCCAAGGTGCGTTGGGCTTGCATTTGTTAACTTGGTAACTGGGATCGAAGACTTGCTATGCATTGAAAACGATTGTTATTTTGGTCACTATAGACGAAGAACAACGATATGCAGATCAGCCTTGATCCTCTTGTCGAAAACATACACAAATACTAGCTTTTGCTCCTTGATCAATTGTTTTTCTTCTGGTTTAGATGTAAAAATATTGGCCATGTCAGTAAAGTACTGGCCAAGTTTCATTCCTAAATGGCTGGCCTCCCTCTCCTGGGCCTTGCAGCCATATTCCAGCAATGTGGGGCCAAGGGAAAGGGGCCAGTTAGTGAGACAGGATTGCAGAAGTGTTTAATTACATATGGTCACTCCCCAGGTGTGCTGCAGAACCGAGATTAAGCACTGTATGTCAGTGAAAGGATACCATATCTCAAACCTGTTAATTGAATCTGCGTTGTGCTAATCTACAAAGAAAACAAGAAAACTATGCTCTGGAACCACCTACGTGTATTCTAAAAAATTGTATTAGAGATTTTAATGGCTGCAATGAGAGTGGATAAGTGTCCCAGAGCCATGGTTCAGGGCACATGCAATTGAATCATTTTAGCCTATGTATCTGGTAGTTTCACATTTATCAAAGTAAGTTTGGGCTGAAAAACCCCATAATTCTAATTGAAATCCCTGTATAATAATGCTTTGTGTGTACAGCACTCTGCTGCTGTTTACCTAGGCCTGGTCTTTGCTATATAATCTTTCAAATAAAAAGGTAAATGTATTACAACTTTGATTTATCTAACTAGATCCCATTTCTTAATATTATTGAAACTTCAGTGATGCCTTTCATTTAAGTCTAGCTATTTTTTTTTTTTTTAAAACCTTTATTGCGCCTTCCAAATTTACACAGCTATTGGCCTACAACCCGTCTGGGCTGGCCGCCATCACAATAACATAATCAGCATGCAGTAATGTCCAATGAAAATCCGGTTGGTACCTCTCGCACAATACAATATCACTGCTTCAGAGAAAAGGCACTACTGTTCCATTATTCAGTCAATCAGTACGGTTTTTGGTTTTTCTTTTTTTTTTTCAAAAACAAGAACAAAACAATAAAAACTTAAGGAATCACATTATGGTCGTTCATTGTTGGTTATTAGGCACCGTGGCTAAGTAGGGCTGCCCCCCCCCCCCGTTAAAGGTCCCCTCTAAACCTCCACCCCACCCCAAGTTCCAATGTCGTGTGTGTGCGGGACCTTCTGGGTATGGTTCCTATGTTGTCCACACCACTCTGACACCTATAACTAGTCCAGAGTGCTGTGGCGTGATCTAAGATCTGTGAACCCTCTCCCACATGTGCTCCAAGGGGTCCCCTAACCCACTTCCTCCTCATCACCTGACCCGTCCTGCTCATCCTCTGGTAAGGGATCACAAATCTCCCCTCTATACATGTTCCACTTAGACCAAATTTTGTTCCACTTCCCGGGGCATGCTCTGTTGGAGTACACTGCCCGTTCTGTCACCATAACCCTGTCCATGTTAAGACACCATTGTGCCGTCGTCGGTACGTCGGCCGCTCCCCATTTCTGTGCGATGTCTCGTTTAGCCACCATTAAGCCCACCGTAACCCAGGTTCGACCATGTCTAGATACGTCAGTCGCCTCCCATACATTTAGGAGACACCGCCTGGGATCGGGCAGCAGCGAGATCTCCAACGTTTGTGATATTGTCCGCATTACTTGTCGCCAAAACTCCTGGACACGGGTGCAGTCCCATATAGTGTAAAAAAATGTGCCCTCCTCCCCGCACCCACGAAGGCAGAACGGGTGTTGCGTTCTGTGTATGCGGTGTAGCATGGTTCTAGTATAGTAGACCCTGTGCAGAACTTTCAGTTGTACTAGTCTCAGTCGTGCGGAGATGCCCACTTCTTTAGGAGATGCTATCGCCTCATTCCACTCATTCTCGTCCATCTCCCCAGCGTCCCCCTCCCATCGCTCCTTCAGCCTGGCCAGTGGGTCCGGTAGGTTATTTAGTATCTTGCGGTATGTAAGGGAGGTCGCGCGCTCGACCATGTATTCAGTGAGAAGCCGGTCTTCAAGTGGGGAGGCCTCCGGCAATTCAGTGTCAGGGGGAATGACCGCTAGTAGCGCGTGGTGTATCTGAATGTACCTGTATAGTTCCCTCTCTCCCAGGTCGTATAACTCCTTCACTCTGTCAAAAGTAACTACTGTGCCCCTCTCCCAAAGGTCCCCTACCGTGGAAATTCCTATAGTGTCCCAGTGAGAGAAGCCTCTGCTGTTTCTCATGTTTCCCAAGGCTCGTGAGTCCCACAGTGGCGTGAGCTTCGTTATTTTCCCCTACCAGCCCAATGCCGCAGTCGCCGTATGCCACAGCGCCGCGGTTAGTCTGGTAGGCCCCTCCAATTTACGCACTTTAGTCTGGTCGTATAATGGGGCCAGTAGACTATTCGTGCCTAGTTGTGCCCTGTCTGCCTGAAATGCTGGCTCGGATTGTGTGGTATGTATCCAGTAATTGATAGGCTTCAGTTGTGCCGCCCAATAATACAATTTCAAGTTGGGGAGCGCAATTCCTCCGTCATACCACCCCCTGTGCAGTTTGGCTTGCGCGATACGTGGCGGGAGGTTGCCCCACAGAAGATTGGACACCAATGCCGCCACTTTCTGAAAGAATCTAGGATTCACTGGATACGGGGTATTTTCGAGTACATACAGAAATCGGGGCAAGGACATCATTTTGTACAGAGCGGCCCTCCCCAGTAACGCGAGGGGCAGCCCCGCCCAGAACTTAACATCCTGCTTTAGCCGCTCGATGTGGGGCTCCAGATTTTTATCCATAAATTCTGCTGGATCCCTTGTGACGTGGATTCCTAAGTACTTGAATGAGGATCCTGCGATCCTCAGGGGGCAATCTACGCTCAGCGCTGGAATCGAACCCTTCAGGACATACATCTCCGACTTGGTCCAATTTATCGTATAGCCTGAAATTTTCCCGTGGCTGTCACAGAGTCGTAAAAGGGCCGGCACCCCCCGATCCGGATTCGTTAGGTATATCAGCATATCATCCGCATAAAGGGAGAGCCGGTCCTCCCAGCCCTCCGCCCAGCCTATTCCCCTCAGCAGTGGTGTGGTCCGTATTAGGGTAGCCAATGGCTCCAATGAAATTGCAAACAACAATGGCGAGAGCGGACACCCCTGACGAGTGCCTCTCCCCAGAGTGAACGTGCGCGAGATATGGCCATTAGCCACCACTTGGGCAGCTGGGTCAGTGTAAAATAATCTAATCCACGAAATATTCTTGGGGCCAAACCCCAAACGAGACAGAGCCTCAAACAGGTAGTTCCACTCCACGAGGTCAAAGGCCATCTTAGCGTCTAGTGTCAGTATTACTGCTGGTGTTGTGATCACTTCTGCCCGCGCCAGCACCCCATGTAGCCGACGCAGATTTAGCGCCGTGTTCCTATGCGGCATAAACCCGGACTGATCCGGGTGTATAAGATCGGGCAGATGAGGTACAAGTCTGGTCGCCAAGAGTTTGGCGAGGATCTTAACTTCTGCATTAAGCAGCGAGATGGGACGGTAAGAGGAGCAGTCCTACGGCGGTTTCCCTGGTTTGGGAATGGCCACTATAGTAGCCAGCCTTTGGTCAGGCGGAAGTATTCCCTTTTCTAGACATTCCCTGTACATCGCCAGCAGATGAGTACTCAGTATCTCAGGCTTCGATTAATACCATTCTATGGGTATGCCATTTGGGCCGAGCGCCTTGCCCGGGTTCAAAGCATTAATCGCCAGCTGTATCTCCTCCGCCGTGATGTCCGCCTCCAACTCCGCAGCAGCCTCTGCAGGGAGTGTCCGGACCTCAATCCGTTCTAGTGCCTCTCTGGCCATTTCAGTCGTTACATTCCGCTCAGGGGTGTACACCCCCTCGAAGTGGGCCGCCAGCGCTTCGACTATGAGTTCAGGGCTCGCGTGGGTCGCTCCCTGACTGTTCCTCACTTGTTGGATGCCCCTAGAGCCACCTTCCCGCTTATCTAGCCAGGCCAGTATCCTACCCGCCTTATCTCCCACCTCATAGACCCTATTCTGCGTGTCAGAGATGTGGCCCTTCACTTGAGTCCTTAAATGGTCCGTGTAGATTTGCTGTTGGATATTAAGTGCGTGTGCTGTAGCCGAAGTGGGCTGCCTCTCATGTGCCTGCGTCAGTTCCTGTAATGTGATTTCCAAATTAGTGAGCTCCAAGGCTCTCTCTTTTCTGTGACCTGTAATCGAGGTTATGGCTTGCCCCCTGAGCACCGCCTTATACGCCTCCCACAGAACCTCCGAGGAACGCACCGAGTCCACATTCTCAGTGAAATACTGTGTCGTCACTGTTGTAAGAGCCTTACGGACCTGGGGGATTTTTAAATATGCAGCGTGTATAGGGAATATTCGCCTGCGTGCCTTCTCGTGGGTGGATATCGTCAGAGTTACCGGGGAGTGGTCAGAGATACCCCTAGGGTGAATGTCTACGGTGTCTATGTGTTGGGGGATGTTACCAAGGGTCAGGAAGTGGTCAATTCTCGATAAGCTTCCATGCACTGCGGAGTGGAAGGTAAACTGCTGGGACTGGGGGTGGGAACGCCTCCATACGTCGATGAGACCCATGGCTGACATGAAGCGTTGGAAGTGGGAAGGTCCCCCGGTGGGGGCCCCTGCCGGGAATCTATCCAGCTGAGCGTCCACAATGGCGTTGAAGTCCCCCCCCAGAATCACATCTCCCCCGGGAAGGGCCAGTAAAAAATCAGCTAGTTTCGGGAGCTGCACCGAGTGAAGCGCAGGGGGAATGTATACTGACACCAGATTAAGGAGTCTACCCTCCCACTGCCCCTGCACTGTCACGAAGCACCCTTGATCATCAGTCTTAGTCTGTAGTGGAATGAACTGTGAAGCTTTCTTTAGTAGGATGCCGGTTCCCCTTGACCCGGACGTAAATTCCGAGTGGACTAACATTTTGTACCCTTTCCTATCCAAGGCCTTGGTAGCCTCTCCCGTTAGATGCGTCTCTTGTAGCAGTGCTATAGTGGGTTTCTGTCTTTTCAGTGTGGTCAACACTAGCCCCCGCTTGATCTTGTCCCCTAGCCCTCGTACATTCCATGTCATTAGCCGTAAGGGCGAACCCTGTGAATTCGGGTCTATGTCACCCGGAGCAATTGATGGGTTATCCGCCATTTATGGCTATAAAGTCGCTATAATGTTTGACCTGCATTCTGACAGAAGAGCTAGTCCACCTTCGTACCAACCAATGTTTCGTTACACCACTTGAATATTGAATATCAGTTCTCGACCATACATGTGTGTTCCAAACAACCTCAAAACAACCCCCCCTCCCTGCCCCCCTGCTTAACGGACTTCCAACTGCCCGCCTCCCCAACTGAGCAGAGTGCTTATCCCATCCCAAAACCAGAGTACTTGCGTGTAGGGGGGAGAGTGTCTCCCCCGGCAGGCGGCATCCCTGCTCACTTCCGGGGCAAATCAGGCCAGCGTCCAGTCGCAGCTACAAAACAGTAGTCCCTTAAATAAGAGACATCGGTCCACTACTCCTCATGCCGAGTCATACAATTCCATCTTCTTCCACGAGGTCTTGAGTTGGGGACCTTCCCGGCCCTCCTCTTCCCGAAGTTTGTGACCCCGTCCGGCTGTCAGCACGCTGTCCGGTATTCGGTCTGTGGTTCCTCCGAGACCTGTCCGTAGTATGCCAGCCCTCGAGCCAATCCCTAGCCACCTCGGGGGAGTCAAAGAACCAAACTTTTTTATCAGCAACTACTCGGAGTCTGGCTGGAAATAGCATAGAATAGGGCAGTTCCTTTTCTCGTAGCGTTTTTTTCACCTCGTGAAAGGTCCTCCGCCTCCAGGAGACCTCCGCAGTGTAGTCCGGGAAGAATGACACCTTAGAGTTTTGAATCTGAATGGCCGGAGCCACCCTAGCTGCCTGTAAAATGGCGTCCCGGTCTCTGAAGTTGAAGAGCCTTGCTAAGATCGGCCTTGGAGGACCTCCCGTTTTCGGCTTACCCCCTGGCACCCTGTGGGCCCTTTCCACGGAGAAGAAATGTGAGAGGCCTTTGGGTTGTAGTTGGTTCTTGATCATATCCTCCACGTAAAGGTCCATTGCTCCCGTAGTTTCCGATTCCGGTACACCTAAAATTCGGACGTTGTTCCATCGCGAACGCCCTTCTTGGTCGTCCAGCTTCTCCTTGAGTAGTTTGTTGTCCGCCTGCAGCTTACCCATTTCAATTTGGAGGTCCGACACATCCTCGACCAGGGACTTGGTCACCACCTCGACCTGTTTCACTCTCTCATTAATCTTCTGGAGGTCCGCGCGAATTAGGGTAACCTCCGTCGCCGTCGCCCCCACTGTCGCTTGCACTTGAGCCAGTGCCGCCAGGACGTCGTCCAGCGTAGCCTTCTTTGACCCCTCCGCGTCCGCAATTTTCCCGGTATTCTTGCGCTGTTCCTGCGGGGGAGTTTGTTTGTCATAGGCAAATTTGTCTAATTTGGCTTGTGTGGAGCTGTGCCTGGGGCCCCTATTCGCCATACTGGTGAGCCAGCAAATGATTCAATCGCCAACTGGGGTTGCTACTCGGTCGGGGCAGACGTCCCGCACGTGCCTTCTGGGTGGTATCTGCTTGCGCGGTAGTTGCTGCTTAGAATCTGGTGTCAACCTCCACACTTGTGCTGTATCCCGCCAATGTGTCCCCCGTGCCCTGGGCGGGACCAATCATGAACTCTCATAGACTGCTTCCCTTCCTATTGTCCCTGTGCAGTGCGATGTTGGGACAGATTCCGCTGTCCGCGGGGGGCCCTCAGCGCGATAGCTGGGTCGATGAGACCGTTGGGCGGTCGCCCCCGGTGCTGCCCGGTACGTCCGAGTGTGGGGGAGGGGCGCACTGCAGGTCTCACCGATCAATCACCGCTCCTCACACCCCCGCTGCCCCCTCCCGTGCACTTAGTTGCGGACCTACCCACTTGAGGGTCTGTGTATCCGAGTAGCAAGACTGTCGATGTTTGGGCCGCTCCGCTGCTGCCGACCACGGCCCCGCCTCCGGAGCTGCGTTAGTACAGCGGCACCGGTGCCCACATCCTCTGCCGGTCCTCCGGATTGTGCAGGAGGTGTTCGGTCGCGCTACTGTCTATTTGACTGGGGGACCGCCACTTCCGGCGATGGCACCTGACCACACAGAACTTCCGCCCGGACGCCGTCCACAGGCCACAGCGCTGCCTCAGCGAGGACCACAGGCCCCTCCTCTCACCTCGGCGCTCCGTCGGTTGTTGGGCCGCTGATGTTCCACAACTCACACGCTGGGCGCTGCACGGTCACCAGACCCTTTCCGCCCCGAAAGCGTGAACAAATGAGCGGATTTATGTGCTGGATTTATTGGGGAAGCCGCCTTGCCGCAGGAGCTCCCTAAGCTGCGGCCGCCATCGTTGGCTGCTAGCCACGCCCCCCCAAGTCTAGCTATTTTTAACAGTTTTACTTGCTTTCATATCTTTTGTGCTCGGAACCATCTTGTGTGTATATAACACTAGGACGACCCTATATGCCCACGGGGACCTGGGTCAGTATTAACTAAGTAAACAGAGTCCACCGTGGGTCTCTTTTTCTCATGTAGACCACCCTCTTCCATTAATATGGGGAGACCACCACTCGTATTTCTTTGGATGCTCAGTGGTTCATTGTCACTTGGATACTATATATAACAAAGTAATTCGACTACACGGGTTTCTGTTGCTGTTATTTATTATCAACACATATATATGCAAATAACAGAACAACAAGTATAAACAAAGTGCAGATGATGCAGTGCTCAAGCGAGTGCATGAATCCATAAAATATTTACTAAAGACTCCATTGATACACTCGGGATCATTACATTGTTTTCTCAATTCACATGTGCATACATTCTTACACAATGTGAATTACAAATAATCTGGAAACCAAGGGAGATATATGTAAATGTTTTGACCCCTTGTGAGTGATAGGGTCTCCTCAGGACCAAGTCGTCTGGCTCTGTACCAGGACTTTCAAAAGATGAATGAAGGGACCTGGCAGGAGCAACAGGCGAAGCCAGCCTCTTGCTTTGTGGGATGGAGCAGGCCAGGACAGGGTTTAGGCTAGGGATAGAGGAAGGGGGTGGGTGTTAGGGAAAGATATTTATGGAACAGGAAGGTCAGGAGTCAGCCTCTTGCTGACTCCTTTAGCAATGCAGACAGGGAGAGCTTTAAATTGAGCCAACCACCCACCCTGCATATATTTCAGGGTAGGATGGGGTCTGTCAGCTATACCATAGTAGGACAAGTTGTGTGAGTCAGCCGATGCAGTAGTTTGGGGGGATGAAGAGTCACATTTGGTTGTATCCACCCCTCGGGGTGGAGGGGAGCACAGGAGAGGGGAAGATGGTGTGTGGGGAAAGTGAGCGAGAGAGACTGAGGGAATGCAAGGAGGATGGTGAATAGAACGTGAAAAAATGATGTTGCAGTATGGGGATGGGGTGAAAGGCTGGTACAAGTTGAGAATTGTTTGGGGAAAAATGTTTTTTTGGCAGGATCTTGATATATTGAAGACGTTGACATTATGTTAAAGTTGTATTGAAGTTAATAAGCAGTTCTACAAACCTGTCCTAATAAAGTGGCCCTTTACGCTTCAT
This sequence comes from Lissotriton helveticus, assembly GCF_964261635.1. NCBI lineage: Eukaryota > Metazoa > Chordata > Amphibia > Caudata > Salamandridae > Lissotriton > Lissotriton helveticus. The sequence goes on from NC_136068.1 coordinate 982,176,299, forward strand.
GAGGAGTATGGTGTGTGAATTTTTCACTATGCAGCCAGGGACTGCTCTAGGCAGGGCTCCATACTTCACCACGTCCTTTCTCTCCGGCAGAACTCAGAGCGTCCGCCTCCCACCCTTCCGATCTGAAGCCACCGACATCATCTGCGGCGTCCCTCAGGGCTCATCCCTCAGCCGGACGCTGTTCAACGTCTACATGACCCCCCTCGCACAAGTGGCCCGCCATCACGACCTCAACATCATCTCCTACGCCGATGACACCCAGCTCATCCGCTCCCGCACCAAGGAGCCACACACCGCCAAAACCAACCTCCACTAGGGAATGAAGGCCGTCGCCGACTGGATGAGGAGCAGCCGTCTGAAGCTGAACTCGGACAAGATGAAGATGGAGGTCCTCATCCTCGGACCCACCCCTTCAGCCTGGGACGACTCCTGGTGGCCGACCACACTGGGAACAGCACCAACACCCACTGACCATGCACGCAATCTAGGAGTCATCCTCGACTCCTCCCTCTCCATGTCTAAGCAGGTCAACGCCGTCTCCTCCTCCTGCTACAACACCCTCCGCATGCTCCGCAGGATCTGCAAGTGGATCCCAACCAAAACAAGAAGAACGGTGGCACAGACCCTTGTCAGCAGCAGACTGGACTACGGCAACGCACTCTACGCAGGAATCCCAGTCAAACGCCTACGACGACTACACCGCATCCAAAACTCCTCTGCCTGACTGATGGTCAACGTTCCCCGCCTCAGCCACATCACCCCTCACCTGAGAGACCTACACTGGCTCCCCGTCGAGAAGAGGCTCACCTTCAAGCTCCTCACCCACGCACACAAAGCACTCCACAACACCAGACCAGCCTACCTGAACAGCAGACTCAGCTTCCACACCCCCACTAGCCAGCTCCGCTCCGCCAGCCTTGCCTTCGCCGCTGTCCCCCGCATCCAACGAACGACCTCCGGTGGCAGATCCTTCTCCTACCTCGACGCCAAGACCTGGAACACCCTCCCCACCCACATATGGCAGACCCAAGACCTACTCGCCTTCAGAAGACTCCTCAAGACCTGGCTCATCGAGCAGTAGCAGCACCCCGCCCCCTCCCCTCAGCTCCTTGGGACCCTCACGGGTAAGTAGCGTGCTTTACAAGTACTCTGATAGATTGATTGATTGATATGCAAAATGAGATTAATTGTTCACTGTAAAGTGATGACAGCATTGTCTAACTGCATACTACTGCAAGAACTGGGGCAGAGGTGCTTTACGGGCTCTGATCAGGCCCATTTTTTGTAGGGGAACAGGGCAGGGGAGAGAGGAAGAATTTATCCCTCACTAAAAAGTAATATTCATGATATGTCTGCTGTCTTCAGGGAAAACTGCAATGTAAAATTGTCTTTCTTCACTTCCACAAACACTGATATAGCCAATCCTTTTGGCTTTTGTGTAGCTTAAAAACAAATTGTTCCCAAACACACATCGGTAGAGAGGGATGGTTGAAGCGATGGAAGAAAGAATGGGGTAAGTGGTTGTTTTGGGAGGATAGGAACAAAGGGCCATATGTACAAAGCATTTTTGCAGTTGGGAATGGCCCAATTCGCAGATTCAGGTTATTTACAAAAAATGCTTTTTTAAATGTATAAAAGCACAAATTGTGATTTGGTAGCGCACTACTGAATCACAATTTGTGTTAGCGATTCAGTATTGGGGAAGCGAGTGTTTAGGGTGTCCCTTCCAATGCTGAATCGCAGTGGTACGTATTAATGTTTTGTGGCCAAATTCCAGTCACAAAACAATATTTTATTGACACCTCAAAGGAGGTGCTCACCCATTCACAAATGGGAAGGGTTCCAATGGACCCTTCCCTGAGAATGTAAAAAAAAAATGTTTTAAGAGCAGGAGCCCCTACTTATTCTTAAAAATGAAACTTCAAAGTTTCATTTTTACTTTTAAATGCATCCTGTTTTCCTTTAAAAAAAAATGGGCTGCATAAACTTTTGCATTATTAACAAGAAATCACAGACATAGTGTTGTCCTGATCTCCACAGGCCACCATCACTATAATGGCTGTGATTCCTAAAGGGTCACGAAACTACCTCATTAATATTTATGAGGTAAGTCGATTTGCAATCCAATTAGGAATCACTATTTTATATATACTAATTTTGCACATTAGGACTTATGATCTCCTAATTGCGATTTGGTAAGTATCACAGTTAGGAAATCGCATTTTCTCCATTTGCACATCTGGCCCAAAGTCTCTGCAGCTGACATAGATTATTTGTAATGCACGAATGCCTACTGACACAATCCACTTTGAATATGCCACAAATTAAAATGAGAAAATCACTCAGTGTTCATAGCCTTCATGATGCCGTTCCATCTGTTTTTTAAGCACGTTCTTTAATTGTGTGTGAAATGTTTACATTTAAGTGGTTCATCATGCTTATATATTACACAGTGGAGTGGTTCAACATGCTTATAAATTACACAGTGGTGGTTGCCACTGTGTAGTTATGGTTAAGTCTGAATTTCCATAGGTGGACAGTTTTTTGTTTCCCCAATAACTTTGGTGCTGTATGAGGAATCTTCATGAAACTTTCCAACAAAGAAGTTAATCCAATTCTACTCTTTCCTGGACAGTTGCATGGTGATCCATCAAGTGGGAGGTCCCAGAAAGTCATTTTCCCATGTCCATTTTCATAGAAAATTTTGGAAAGTGATTCAGAAGAAAACAGCTGAACCTAATCACACCCAATTTGCTGAAAGTTTGAGCTTTTCTTAGTAAGCATGCTTTTCGATATTTGGTGTAAATCCATTCAGCTATTTTAGAGTAATTCACATTTAAAGGGGTGCTCGGTGGTCATGAACAGGTTCAATTTGAGTGATATCTGGATGGTTGACCCCATGGGATTGATGTAGTACTGTACATTTAAAAAATAAGGGGCAGATTTATGATAACTGGCGCATCCCCAGGGATGCGCCAGTTATTTTGCGTCGCTGCTCCGCCACCCAAGGTGCGCCGCATTTACAATGCGGTGCACCATGGGGCAAAAACGGCACAGATGCGTGACGCATCTGTGCCGTAAAGGTGGCGCATTGCTGGAGTTGCGTCGCAAGCGGGACGCAGCTCCAGCAAGGCTCGGGGTGCCCCATCTTTACAATGCTGCGTCAAGACCTACGCCTGTTTCAAGCAGGTGCTGGGTTTTGACGCAGCATTGGCCTGAAAGTGACTGAGTGAAATCTTATAGATTTCACTCAGCCACTTTTGTGAGGTGCACCTGCCCCGGAACGCCCACCCTGCGCCGGAACGCCCACAAGTGGCGCAGGGCTTTACAACGTGACGCATCTACCTAGATGCGTCACGTTGTAAATGGGTCGTAGGGATGCGCCACATTTACGCCGCAGTTGCGTGACGCAAACGTGGCGCATTCCCAACATAAATCTGCCCCTACGTGATTCTGATTGGTGGAGAGAGCTTTGTCTCCTGTCATCCTTTTCAGGCCTGTGGGACTGGTAGCGATAAACAATGTGATTTGCTTGCCACAACTTGAAGAAAGATATTGCAGTTGCCATTACAGGACATAGGTACTCGGTCCGAGTCTCCGAACTAGTAAACACATATAAGGGGTAAAGCTAGGGACATCCTGACCCCATGGCAATCCTTTGTGGTCCCAGAAGGACCATCCCAGGGGTCAAAAGATCCATAAATCCATACCACTGGTACAGCGGTGCTCCCCCAGGACCAAGCACTGCCCTCCTGTGAAGTATTGTGATACTTCTGCTGGAGTTCTACCCCAGGACCATGCAAGCTTCAAGCTGAAGCTTGCACAGTCACACAGTATCGCAGAGTTGATACTTGGTTGAGGTACCATGGAAGTGCTGTGGTACCTGTGAATTGAAAAAATATATTCTTGGTCAATTAAAAAAAAAAATATATATATATATATATATGGAGGTGTCTGTGGAAGCTGGATTGTTTGGTTTTATATATATATATATATATATATAAACACATCCAAGGACGGCGTGCTTCTGCCTCTTGTTACCGCGGGCACTCGACGGGGTCGCCAACCCCTAAATATTCAAAACTCCTGGTTCAAACTTCATTCAAAAAGAAACCAGCGTCGAGGCCCCAATGTTTGCAGGAGTAGCAATATTGTTTACACAATACTATGTCCATGTGGTCTCGCCTACATTGGTGAAACTGGTAGGGAATTTCGTACCAGATTCAGCGAACATAAGTCAGCAGTGAGAATGAGGAAAACATCAGCACCCTTAGTGCAACACTGTATAGACATGAACCACAATGAAGCCGAGTTACGGTGGTGTATTTTAGAAAAAGTGCAACACAAAACAAGCCAGTTAATGGAACAAACTCGGAGAAAACGTGAGAGCTTCTGGATTTTCCAATTTGATAGTGTACGTAGGGGACTAAATGAAAATATAGCTTGGTTCATTACAAAAAATACATAAATATGCAATAGCAGCAATATACATTATAGAGAAGTGAATTAATGAAAATACCTTTGAGCATGTGATTCAAAACATGAAAAGAGGTGAGAGCCTTTGCTATACTGGCCAATGGATGAGATAATAATCATTATACGTGGGAGAGACTATTCACTAATTTAAATGAACTTACAATCTTGGTAGATAAGATGTAGTTGGAAATATTGGACTATCTCCTCTTCCTAATAAAAACTTCGAAACACGATAGCCCCTCTAAAAATAAAGATCAACGAAACATCAAACCATCTTTTTCAAATAACAAAGTATTATGTGGATAACATTGTAACAGTGTTCGCTAAGATCAGTAATACTGTGTAATATTATGTGTAAAACATTGTATCAGTGTTAGTGAATATCAGTAACACTAGCCTGTTCCAAGATGGCGACTGTATTCACAAACAAAAAATGTAGCTTTACATGTGAGCATGAAAGATCAAGTACTAACTGCTTCCGGGTCCTTGAACGCCGAAAAAAGTAAAGCGCACGGATTCCTAGAACCTAGTTAAGGCTCTGGAACCAACTAACCACAGTCACGTCGGGCGATAAGGAGAGACGGGGCAGGACGGCCGTATACTGCGGGAATACTAGCGTAATCAGGTACGAGTGCTGTGCCATGTGAATGTTGCGAGACTAGCTATCTCCCTGCCACGTATAGCGAGCAGTATGCTCCGATCGATCACTATCGAACTCATACACACTAACTGATAAAGTGCTAGGTGACTCTTAACTTATTTTCAATACTGTAAATTCATGTGGGTAACAGCTTACATTTAAAAATTTAAAATAAACAAAGTAGTATGCTCCAATTGATTACTATCGAACTCATGCATACTAACTAATAAAGTGTTAGGTAATCCTTAACTTATCTTCAACACCGTAAATTCATGTGAGTAATAGTTTACATTTATAAAATTGAAAATAAATAGACGGTGAGTGTGTGGGCAACTACTTAGTCTTTAAAAAAAACAGACAAAGATAACATGAGCTACTATATAAAGGCAACTTTTGAATCATAGATTTTGCCAACTCTGAGAACGAAGAATTGGAAGCAATCCATCATGAATCACGTATGAAAAATATGAAGACCTAGGATCACACTCGTTTTGAAACTAATGAAGGTTAGAGAAATGTATACCTCTAATTGATGCAACCAAAACAGAATTATGCAGAACAAATGTTACAAACCTAGCCTATTGTGTTTTAGGTGATCAAAAAAATGGGAGCCATGGAGTAATAACCATCTAGCCCTTCACCTACGTACTAAGATAAAAGAATCGTCCCCCAATCGACCCATCTGTGATAAATCTGAGGTAAGAGCCTATCTAATGTGTTAGTAATAATAGAACAAAGTGTAGAAATAGTGATACAACCTGAGTTCATTTCATCTTATTTATAGCAATGAAAAATGAAAGCCCCATCCAGATAATTATCCTGTTCGGCCGTATAAAATAAGATAAAGATTAGTCCTCAGAAACGACAAATTAACAATAAATCTGGGGTAAGCATCCCTCCTTTTCACTATTATGGTGGTATCTCACTTGTTAAAGACCCTGAAAATAGGTCTCTGACATATATCTCTCCTTTAGGCATTGCTGTCCAGTGTCTAAAGAAAAGTGAAAACCCGCACGTAGCAGACCTTGGACACATTTTTGCAACGTCATACTCAAGGTCAGATCAGATTGAAATAAATTGCTGTGTAAGGCATGATAGGTTATAAGTGGATTGATCTTTAGCATCTTTAAAAAGAAGATGATGTTTAGGACATAATGTATATTTATTTTCTTCAAAAGTAAGGACTCAGTCCCCCCCCAAAAAAATCGGTTTTAATTGATGATGTTACCCACCCAAGGGTGTAACATGATGCCTCATAGCTAATGTACTAAGAAACTAAGAGATGGAATAGTATAGATTTAATCAAATGTCCTCCGATCAAGGTTTAGTTATGGGTACATTATACTGTGTTTGTACTTTCAGGTATCCTGAACACACACGTCGAGAGAGGAGAGCAAAACTCTTTCTGATCTGGTCCTGAGGAAGGTGGTCTGAACCCACCGAAACGCGCGTAGACCTGGCGTTACACAAATAATATCTGTGTCACCTCAAACCGTAGAAATTGTTTAGAATTTGTAAGAGTGTAGAGTTGTATGAATGAATAAGTGTGTATGTTAGCTGGTGTGTGGAAGACAGGGTGCCAATTTCTTCATTATAAATCAATTGTTTTTTTTAAATACATTGTAAAACTTATGGTATTGTTCACTGAATCATTAATAATGTTTGGATTATGACTTATGTCCATGAATTGATGTACACATAAGGAAGAAAAAAGAAAAAAAGAATTTTAAAATATTTTTGATACATTACAAAAGAAAAAAGAAATAAAATATGTAAAAATAAGAGAACTAATATTGTTGTGCCTATGTCTAATTTGAGGGTCATTTGACTTAATTTGTGAGCTTTTGCCGTTTATGAAATTATGAATTGACCACGGGGGAATATCAGTATATATTTCTGTGTAATTGTTGTCCTCTCTTTTCCCTGGTCATTAAAGTAAGTATAGAGGGGGTCCCAAATTCTATGTAACTACATTCACGGTTTTTTAACTGTGGGATATTAATTCAAAACTAGGAGTGAAACTTGTGTTCCGTCCAAGTCAGTAGTACACTGCTGTGGGATATCTGTGCACCTGGGTGGGGACACTAAGGTAGTGAGGCCTTTAGATTAATCATACTAATACAATCTGCCAGAAAACATAATTTCCAACCTATAGCCTTGAAACCAATCCACATTACCATGGATAAACTGGAAACGTTTGGGTTTTCCGACGAGGAGTTCTCCTCTTTACTAGGACTAGTAACTGATGGGAATAACACTGCTCCCACCACACTAGGAGACAATAGTGAATGGCAAAATCTTTTAAATTTGAAGAAAAAAATGAAACGCATAGAGTCCCATGCATTTTACATGCTTGCATATCTCAAAGAGGGAGTAATTCCATCTGGCCTAAGGGTTCGCAATGCTCCCTCTCTGTTTATTGAAATCCGTAAGTTTCTGGAGCGGTGGTCACTGATTTCAAACTGCTGCTCCAGAGACTGGATGATGTTGATCATCGAAACGGCAAGAGACATAATGATAGCCCTTAGTAAAGAGATTCAGGACTTAGAAGAGAAGTTACAGGCCTCTAGTGCAGTTGATGATGCAAAAAACAAACTTGAAAAAATTCAATCAGAGATGAAAGGTTTTGACACCTGTCTAACCAACAAAAAAACTGAAAAATTAAAGAAAGATGTACGTTGGTTTACGAAAGAGAAAATCTATCCCTATCTGAACCCAAATTATTACCAAGGAGGGTATCAGGCTAGTTATAATCCAAACTATGATAACACCCATAGGAGAAATTATACCAATTTCTCAGACACTGGCTCCTCTGATTCCGATACAGACAATTATCAAAACCCGGGAAGGGGAGGTTATAATTCTAGACCTCCTTTCAGAGGTAGACAGGGATACCAAAACACTCATACTCTGGGTTTTTTATTGAGAGGCCCCTACAGGGGGAAACATGTGCATTGGCGGCAAGACAGGGGAGGACATCAAATGATGACCCCTCAACCTCAGCAGCAATATGTGAAGACACGAAATCAGCAATACTGGTGGTAGACATAAATGAGAATAAAAATGCAGATAAACAAAAAGACACGATGCCGATTTATAATCAATCGTCCATCAATTTGAATAGCGAAGAAACAACATTATTAAATCGGGGTTTATCATTCGTCCCTTGTACCCCGTTGAATAAATTCAAACTTCATGAAGATCTATTTGCATTTTTCAGAAAAGTTAGACTCAAGAAATTCTTTGAAGGCAGAATAAGAGAAGAAGAAAATCTTAACCTGTCTGGCTGTAAACCGCCCTCTAGTTTCACATATACATTGGATGTTGTAGGACCTGAAGTCCAAATCTTTGAACGGAGAGTTTTACAAGACATCACACGTCTCCTAACAGGAACTAACAGACCCAATTTTAATTTATCAAAACAAGAAAATCTAACCCTGAAAAATATTGAGAGAAACACCAATCTGGTAATAAAACCTTGTGACAAGGGTGGGGGCATCACTTTTTTTGATAAAACTGAGTACAACAAAAAGATGTTAGAAATGCTGAGTGTCGAGGAACACTATAGGCCAGCACACCCACGGGAATTACAACGCCTTAACATAACAATAAGAGAAATAACGAATATTGCCTTTGAGGAAGGATTCATTTGTGAAGATGAACTAATTTTTCTGAATAAAATCTGTCCGGTAGTTCCAGCATTGTATGGACTACCAAAGACACATAAAAACGAGACCAGTCCCCCTATGTGACCAATTATTTCAACAATTGGGTCGAGCACAGAACCTCTGTCAAAATACGTGGATAAATTCTTGTGTCCACTGACACGGAAATATGAATCATTTATCCGTGATACAGGAGATATGATTACTAAGATAGAGGGTACTGCATTTGACACAGCCAATGACATACTTGTGACGCTTGACATTGAGGCGTTGTACACCAAGATCCCTCAATGTCAGGCGTTACAGGCGGTGTCGTCCTTGCTAAATAGATACCCTGAAAATCGACCAGACGGGTTCATCCTCCAGTGTCTGGAGATTGTCCTGCTGCATAATTTCTTTGACTATGATGGTGCCCTCTACAAACAAGTGAAGGGCACCAGCATGGGAGCTTCTTGCGCCCCAAGTGTGGCGAACGCCTACATGGGCGAATGGGAATTGAGAAACGTGTACAATGAAGTTGCACCTTTTTTTGAGAATGTTCATTTATGGCGTCGGTTTATTGACGACATTTTTTTTATTTGGCGCGGTACCGAAGCACAGTTGAAGGACTACATACTCTGGCTAAACTCAAGTGACCCTAATCTTAAATTCACCTCAAAATACAACACAAATAAGGTGGAGTTCCTGGACATTGAGATAAATAGCAGCAGTGGAGCCTTAGAAGTGAGCCTATATAGGAAGCCGACTGCTAAAAATACCATCCTTCAGTTTGGTAGCTTCCATCCACATTGCCAAAAGGACTCGATTCCTTTTGGCGAATTCCTCAGGATACGTCGCAATTGCACAAGCCTGACGGAATACCAGAGGCATGAAGAAGCACTTAAAATGAGATTGCTCATAAGAGGTTACCCCCATCGATTGATCCGACAAGCCTTTAAAAGAGCAAAGTACTACGACGGGGATTCTCTACTGAGTGGTACCAAAAGGAAACCCTCAGAGACAATCACTTGTGTCATTAATCACTCATCACTGAACTATAAAATTAAGAACATAATCAACAAAAAACTGGAGCATACTAGAAACAGAGGAGAGTGAGACTTTTGCATGTAAACCCCTGGTGGCATATAGAAGGAACAGAAATCTAAAAGATCGTTTAGTTCACACTAGGAATAAACAAAAGATAGGAAGTCTTCAAACATCCATAACAGGACAGAATCCGGTACTGGGGAACCACAAATGTGGATCCTGCCATGCCTGTGATGCCGCAATCGTAACTGAGTCACTGAACTACAACAACGCTAAAGTGACACTAAGAACACTGACAAACTGCAAGAGTAGCAATATTGTTTACACAATACTATGTCCATGTGGTCTCGCCCTACATTGGTGAAACTGGTAGGGAATTTCGTACCAGATTCAGCGAACATAGGTCAGCAGTGAGAATGAGGAAAACCTCAGCACCCTTAGTGCAACACTGTATAGACATGAACCACAATGAAGCCGAGTTACGGTGGTGTATTTTAGAAAAAGTGCAACACAAAACAGGCCAGTTAATGGAACAAACTCGGAGAAAACGTGAGAGCTTCTGGATTTTCCAATTTGATAGTGTACGTAGGGGACTAAATGAAAATATAGCTTGGTTCATTACAAAAAATACATAAATATGCAATAGCAGCAATATACATTATAGAGAAGTGAATTAATGAAAATACCTTTGAGCATGTGATAAAAAACATGAAAAGAGGTGAGAGCCTTTGCTATACTGGCCAATGGATGAGATAATAATCATTATACGTGGGAGAGACTATTCACTAATTTAAATGAACTTACAATTTTGGTAGATAAGATGTAGTTGGAAATATTGGACTATCTCCTCTTCCTAATAAAAACTTCGAAACACGATAGCCCCTCTAAAAATAAAGATCAACGAAACATCAAACCATCTTTTTCAAATAACAAAGTATTATGTGGATAACATTGTCCGCTAGGATCAGTAATACTGTGTAATATTATGTGTAAAACATCGTATCAGTGTTAGTGAATATCAGTAACACTACCCTGTTCCAAGATGGCGACCGTATTCACAAACAAAAAATGTAGCTCTACATGTGAGCATGAAAGATCAAGTACTAACTACTTCCGGGTCCTTGAACGCCGAAAAAAGTAAAGCGCGCAAATTCCTAGAACCTACTTAAGGCTCTGGAACCAACTAACCACAGTCACGTCGGGCGATAAGGAGAGACGGGGCAGGACGGCCGTATACTGCGGGAATACTAACGTAATCAGGTACGAGTGCTGTGCCATGTGAATGTTGCGAGACTAGCTATCTCCCTGCCACGTATAGCGAGCAGTATGCTCCGATCGATCACTATCGAACTCATACATACTAACTGATAAAGTGCTAGGTGACTCTTAACTTATTTTCAATACTGTAAATTCATGTGGGTAACAGCTTACATTTAAAAATTTAAAATAAACAAAGTAGTATGCTCCGATTGATTACTATCGAACTCATGCATACTAACTAATAAAGTGTTAGGTAATCCTTAACTTATCTTCAACACCGTAAATTCATGTGAGTAATAGTTTACATTTATAAAATTGAAAATAAATAGACGGTGAGTGTGTGGGCAACTACTTAGTCTTTTAAAAAAAACAGACAAAGATAACATGAGCTACTATATAAAGGCAACTTTTGAATCATAGATTTTGCCAACTCTGAGAGCGAAGAATTGGAGGCAATCCATCATGAATCACGTATGAAAAATATGAAGACCTAGGATCACACTCATTTTGAAACTAATGAAGGTTAGTTAAATGTATACCTCTAATTGATGCAACCAAAACAGAGTTATGCAGAACAAATGTTACAAACCTAGCCTATTGTGTTTTAGGTGATCAAAAAAATGAGAGCCATGGAGTAATAACCATCTAGCCCTTCACCTACGTACTAAGATAAAAGAATCGTCCCCCAATCGACCCATCTGTGATAAATCTGAGGTAAGAGCCTATCTAATGTGTTAGTAATAATAGAACAAAGTGTAGAAATAGTGATACAACCTGAGTTCATTTCATCTTATTTATAGCAATGAAAAATGAAAGCCCCATCCGGATAATTATCCTGTTCGGCCGTATAAAATAAGATAAAGATTAGTCCTCAGAAACGACAAATTAACAATAAATCTGGGGTAAGCATCCCTCCTTTTCACTATTATGGTGGTATCTCACTTGTTAAAGACCCTGAAAATAGGTCTCTGACATATATCTCTCCTTTAGGCATTGCTGTCCAGTGTCTAAAGAAAAGTGAAAACCCGCACGTAGCAGACCTTGGACACATTTTTGCAACGTCATACTCAAGGTCAGATCAGATTGAAATAAATTGCTGTGTAAGGCATGATAGGTTATAAGTGGATTGATCTTTAGCATCTTTAAAAAGAAGATGATGTTTAGGACATAATGTATATTTATTTTCTTCAAAAGTAAGGACTCAGTCCCCCCCCAAACAAATCGGTTTTAATTGATGATGTTACCCACCCAAGGGTGTAACATGATGCCTCATAGCTAATGTACTAAGAAACTAAGAGATGGAATAGTATAGATTTAATCAAATGTCCTCCGATCAAGGTTTAGTTATGGGTACATTATACTGTGTTTGTACTTTCAGGTATCCTGAACACACACGTCGAGAGAGGAGAGCAAAACTCTTTCTGATCTGGTCCTGAGGAAGGTGGTCTGAACCCACCGAAACGCGCGTAGACCTGGCGTTACACAAATAATATCTGTGTCACCTCAAACCGTAGAAATTGTTTAGAATTTGTAAGAGTGTAGAGTTGTATGAATTAATAAGTGTGTATGTTAGCTGGTGTGTGGAAGACAGGGTGCCAATTTCTTCATTATAAATCAATTGTTTTTTTTAAATACATTGTAAAACTTATGGTATTGTTCACTGAATCATTAATAATGTTTGGATTATGACTTATGTCCATGAATTGATGTACACATAAGGAAGAAAAAAGAAAAAAAGAATTTTAAAATATTTTTGATACATTACAAAAGAAAAAAGAAATAAAATATGTAAAAATAAGAGAACTAATATTGTTGTGCCTATGTCTAATTTGAGGGTCATTTGACTTAATTTGTGAGCTTTTGCCGTTTATGAAATTATGAATTGACCACGGGGGAATATCAGTATATATTTCTGTGTAATTGTTGTCCTCTCTTTTCCCTGGTCATTAAAGTAAGTATAGAGGGGGTCCCAAATTCTATGTAACTACATTCACGGTTTTTTAACTGTGGGATATTAATTCACAACTAGGAGTGAAACTTGTGTTCCGTCCAAGTCAGTAGTACACTGCTGTGGGATATCTGTGCACCTGGGTGGGGACACTAAGGTAGTGAGGCCTTTAGATTAATCATTCTAATACAATCTGCCCGAAAACATAATTTCCAACCTATAGCCTTGAAACCAATCCACATTACCATGGATAAACTGGAAACGTTTGGGTTTTCCGACGAGGAGTTCTCCTCTTTACTAGGACTAGTAACTGATGGGAATAACACTGCTCCCACCACACTAGGAGACAATAGTGAATGGCAAAATCTTTTAAATTTGAAGAAAAAAATGAAACGCATAGAGTCCCATGCATTTTACATGCTTGCATATCTCAAAGAGGGAGTAATTCCATCTGGCCTAAGGGTTCGCAATGCTCCCTCTCTGTTTATTGAAATCCGTAAGTTTCTGGAGCGGTGGTCACTGATTTCAAACTGCTGCTCCAGAGACTGGATGATGTTGATCATCGAAACGGCAAGAGACATAATGATAGCCCTTAGTAAAGAGATTCAGGACTTAGAAGAGAAGTTACAGGCCTCTAGTGCAGTTGATGATGCAAAAAACAAACTTGAAAAAATTCAATCAGAGATGAAAGGTTTTGACACCTGTCTAACCAACAAAAAAACTTAAAAATTAAAGAAAGATGTACGTTGGTTTACGAAAGAGAAAATCTATCCCTATCTGAACCCAAATTATTACCAAGGAGGGTATCAGGCTAGTTATAATCCACACTATGATAACACCCATAGGAGAAATTATACCAATTTCTCAGACACTGGCTCCTCTGATTCCGATACAGACAATTATCAAAACCCGGGAAGGGGAGGTTATAATTCTAGACCTCCTTTCAGAGGTAGACAGGGATAACAAAACACTCATACTCTGGGTTTTTTATCGAGAGGTCCCTACAGGGGGAAACATGTGCATTGGCAGCAAGACAGGGGAGGACATCAAATGATGACCCCTCAACCTCAGCAGCAATATGTGAAGACACGAAATCAGCAATACTGGTGGTAGACATAAATGAGAATAAAAATGCAGATAAACAAAAAGACACGATGCCGATTTATAATCAATCGTCCATCAATTTGAATAGCGAAGAAACAACATTATTAAATCGGGGTTTATCATTCGTCCCTTGTACCCCGTTGAATAAATTCAAACTTCATGAAGATCTATTTGCATTTTTCAGAAAAGTTAGACTCAAGAAATTCTTTGAAGGCAGAATAAGAGAAGAAGAAAATCTTAACCTGTCTGGCTGTAAACCACCCTCTAGTTTCACATATACATTGGATGTTGTAGGACCTGAAGTCCAAATCTTTGAACGGAGAGTTTTACAAGACATCACACGTCTCCTAACAGGAACTAACAGACCCAATTTTAATTTATCAAAACAAGAAAATCTAACCCTGAAAAATATTGAGAGAAACACCAATCTGGTAATAAAACCTTGTGACAAGGGTGGGGGCATCACTATTTTTGATAAAACTGAGTACAACAAAAAGATGTTAGAAATGCTGAGTGTCGAGGAACACTATAGGCCAGCACACCCACGGGAATTACAACGCCTTAACATAACAATAAGAGAAATAACGAATATTGCCTTTGAGGAAGGATTCATTTGTGAAGATGAACTAATTTTTCTGAATGAAATCTGTCCGGTAGTTCCAGCATTGTATGGACTACCAAAGACACATAAAAACGAGACCAGTCCCCCTATGCGACCAATTATTTCAACAATTGGGTCGAGCACAGAACCTCTGTCAAAATACGTGGATAAATTCTTGTGTCCACTGACACGGAAATATGAATCATTTATCCGTGATACAGGAGATATGATTACTAAGATAGAGGGTACTGCATTTGACACAGCCAATGACATACTTGTGACGCTTGACATTGAGGCGTTGTACACCAACATCCCTCAATGTCAGGCGTTACAGGCGGTGTCGTCCTTGCTAAATAGATACCCTGAAAATCGACCAGACGGGTTCATCCTCCAGTGTCTGGAGATTGTCCTGCTGCATAATTTCTTTGACTATGATGGTGCCCTCTACAAACAAGTGAAGGGCACCAGCATGGGAGCTTCTTGCGCCCCAAGTGTGGCGAACGCCTACATGGGCGAATGGGAATTGAGAAACGTGTACAATGAAGTTGCACCTTTTTTTGAGAATGTTCATTTATGGCGTCGGTTTATTGACGACATTTTTTTTATTTGGCGCGGTACCGAAGCACAGTTGAAGGACTACATACTCTGGCTAAACTCAAGTGACCCTAATCTTAAATTCACCTCAAAATACAACACAAATAAGGTGGAGTTCCTGGACATTGAGATAAATAGCAGCAGTGGAGCCTTAGAAGTGAGCCTATATAGGAAGCCGACTGCTAAAAATACCATCCTTCAGTTTGGTAGCTTCCATCCACATTGCCAAAAGGACTCGATTCCTTTTGGCGAATTCCTCAGGATACGTCGCAATTGCACAAGCCTGACGGAATACCAGAGGCATGAAGAAGCACTTAAAATGAGATTGCTCATAAGAGGTTACCCCCATCGATTGATCCGACAAGCCTTCAAAAGAGCAAAGTACTACGACGGGGATTCTCTACTGAGTGGTACCAAAAGGAAACCCTCAGAGACAATCACTTGTGTCATTAATCACTCATCACTGAACTATAAAATTAAGAACATAATCAACAAAAAACTGGAGCATACTAGAAACAGAGGAGAGTGAGACTTTTGCATGTAAACCCCTGGTGGCATATAGAAGGAACAGAAATCTAAAAGATCGTTTAGTTCACACTAGGAATAAACAAAAGATAGGAAGTCTTCAAACCTCCATAACAGGACAGAATCCGGTACTGGGGAACCACAAATGTGGATCCTGCCATGCCTGTGATGCCGCAATCGTAACTGAGTCACTGAACTACAACAACGCTAAAGTGACACTAAGAACACTGACAAACTGCAAGAGTAGCAATATTGTTTACACAATACTATGTCCATGTGGTCTCGCCCTACATTGGTGAAACTGGTAGGGAATTTCGTACCAGATTCAGCGAACATAAGTCAGCAGTGAGAATGAGGAAAACCTCAGCACCCTTAGTGCAACACTGTATAGACATGAACCACAATGAAGCCGAGTTACGGTGGTGTATTTTAGAAAAAGTGCAACACAAAACAGGCCAGTTAATGGAACAAACTCGGAGAAAACGTGAGAGCTTCTGGATTTTCCAATTTGATAGTGTACGTAGGGGACTAAATGAAAATATAGCTTGGTTCATTACAAAAAATACATAAATATGCAATAGCAGCAATATACATTATAGAGAAGTGAATTAATGAAAATACCTTTGAGCATGTGATAAAAAACATGAAAAGAGGTGAGAGCCTTTGCTATACTGGCCAATGGATGAGATAATAATCATTATACGTGGGAGAGACTATTCACTAATTTAAATGAACTTACAATTTTGGTAGATAAGATGTAGTTGGAAATATTGGACTATCTCCTCTTCCTAATAAAAACTTCGAAACACGATAGCCCCTCTAAAAATAAAGATCAACGAAACATCAAACCATCTTTTTCAAATAACAAAGTATTATGTGGATAACATTGTCCGCTAGGATCAGTAATACTGTGTAATATTATGTGTAAAACATCGTATCAGTGTTAGTGAATATCAGTAACACTACCCTGTTCCAAGATGGCGACCGTATTCACAAACAAAAAATGTAGCTCTACATGTGAGCATGAAAGTTCAAGTACTAACTACTTCCGGGTCCTTGAACGCCGAAAAAAGTAAAGCGCGCAAATTCCTAGAACCTACTTAAGGCTCTGGAACCAACTAACCACAGTCACGTCGGGCGATAAGGAGAGACGGGGCAGGACGGCCGTATACTGCGGGAATACTAACGTAATCAGGTACGAGTGCTGTGCCATGTGAATGTTGCGAGACTAGCTATCTCCCTGCCACGTATAGCGAGCAGTATGCTCCGATCGATCACTATCGAACTCATACATACTAACTGATAAAGTGCTAGGTGACTCTTAACTTATTTTCAATACTGTAAATTCATGTGGGTAACAGCTTACATTTAAAAATTTAAAATAAACAAAGTAGTATGCTCCGATTGATTACTATCGAACTCATGCATACTAACTAATAAAGTGTTAGGTAATCCTTAACTTATCTTCAACACCGTAAATTCATGTGAGTAATAGTTTACATTTATAAAATTGAAAATAAATAGACGGTGAGTGTGTGGGCAACTACTTAGTCTTTTAAAAAAAACAGACAAAGATAACATGAGCTACTATATAAAGGCAACTTTTGAATCATAGATTTTGCCAACTCTGAGAGCGAAGAATTGGAGGCAATCCATCATGAATCACGTATGAAAAATATGAAGACCTAGGATCACACTCATTTTGAAACTAATGAAGGTTAGTTAAATGGATACCTCTAATTGATGCAACCAAAACAGAGTTATGCAGAACAAATGTTACAAACCTAGCCTATTGTGTTTTAGGTGATCAAAAAAATGAGAGCCATGGAGTAATAACCATCTAGCCCTTCACCTACGTACTAAGATAAAAGAATCGTCCCCCAATCGACCCATCTGTGATAAATCTGAGGTAAGAGCCTATCTAATGTGTTAGTATTAATAGAACAAAGTGTAGAAATAGTGATACAACCTGAGTTCATTTCATCTTATTTATAGCAATCAAAAATCAAAGCCCCATCCAGATAATTATCCTGTTCGGCGGTATAAAATAAGATAAAGATTAGTCCTCAGAAACAACAAATTAACAATAAATCTGGGGTAAGCATCCCTCCTTTTCACTATTATGGTGGTATCTCACTTGTTGAAGACCCTGAAAATAGGTCTCTGACATATATATCTCCTTTAGGCATTGCTGTCCAGTGTCTAAAGAAAAGTGAAAACCCGCACGTAGCAGACCTTGGACACATTTTTGCAACGTCATACTCAAGGTCAGATCAGATTGAAATAAATTGCTGTGTAAGGCATGATGGGTTATAAGTGGATTGATCTTTAGCATCTTTAAAAAGAAGATGATGTTTAGGACACAATGTATATTTTTTTCTTCAAAAGTAAGGACTCAGTCCCCCCCCCCAACAAAAAATCGGTTTTAATTGATGATGTTACCCACCCAAGGGTGTAACATGATGCCTCATAGCTAATGTACTAAGAAACTAAGAGATGGAATAGTATAGATTTAATCAAATGTCCTCCGATCAAGGTTTAGTTATGGGTACATTATACTGTGTTTGTACTTTCAGGTATCCTGAACACACAAGTCGTGAGAGGAGAGCAAAACTCTTTCTGATCTGGTCCTGAGGAAGGTGGTCTGAACCCACCGAAACGCGCGTAGACCTGGCATTACACAAATAATATCTGTGTCACCTCAAACCGTAGAAATTGTTTAGAATTTGTAAGAGTGTAGAGTTGTATGAATGAATAAGTGTGTATGTTAGCTGGTGTGTGGAAGACAGGGTGCCAATTTCTTCATTATAAATCAATTGGTTTTTTTTTAATACATTGAAAAACTTATGGTATTGTTCACTGAATCATTAATAATGTTTGGATTATGACTTATGTCCATGAATTGATGTACACATAAGGAAGAAAAAAGAAAAAAAGAATTTTTAAATATTTTTGATACATTACAAAAGAAAAAAGAAATAAAATATGTAAAAATAAGAGAACTAATATTGTTGTGCCTATGTCTAATTTGAGGGTCATTTGACTTAATTTGTGAGCTTTTGCCGTTTATGAAATTATGAATTGACCACGGGGGAATATCAGTATATATTTCTGTGTAATTGTTGTCCTCTCTTTTCCCTGGTCATTAAAGTAAGTATAGAGGGGGTCCCAAATTCTATGTAACGAGGCCCCAATGTTTGTGCAGTGCTAGGGTTTATTGGCACATAAGAAAAAACACCCTACGCGTTTCGAGGTCAGCCAACCTCTTGCTCACGGGTGGAGTTCCAATACACGGCCATTCTTTTTAAAGTGAGAGTTACATTTTCTGCTACAACACGTGATCAAATAAACATAAACAAAATACTTCTCAGCGTTACATTGTTACATGCAAAACGCTCTTTTGGAACAATAAAGTTTACAGTTGTGTAACTTTTGTAAATAACACAGAGCAGCCACTTGTGCATACTTAAATCATCAGATCCGGATACAATCCAAATTTCAAGAAAAAACGTCAGTATAATGAAAAATGAAGTCTGAACCAGGAGTTTTGAATATTTAGGGGTTGGCGACCCCGTCGAGTGCCCGCCGTAACAAGATTCAGAAAAGGGGGTGGTGATGAACAGAGTGTCTGAATTAAGCAGACCACTCTTACCCAGTCCAAAGATCAGGGCTTGATCCATCACCGTTATTTATCTCACTGCCCCATCCCAGCTCAGAACCTGGCTATATGCAAATTAGTCTGTCCCTGGCCCAGTGCATCATGGGAACAGGGCAGACCAAACTACCAAGCCAATTCTTCACCAGAAAGGAGACAAGCTACCGGGGACCGGTTTCTGGCATTTCAGCCTCTTCGGCCCGGCTTGCTTGAATCCTGATGGAGCAGTGAGAAAGGGACTCATGTCTGAGTATACCCTGCCACACCTATAGTGGCCAAAAACGATTCAGAAAAGGGGGTGGTGATGAACAGAGTGTCTGAATTAAGCAGACCACTCTTACCCAGTCCAAAGATCAGGGCTTGATCCATCACCGTTATTTATCTCACTGCCCCATCCCAGCTCAGAACCTGGCTATATGCAAATTAGTCTGTCCCTGGCCCAGTGCATCATGGGGACCGGTTTCTGGCATTACAGCCGTCTTCGGCCCGGCTTGCTTGAATCCTGATGGTGCAGTGAGCAAGGGACTCACATCTGAGCATACCCTTCCACACTTGTGGTGGCCAAAACGATTCATAAAGGGGGTGGTGATGGACAGAGTATCTGAATTAAGCAGAACACTCCTACCCAGTCAAAAGATCAGGGCTTGATCCATCACCGTTTTTTAGCTCACTGCACCATCCCAGCTCAGAACCTGGCTACATGCAAATTAGTCTGACCCTGGCCCAGTGCATCATGGGAACAGGGCAGACCAAACTACCAAGCCAATTCTTCACCAGAAAGGAGACAAGCTACCGGGGACCGGTTTCTGGCATTTCAGCCTCTTCGGCCCGGCTTGCTTGAATCCTGATGGAGCAGTGAGAAAGGGACTCATGTCTGAGTATACCCTGCCACACCTATAGTGGCCAAAAACGATTCAGAAAACGGTGATGGATCAAGCCCTGATCTTTTGACTGGGTAGGAGTGTTCTGCTTAATTCAGATACTCTGTCCATCACCACCCCCTTTATGAATCGTTTTGGCCACCACAAGTGTGGAAGGGTATGCTCAGATGTGAGTCCCTTGCTCACTGCACCATCAGGATTCAAGCAAGCCGGGCCGAAGACGGCTGTAATGCCAGAAACCGGTCCCCGGAAGCTTGTTTCCTTTCCAGTAAAGAATTGGCTTGGTAGTTTGGTCTGCCCTGTTCCCATGATGCACTGGGCCAGGGTCAGACTAATTTGCATGTAGCCAGGTTCTGAGCTGGGATGGTGCAGTGAGCTAAAAAACGGTGATGGATCAAGCCCTGATCTTTTGACTGGGTAGGAGTGTTCTGCTTAATTCAGATACTCTGTCCATCACCACCCCCTTTATGAATCGCCGTAACAAGAGGCAGAAGCACGCCGTCCTTGGATGTGTTTGTATTAAATTGAACGCTCCTGCCCACCAGAAACCGCTGCAACACGAAGGGAGAAGTAAAGAGTGGAAAGGAACGGCTTCAGGAACGGAGGGAGCCGCGTGTGCTGTAAAACCTAGAAATACCAGATTTGAACAAAGAACCACACCTGGTAACGACTCCATTCTTGAGTTTGTAGAACAGCGGCATTGGGTTTTCTGAGCAAAAAACGGAGTAACGCGCACTGCATACAACGGAACGCCGGCGGGCACGTTGTAAAAGGGTATAAGGGCAGAATTGAGAAACAGTAGGAGGAAGGAGGCAGCAGCGAGGCTGTTCACACATGCTGGGATCAGCAATGGCGAGGAAACGCAGCCACAGATAAAAAAGGTTGATGAATTAAAACAATTGTGGGATGCATTATGGAAGGTTCTCAAAAGAGAACAATCAAAATGGTGGGAGGTGGCTGCCCTCACTAAATATATCGAATGCAAACGAATACCGCGAGGCTTGAGGATTTTTATAATTCCGACCTTCCAAAATCCGGACCCTGAACTTATAAACGAATGGATGGCTAATAATCACACATGTAACGTTGAGAAGTAGTTTGTTTATGTTTATTTGATCATGTGTTGTAGCAGAACATGTAACTCTCACTTTAAAAAGAATGGCCGTGTATTGGAACTCCACCCGTGAGCAAGAGGTCGGCTGACCTCGAAACGCGTAGGGTGTTTTTTCTTATGTGCCAATAAACCCTAGCACTGCACAAACATTGGGGCCTCGACGCTGGTTTCTTTTTGAATGAAGTTTGAACCAGGAGTTTAGAATATTTAGGGGTTGGTGACCCCGTCGAGAGCACGCCGTAACAAGAGGCAGAAGCACGCTGTCCTTGGATGTGTTTGTATAAAACGCTCCTGCCCGCCAGAAACCGCTGCAACACGAAGGGAGAAGAGTGGAAAGGAACGGCTTCAGGAACGGAGGGAGCCGCGTGTGCTGTAAAACCTAGAAATACCAGATTTGAACGAAGAACCACACCTGGTAACGACTCCATTCTTGAGTTTGTAGAACAGCGGCATTAGGTTTTCTGAGCAAAAAACGGAGTAACGCGCACTGCATACAACGGAACGCCGGCGGGCACGTTGTAAAAGGGTATAATGGCCGAATCGAGAAACAGCAGGAGGAAGGAGGCAGCATCGAGGCTGTTCACACATGCTGGGATCAGCAATGGCGAGGAAACGCAGCCACAGATAAAAAAGGTCGATGAATTAAAACAATTGTGGGATGCATTATGGAAGGTTCTCAAAAGAGAACAATCGAAATGGTGGGAGGCGGCAACCGAATACCGCGAGGCTTGAGGATTTTTATAATTCCGACCTTCCAAAAACCAGACCCTGAACTCAAATGGATGGCTAATATTCACACATGTTCGACAAACATGCTCAATATCCTTATCAAACACGCTGAGAAGGAATGTGTCAAACTTAGTGAGGAAAGTGAAGCATTGATTTTGAAACTGAAGGCAAAATACACGGAAAGTGAATTTACCACGGAAATGAGTAAAATTGACAAACGATTGGAAAAGATAGAAGAAGAAATAAAGGCAAAAAAACAAAGGAAATTCCACTGGGATGAGATCGATTACAATAAAGGACAAATCCTAACCTTTGCCAAAAGATTCGATGCCTTACGAGACTCTACAAACAAGCCAAATAAAAGCAAACCTGCTGCGAAAAAATCTGTGGTTCAAATAAATGCTGGAGCAGAGGGAGGAACATCAACAGTACAATCAGATAGTGATACTGCTGAAAGTGATATATCCGAACCTATGGCGTCAGTACCAGCAAAAGGTCAAATTTTAAACGAGTTTGCCCTGATGGCCCGGGGACGCCAGACTGGCACCCCACCAAGAATGCGTGGAAGAGGCGGCAGAGGAGGTGCAAAAAGAAAGAGAAGAGAAGCAGCAAACGATGTGACAAGCCCGGTGGGAGTCCTTACAAGGGGAAAATCGGCGCAGAAATGAACAACATGATTGTGGTAAATCTATCTAATCATATTTTGTCAGTAGAACAGCTTGAGGTTTTAACACGAGGGTTATCATTTTGTCCAACAGCTAAATTCAATTTTACTAATGCACGTATTGACTTGTTTTGATTCACACGCAAACTTAAATTAAAAAAATGGTTTGCAACGAAACCCCGGTTAAAAAGGGATCAGGTACGGGATAAACCCAGCACATTGACATTAAATGACATTGAATTGCTGCATGCAGTACACGACTTGGCAGGATGTGATAATGTCAACGATGACCCTTTACTAAATGTAGCCGACACTGACATTAACATTGATATGAGCAGTGCAAGTGGTTTTAAACCGAAATCTGTTTTTGTACCGCAAATCACTAATAGCTACATTGAGAGCTTTGAATCGGGCATGATTGACGAAATCAAGAAAATAGGTAGACGGAAACCCAAGCAGAATCTGAATTTGAATAAGAAACAGTTTTCAGCTTTAAAAGAGATGGAAAGTGGGGGAAATGTTGTTAACAAGAACAGTGATAAGGGGGGTAATGTAGTGATTTGGCTTCTAAACATGTATTTAAGTGAAGGACTTAGACAACTTGGTGATGGTGATAGTTACATGATTGCAACCAGACAGGAATATAACGACGCAAAACAGGGATATTTTGATAAACTGAGTGATTGGAAGGCGAAGGGTACAATAGAAGAGGAAGAATACAATTATCTCTTATGCAAATACCCATTAATCCCTGCAATGTATCTACTGCCAAAACTGCACAAAGACCTTCAAACACCTCCTGGTAGGCCAATCGTTTCATCTGTAGGTAGTCTCTTAGAGAACACCTCCAGATATATAGACTATTTCTTACAACCCTTTGTACATGCATTACCCTTGTATGTTAGGGACACATCAGACTTTCTCAGAATCATAAATGAACTGATATGGGAACCCGAATACTGGCTTATTAGCTTTGATGTTACAAGCCTGTATACAAGCATACCACAGGACTTGGGTATAGATGCTTGTAAACACTTTTGAGAGGGAGATCTGTCTTGCATTTGGTACACACTAATATGCTTCTTGATATGATGTGGATATGTCTGAGAAACAACTATTTCCTTTTCAATAAACAACTGTACAAGCAGACCCGTGGGACGGTGATGGGCACCTGCTTTGCCCCCAGTGTCGCAGGTCTTTACCTGGGCTGGTGGGAGGAGCTAGTGGTGAATAACTTCTCCCGCTTTGGTGCCCACATCGTTCTATGGGTCCGCTACATCGATGACATTTTCTGCATTTGGAGAGGCACATACGAACAAGCAAAGGAATTTGAGACCATCCTAAATGATAACTCTTTAAATCTGCAGTTTACAAGTCATATGAACCAAAAGAAATTAGATTTTCTGGATGTAAGATTGGAAATAACAGAGGGGAAATTACATAGCACCTTATTCCGTAAATCCACAGCAGGAAATAGTCTCCTGCATGCGGAGAGTTGCCACCCCCCTAACCTAATACGAAGTATCCCTTTGGGAGAACTGATCAGAGCAAAGCGTAATTGTAGTACACCAGATGGCTTTGAACAGGAGAAACAGATTATGAGAAGTAGATTCTCAGAAAGAGGGTACAGTCAGACTATAATCAAACAGGCTGTGGATAAAGTAGATCTCATGATTAAAAATGACTTACTTATCCCTAAAGAACGTCAGAATCAGGATCAAATTAGATTCATTACGAATTATGACAGTCAATCATGGGAGGTGAGACGCAGTCTCAAAAAGTACTGGGATGTGCTTAAATTGGATAAAGATCTAAAAAATGTTATCCATGAGATCCCTTCAATAACTTTCAGAAAAGCAAAGTCATTTAAAGATACTTTGAGTACTACTCTGATCAAGGAACAGCAGAAATCTAACTCAGTACAAGGATTTTTTCCTTGCAGGAAATGCAAGGCATGTAGATACAGCCAAAATTGCAAAACCCTTAAAATTTCGAAAGATCGGGAGGCCCATAAAATTGTGAAACACCTAAGTTGCAACACCGAGTTTGCAATATACGCATTACAATGTCCGTGCAATAAATTTTATATAGGTTGCACAACCAAACAGGCCAAACTGAGGATTCAAGAACATTTAAGAGCCATAAAAAATCTGAACCAACAGTACCGGTGGCTAGACACCTTGCGGCTGAACATAACCAAAACCCTAATCTATTGAAGTTCTGTGTACTTGACTGTGTTGAGAATAAGGAAAGGGGAGGCAATAGATGGTTGGAACTGAGAAAACTTGAGTCCAAGTACATTATAAAATACAATACGACACAACCCACAGGCCATAACTTAGGGGAAGAATTAGCAGTTCATTTACAAACCTAAGTATAAGCCATATAATTGTGAATATGCCTCGCCGCTGTCTGTTTGGAATCTCCATTCTTTTGATTTTAATATTGTTTTTAACTTATGACATGTGATCATTACATATGTAATTTTATAGAGTAAAACGTTGCATTGTTCTTTTGATTACAGGAACTGGATTGACTTGCTGAAATACAGAAGTGCTTGAGCCCACTGGGGCAATATGTATTTATGAATTGGAACATTGCAGAATCCGGGTTATATTACTATATGTCTTTACGAAAAATGATTTGACATTTGCCCACTGGAGCAATACTGACGTTTTTTCTTGAAATTTGGATTTTATCCGGATCTGATGATTTAAGTATGCACAAGTGGCTGCTCTGTGTTATTTACAAAAGTTACAAAACTGTAAACTTTATTGTTCCAAAAAAGCGTTTTGCATGTAACAATGTAACGTTGAGAAGTATTTTGTTTATGTTTATTTGATCACGTGTCGTAGCAGAACATGTAACTCTCACTTTAAAAAGAATGGCCGTGTATTGGAACTCCACCCGTGAGCAAGAGGTCGGCTGACCTCGAAAGGCGTAGGGTGTTTTTTCTTATGTGCCAATAAACCCTAGCACTGCACAAACATTGGGGCCTCGACGCTGGTTTCTTTTTGAATGAAGTTTGAACCAGGAGTTTTGAATATATATACTGGTTGCAGTGTGATCAAGGGCTTTGCAGCTCGAAACGCGTCGCTGGTTCTGTTTTTGTAATAAATCCATCTGT
The DNA here is from genome assembly GCF_964261635.1 of Lissotriton helveticus. NCBI lineage: Eukaryota > Metazoa > Chordata > Amphibia > Caudata > Salamandridae > Lissotriton > Lissotriton helveticus. The sequence continues at coordinate 982,202,308 of NC_136068.1, forward strand.
TGCTGACTTTGCTGGTCCGTTCCTCATTCATGCTGGCATGGAGGCGGTGTCTGCGAGCGCAGAGCGTGCTGAGGAGGAGCTTTTAATTTCATATATATATGTATATATATATATATATACATATATATATATATTTGTGGGATGGGGGTTTATAAGAAGATTGGTGCTTGCATAGTGGAAAGTGGGGCACCCGTGGGGGTTTGAGTGCAGGGCCAGGCTGGAGGACAGGCACTGTGGCCAACTCCATGCCACCAATAGCCAAAGGCCGTGCATGGTGGGGGTTGGCCCTGTAGCCAACACCACCTTGCGCACAACCTAAGGATGTGTGCAGTGGCAGGTTGTCTGGCTGGTGGGGTTGGCTGCAGTACCTGGCCATAACACAGGCCCTGAGGCCAACGGCTGCATGGCTAAAGGCCATGCATGGTGGGGAGTTGGTCTCCCAATGGCCAGAGGAAAGGCCCTGAGGGCAACCCACCACTGTGCAGGGTCATAAGCTGCGCTCAGAAGAGGAGTTGAGTGAATATGATCAAAAAGAGTAGAAATTCTCAGACAAAACCAAAGGTTAAAGTAACGTAGTTAAATATGGTTATAAAATGTTAACTTACATTTAAAATACCCAAGAAATTAACTGAAAAAAGGTTAAAGTGATGTTCTAGTTAGGTGTTAAAAGAACACAAAAACTAACATTAAAAAACAAAAAAAAACTGAAATCTACGAGTTATTGTTCCCTGACCTAACTATAACTTGCTCCTCTGCTATGCACTTCTTATGATCTCAAGTATTGCATCACTCATGATATGTTAATGACATCACTGATGACATCACCGATGACATTTCAAATGAAATCATTAATGACATCACTGATAACATCATGTACTCATTGGTCCCCCGTCTTATCTGGTTTGTGGACTTGAGATAATTCAACACGCTACAGCTTTTGACAATGTTCTATTCCCTCAGTGGAATTACCCACTTAAAGTCTTCACGTGACCGGCAATTTGAAGCTCACAGGTATACATTTATCACTGACAAGATATATTCTGTGAGGCACTGTGCACAAGTCTCTGTAGTTTAGTAAAATATACTACACACGTTCCTGAGAGGTTATAGTGGCATACAATCTTAGAGCTATGCTTACAACTCTAGTGTGAGAGAAACTACATCTATCTGAGACACCCATACATTGCATATTATTCTACATTCAACAATGTATTAACACCTTCAGCAAAGTTATGGAAATAAACATCCACACCTTATAAATGTCCTTGATTCATAGAATTTTTGAACACCACTGTATTACCATTATTCCACATAGGCGTGTGGCCAACTGGTGGATAATCTATTGGTAACAGCAGCTTTAGCCTTTTTCACAGTTTTCTGGAACAGGCCTTTGCTTTAAGCCACAACCTTCTTTCAGTCATAACTCTACAACCCACATCGTGTACACTGAGCCATTAGATTGTTTAACTTGGAGCATTACTTCCACACATACATTTGGTATGAGAGATGTTCCTCTGTTTATTTTTAAATTGTAAACTGACAATTAAGCAGGTATGTTCCTGTTCTAGAGACCCTTTTTCTCCCAGCTGACGGGCAACCCATTTGAGTTTCCAGGAGTGTGACGGCAGAGAGAGGCTCCATAGGTTTCTGATGCAGGGGAGGGTGGGAACAAAGCTCAAAATAAGATTTGTACATTGTGCCATATTGTACCAGACCTGTTAATAAACCCCTATACCAGAAAGCTGCAACTCCTATCATTCTGGTTATGCCATAGCAGAGCTCATAATGGCACCCATTCTATGGCTGCAATGGGTATATCCAATGCCCATGGATGCATGCAAAAAGAACAATTGATGGACGGAATGTTGAACAATGTCAAACATTCACCCTAGTACAGTGATCTGGGCCTAAATGGCTTTTTGCACACCATGCCATTCCAGTTTGGACCCAGCCATAAGCAAATTAGTCTTGACCCAGCTCGCCATGGGACAAGTCCAGCCCGAACTGCCAGGCCAGGTCCTCCCAGAACTGGAAACAAGCATCCTGGGACTGATTCAGGGTATCACTCCTCATCGACCAGGCTAGCCTGACTCCAGTGGTGCTGTGAACATGGGACCCACTTCCGGGCATACCCGTCGTACTCGGGGTGACAAATGCAAAAAGAACAATTGTTAGATGGAATGCTGAACAATGTCAAAGATTCACCCCCAGTACAGAGATCTGCACCTAAATTCATGGCTTTTTTGCTCACCATGCCATGCCAGTTTGGAACCAGCCATAAAAAAATTATTTCTGACCCTGCTCCCCATGTGACCAATCCAGCCCGAACTGACAGGTCAGGTCCTCCCAGGCCCAGAAACAAGCTTCCTGGGACCGGCTTCGTGGTATCACCCCAGATCAGTCTGGCTAGCTTGACTCCAGCGGCGCGGTGTGCACAGGACCTAAATCTGGGCCCACCCATCCCACTCTGGGTGATAAATTAAAAAAGAACAATTGGTGCATGGCATGCCAATTTTTGTAAAGTGCTTCATGTAGAGTTGCCCCAAGCCAATGATTTCTCAGGTAATAGTTGAGCGTCTGATGCTCAAGGCCTTATTTAGAGGTTGGCAGACAGGATATCCGACCTGCAACTTAACAAATATTTCACTGTGTGAGGAGGAGGTGGGGCCTTCTGCAGCAAACTACATAAGAGGCCCTTCTGACCCTCCCCTATGTACCCCACTCCTAAAAGAAAAAAGCTTGCTGAGGCTCAAAATTATGTCCTTGGTTGGTTTCACAATCCATAATTGCCATTCCATTGCCATTTTCCCTGCCACAGTGTGATATTAGCTCCACAACAGGTAACCGTATGAATGGTGTGACATTCTTTTGAACTGGACGTCACAACAGTACGCTTTGGATCTAACATACTCCATTTATTAAACCCATCGTTGTATCCACACTAGAAAATACAACTTGGAGAACATGTGGGAAACACCTTTCGCATGCTAAGCCTTGATGAAGTCTCAGGGGGATGAAACGCATCGGCTATCAATTGCATGCTGTGTTTTTAAGAACAACTTATGAATAAAGAATAAAGAATATATTTTTGAAGGAAGAACGACTCGTACAATGATTTACTGAGAAGATATCACTTTGTTCTTTTTATTTGTGGACTATGGATTACAACCTATGTTACCTGTTTATCTAACTGTGAAATTGAGTGCTGAACCACGTTGTGTATTTTTGTTTGGGGTTTTCTTTTCCCCCACATAGAGACGTAGGTGGGTCACGTCCCTGGTTCCTTGCACCATGTTGTAGATAATCTCTTACTACAATTACTCAGTATCGACCAGTGCAGGACTTGTGTGCCTTGGCCTTTCTTTGTTCAGTGGACAGATTATCAGCCATGTTTTGACGGAGTAGCTATCTGCAAAACACCAGGGGCCTCATTTATGAGGACTTGCGTCAGTTTGCGCTTCCGATGCGTCACTTTTAGTGACGCATCAGTGGCGTAAAACATGCCTCCTGTTGCGCACTATTTACATAGTGATGCATCTAAGCAGATGCGTCACTTTGTAAACCCCTGCACTACATTATACCTGCGTCAGGTATAATGTGTGCAGTCGGGGGCGTTCCCCCACAAACAGCCTCGTATAAGTGACACAGTGAAATCTGTGAGATTTCACTGCGTCACTTCTAGGACGCCGTTGCGTCAAAATCTTGCGCCTGCCTCACAGCAGGCGTAAGACTGACGCAGGCCCTTTCACATGTGGCTTGCCCCATGTGAAAGGACGCATTGCTGTTGTTGCATCACTTTTGTGACAGACTTCAGCAATGCGTCACTTTTGCGCGTATACATACGTCAGAAATACTGACGTATCTGTAACTCCTTGCAACATGATGCGTCATACATTAAATATGACGCATCAGGTATGTCGCAAGGAGCGCGCACTGAGAAGTGACGCATCGCTGCTTTCACGCAGCGATGCGTCATTTCTCATAAATGAGGCCCCAATAAGGCCCATAGTCCTTTGCGTACAAAAGCAAGGAATTCATGACTCAAACTGTTTCCTAACCTTGGCTCAGAGCGGGCATGCACGTGATGCACACAGAACAGAGCACTGTACCACTGCTCCAGGTGGTTACATTTAGGCATGGTGTGAAACTTGGACATGGTTTGTTCTTCATATGGATTAAGTGATGCAAATTTCACCACCAACATATTTGGTTAAGAAAATCAACATGTCAGTTTTCTGTAATCTGTGTCAGTAGGTCATACGGCTGTCCAGATTGGCAGCCGTTCGCTGTGTTGCATTCTGAGATTTGAGGTTCTTTAAAGTAATGCTGGGATATAAAGTGATCAGGGCATGCATGTCGAACCCTCCAATCAACATGGCATTGCCACCTGCTCAGAAGTTCAGCTATACTCTCCATGGCAGAAGAGCTGGCACCTGCCTGCAACTCACTCACTACTTGGCAAGGGAGGCGGCCAGGTGGTGTGTTCTTAGTATAGTGCCAAGCACATCTAAAGCCCTTTATACGTGTAAAAGATTAGTGGATAAGTGATCGCGCTGTGCAGAGACAGCTGTGATGTTTGTCACCAGGTGCGCTGCTACGCAGGCCTCATTAGCGATGTAACTATACCTCCAAGGACTTCCCTGAAGACATCTCTAGCATCAACAGCAGAAGAATGCCCTTGAGGAAGGGAGACAGTGAAAAACAAGGAACCACCATCAGCAGTACATGCGCAGCATCGAGGGAGACACACCTGTGCAAGAGGCCACCAGGTGTGACTGTGATTGGAAGCTTATTCTTGCCCACAATTGAATGTCATTTTAAATATTTTACATAGCTCAGGCTGGCGTTTACCCTCTTTAAAGATTCATTGTTTTGAAACTAAGTCCTCTTGGGCCCCTTGTATGAAGTGATGTGCCCAGGATGATACCTTTCAATCAAGTATTAAAACAATTAAATACACATTGGTAAAGTCAATAGGTCTCACCCTTGCAAGTGCCGAGCTATTGCATTTGTCAATACTTTCTGGTCAAGAATTGTTATAAAAAACGTTTGTAAAAAAATCAAAATGCTGGAGAAAAAGCAAACATATTTTGAGATATTCAATTTCAATATTTTCAGTCTATATAAATGACATTGTTTATATTTCAAATATTTTTAATATAGGAAACACTGTATAGAATTTCAAGAGCATAAGGAAATGACAGAATGTAAAGGAAAATATTTGCCAGGGCTCATTTTTTGTCACACAACTCAGAACTGAAACAATTGTTCTGACCATTTAGTGCTCTGAAGTAGGTTGGGGAGTAGGGTCGCAGCAGCCTACCAATTCTCTGATGCAATCAATGCTACCTTTGTGTGTTATGGCCTGGGCATTCTTGGTACAGTTAGAATGGATGGAGACAGAAAAAAACGCCAAAAATGATAAAGACTCTGGGGCAGATTTACAAGCCCCTTGTGCCACTTTTGCGTCACTTTTAACATGGGAAAAGTGACGTAAAGTGGCGCTAGGGTCTTGTAAATCTGCCCCTCTGTAGCTTACTTACAGCCCCTTGCACTGCCGGTGCGCCTCTTTTAATATGGGAAAAAGTGACATGCCAGCGGCGCAAGGGTCTTGTAAATAAGCACCTCTGTACTTTGATCAAGCACCAGCAAATGGGCTGGTGCTGTGCCTTTACAGACAAGCTGGGAAAAGTGCAGGCAGCATTTAGAGCACCGGGGGTGGGATGTAAGGGGAAAGAAGCAAACAGGGCAGAGAGCAGAAACTCCCATGGAGTGCTAGAAGCAAAAGAAAAAAGTAGTTCTCTGAATATGAGCAATAGAGAAATACAAGTCAATACAATTAAAATGATGGTAAAGAAGCTATGCACCAGAGTAGGAACAAACATAAGAAGTGGAAGGCAAGCCATCAAGTAAGAAACAAACAAGCAAGAGTGGAAAGACAGTGAAATGATAGTAAGCAATGCACTGTCTCTAAGCCCACTGTAAGTTTTGGATATGGTCTGCAAGAGGTCTGTAAACAGCAAATAGCTGTAGTGAAAAAGCCACTCTTGTAATTTTGGCACCCTATGTTGACCTTTAACTACCATAATTTTAACTGACTTTATTGTGTTATTTTACCCTAGCCTTAATATAGGACGGTCCTGCATATGCCTGCTTCTCTTCTGTCCTGTAATCTTGCTTTCTTTCAGTGGAAGCTGTCACTGAGTAGAACAGTACATTTAGATTATGAGTTCCTACTATTGGCTTTGGCATGGCCTCATGTCATCTTGCTTTCTGACTTTACCTTGCTTCAAGCTTTTCTGTGTGCCCAGCATTGCTTGCAAGTTGTTTGGGTTATGAGAACTATAGGTGCTTACTTTTGGCTTTGACATGGCCTCATGTCATCTTGCTTTCTCTGTCCTTGCCATTTTTTGTGCTCGTACATAGCTGCAAAGTGGGGAGGGCATGATTCTGCTCCTCACTTGTTTTTTGCACCTCACCGACCAGAGTGAACTGAAATATGTTGTGGGAAGTGTCTGTGGAATGTAAAACTCTGCCTCAAAGTCAAAATACAGGAGCTTGGTCAGCCTCCATCTTGGCCTTGACGCAGACTGGTACCAGCCAGATTGTTTTTTTCCAATGAGAAGGGGGCGAGGTATTCTTAAAGCTTTGCTTCACGTTGTGTAATGGTATTATAAAGCTGGGAGCTTTTGAGGGCCAGGTGGAAGTTCACCACAGAATAGACATATCGCTGTGGAGGTGACGAAACTTGAGTCCTGATTGAACTCCTTCCTGGGCTTTTTGATGGGCTTCCTTAGCTTGAGTTGGCAAGTAGACCCCCCCAGTATATAGCGGCATGGATTAGCAAATTTAGCGGTACAAAAATGAAAATTTAGCGGCACAAATATGGAAATTTAGCAGCAATTTTGCGGCATTTTATTTGCCCATTTTTCCTACAACAAAGGGCTCAATAGCGTGGAGAGTGAGTAGCTGTCAAGCAGGGCATAGATCGGAGATTAGCAGAATGCCAAAAGGGTAAATAATGATAAGCCCTTGACAGTACAGTTAACATATCTCTCAATGCGCCTCCTGCAGAAAATTCAGGCCTGTAATTGCTAGCGTCTAGGATGCAATTATATTGAGTTGCATTAAATAAGGAGAATTAAATTCATCCGATTTTGTACAACTGCCGGCTGAACCTCGGTGCTGCAGAGCACGGTATTCTTATTTCATGTGTTACGCTTTCAGCTGACGGTGTACTGCGAAGGACTCTGGGCGCCAGTTCTGCAGCTGCGAGCGAGCAGCAGCACCAGCTTTTATCAAAGTTGCACAGCAGGGCTTGGCAGTAGGAGACACACCCGAAGGTGCCACCGGAGAGGGGGCTGTCTCCACTGGTGTTGCTGGGTTTGCCACCTTTGCCAACGTAAAATACTGTCCATGTGTTCATATTTAAAGATCCTGCAATCACCCGGACATGATACTTTAATATAACTTTGCATAAAACCGCCTGCATTCATTTTCACCATGCTCTGTCTTTGTTAACTTTAATTATCATTCAGGGATCACTAAGGTATCTAGAAAACATTTTAAAGAGTTTCTTTCTTGTATGTACTGCTTGTGGGACATTAAATACTGGTGATGCAGGGAGAAGCCGGCCCGTGCCAATGCCAGCCGTGTCACACTGACAGGAGAAGAAGGCACGGAAAATGTGGCAGAGACACTCGTCATACTGAGAAGTGATGAGGAAATGAAAGCACAGTTTGTACTGGCAACAACAACCTCTTTCCCGCCATTGTAATTCTGATATTCCACCACACTCCACACTCCACAACCAAATAGAATCAGGTAAGTTCGGTTTATACGAGACCCATAGTGTTCTGGCCTCTGAAATGTTGATTGATACATCAGCCCTGTGCAGTATCTGTTCGAAATCTACTGCACCCTCAGTTGTTGTCAAAAACATTTGCAATTATCAACCAACTAGTCCAACGTCTGCAATTTGGGATATTGAGTAGCCCTTGGCACTATTCCTTAAGAATACGTGAGTGGTTTAAATCCTTAGATGGCACATGCAGAGGCCAGAGGGATGGGATTGGGGAAAAGAAGAGGTATCCCAAGCTGTATTTTTCTTCAGTAACGTTTTAGGGCCCTCGCCATTGTTTAGAGAAACCGTACTGGGTCAACACTGCACAAATGGTAACAGGCATCCACCACCTCTAACGCATGTACCTATGATACGTGTATCGAGGACATACGCACGAGAACAGTGAACAGTTTCCACAAATACACATGCTTGCACTCATCAACCCACGCCAAACTTAAACACTGCTACACTGTAATGAAAAAAGATCTCGTCTAGCCTTGCTTGCTAATGAAACATGGCCTTATGTACACCCTGACACACTGAAATCAAACACAACCTGATGTGACCCCAGCACAATGAAACTCTCCCCTAGGTACTGTGAGAAGTTGGCCTGATATATGATGCTCACTAGTTCTAGTGATCACCCTGTATCAGTCCAAACAACCCTTATGGTGATTGGTTGTAAGTCAACCTTATAGACCAGCTATCCTAATGGTAGCATGGACAAAGCAGTCTTAGGCTAAACTCTTTTGGCATGTGAAGCCAACTGTTTTACCACAATATAACCCCTTGAATACCAGATGAAAGGACACCACACAGGTTATTATGAAAATAAATGGTCTATTTATTAATAACAACACCTCTGAACTCTTTATGAGGTCAGAGGGCTAAGCACATGACAATCTCTCACGAAAAATACTACAAGTTGCACGAAATTACAATGGTGCCCTAGGGGCACGACAAACCATATACTAAGTAAGTGGAATGTGAAAGTCGATAAAGGAAATGGAGCTGTCCAGAGGCTGTAGGATCGTTGGGACCACGCTACACTAACTTCAGGTAAGTAATAGGAGGCCCACGGAACGCGTGTGCAGAGTGTGAACTCACACGCGAGATGCGTAACAACGTCTATGGACAGTACAGTTCAAGTTAAAGGTGAGTATGGACAATCCTGACTGGATAGGACTAAAACGACTGTGGAACTGGACACTAGGACAGTTAAACTACCCTTGAGCACCGAAATGCTCTCGTTACCTCACCCACGGGCCGCGGGTGCACAGGTGTCAAAGTGCGTCGGGTTCTCGCGTTGAAATCTATGGAGCCTGAAAGAAAAGATGCTGCAGGCGACCAAGAGGAAGATGTCCGGTGCAATCCAAGGGTGGATTGTTGAAGAAGGAGACCTGAAAGCAGAGGGGACAATGTTCACAGTCACTAGCCAGTGACTGGAGTGGAACCAGGAAGGAACCAGATGTCGTCGTCGCGATCAGGTGAAGGGTGGACGCTTGACTCTGCAGCCACGTGGACCAGGAGGTGTCTTCGACGACCAGGATGGAGGCACGAGCTGTCCCACGCAGGCTCTCGCTGTCGGCGGAGATGGATCCGGGATTGGAGGCAACAGGCCTTGGCAAAGGTAACCCACGCGGTGAGTGAAGAAAGTGTCTGGTGCGGACTAGGAGAGTCCGGGGTGCCCCTCTTTTGGAAGGGAGCAAGGGCCAATCTGGAGCAACCAGATCAGCAGTGAAAAGTCAAAGGTTCGTCGTCTAGGAGGCCACTAGCCAGCCGGCAAGTGACCAGACAACGCGTCGAGCAGGAACCAAGCAGAAGGGCCCCACGCAGATCTCGTGGATGCTGGAGGGCTGAACTTCGGTGCAGGGGCTGCTCGGGGCTGGGGCTTCTCAGTCCCCAAAGTACTTGGTCGAGTTTACCTCGGGAGTCGTGCTGGAAGCGAAGTGCAGTTTCTTCCAAGATGGCCGGTCCCACGTGTCTCGTCGCACCCACGGGTCTCAGCTTTGCTGCAGATGTGAGTTGAGGTCGGAGAGGTCTGGGAATCCGGGTCTCGTCGAGCTCTGAAGTCTGGATCCTCAAGGGAAGATGACAAAGGGAAGCCGCTGGACGCTTGATGGTGCCTGCTTGTGCAGGGTGGACACTCCTTGCCCACAAGGGAGATTCTTCAGTCTTCTGTGGAGCAGAACGTCGAAGGCCACAGTTTCTTCTTGTTGAATAGTTCAGGATAATCTAATCTGGAATGGGACCAGCTCCTACCTTTATTCTCCTAAAGGGGGCTGCACTACTGACTAGGTCCCTCCCCTTGGTGGGACCAGGAAGGGGGGTGGTTACACCCCCTATCCTTTGTCCGGTTTCGTGCCAGAGCTGGGGCAGGGATGCCCCAGCAACTGGTTTGAACCGGGGTATGCACAGGACACCTTGTGTGCCCCAGGCATGTCTCATTCCTTTCAGGCCTCCCTACCTCAATACACAAAATCCTGTCTGGGGTGGTGCTAGCACCTCCCAAGGCAGGAAACCCTTTGTCCAAGCCATCCTCGCTGGAAGGACTCCCAGCAGCAGGAGGTCAGACTTGTGTCTGTGGTGGCAGCATCCATTTTGTGATGCTGAGGCTCGAGTTAACTTTAAGCGGGGTTCACAGTTACATACATTTCGTGTCCCTCTAGAAGGGTGGAATGCTACCCCCGTCGCCAGAATTGGCGAGGGGGTAGTATTCCAAATCGTATGACACCTTACTCGACATAGCGATACAAAAAGGGATGATGGACGGAGCGTTTGAACAAATCAAACACTCACCCCCAGTCAACTGATCTGGGTTTAATCCATCACCATTCTTTAGTTCACTCAGCCACCCCAGTTCAGACATGGCTATATGCAAATCAGTCTGACCCTGTGCCTTATGGGAACAGTCCAGCCCGAACTGCCAAGCCATGTCTTCCCTGGACCGGAAACAAGCATCCTGGGACCGGTTTCGGATTCATAATCCTCATCAGCCAGGCTATCTTGAATCCAGTGGCCAAGTGAACAAGGGACTCACGTCTGAGTATACCCTGCCACACTTAGGGCGAACAAAGCGATACAAAAGGGGATGATGGACGGAGCGTTTGAACAAATCAAACACTCACCCCCAGTCAACTGATCTGGATTTAATCCATCACAATTCTTTAGTTTACTCAGCCACCCCAGTTCAGACATGGCTATATGCAAATCTGTCTGACCCTGTGCCTTATGGGAACAGTCCAGCCCGAACTGCCAAGCCATGTCTTCCCTGGAACGGAAACAAGCATCCTGGGACCGGTTTCGGATTCATAATCCTCATCAGCCAGGCTATCTTGAATCCAGTGGCCAAGTGAACAAGGGACTCACGTCTGAGTATACCCTGCCACACTTAGGGCGAACAAAGCGATACAAAAGGGGATGATGGACGGAGCGTTTGAACAAATCAAACACTCACCCCCAGTCAACTGATCTGGGTTTATTCCATCACCATTCTTTAGTTCACTCAGCCACCCCAGTTCAGACATGGCTATATGCAAATCAGTCTGACCCTGTGCCTTATGGGAACAGTCCAGCCCGAACTGCCAAGCCATGTCTTCCCTGGACCGGAAACAAGCATCCTGGGACCGGTTTCGGATTCATAATCCTCATCAGCCAGGCTATCTTGAATCCAGTGGCCAAGTGAACAAGGGACTCACGTCTGAGTATACCCTGCCACACTTAGGGCGAACAAAGCAATACAAAAGGGGATGATGGACGGAGCGTTTGAACAAATCAAACACTCACCCCCAGTCAACTGATCTGGGTTTAATCCATCACCATTCTTTAGTTCACTCAGCCACCCCAGTTCAGACATGGCTATATATGCAAATCAGTCTGACCCTGTGCCTTATGGGAACAGTCCAGCCCGAACTGCCAAGCCATGTCTTCCCTGGAACGGAAACAAGCATCCTGGGACCGGTTTCGGATTCATAATCCCCATCAGCCAGGCTATCTTGAATCCAGTGGCCAAGTGAACAAGGGACTCACGTCTGCGTATACCCTGCCACACTTAGGGCGAACAAAGCGATACAAAAGGGGATGATGGACGGAGCGTTTGAACAAATCAAACACTCACCCCCAGTCAACTGATCTGGGTTTAATCCATCACCATTCTTTAGTTCACTCAGCCACCCCAGTTCAGACATGGCTATATGCAAATCAGTCTGACCCTGTGCCTTATGGGAACAGTCCAGCCCGAACTGCCAAGCCATGTCTTCCCTGGACCGGAAACAAGCATCCTGTGACCGGTTTCGGATTCATAATCCTCATCAGCCAGGCTATCTTGAATCCAGTGGCCAAGTGAACAAGGGACTCACGTCTGAGTATACCCTGCCACACTTAGGGCGAACAAAGCGATACAAAAGGGGATGATGGACGGAGCGTTTGAACAAATCAAACACTCACCCCCAGTCAACTGATCTGGGTTTAATCCATCACCATTCTTTAGTTCACTCAGCCACCCCAGTTCAGACATGGCTATATGCAAATCAGTCTGACCCTGTGCCTTATGGGAACAGTCCAGCCCGAACTGCCAAGCCATGTCTTCCCTGGACCGGAAACAAGCATCCTGGGACCGGTTTCGGATTCATAATCCTCATCAGCCAGGCTATCTTGAATCCAGTGGCCAAGTGAACAAGGGACTCACGTCTGAGTATACCCTGCCACACTTAGGGCGAACAAAGCGATACAAAAGGGGATGATGGACGGAGTGTTTGAACAAATCAAACACTCACCCCCAGTCAACTGATCTGGGTTTAATCCATCACCATTCTTTAGTTCACTCAGCCACCCCAGTTCAGACATGGCTATATGCAAATCAGTCTGACCCTGTGCCTTATGGGAACAGTCCAGCCCGAACTGCCAAGCCATGTCTTCCCTGGACCGGAAACAAGCATCCTGGGACCGGTTTCGGATTCATAATCCTCATCAGCCAGGCTATCTTGAATCCAGTGGCCAAGTGAACAAGGGACTCACGTCTGAGTATACCCTGCCACACTTAGGGCGAACAAAGCAATACAAAAGGGGATGATGGACGGAGCGTTTGAACAAATCAAACACTCAACCCCAGTCAACTGATCTGGGTTTAATCCATCACCATTCTTTAGTTCACTCAGCCACCCCAGTTCAGACATGGCTATATGCAAATCAGTCTGACCCTGTGCCTTATGGGAACAGTCCAGCCCGAACTGCCAAGCCATGTCTTCCCTGGACCGGAAACAAGCATCCTGGGACCGGTTTCGGATTCATAATCCTCATCATACTGTACAGGGACTGATAAGGTGGCCCAGTACCAATTGGTAAATGCACCTAAGGTACATGGTTGTCAATTTAGAGAGAGAACAGCTAGGCTGTGGGTCTGATTAGCAGGCCCACAGCCAGGGAAAGTCGTAAACCAGTGAAGCAAAAAGCAAAAATCTGGGGTGACCATAGGATTGCAGACCCCACTCTCCTACATAACCCCCCCCCAAACTTAGGGACATTAAACTAACCTTGACCAGGTGAGTCTTCCTGTTCTAAGTGGAAATACCTGGAGAGACCATCTGCATTGCCATGGTCAGTCCCTGGTCTGTGCTCCACTGTAAAGTCCATCCCCTGTAGGGAAATGGACCACCTAAGAAGTTTGGGGTTTTCACCCTTCATCTGATTTAGCCATAAGAGGGGCTTATGGTCGGTCTGAATTCTGAAGTGAGTTCCAAACAAGTAGGGCCTCAACGTCTTCAGGGCCCAAACCACAGCAAAGGCCTCCCTCTCTATAGCTGACCAACGTTTCTCTCTAGGGGTCAGCCTTCTGCTTATAAAAGCAATGGGCTGGTCATGACCATCAATATTCAGTTGAGAAAGAACAGCTCCCACACCCAACTCAGATGCATCTGTTTGGACAATGAAGGTTTTGGAGTAGTCAGGACTCTTGAGAATAGGTGCAGTACACATGGCCTGCTTTAGGTCATCGAATGCCTTCTGACAGCTAACTGTCCACTGAACTTTCTTTGGCATTTTCTTGCTTGTCAGGTCATTAAGTGGTGTCACAATGGACCCATAATTCTTGACTAACTTCCTATAGTAACCAGACAGGCCCAAGAAAGCTCTGACCTGTGTCTGGGTGGTTGGAGGAGCCCAGTCCTTTATGGCCTGTATCTTGCTCTCCAATGGTTGAACCTGGCCTCCACCCACAAGGTGGCCCAGATACACAACCTGACTCTGCCCTATCTGGCACTTAGTAGCCTTGATAGTGAGGCCTGCCTTTTGCAGGGCCTCCAAAACTTTCCTCAGGTGGATCAGGCGATCCTCCCAGGTGGAGCTAAGACAGCAATATCATCTAGATATGCTGCACAAAAGTCATCCAACCCAGTGAGAACTTGGTTCACCAACCTTTGAAAAGTGGCAGGTGCATTTTTCAGACCAAAGGGCATCACCACAAATTGGTAATGACCTCCTGGGGTAGAAATTGATGTCTTGGTGTGACAGGGTGGGTCCGGGGTGGCCTGAGTCACCTGTCTCCCCTCTTTTTGTGCAGCATACCGACGCCTGGAGGAGCGCGGAAGACTCCGACGGTCTGGATCACGAGGAGGCTGGAGAGTCCTGCTTCTTTAATTGGGCGGAGCTGGACAGAGAAGACGTCACCACATACGCCCCCTTTGAGCAGGTAAAAGCCGCCCACGACACCACACAGGTGTGTTACACACCCGGAGGTGAAGACGGAGAGGCGGACGGTTGGAGAGGCGAGGACGAAGGCGAGAGGAGCACGAAGGCGGAGGAGAGACGAGAGCAAAGGAGCGAGGGAGGCATCGGAGCAGAGCGGAGCCGGGAAACCAAAGAACATCTGAGACCCGAGGCCAAAGCAAGAGCGGGAGAACGGAGGAGAAGCGCGGAGGCGAACCCAGACGAGGAGAGGGAAGGACGCCCAGAGGGTCGACATCGGAAGGGAGAAACCGACAAGCCAGGAGGCCACCAGGAAGGCGCTTCGCCCAGCCACACTTCAACAAGGGAAGTGTGGCTCCCAGAGGTACGTGCACGGCTTCCAGGTTGGGCGGGCTTGAAGTGGTTTAAACCACGATAGTAGTTACACACTCACATCCTGCCGCACTACCCCTCCCTCACCTCTCACCACCGTAGTCCTTAGGAGTTGTGCACGTGTGAGCCCTCACTCCCTCCCCCGTGATTGCGACACCGGCAGTCAGCTAAAATGCTGTTCTTCTTTCTCCCTTGCACGGCGGACGACTTGGCATCGTGGAGGACGGCTCCAGGACTCCCAGTCCCAGAAGCCACCGGGACGCGCGAAGAGCTGCAGCGGAGAAACGCCTACAGAGACTGACAGAGGAGGCGGAGACCGCGCTGCCATACTACAGAAAGACTGCATCTCGCAAACGAACATTTAAAACAATAAAACCTGCGTTACCCCACACACCGGTCTCTGTGAGTCTGTTTGAGGGGGCGGTAGACCCGACCCCGACCCCCCTAGACGTTCACCCCGACCCAGAGGCGCCACAAGTGGTGGAGAATGCGGGCACAGTAGCCATCTGGGATACAAAGATGGAAGAGCTACTACAGCGTCTGGTGAAAGGGCAGGAGCAGCTGGGCTGGGCCGTGGAACAGCAGCTTGTCACCGCCCAGGCCGACAGGGTTGCCCTACGGGAAAGCGTGGTGAAGACAATCGAGGAACTACAACCGCTGAGGATCGACCCAGCCGGGAACCCAGTGAGGGAAGTGGTAAGACAACACACCCCCACCCCCTCAGGCATCTCCTTACAAAAATACGTGGCTGGGGACGACCCGGATGCCTTCCTGATTAACTTTGAGAGAGTCGCCCTGGCGTGTGGTTGGCCATTGGAGAAGTGGCCGTTCTTCCTTGCCCCGCTCTTGACAGGAGAGGCCCAGGCCGCGTATCAAGTGGCCAACGGAACGGGTCAGACCCCCTATGCCCAGATAAAGACTATCATCCTGGATCACTTAGGGCTGGATGCAGAAGCATATCGCGCCCGCTTCCGCAAGGAGAGAGGAACACCGGGCGAAAACCCCAAAACCCTGTTTTTCCGGCTGAAAGCGGCGGCGGACAAGTGGTTGACCCCCGCCCTGAGCACTAAAGAGGCCATAATGGACAAGATCTACCTGGAGCAGTACCTGGAGGCTCTGCCATTTGGGACCCAGCGCTGGTTACGACAACATTCCAACTTGACCACAGCCCAAGCGATGGAGATGGCCTCCACCTATTCAAGGGCGCAACCCCGGTTAGACCCGATGGAACCGGAAAAACCCACAAGACCACCGGTTCGAGTAGATCGGAAACCCAGACCTCCTCCCGGGTTTCCTGCACCCAGACCATTGAACCCCGATGTGTCCACTATGAGAGGCCCTCAATGTTTCGATTGTGGCACATGGGGCCACATAGCCCGGTTTTGCCCAAAGAAGAGAACACAAGAGGAACCCATGGAGGTCGGCTACCTGCCTCGGGCTGTTCTGTTTTCCGCGGAGCTGGGTGGCGCTTATCACGTGAGTGTCCTGGTAAATGGCAGGACGGTAAAAGCCCTGTTGGACTCTGGCTGCAAGCAATCGGTGATACAGGGTAAGTTTGTGTGTGACTCCCAGGTAATGCCCGACTCATTGGTACACATTAAGTGTGTGCATGGTGACGTAAAGAGCTACCAGGTCGCCAGCGTCCCTATAGAGTTGGAAGGGGGGCGGCAGGTGGTGGTAAAGGTGGGGGTTATGGACAACCTTCCAGAGGAACTCCTACTAGGGACTGACAACCCCCACTTTCTGGACCTAATTGCGGAGAAGCTGATGAGCGGGAGGGGGGACCCAAAAACCGTGCTCGTGGCCCCTGACCCATGGGAGGGCGACCGGAGTTTCCAATTCGCACAAGCCAACGATTCAACGTTGTTCAACGCCTGGGAACAGGCCCATGCAGAACAGGACAACCCGAGCCCCCGCTACCCTCGGTTTTTGATACAGGAGGACCTGTTATACAGACAGGCGAAGGAAAACGAGCCAAAACAACTATTGGTCCCGGTATGTTTCAGGGAGCAGATACTGTTCTACGCTCACACCCATCTCCTTGCAGGGCACATCGGGAGCGAGAAAACCACCCAGAACATCCTGAGGAATTTCTACTGGCCCGGGGTCTACCAAGACATCAAGACCCACTGCCAGGTCTGTGACGTGTGTCAACGCAAAAACGTACACAGACCCCCAGCAGCCCCCCTACAGCCGCTACCGATCATCGGGACCCCCTTCGAGAGGGTGGCAATGGATCTCATCGGCCCGCTCCCGAAAACGAACAGGGGAAACCAATACGCCCTGGTCATGTTGGACTACGCCACCAGATATCCCGAGGCCTTTCCCCTTAAATCACCCACCTCCAAAAACATAGCCGAGAAGTTCCTGGAACTGTTCTCCCGAGTCGGCTTCCCGAAGGAGGTGCTTACTGACCAAGGCACCCCCTTCATGTCCCGCGTCATGAAAGAGGTGTGCCACCTGTTGAACATACATCAGATCAAGACATCAATATACCACCCACAGACGGAAGGTCTTGTGGAGCGGTATAACGGGACCCTCAAGTCCATCCTGAAGAAAATGCTGACAGCCAACCAAAAAGACTGGGACCGGCTGCTTCCTCTTGCTCTCTATGTCATCAGAGGGCAAACCCAGAGTAGCCTGGGGTGTTCTTCCTTTGAAATAATGTACGGAAGGCAGCCCCGGAGCCTGTTGGATATGACAAAGGAGTACTGGGAGGCCGGGCCTACAAGAGACACGAAAACGCTCCTGGAGTACAGCCAAACCCTAAAAAACCAAATCGGGAAAATACGGGAGCTGGCTTATTCGCAACTGGAGAAAAGTCAAACCAAACAAAAACACCACTACGACAAAGGAAAGAAATGGAGAAAGCTGGAAGTAAACGATTGGGCTCTAGTGTTGCTGCCATCCACCTCGAAAAGGTTCCAAACGGAGTGGCAGGGACCATATCAGGTCATCGACAGCATCGGTAACACAACCTACCGACTGCGGTTATCAGGGAGAAGAAGCCAGGTGTTCCATATCAACGTCCTAAAAAAATGGCTCGGAGCCCCTCCCGTCGTGGCCTATTCACACCCGGCGAAAGACACCCCGAAAGAAAACACCCTACAACATCTTGTCATCAATGAAGAACTGTTCCCGGAGCAGCGAGAAGGGCTACACCATGTTCTTACTCGGCGGGCGACCATCTTTTCCGACCTCCCGGGATCTACGAACCTGGCCGAACACCGAATCGAGACACCAAGGGGGACCATAGTCAAACAGCGTCCGTACAGAATACCGGCCGCCAAACGGGAAGCCATAAGCAAAGAGGTGAAGGAAATGCTACGCCTGGGTGTCATCCGCCCCTCGCGGAGTGAATGGTCATCCCCGATTGTGATGGTACCCAAACCGGACGGGAGCAGCAGGTTCTGCATGGACTTCCGGGCCTTGAATGCTGTGTCATCTTTTGACGCCTATCCTATCCCAAGGATAGACGAATTAATCGAAAAATTGGGCGAAGCCCGATTCATCAGCACCCTAGATCTCACCAAGGGATACTGGCAGGTGCCACTACGGGAAGAGGATCGCAAGAAAACAGCATTCTCAACCCCGGACGGGTTATACGAGTTCACTGTCCTCCCGTTCGGGCTACATGGAGCACCAGCAACCTTCCAGCGGTTAATGAACGAGGTACTACGAGAACACCAGGCTTACAGTTCAGCATACTTGGACGACATCATCATTTTTAGCCCGGACTGGGAAACACACCTCCGACACCTAGAGACCGTCCTGCTGCGATTAACCGAAGCCGGGCTCCACATCAATGCTAAGAAATCGAGGATCGGATTCCAGAAGGTGAAATACCTGGGCTACGTGTTGGGAAGGGGACTCATCGAACCCCAGAACGAAAAAGTGCGTGCCATCTCGGACACCCCCTTTCCCACCAACCTCCGCGAGATGAGGGCCTTCCTGGGGTTGGTGGGGTACTACCGGAGATTCAACCCCGCCTTTTCCGACATTGCAGCCCCCCTCACAGACACCCTGAAGAAGACCCCGAAAGTGAACTTCCGGAGACCCACACCGGAGATGAGTAAAGCGTTTTACACGCTCAAAAAGACAATCACCTCCCGACCGGTTCTCATATCCCCCGATTTCTCCCGTCCCTTCGTGTTGCACACGGATGCCTCCGACTTCGGGATCGGGGCTGTCCTGTCGCAAGCGACGGAGGACGGACATGAGCACCCTATCCTCTTTATCAGCCGGAAACTGTTCCCCAGGGAGGTGAGGTACCCAACCATAGAAAAGGAATGTCTGGCGATAAAGTGTGCTGTTGATAAGCTGAGGTATTACCTGGAGGGTCACACATTCACTCTGTACACCGATCACGCCCCGCTCCTATGGATGAGCCGCAACGCTTCCAACAACCCAAGGGTCATGAGGTGGTTCCTGTCATTACAACCCTTTTCCTTCCAAGTACTGCACCGCAGGGGGAAAGACAATGCCCATGCGGACTTTCTCTCCCGGTTTCCTCTCCCCGATCGGGAGAATCTAAGGGGGGAGGGGTGTGACAGGGTGGGTCCGGGGTGGCCTGAGTCACCTGTCTCCCCTCTTTTTGTGCAGCATACCGACGCCTGGAGGAGCGCGGAAGACTCCGACGGTCTGGATCACGAGGAGGCTGGAGAGTCCTGCTTCTTTAATTGGGCGGAGCTGGACAGAGAAGACGTCACCACATACGCCCCCTTTGAGCAGGTAAAAGCCGCCCACGACACCACACAGGTGTGTTACACACCCGGAGGTGAAGACGGAGAGGCGGACGGTTGGAGAGGCGAGGACGAAGGCGAGAGGAGCACGAAGGCGGAGGAGAGACGAGAGCAAAGGAGCGAGGGAAGCATCGGAGCAGAGCGGAGCCGGGAAACCAAAGAACATCTGAGACCCGAGGCCGAAGCAAGAGCGGGAGAACGGAAGAGAAGCGCGGAGGCGAACCCAGACGAGGAGAGGGAAGGACGCCCAGAGGGTCGACATCGGAAGGGAGAAACCGACAAGCCAGGAGGCCACCAGGAAGGCGCTTCGCCCAGCCACACTTCAACAAGGGAAGTGTGGCTCCCAGAGGTACGTGCACGGCTTCCAGGTTGGGCGGGCTTGATGTGGTTTAAACCACGATAGTAGTTACACACTCACATCCTGCCGCACTACCCCTCCCTCACCTCTCACCACCGTAGTCCTTAGGAGTTGTGCACGTGTGAGCCCTCACTCCCTCCCCCGTGATTGCGACACCGGCAGCCAGCTAAAACGCTGTTCTTCTTTCTCCCTTGCACGGCGGACGACTTGGCATCATGGAGGACAGCTCCAGGACTCCCAGTCCCAGAAGCCACCGGGACGCGCGAAGAGCTGCAGCGGAGAAACGCCTACAGAGACTGACAGAGGAGGCGGAGACCGCGCTGCCATACTACAGAAAGACTGCATCTCGCAAACGAACATTTAAAACAATAAAACCTGCGTTACCCCACACACCGGTCTCTGTGAGTCTGTTTGAGGGGGCGGTAGACCCGACCCCGACCCCCCTAGACGTTCACCCCGAGGCGCCACACTTGGCCTTGGCATCCTCAGCTAGACTGAACAGCCAATAACCATCTGTTAGGTCAAATGTACTTAAGAAAGTTGCAGAAGCCAACTTATCTATCAGTTCATCTGCCCTAGGTATTGGATGGGCATCTGTCTTAGTGACAGCATTGAGACCCCTGTAGTCTACACAAAACCTCATCTCTCTCCCACCATCTTGGGTGTGAGGTTTTGGCACTAGAACTACAGGACTAGCCCAAGGGCTCTCTGAGGGTTCAATGACTCCCAATTCCAACATCTTTTGTACTTCTGTTTTTATGCAGTCCCTGACGTGGTCAGGTTGCCTGTAGATTTTACTCTTTATAGGCAGACTGTCTCCAGTGTCCACCTCATGCGTGCACCAGTTTGTCTGACTGGGGGTCAGAGAAAACATTTGCCTGAAGGATTGAAGAACCTGTTTACAATCCTCTTGTTGATGAGCAGAGAGGCTGTCAGAAAAGACTACACCATCTACTGACCCATCATCAGGGTTCTGAGTGAGCAGGTCTGGGAGAGGGTCACTCTCTTCCTCCTGCCCCTCATCTGTGCCCATGAGCAAGCCCATGTCCTCCCTGTTGACAAATGCTTTGAGCCTATTCACATGAAGTACTCTGTGAGGGCTCCTGGGAGTTCCCATGTCCACCAAGTAGGTGACTTCTCCCTTTTGCTCAATGATGGTATGGGGTCCAGACCATTTGTCTTGGAGAGCTGCTGGGGCCACTGGCTCCAACACCCACACCTTCTGTCCTGCATGATACACAGTTAGGACAGCCTTTTGGTCATGCCAAGCTTTTTGAAGTTCTTGGCTGGCCTCAAGGTTTTTAGATGCCTTCTCCATGTACTCTGCCATCCTGGAGCGGAGACCAAGTACATAGTCCACTATGTCAAGCTTAGGCTTTTTGAGAGGTAACTCCCATCCTTCCTTCACAAGACATAGGGGTCCTCTTACAGGATGTCCACACAAAAACTCAAAAGGGCTGTAACCAACCCCCTTCTGTGGGACCTCTCTGTAAGCAAACAGAAGGCAGGGTAAAAGGATGTCCCATCTTCGCCTAAGCTTTTCAGGTAACCCTTTTATCATCCCTTTGAGGGTCTTGTTGAATCTTTCAACACGCCCATTGCACTGTGGGTGATAGGGTGTGGTAAATTTGTAATTTACACCACACTCCTTCCACATAGCAGTCAAGTATCCTGACATGAAGTTTGCACCTCTATCAGAGACAACCTCCTTAGGAAACCCCACTCTGGAGAAAACTCCAAGCAGGGCCCTGGCCACAACAGGAGCTGTAGTGGTCCTAAGGGGAATAGCTTCTGGATACCTGGTGGCATGATCCACTACCACCAGTATAAATCTGTGCCCAGATGCTGTTGGGGGGTCCATTGGTCCAACAATGTCAATCCCCACTCTTTCAAAGGGAACCCCCACCACAGGTAGTGGTATACGGGGGGCCTTTGTTGTGCCACCTGATTTGCCACTGGCTTGGCAGGTGACACATGAGCGACAAAACTCTTTGGTGTCTTCAGACATATGAGGCCAGTGAAAGTGTGGGGCAAGCCTGTCCCAAGTCTTGTTCTGGGGTAAGTGACCTGCAAGGGGAATTTCATGGGCTAAGGTGAGAAGGAAACCTCTAAGAGACAAAGGGATGACCAGTTTCCTGGTAGCACCAGGTTTGGGGTCTCTTGCCTCAGAGTATAGGAGTCCATCGTCCCAATATACCTTATGGGCACCTCTAGCATTCCCTGCAGCCTCAGCAGCAGCCTGCTGTCTGAGGGGTTCAAGAGAGCAACAGTCTAACTGTGCCTGCCTCAAGTCTGCGCTGGAAGGTCCCCCTGTCCCAAGAAACTCAACTGTTCAGGTTCAAGCTCTTCTAGGACAGTTCCTTACGGGGTCTTGGGGTCAGTCTCCTGAGAGAGCGGATCCTCAACCTGAGGCAGGGGGGAAGACTCAGCTTTACCCCTACTGCTCTTTCTCTTGGGTAGTGTCTGGTCCATTCTTCCAGGATCCAGCACTAGTTCAGCTGGGCATTTCTTGGCCTGTGACCTAGTCACAGCAAGGACATGTGAGGAGAGACCTAGCATTTCTACATGAGACCTGTACTCCACATCTGACCACAGTGAGGATTCCAAATCATTGCCCAAAAGACAATCTGCTGGGAGGTCTGAAGTAACTACAACCTTTTTGAGGCCAGTTACCCCTCCCCAGGAGAAATTAACAACTGCCATACTGTGATTGGTAGTGACATTGCTAGCATTGGTCACTAGGTAGTCTGAACCTAGCATGATCTGGTCAGGGTCCACAAATGTTGGCGTCACCATAGTGACACTGGCACATGTGTCCCTGTAGGCCTGAGCCATCTTTCCATTTATTAAAGGCGTTTGTCTGTATTTGCCCAGAGTACTAGGACTTACAGTAGGGGTCCTATCCATGTCCCCAGTACAAACAAGAACTGCCTGAGTAGGAATTCTAACTAAGTCAGAACCCACCTCAGTTCCCAGGGTTAACCCAACTATAGCCTTGGGAGGTACACTACCACTACTACCTGTACTAGGGGGTGCAGGTGTCTTAGGGACAGTAGTGGTAGGAGTTTGGCCTTTCTTGGTGCACTCACTAAACCAGTGAGTCTTACTTTTACAGTATTGGCACCATGGTTTCTTAGGACCATCATTCTTCTTCTTCTGGGAAGTTTGGGACCCACCCTCCTTAGGTTGTTGGGGCCCTGTTGAAGACTTCTGGTCATTTTGCTTGTTCTCATTACCCTTCTGGTCTGCTTTCTTCTGGCCACCACCCTGGTTCTGGTTCTGATGCTTGACCCTTGTCCTAACCCATCTGTCTGCCTTCTTTCCCAATTCTTGGGGAGAGGTCAGATCTGAGTCAATCAAGTGCTGATGGAACAACTGGTTCTGACAATTATTTAAGATTTGCTCTCTCATAATTGGATTATACAATCCTGTATAATCAGTAACTTTACTTCCCAGTAACCAGCCCTCCAGAGCCTTAGTTACACAATCAACAAAGTCAGTCCAATCTTGAGCCTGAGTTTTCTGGGTATCCCTGAACATCAACCTGTACTGTTCAGTGGTTAAGCCAAACCCATCAACCAGAGCAAGTTTCAAGACTTGGTAATCATTAGCATCCTCATCTCTAACAGTGAGGAGCTTGTCTCTACCTTTACCTTCAAAGGAGAGCCACAATATAGCTGCCCACTGACTCTGGGGTACCTGCTGTACTTTGCAGGCTCTCTCCAAAGCAGTCATCCACTTGTGGATATCATCCCCTGTCTTATAGGGGGGCACTATTTTACTCAGGCGTCTATTATCAAAACTCCTGTCTTTATCCTTAGGGATATTGCTGCCACCAGTGGGTGTTAACCCACTCAACTGTTGCTCTCTAGCAAAGGCAAGCTTTTCTTTGGCAAGGGCAAGTTCTTCCCTTTGGATCCTCAGATTAGCTTGTCTCATCCTTGCTTCATGTTCTCTCCTCTGAGGGGAAGTCATTCTCCTCTGGGGAGAAGTCATTCTCCTCTGAGCAGAGGCATGAGAGTGCACAGATCTATTGGAGTCCCTAGAATGAGATCTATCTCTCCTAACTCCAAAGTTGGGCCTGCTGAGGGTCAGTACTGGGGGTCCCCCAGATCCTTCCCTATGTAGGTCTAACTTGGCCCTTGTAAGTCTGCTGACTAACTCAGGACCTTTGTCTGCCTCATCCCCTGAGGTGTCCCCTTCTTCCTCCTCCTCCTCTTCTACATTCTCTGTTTCAGGGAGATCTGGATCACCAAGGGTACCTTCTAAGGCTGGCATACTCCCATCTGTATTAGAAGCCTTTCTAGCATCATATGTCTCTAAGAGACCTAACAGAAAAGGAGTGGTAGGGTTAGAACCCTGTTTCAATTTCCTGGAGGTACACAATTGTCTCATCTCCTGGAAACTGAGAGCTGCATATCTGGAAAGGACCTGTGGAGGGTCACTAACCACTAGGGGAGTCTCTGAAGACTCTCCATGGGTAGACATGCTTCTAGTGAGGTGTAAGTGATGCACCTACCTACACTATGGGTTTTCCTACTGATCCCTTGCTAAGAGTTGTAGTCAGGGTGTGCTAGGCCCTTTCTACTACAACAGCTGGTTCAGTAGAACTCAGAGTATTTCTAAGCTTGTTATATGTACCTAGGTACCTTATGTGATCTTTCAAATGATATTTCAAGATTATGGGGCCGATTAGGATGGCGGACGGACTTGCGTCCGTCCGCCACCCCTGAGTAGGAGGGACCGTCCGCATGGGCAGCGGCGGTCCCTCCATGGCAATTAGGATGTGACCGCCACCCTGGCGGTCACATCCTGTATGTTTTACATTGCGGCGGGTGCTGCTTGAAGCAGCACCCGCCGCAATGTAAAAAACGAAAGCAGTGCATTTGCATGCACAAAGCGGCAGGCACCGCGCGGTGCCTGCTGCTTCGTGCACGCAAAGGCAGGGGGGTACCATAGGTACCCCCCATGTGCACCCCCCACGCAACCTTCACCCAGGGGGCCCGCAACGGGCCCCCAAAGTGAATGTCCGTATACTTTCCCTACATCCTAATATGGCTGGCGGTGTCTGATAGACACCGCCATCCATGTTAGTGCTTTTCCGCCGTGGTCGCCTTCCGACCGCGGCGGAAAAGCGGCGGACAGATTATGAGACCCACCAGCCATCCTAATTGGGCGGTGGGTCTTTCAGGCCTCCTCGGCGGATTTCCCGCATACTCCGGGCCGGCGGTGGCTTCCGCCGGCCCGGAGTATGTGGAAAATCCGCCATCATAATGACCCCCTTAATTTGGTAAAAACAACCACAAGCTCAAATCCCAACCGCTGCACACCAATGTGAAAAGTTGGCCTGATATATGATGCTCACTAGTTCTAGTGATCACCCTGTATCAGTCCAAACAACCTTATGGTGATTGGTTGTAAGTCAACCTTATAGACCAGCTATCCTAATGGTAGCATGGACAAAGCAGTCTTAGGCTAAACTCTTTTGGCATGTGAAGCCAGCTGTTTTACCACAATATAACCCCTTGAATACCAGATGAAAGGACACCACACAGGTTATTATGAAAATAAACGGTCTATTTATTAATAACAACACCTCTGAACTCTTTATGAGGTCAGAGGGCTAAGCACATGACAATCTCTTACGAAAAATACTACAAGTTGCACGGAATTACAATGGTGCCCTAGGGGCACGACAAACCATATACTAAGTAAGTGGAATGTGAAAGTCGATAAAGGAAATGGAGCTGTCCAGAGGCTGTAGGATCATTGGGACCACGCTACACTAACTTCAGGTAAGTAATAGGAGGCCCACGGAACGCGTGTGCAGAGTGTGAACTCACACGCGAGATGCGTAACAACGTCTATGGACAGCACAGTTCAAGTTAAAGGTGAGTACGGACAATCCTGACTGGATAGGACTAAAACGACTGTGGAACTGGACACTAGGACAGTTAAACTACCCTTGAGCACTGAAATGCTCTCGTTACCTCACCCACGGGCCGCGGGTGCACAGGTGTCAAAGTGCGTCGGGTTCTCGCGTTGAAGTCTATGGAGCCTGAAAGAAAAGATGCTGCAGGCGACCAGGAGGAAGATGTCCGGTGCAATCCAAGGGTGGAATGTTGAAGAAGGAGACCTGATAGCAGAGGGAACAATGTTCACAGTCACTAGCCAGTGACTGGAGTGGAACTAGGAAGGAACCAGATGTCGTCGTCGCGATCAGGTGAAGGGTGGACGCTTGACTCTGCAGCCACGTGGACCAGGAGGTGTCTTCGATGACCAGGATGGAGGCACGAGCTGTCCCACGCAGGCTCTCGCTGTCGGCGGAGTTGGGTCCGGGATTGGAGGCAACAGGCCTTGGCAAAGGCAACCCACGCGGTGAGTGAAGAAATCATCTGGTGCGGACTAGGAGAGTCCGGGGTGCCCCTCTTTTGGAAGGGAGCAAGGGCCAATCTGGAGCAACCATATCAGCAGTGAAAATTCAAAGGTTCGTCGTCTAGGAGGCCACTAGCCAGTCGGCAAGTGACCAGACAACGCGTCGAGCAGGAACCAAGCAGAAGGGCCCCACGCAGATCTCGTGGATGCTGGAGGGCTGAACTTCCGTGCAGGGGCTGCTCGGGGCTGGAGCTTCTCAGTCCCCAAAGCACTTGGTCGAGTTTACCTCGGGAGTCGTGCTGGAAGCGAAGTGCAGTTTCTTCCAAGATGGCCGGTCCCACGTGTCTCGTCGCACCCACGGGTCTCAGCTTTGCTGCAGATGTGAGTTGAGGTCGGAGAGGCCTGGGAATCCGGGTCTCGTCGGGCTCTGAAGTCTGGATCCTCGAGGGAAGACGACAAAGGGAAGCCGCTGGACGCTTGATGGTGCCTGCTTGTGCAGGGTGGACACTCCTTGCCCACAAGGGAGATTCTTCAGTCTTCTGTGGAGCAGAACGTCGAAGGCCAGAGTTTCTTCTTGTTGAATAGTTCAGGATAATCTAATCTGGAATGGGACCAGCTCCTACCCTTATTCTCCTAAAGGGGGCTGCACTACTGACTAGGTCCCTCCCCTGGGTGGGACCAGGAAGGGGGGTGGTTACACCCCCTATCCTTTGTCCGGTTTCGTGCCAGAGCTGGGGCAGGGATGCCCCAGCAACTGGTTTGAACCGGTGTATGCACAGGACACCTTGTGTGCCCCAGGCATGTCTCATTCCTTTCAGGCCTCCCTACCTCAATACACAATACACAAAATCCTGTCTGGGGTGGTGCTAGCACCTCCCAAGGCAGGAAACCCTTTGTCCAAGCCATCCTCGCTGGAAGGACTCCCAGCAGCAGGAGGTCAGACTTGTGTCTGTGGTGGCAGCATCCATTTTGTGATGCTGAGGCTCGAGTTAACTTTAAGCGGGGTTCACAGTTACATACATGTCGTGTCCCTCTAGAAGGGTGGAATACTACCCCCGTCGCCAGAATTGGCGAGGGGGTAGTATTCCAAATAGTATGACACCTTAATCGACATGTTTTGATAATGTTATACCAGAGTTAGCATTTAACCGCGAGGATTATAATGCACTTAAGAGTATATGGTATAGCGTTATCATGGAACAGCTATTAGGACTTGATTCCGCAAGCTGCAAACGGGCTCAGCTCATGCCAGAGCACCATCTCACATAATTCCAAGCACTCTGCCTTCAGGATTGTTAAGGCCTGCCATAGGAGTGACTGATAGGAATATATGTGTCCATTTTAGGGTTAGATATAGGTATACTATATCTACAGCAAAGGGTGTTTACACCACCTTGCCCCAGCTGTCATGCAGCTAGTTGTGTCAGATTTAGATAGCCAGCCAGGGGTGGCATAATACATGCTTCAGCCCCTGGTAGGCCCTGGGTACACCTATGCCCTGGATACCTAAGGTATACTGTACAGGGACTGATAAGGTGGCCCAGTACCAATGGGTAAATGCACCTAAGGTACATGGTTGTCAATTTAGAGAGAGAACAGCTAGGCTGTGGGTCTGATTAGCAGGCCCACAGCCAGGGAAAGTCGTAAACCAGTGAAGCAAAAAGCAAAAATCTGGGGTGACCATAGGATTGCAGACCCCACTCTCCTACAGGTACACCCTGAGGCACTGTAATGAAACAAGACCTAGTAACTGTGACAGCCTGCAATGTGCTGTTAAGTACACCATGACCCACTGTAATTAAACAGGATCCCATGTTCAATGTAACAGGCTAATGAAATATATTATATAAATGGCCCACTCTGATATGATGTAATCAAACATGACCTCGTGTGCACCCTGAAACACTAATGAAACATGAAAGGATGTATATAGGACACTCCTGATACACTGTAATGAAACAGGAATCAATGTACACCCTTTTATGTTCATAAAACATTACCTTAGGTACAGCCGACACGCAATGGCGACATAAATGTATGCTTGCCTTGACACACTGTGGCACCAATACCCCATGAATGTACCCCATGAATGACTGCAGTGAATCCATGTGCGCTGAGGTAGACTCAGAATGTTATGGACACCGGCACACTGAGGTGAAACACCATGCCATTGCCACATTATTGTTATTTTTTGTTTTTGCAGCGTGCACCTGCCACTAATGTTGTCTTGTAGCTCTACAATATCTGTAAGGAAGCACAGAAAGTAGCGGCATGGAAGCAAAGGCAAACATATTGCTGAGGAATATAGGTGAAGGAAAGAAAAATATGCGAACATGGAGTGCACGTTCTCTAATGACCCAAATGTGCAGTTACTATGAAGAGGGACGAATTGCAAAAAAAGGATTTAGGTCTACGCATCACATCTTTTCAAATTATATGTATTTTCGAACTTTAAGTTACTGCAATTCTGGCCACATTCATCCATAAACATCTCCAGACCCCCCAGGATATAGCGTCTTTTGTAAAAATGCATCGAGATTTCTACAAAAGTGCTGATTTCGCGGGCACTTTTGTAAAAATTGCGGCATTTTTACAAAAGTGCCGATTTCGCGGCAAACCGCGAAATGGCGAAATCCTGGAGGGTCTGGGCAAGGATGATGCAAATTCAATCAGTGAGGTGTTCCTAACCATTATATAAATGTATATATATATATATATATATATATGTATATATGTATATATATATATATATTTATTTTTTTCGGGGGGGGGGGAAACATCACAATATGTGAGAAGTGGTGAAGGACTGGGCTAATTTCTAAGGCCCAGTGGTGCCAGGGAACAACACCTGAAACCTTCGTGGGATACCTGTTCAGCGTACAAATGACAGAGACACGGGACACTTCCTTCGGCGTCAAAGATCAGCGTTTTATTTACTGCAGGGATGCAGAAATCGTGAGAAGTACAACAGAGTGTAGGTTCTAAGAGTCTGCTTCAAATTGCAAATGTGGGTCACTCTTTTTATACTCTTTCTTGTCTTTGTATAACGTAACGAACAAAAGGTTACAACTCAGTTCCCACAGTAAACGTCAAAAAGATTGTATTCATGTTTTCAGAAACCCGGAACATAATTACAGTGACATTGCCGGTTCACAACTGTAAAAGCACATTATCTCGCCGCTAGGCACATTCCACTCTAGTTGTAAACGGACGAAAGGAGAAGACAGAAACAGGTGCAAGGAAGACAGACAACAGTTTGAAAAGAGTGTGGGGGTAATATCGGAAGCGTGATCACAGGACAAAGTGTTCGAGCCTAGCAGATGCGAGGCTGAAACAATAGACCAGCACGGCAAGATTACCCTCGAGCTGAGCCATCTGCCTTTGCAGTGTCATCCCCCTCGTCATAAAAGACGCACAAAAGGAATATGCATCTCCCGTAAGGCTTGGGAACCCAGGGTCATGAAGCGAACATTTGCCTGTTCGCCGACTACGTGAGGGCAAGAAAACAAAATGGATGCCGTATCTAAAATGAAACCCGAGGGTTCGGATGAAGAAACCCTCGAATAAGACGAACCCTTCTGAGTAGTGCAGCGGAAAACGCATACACTAACTAGACTCGTCATTTGCGGTTCATAGATACCAAACTCGTCCATATTCGTTCATACCCAAAAACGTCATTACGATTCTCACAGAACCTCAGATGCTCCTTTTGCCCTCATGTAGGCAAGCACTAATCGAAATCAGAATCAATCTCGATCTTCATCAGATCATTCAGGTGTTGCTGGAACATTATCCTATCCATCAATGTCTCTTTGGTAACAGATGGCCTTCTTATACATGTTGTAGCACAAAGGCCACATAAGGCAGGACCACACTGCACACAAAGACAACACGTGAACAGAAACGTCACGACAACCCCTATAATCATCAGAATCTTCCAACCCCAAGTCGACATCAGACCCCAAAACCATCCTAGGAGCGTCCAATCTCCTTCGTCCACGTGTATGGACTCTGAGATTTTATGCAACTTTGAGATGGCTTGATAAACAGTTGGAGCGTTATCAGGTATGAAAATACAGCAGCTCGAATGGATCACCTTGCACACACCACCTCTATCTGCAAGTACAACGTCTAGAACCATACGGTTCTGTAGCGTCATAAGCCTATCCGCCTGAAGCTCTGCTGTCAGGTTGCCAAGGGCACTTGCAGTTATGTTAGCAGTCGATTCTACCACACGAGTTAACTGTCTCAAGTTCCTACTATTAACCATAGGACCCCAAAACGGTAGAAAACCCTTAAAGAAGTCTCCTGCCTCTTGACCGGCAGTATCCTCTTTACTAATAACGCCACTCACAACTCTGGTCTTGTGATAATCTGAGGCAACGGTAAAAGTCGGTGGTAAAAGATTCGCGATATAACATGTGCCCGAGAAGTCATGGGGCAACCACGTATAAGTGCGATCATAACACACAAAGTAGGTACCCTTGGCAGTCAGAAAGACAGGGGAAGAGAGCATCAGTAAAACGTACGTGTCAGCACACGCACTCCTCCCAAGCTGAGCTCTCGGATTTCGACCACGACCTTGCAGACAAAAGTGACCTAGGTGTGGTACGATCCAGACTGGAGACGAGCTTTTAAGCTGTCTATCACCCACTGATATACTATACTCAGTCTCACTCAGATCCTTATATGCTCGCACCTCCTCCTCTGGGATAAGCGATGCATCAAAAATATCTCTATCTAAATCAGTAATAGCTATCGCCAAAGACTTGTGGTACGGGCTAGGACCAAGGTTTGCAGAGCGTGGCTCTCGATGGGGGTAGGAATCTAATGCACTACGAAACATGGTTTGGAATGCTCGAGCTGACCCCTGGGGACTGTAGGGAAGGACCAAATACGGAATACCCTTATCCATGGTATGTGGCATTAACCCACACACCCAACAGTTAGTAGTATTTATCACCAACTGATGTTGATGCAGAAGTTGGACAAAGGAATTGTTCATAAATTCTGCACGTCTGACTTGTTCATGTTGGGGCAGAAGATGAAAGGAATGTGGGGAAACAGTGGGAGCAATATTCAAACCGTAAGAAGGAGAAGTAGTGGAAGTGGAAGGTAATAACGATTGAATCCCTAAATACACTCCACCCACCAGTAGCATAGAAACAGTTAAAAACAATATAAAAACCTGAAACAGAAAACATTTTGTTCGAAACATCTTATGCAATTTGGATCTTTGCACCGACATTCTCTCTATTTCCGACAGCTTAGAAAACTCCATCCTCTAAAGACCGTCCGTAACGTTCTTGACGCACTTCGTTCTGAGTAGCGATTATCAATTCCCAGGAGTTCCCAGAAATCGACAAAAGTAATCGACCTAGTGTCAGAAACCTGCTAAACAGAAGGAGGTACCCGCACGGCCCTACGGCCAACCCGGATGGTAAGTTTTTAATCAATTGAGCATTCAGTTTAATATAAGTCTCCTAGCTGCACGAAAAAAGGTACACACATAATATAAAATGTCCACAACATTCACGGCAACAGTAAGGGGGTAATGTGAAGTAAAAAAAAAAAAATCCAAAAAAAATGTATTAGTCTTTATCGCGTGGTCGAAGAAAATATCGACATTTTCCAGGTCGAGTCTGCTCTTCAAACAACGGTTCAGATGGCAAAACAGTGTTCGATTGTTCAGGTAACAGTTCAGAACTTGAACTTTCCAATGCTAATGACGAAGGTATAGTTTCAGATAATTCAACAGGGATGTCTGATTGAACTGAATCGTTCCCTACAGGCTGAGCATCACTAAATGGCACATAGCGTAAAATGGTATCGGTCTCAGTCGAGGCGACTCCTTTCTTTATCCACGTATCTGCTGGCAAAGGAAGCGGAACCTTCTTGGTGTGGGTGGCATGTACCCAATGCTTCCTGCCTTCCAGCCGAACTGCAGTCCTCGTCGCCAGTAACACCTGGTGGGGTCCCACGAACCTTGGCTCAAGATTGCGTTTTCGTCCCAAATTTTGGGTGACTACCCAGTCTCCAGGTTGGAGCCGATGACCAGGTCCTTCTGTTTGTGCCGGTAAGGCTTCAAAGACCTGTTGATGAATCAAACTTAATTTAGCAGTCAAATCGTAAAGATAGTCAATCAACATTGGGTATTCAATTCTATCAAACTCCCTAGGCCTCGGAACTCCCCAAACGTTCGCAGGATGGCCGAACACAATCTCATATGGGCTAAGCCCTACTCGAGAGGGCACAGTCGCCCTGGTCGATAAGAGAGCTAGAGGCAAAGCATCAGGCCATGATAAACCAGTCGTTGCCTGGATTTTGGCAAGTTTTAGTTTCAGGGTACCATTGTATCCTTCCACTAAACCCGCCGACTGAGGATGATTAGCACTATGGAATTTCTGACGTATTCCCAGGCCACTACACACACTCTTCATCACACTTCCCACAAACTCACTTCCGTTATCCGACCATACAATCCGTGGCATGCCATATCTAGGGAAATATTCCTTGAGCAGAACTTTTGCTGTGGACAGGGCAGTATTATCCTTAAGAGGGTAAGCCTCAATCCATCTGGAGAACGCACAAACTACAACCAAGACATACTTCAGGTTATTGCATCTCTCCATATGGATGAAGTCCAACTGAATAATTTCAAAGGGACATGTAGGAGGAGCAAAGTGACCAGGTGGAGTGGGGGTGCCCTTACCAGGATTATACATCAAACATACCATACAGTTCTTAACTACTCTCTCCGCACACTTAGTAATCCCATCATTCTTCCATACGGGAGACAACAACTTACATATACCTTTCGCGCTAATATGTGACGTGCCGTGAGCCATAGTAACAACGGCAAGCACATATGCATCCGGTAACATCCATCTCTGCTTTTCTGACAAATCAACCCAACATCCATTCCCGTCTAACTTCCCCGTGCTTTCTTTCCACTTAGTCTTTTCCATCTCAGTAGCCTCATTCTGTATCTCCTTCACACTCTCAACTGTGTCTTCACACATACTAGTCTCCGCCGGCCATCTTACTGAACTTGTAACATACATTCGATTTGTCAGATCTCTGGCTGTCTTTTTAGCAATCTCATTGGCAAATGCATTACCGCGGCCAACATCATCTGTCACTTTCCGATGCGCGCTGCATTTAATTATTGCCACCTGCTTAGGCAATGTAAGTGCATCCAAAAGGTCGTTCACGAGCTGTCCATGTTGGATCTTCGTGCCATGCGACGTAAAAAACCCTCTTTCTCTCCACAATCGACCAAAACTATGCGCTACGCCAAATGCATACTGACTATCGGTAAACACATTTACCCGCTTTCCTCTAGACAACACACACGCTCTCGTTAACGCAATTAGCTCAGCCGCTTGGGCCGAATTCTGACTCAATCTCGCAGATTCCACAACCGTACTCAACGTCACTACAGCATACGCAGGCGTCACATCACCATTCGGCAACTTGAAGCATGA
This sequence comes from Lissotriton helveticus, assembly GCF_964261635.1. Classification (NCBI taxonomy): domain Eukaryota; kingdom Metazoa; phylum Chordata; class Amphibia; order Caudata; family Salamandridae; genus Lissotriton; species Lissotriton helveticus. Next base: position 982,236,166 of record NC_136068.1, read on the forward strand.
ACCATCAACATACAAAGTACCATCGGGATCTACCAATGGAGTGTTTTTCAGGTCAATACGACCCTTCGTCTCTTCTTCGCTTCTTAAGTAGCAATCATGTGGTGCTACATCACCTGATTCCATGCTGATCGGCAACAATGTTGCTGGGTTCAACACATTACAACGTTTTATCCGTATATGACTTGTCAAAAGTGTCAACTCATAACCAGACAACCTTGCGCTCGTCAGGTGTTGAGTTTTGGTTTGGTTCAAAAGAGTGTCAACTGCATGCGGGACCATCACCGTAAGCATATTATCCATGACCAGACCTGCGGACTGTCGAATGGACACCGCAGCTGCCGCTGTTGCTTTTAAACAACTCGGCAATGCTCTAACTACTGGGTCTAAGGTCGAAGAAAAATATGCACATGGACGTTGTTTGTCGCCAAATTGTTGCGTCAAGACACTCAACGCACAACCATCCCTCTCGTGAACGTATAGTGTAAACGGCTTACTGTAATCGGGAGTGCCTAACACAGGAGCCGAACACAACGCATCACGTAATTCAGAAAAACCTTTCTGACACTCTTCAGTCCAGGGCAAAGGAGTCGAAACATCCTTGCACGTGAGAGCTAACAATGGCTTCGCCAGCAATGAAAAATGTGGAATCCATTGTCTGCAGTATGACGTAATACCTAGAAAGGCACGTACATCTCTCTGAGTTTTTGGCACAGTCATTCGAGCAATCGCTGCAATTCTTTCTGGGGTCAACCTTCTCCCCTCCTTTGACAATAAGTGACCTAAATAGGTTACTTCTTGACAACAATATTGCAGCTTAGAAGGTGACACCTTGTGATGTAAGTCACATAAATGTTGCAACAACAATACTGTAGTAGTTCTGCAAATAACCTCAGTATCAGCAGCCACCAACAGGTCGTCAACGTACTGAATCAAAGCCGCACCCGTCGGTAACACAAATGCATCAAGTTGACTTTTAAGGGCTTGACTGTAGATCGATGGACTCTCACAGTAGCCCTGTGGTGCGCGTTTAAACCTAAAACTGCGACCACCTAATGAGAATCCGAATAAATCTCTGCTTTCCTCAGCGATCGGAATACTAAAGAAAGCATTCTTTAGGTCGATCACCGTGAACCAAGAGGCAGAAGCTGGGATCAGGGTCAATAAGGCTGTGATGTCAGGCACCACAGGAAACTGTGGGATCACGACTTTATTCACTTCTCTCAAATCAATTACAAAACGGTACACAGGAGGTTTAGATGGATCGGTTCGTTTTAAGATGGGTAACACAGGACTATTACACACAATCCCTCGAGTTTCCTCAATGACATCCTTTTCGATCAGGTCATAAATGATCGCTAATAGCGCTCGCTCACCATCAAGAGAGATACGATACTGAGGTATACGTGGTAATCGCACATTTGATTTCAAGTGAACCACATAAGGTGGAATATCCAACAGGCCTACATCATTGGGACCCGTGGCCCATAAAGACGCAGGAAGGGAACTCAATTCCGGTGGGAACTTATCGATTGACAAGTACATAGGAGAGATTACTCTCTGACCTAATGTAAGCTCCACTCCCGCAGGAGAGCAGTACAAAGTCGCATATAACCGTTTTAACAAATCCAGACCCAAGAGATTCTCTCCACAACCAGTAGATAGAATCAATGGAGCCTCTAGCTCACGAGGACCAATCGTAAGGGACAAAGGGCTAGAGACAGGATTGCTAACAGGGGCGCCAGAAAATCCAATGGAAACATTTGTTAAGCCAGACAAAGGTCCGCCAGGGAGTTTTGAATGCATGATGTAACTTTTTGCTGCACCAGTGTCCAACAGAAAAGGCTCAACTACGCCAGATGTGGCAACTGCGACGTAAGGCCCTCTCTGATCAACCGGAACTGACACTACTCCCTCTCTTTGTCGGTGGCTGTCCTAGTAACGGTCGTCTGCATCAATCTCATGTTCAATGTAATAATCGTCCACATGGTACTGTGCAGATCTATCAGACCTCGCATTTCGCTGGTCAAAACAATTATTCGCGTCCGATGAAGTAGTAGAGCGCTCATTCTGAATTTGAAATGTGCCACGACCTCTACCTCGAGATGCCTGCTGGGGACCACTACGGCCCCCTCGGGCCGAAACACCATTAAGTCGGTCACGCAAAGCGGGACAATTAAATTTTAAATGGCCCTCTCCCCTACAATACGCACACTGATTATACCCAAGCATAGATCTAGATGCAGAGGAGTCAGAGCGTGACTGCATCCTAGAGGACTGTGCTTGTGGTCGATACTGCTGTTGCGAATCATTTTGATTCGAACGCGGAGGATACGCTTGCTGCAACAAAACCTTTGTTTTAAGCTCCTTCGTTTTCTTATCTGAACGATCACTTTCTTCTTTTTCCCTATTCTCGTAGTATTGAGCCGTCGCTAATATTTGAGCAGTGGTTGAAACAGCCCATGCACTTTCTGAATTTTTCAATTTGTTGCATAGCTCAGGCAACAAATTTAACACAAATTTATCAACAAACAACCGCTGGCCTCCCTCAGTGCTCATGTCCTGACCACTATGATCGACAAATGCCTCCTCAAATCTAGTAAAGAAATCTGAGACACTCTCGTCCTTCTTTTGCTTGCAAGCCGACAATTTGTCCCAATTCACCCTCATCGCTGGCATAAGTGTTTTCATGAGCGTAATGATTCTTTGGGGCAGATTCGTAATTAACTGCTCGGGCTTAGCCCCACCAATTTGTCGTCCATCAGCCGCTATAAGTGCAGCCCAATCACCGCCTAACTCAGCTTAATGATTCTCTTGGCGGATTTTCGCCCAAATCGGTTGCGGTACGACATTACCAAACAGCATGTCGATGTCAGCAAGGTTCATAATAGAAGCATCCACCAGTTGGGATAACTCCTTATAATAACCTGCCGGATTCTTGCGTGGATCAGGCAAAGATTGCTTCACCTGCAAGACTTCTGATCGCTTCCATGGGAGGTGTATCCAAACTCTTTGGAAGTATGGCGGAATCACAGGATTAGCACCAGGATCACCTGGCATCCATACTGGCGGAACCTCCCTCATAGGATACTGACCGGAGTTCGCTTTCTGATTATCAGAGTCGTCATCAAACGACACTCGAGAAGGCACTGTGGACCTAAAGGCTAACAATCGCTCTAATGCACGTCGTGCATCTCCACCTACGATCATACCGTTCGAAAATTGACTCTGAAGTTCAGTAATATCGGGCGGTACATTATCTAACTCATCATTATCCCACTCTTCTCTCAAGGAGTTGCACATTTTTTCAAACACGAATCTCTGTGTGGGCTCATTAAACTGAGAAAATGTATCGAAAACTATGCGCGAAGTGTATTTAGCAGGGTGTCTAATCCACCTACGCGCCATAGTCACTAACGTCGCACTCTCCCTTCCACCAGGGATTTGACTTCGTCTCTGGGGAGTTTCAGAGACATCGGATTGAAATAACGATCCAGAAAGTGGAGAATAGAGGTTAGCAACAGAGTTAGGGATACGATTACGAACGGAAGGAGAAGAGGAAAGAAGAACAGGAGCAACGACATTAGAAGCGATCGTAGGAACAGTGGGGGTAGCCAAGATAGTTAGGGTAGCAGGAACAATAGACTGAGAAGGTACAGGCAAAGGAGCAGGAGGAAGAGGAGCAGGTAGAGGGGCAAAAACAGGACCAACAACAGGCTGACCAGCAGCCGCCAAAACAACAGGGGGAAGAACAGGAGGAACTATAGGGGCTGTAGCACCCTGTGCACAAGGAGGTGGCGATTTCAATAAATACGCTAACAAAGGATCCTCTTTCGAATCTTCTTCCTTTTTATCAAAACTTGACGATAAAGCCGGATAACATTTATCCGCCGTCATGTGATGCAGTCTAGTAGAAACTTCCTTTTCTTTATCTGCTTTATCTCGCTGGTATTGTTCTGCACCTTGCATCATCGTAATGATACCCTCTCTTTTATTTCTCTTAAGCTGTTTGATTTCTTTCTGCCTGGCCTCTTTGCGCCATAACCGAAAGGAATCGAACATAGCTGGCCTAGCTTTCTTTTTAAACAATTTCGCTTCGAGATTATCTAAAATTTCAATTTCAAAACTTCCATGTGGTGGCCAACTAAGGACACCATCGTTCTTCGTATAACGGATCCAACATTCATTATATATAATAGGGCCCACACCATGTCGACTATAGAGCTCATATATCGGAGTTCCAACTGGAGGTATCGGACACGAGTCCTCCAACCGGGAATCCATGTTGCAACATTTAAAGAAACCAAGGAAACCATTACGGCTAGGCATCGTGCACACTAACCAAGTATCAAACTTCAAGGGTTATCGAAGTACGATATCCTCGCAAAAATACAAAACCCTAGTTTTTTGGCAATTGCAACTGTCAAATAACAACTAAGAATCAGCAACTAAGAACCATAACCATGCAAACAACTAAGCTTCAACAACAACCAAGGATACTGGGAGCGACCCACAAATACTTAACTGAGAGCACAATGGCGTCACCAGGAAGGCCCGTCTATCGTCTCGCCGTACAAAGGACTACGCCAGGTGCCAAAAACAGGTCGACAGTCAGCGCATCAGTCCATCGCAGCCATCAGGAGGCGGGAATCTTCGCGGGAAAAAATCTTCGGACCACTTATTTCGACAACAGAATCGATGAAGCGGGGTGCACCTTCCCTCGGAGATTTCACGCGAAGTTCCTCACAATCGTCAGGCTTTGGACCGGTACCGCTGATGTCGCCCCACGTTGGGCGCCAACTGAAGGACTGGGCTAATTTCTAAGGCCCAGTGGTGCCAGGGAACAACACCTGAAACCTTCGTGGGATACCTGTTCAGCGTACAAATGACAGAGACACGGGACACTTCCTTCGGCGTCAAAGATCAGCGTTTTATTTACTGCAGGGATGCAGAAATCGTGAGAAGTACAACAGAGTGTAGGTTCTAAGAGTCTGCTTCAAATTGCAAATGTGGGTCACTCTTTTTATACTCTTTCTTGTCTTTGTATAACGTAACGAACAAAAGGTTACAACTCAGTTCCCACAGTAAACGTCAAAAAGATTGTATTCATGTTTTCAGAAACCCAGAACATAATTACAGTGACATTGCCGGTTCACAACTGTAAAAGCACATTATCTCGCCGCTAGGCACATTCCACTCTAGTTGTAAACGGACGAAAGGAGAAGACAGAAACAGGTGCAAGGAAGACAGACAACAGTTTGAAAAGAGTGTGGGGGTAATATCGGAAGCGTGATCACAGGACAAAGTGTTCGAGCCTAGCAGATGCGAGGCTGAAACAATAGACCAGCACGGCAAGATTACCCTCGAGCGGAGCCATCTGCCTTTGCAGTGTCATCCCCCTCGTCATAAAAGACGGACAAAAGGAATATGCATCTCCCGTAAGGCTTGGGAACCCAGGGTCATGAAGCGAACATTTGCCTGTTCGCCGACTACGTGAGGGCAAGAAAACAAAATGGATGCCGTATCTAAAATGAAACCCGAGGGTTCGGATGAAGAAACCCTCGAATAAGACGAACCCTTCTGAGTAGTGCAGCGGAAAACGCATACACTAACTAGACTCGTCATTTGCGGTTCATAGATACCAAACTCGTCCATATTCGTTCATACCCAAAAACGTCATTACGATTCTCACAGAACCTCAGTGGCCTCAAAAATAAATCAAAATATTATACTCAGCTCACACCAGGTAACAAAATTGACCTATTTTCAGAAGCAGTGATGAAAGATCTCGAAGGGATAGAAAAAACACGCAATCGGCTGAAGAATGAAAATCTGACAAGGAAAGAAAACGATGCAATACCAAGCTTGAAAAACAACTCCCTCATAACTATAAAGCCAGCTGACAAGGGCGGCAACATAGTCGTTCAAAACACAGTAGACTATGTGAAAGAAGCGCACAAACAACTAAATGATGCCACAAAATACAAAAAATTGGTTTCAAATCCGATTCACAAAATGATCACAGATCTAAAACAAGCATTTACAATGCAATAGGTCTCGCAGCATTAAAGTTTGAGTTATTGGCATTGTGTATGACAATGCGTTGCATACAATTTTTAGCAAACTTTGAATTGGTGAGCAGTGAGAGTGTGCAACAGTATGCTGTTTTTGAAAGCAGTGTGGTAGAGAGTACAGGAAGTTGGGTGACCTGAGCAATGTGGATGATGCACCTCACGCACGGGGCTGAAGCAGTTATTATTCACACAGCTCTGATGGTGCACCTTAGGCACGGGCTCACAGCTGTTATTATTTACACAGCTCTGATGATGCACCTCACGCACGGGCTCACAGTTATTCACACAGCTCTGATGATGCACCTCATGCATGGGGCTGACGCACTTATTATTTACACAGCTCTGATGATGCACCTCAGGCACGGGCTCACAGCTGTTATTATTCACACAGCTCTGATGATGCACCTCACACACGGGAATGACGCAGTTATTATTCACACAGCTCTGATGATGCACCTCACGCACAGGCTCACAGCTGTTATTATTCACACAGCTCTGATGATGCACCTTAGGCACGGGCTCACAGCTACTATTATTCACACAGCTCTGATGATGCACCTCACGCACAGGGCTGAAGCAGTTATTCACACAGCTCTGATGATGCACCTTAGGCACGGGCTCACAGCTGTTATTATTCACACAGCTCTGATGATGCACCTCACGCACGGGGCTGACGCAGTTATTATTCACACAGCTCTGATGATGCACCTCAGGCACGGGGCTGACGCAGTTATTATTCACACAGCTCTGATGATGCACCTCACGCACGGGGCTCACAGCTACTATTATTCACACAGCTCTGATGATGCACCTCACGCACAGGGCTGACGCAGTTATTCACACAGCTCTGATGATGCACCTTAGGCACGGGCTCACAGCTGTTATTATTCACACAGCTCTGATGATGCACCTCACGCACGGGGCTGACACAGTTATTATTCACACAGCTCTGATGATGCACCTCAGGCACGGGGCTGACACAGTTATTATTCACACAGCTCTGATGATGCACCTCACGCACGGGGCTGACGCAGTTATTATTCACACAGCTCTGATGATGCACCTTATTCACGGGCTCACAGCTGTTACAGTGCTTCCTTCTTTGTACTGGGGGCAACCTGGCTGGATAAATACAGCGAAGGTTCTCAATGTAAAGACTTTGCTGCCTCAGCTGCGTGTTTACTTCGTTTCACTGTCTCAGAAATGGCCCTTTAAGTGGTTAAAAGGCTACCTAAACAAGAGCAAAGAAAATACACCTAAAAAAAAAAAATGAAGCCCCCCGAAGCCCGCTTACCGCTGGTGCTGTGGTGCGCGTGACAAAAACTACCGTGGGGCGGGACTTCCGTTTCCTGCTGGAAGCTCGCGCCCACGGAGTGGCTGGCCAGGAGAGGAGCAGTCAGGAGAGGAGCATGGTGACGCGGGGCTCCCGTGCCCGAGAGAGAGCCCCGCGGTGGCGGCTGAAGTCCGGAGTTTCGCCGATGAGGTGAGTGGGGCTTAGTTGTAGTGGGGGGGGGGGTGGCGGGGGAGGTAGGGTGTCTGTGTGCGCTCGTGTGTGTGCGCGCGCTCTTGTGTGTGTGCGGCAGGGGGTGGTGGTGTGTGTCTCTGTATGTGTGCACTCGTGTGTGTGCGTGCGTGTATGTGCGCTAGTGTGTGTTTGCGTGCGTTTATGTCTCTGCGTGTGTGCCTGTGTGCCTGTGCGCTCGCGTCTCTGTGTTGGTGTGGGTGTGACTAGCCTGCCGGAATCGGAGCGCGTGGTTGTGCGCGCCACCCGTTTCAGTCACTTTAAAACGATTCCAGTTACTTTTTGGGATGTCACAGTTCTTACTTGCAATGTTCAATCTTCAAACAGTGTTAAATGCCCCTCAAACCACTTTACTGGGCCTCAGCCACTGTTTCTTCTTTTAGGGGGTAACAAGAGGCTCCAAACACGCCCTCCCTAGCTTGCAGGCAAGACCTAAGGCGGGGACGCGCTGTCCGTGAGGCCTGAACACCTCTGAGCGCCTCGTACGCCAATCGGGGGACGAACCTACCGAGTCTCACGCATCCCGCGTGAGAAGCGTACTCTGGAGCGTACTTGGGAGATGGTACGATTCGAAGTGAGTGTATGAGTCGTACCAGGCAGGTGCGACTCGTAGGGCGGTGCGCTTACAGTGCCGTGCCGCCTGGCGTACGCTCAGTGACCCAGGGCGCAGGCAAGGCAGAGAGGCTGTGCGAGTCGTGATGGGGGTGAGACTCGCACAGCGCATACTTCAGGACTTCAGGGGGCACAAAGGGCGGTGCGGCACATCAGGTGCGGGAGATGTAGCCAGGCAAAGCCTGCTAAGGAAGAGAGCATAAAGAGAAACAATGTTCCAACAGGTTTCACTTGGAAAGACAATTAAACATGAATGCAAACTGCATTACATAAGCAAGAAACAAGGAGACTCAATGCAGGTGTTTGAAGGCTGTAAATCGCCAAAATTACATCAAACAAGATTGCACAAGGGCATACAGTTAAGGCAGCACTGTACAGAAAGAATCTTATGACAGCCCGAGGGCACTTGGCGTAAAGTGATATATACAAGTGAAAAGTGACGACGCAAGTGACGACGCAAGTGAATAGGGTGAACAGCGTGAACAGCGCAAGGTGAACAATGATGACAATATATACAGGTAACAAATATCTACATTAGCGATCATTATTTGTCATTTTCATTGAGAACAGAGAAGTTGCGCCCATCAATTGCGCTGTGGTGTCGACGACGTTTCGTTACTTGGGGTCGTCTTCAGGACTGGGCTGTCAATTCATAGGTGTGCTGCAGGGGAAGGAAAGAGGATGAGCATAGGGGACGGGTAGGTATCCGACAGAGGTGACGGGTGACAAGTGACTGTGAGGAAAACTAACAGGCTGGTGAGTGATTTAAAAGGTGATGATCCAATGTGGGATCAATAAGGGTGTCCAAATTAAGCCGCAAGCGACTTTTGGCCATTAATTACTGGCATCAAACTGTCAGTAAGAACGCCACCACTTACCTGATGTTTCTGCTGCATTATGGGAGACGTAGGCTGAACAGTCACGTGAGTCACGACCATCTTTAAAAACCACAAGCACGCACGCACTTTGTGAACTGCCTCTTTCCCGTGACCAAGGCGCAGGTGCCGAAACATGTAGGGGTATGGGAGGCATTGTGCTGGTTTTCCCTGAATAAAAGGACTGCTGCTCCTGGATACGGGCCTCTGCCATATATATATATATATGCAGGTGGCCTGGGCGGATGACAACACGGATTGAACCAATAAGGCCGTAAGTTGGACAAGATACATAGACAATTTATTTACTGTCTATAGGGGCACTGAACAATCTGCCAGGGCATACATACAGGTCCTCAACAAGAACAACTTGAACCTTAAATTTTCTGGGGAAATTAGCCGAAGTCCGGTGAATTTCCTAGACCTGAAGGTTTTCCCTGCGGATGGCAGACTGTGCACTTTGTTGCACAGGAAACCAACCGCAGGGAATTCCATTTTACACGCTAAGAGTTGCCACCCAAAAACTACTGTGGGTAGCATACCATATGGCGAACTCTTACGTATTAAGAGAAATTGCACCAGGGAATGTGACTTTCAGACTGCAGGGAATGAATGTATCAAAAGGTTTGAGTACAGAGGATATAGTAAGGAAATTCTTGATTCGGCTAAATCCAAAGTGGATAAGATCAAAAGGGAAGATCTGATAGTATCAAGTGAACCTTATAACAACACTGTACACCAGAAGCAGACCCCTGACAAAAAACGTAAGGGAGACACTTTGAGAATGATAACAAATTACTCAAGTGAGGCCATGCACATTAGGCGGATCCTAACCACTAATTGGCATATATTGAAATCGAACCCTGTGATAGGCAAGGATTTACAGAGGGCGCCACTCATTACCTTTAGAAGAGCTAGATCCCTACATAATAGTCTGCTACAAAGCCATTGTGAGAAGGAGAATAGAACTGCTCCATTTGGCAAGCTAGCTGGGTTCTATCCATGCCTTAAATTCAGGGCTTGTAAATCCAGTCATAAGGTGTTACATTATCAGATTCCAGGCATCAAGGAACCGATTAAGATCAAGAGCCTGATGAATTGCAACACAAGCCACACGGTATACTGTCTGGTATGTCCGTGTGGCCTGCGTTACATTGGAAGTACGATCCACCCCACAAAAATCAGAATTCTTGAACATCTCAGGGCCATACAGAACAAAGATCCCACGTATCCTGTGGCAAGGCATTTTGAGATGTTTCATGAAAGAAACAGAGACCTTCTACGCTTTTTCTGTATGGACCAAGTGCCCCCTGATGTTAGAGGTGGTAACAGACAGTTACGCAGATTAGAGTCAAGGCACATTATTGAGAATCAGATCAAAAGGCCAGGTGGTTTGAACAGTGGTGAAGAAATGGCTGTACACTTATAATGTGCCCCCATTACCCCTCTTCTGTAACCTACCCCAACCTGGATAGAAGTTATGATAAAGGGTACAATGTTTGTATTTGCTCTTGGAGTCTAATGTGTATAGTCTGTTGTTCCTGTAAAGAAAAAACACACATATAGAGCTACTGCTCTTTTTTGCCCATTTAGGGACTAATTAGTACTTGGAACTTAAAATGTTAGCCCATACAGGGCATTATGTTTCTTTTGTTGTAAATTGTATTTACCATGTCAACTGTTAACTTAGCAGATATATGCTATGAATTATTTTACTTTAATGCACACAACTTGCATGTTTAGTAATGGCTGACACCTTAGTGAACCTTGTTTGGTGTCCTTTGTTTATGTTTGTGGCCAAAAGGTATGTGGTGTTTGTTTTAAATATTGGCCACATTACAGCGCCGATCCATATTGAAAAAGGCAGCAAGCCGAAACGCGTCTTTGAGATGCATGTGTAACCTGTATTAAATCTATGGTTACAGCGTTCCTGCGAGTGCTTTGCATTTATTGTGCGATTGAGCTTTGGGTTGAATTCCACGCGGAGTCTGTCCCCGCGTTTTACAGCACCCAGTCGAGAGTGAAGGGAGAAATGGCGGACATGTGAGCTGAGAATATATATATATATATATATATATATATATGTATATATATATATATTTATATATATATATATGTGTGTCTTCACTGAAAAAAGGTATACAGCCTTTACAACGAAACTTTTACAACGAACTACCATTACAACGCAACTTTTACAACGCAAACCATTACAACGCATAGCGCTGGGGGGCGCTCTAGGATAGGGAATAGGTTTAATGTACTATCCAACACCTTCCCTACTATCCACGGGGACTGGAGTTGGAATAGTAAATTAAACTATTCACTATCCAGCGCCCAAAAGCATTATGCGTTGTAATGGTATGCGTTGTAAAACTTGTGATGTAAAGGTAGGCGTGGTAAAAGTATGCGTTGTAACGTCATACATCCCTGAAAAAACCATAGGTTTCAGGGAAGTTATACTTAGTTGGACATTTCACTCATACAAAACCATATAAATTCCACCGTTATAGTTAGTTCTGCTAACTACAACTTGTGCGCCCAAAATGCACTGCTGATGATGTCACATATTACATCCTTCATGACATGGTCAGTGACATCACTGGTGACATCTCAAATGACATCACCTATGACATCATCCAGTGAATGTGGTTTAGTTTGAAATTTAAATATGTATTATATATATACCAATCTGTATTGAAAATTGAGTGGATATATAACTGCCTGGATGGAGGATTTAGTAGCTGTCTGACTGTCTGTTTAAGCGAGTAATTAAAAGTGTCTCACTTAATAAATGGATTAGTAACTAAACTATGTGAATTTGTGCATCACTGTCTCTGTTGTTGTATAACATGCTGCATCAGTTGGTCACTAACTACATGAGTGTGTATATTAGTTATTGATTAGTTGGGTGAGTATTTGTATGGGACACTGAGTTTGTGTGTGGTTGGATGGGGTGTGTGTAACTCTATGCATAGATGTGTGAATGGTTGATTGACTAGTTTAAGAGTGCATGTGGAAACATTTGTTTGGGTGACTGAGTGTATTTATTTGTGTGTTTGTGAGCGAATATATGTTTTAGTTGTACATCTTCAACAAAGTTAAAAAAATAAAAGGCATTGTATGTGAGAGTTGGTGTATATAAATAAGTATATGTAAGAGTCAGTGATTCTGAGAGTAACTATATGAATGAATGTATAATTGTAATGGTGATTGTTTATCATATTAACGATGAGTTACTATGTGTTTGAATAAATCAGGTGTTGTGTGTATAATTGTGAAAGTGAGTAAATGTAAGTGTGATTTATTTTTTACATGAGTGAGTAGGATGACTGCATGACCGACTAAGATGACTACTCATGTGTCAATGTCTATATATGTGTATAAGTGCATTTGATAGTGTTCTATTAATTAGTGACTGCATGTATAAGTGATTCTGTTGTTGAATGGGTAGTTGTGTGTGTAGACTTAGGAATCAGTGAGTGGGTGTGTAATAACTGGTATTCAAAAATGGTACTCTGTATTTTACAGTGAGTGATGAAAGGTTATACTAGTGTATGATGAGGTGTATCAGATTGTCACATGGATGATGTCATCAGTGATGTCATTTGAGATGTCATCAGTGATGTCATCAATGATGTCACTGCCCATGTCATGAATGATGTAATATGTGACATCATCAGCAGTGCATTGCGGGCACGCGAGTTATAGTCAGCAGAACTAACTATTACGGAGGAATTTCTATGGTTTTGTATGAGTGAAATGTCCAGCTAACTATAAAGTCCCTGAAACTTATGGTTTTTTAAATGCTAATTTCTAACTATAACGTCTCTGAAACCTATGATTTTTTTCAGTGAATTTCAAAGCTTTTTTAAATGCTAATTTCTAACTAAAGTCTTTGAAACCTATGTTTTTTTCAGTGAATTTCAAAGCTTTTTTTAATGCTAATTTCTAACTATAACATCTCTGAAACCTATGGTTTTTTCAGTGAATTTCAAAGGTTTTTTAAATGCTAATTTTTAAGTGTAATAGTAGTTATACCTATTTTTTGTACAGATTTTCTACAGTTTTTTAACTGTTTATTTATAAATATTTTATTCATTAAATAACATTATATATTTTCCTGAAAATTCCGCCAATTTTGTTTTTGTTCAAACTGAAATATTGTTTAATATTTTTTATTTATTTTTTTAATATATTTATATTATTTTCTTTAAAATGTTTTTTTTTCCAAATTTTTTTCAGAGTCGCACACCCAAAGCATACACATCACGGTTGGTGTGCGGATTCTAGCCGCCATTTTAGAAAAGTCATGAAGGATCTGCGTACGGTGTGCGGCGGCTGCGTGTTTTTCAGTTACATCATATACATTTAATATTATGTGATTTGAGCGATTGGTATGCGACCCGTCCGCGACTCCTGCTCCCATGCATTCATGACACATGCGCATTACAGTACGTGACGCTTGCGCGGTGGCGGGTTCCGCGTGACGACATATACGTGCTGGGGCGCACTAAGTGTGCGACTCCCGCAAATTTTTTTAATGTTCAAAAATTATATGTATGTGTCTTTAATATACATATTAGGGCAAGATATTATCTAAGATATTCATAAAAATAATATATTTGTACTTATAATGAACATTATTTGTAAATATATTTTTGCAAAGTCGCGTTGGGTGCGTGCTTCGTGAGCGCAGAGTGCGCGGATCCAAAGTGACCTACACAAAAAGAGATTTCATTGGTTTATATCATTTCCCACTGTAACTATTGAAGGACCCCACCCATTTTAATCATTCTTGTTGGAGCATCTTTAGAGAGACATCTCTTTTTCTAAAATAACCCTTTTTGCTTGTTTTTTTTTGTGTTTTTCAAAAAAGATCAAACAAAATGGCATCTGGACAATAATAATAATAATCCACATTTGTAAAGCGCACAATCACCCGTAAGGGTCTCTAGGCGCTGGGGGCCGTCGGGAAGATTAAGCAAGCTATTGCCCAGAGTCACATGGTGCTGGGCTAATCTGCTGCTGGAGCCGGGGATCGAACCGTGATCCCCAGATTCCGGAGTCAGTCGCCCTGGCCGCGGCGCCACACCTCTTCACCTCTTGCAGCAGCAGCAGCAGGAGGAAGTACCTTCTGAAGAAGAATTCTTCCAGGAGGCACCACGTCCACAGAGGCCAGAATCTGTTGCGTGCAAATTCTTCAATTTTCCACCTGGAGAAAAGAAAGTAAATGCGAGAAAGGTGACGTGCAAAATTTGTGACCGAGTCCTGTCAAGAGGCAGTGAAAAAAAATACTCTTGTGGCACTGCTTCTATGTACAAGCATCTCCGGACCACACATCCTCTCAATCTTGCTCATGTGGAAATGAGGTGAGCTGCTTTGAACCGCTCACCTGCTGTGGCAAGTACGTCTGGAGCGTCCTCAGGAACACCTACAATGGACATTAGGCCAGAATCGCCTTTCTCGAGCAACACTGCGTGAAGTGTAAGAAACTTATATGCTTCGGTCAGCAGTCGGTGGATGCAGTTTGTGCTGCGCAACGCAACGCAACCATCATTGTTAATTTGTTTGTTTTCAGAATGATAAGTAATTCCAAAAGTTTCCTGTTTTATTCGTTCTTTTTTTGTTCATGTTTTTGAAAACCACCCAAAAAAATACAAAAGAAAAAGAAGAAAAAAAAAGGTCTTATCAGAACTACCATATCTGGTTAAAGAAAGAACTATAATTGCAAGGGGAATGTTTGAAAGTTTGGTTGAATATATATATACAGTATGATTGACTGAAATAATGCATTAGTAGTGTAGGGTGAATTGATAGGTGAAGATTTATGAGGAAGTACTGCAGCGTGACACTGCAAGCTCTTTAGCTGCACTGCACTGTGGCACTTCTGAAGCACAGGGATGTGACATATGTACATGAATATGTTGCAACTCTGTGCTTTCCTCTGCACTGCGGTACATAAAGAGAGGGGTCCCAGTGCATAGTATGTAGTCCAAACAGGAAAAACGAATATATACATATATACAAATACACAAGAGGATGTATTTAGTGAGCATACTTCTATTTAATCGCGTTTGGAGAAGTAGTGCATCATATTCATTACATTTCATATGAAAAAACATTAGTGCCCCAGGGAGTGAGAAAGTTGGATAAGGTGCATGTGAAAAGGAAATATGCGCAGGATATTTACAAGTAAAAAAGGCTGGTCGTCAACTTCACGACGATTATGCCTTAATGGCTTCAACGTAGAGCCAGTTGCGAGAGGAACAACCAATGTTCTAAACACACTTAGGCAAAACCATGCTCAATGCGCTTCTATAAATGTCCTCAATGTGGATGGCGCAGGCTGGTAGGGGGAAAGGTTGTCGATGTTTCGACCCCAAACATGGCGTTAGGTATTGTGGAAAGTTAAAACGGGTTCTTCATCAGGACAGTGGTGGTGTGGGGGGCGGCAGGGTAACCTAAAACAATGAAATATGATGAGTGATCAAACAATTGTTTTAAAAAACAGCCAGGTGAATTATAATGCAGGGAATGCCGTAAGGCAATTACCGTGGAGAAAAAATCAATAGGTTGGGACGTCCGGCTCAAATTCAGGGAGAGTCAAAGTGAATCTGCAAAATATTAAGAGAAACAGGGGGCCATTGTAAGCTCCAGATACATTATATTTAAAGAGATAACTCGTATTTGGGCTTGTATTAGTGTTAGCAAAAATGCACTTACACTCAGTGCAGAGTCGAGATCAAGAAGGTACAGTTCATGTTACCAAAAGACCGGGGCTGCCACATAGGTCAGTCGTTACTGGGAAATAAATAAAAACACAGAGGGAGCAACATTAAAATCAGATTGAAGATTAAATGGTATGGAAATATGTGTTGCTGTGACCATGAGCACTCACTTGTGGTCAAAGTGTAGCCATGCAATCAGAGACGGGATGGGGACATCAAAAGGCGCCACAGCCGCGGTCGGCGATGTCTGCAACGATAAAGGAGGCATGGAACATTAAGTGCGCGGTATGTGTGGCAATAGAAAAAATGCCTACCGCACTGTGCCGGTCAGTGTATTACGGTAGGGAGACACATACCTGTGAATCCGGCCGCCTGCAATCAATGGAGGGGTCCTATGGTGTGCCAAACGAATCTGCAAACACGCAAAAGGTGAGCCGCGATAGTTTTTAAGACGCACGCTGTGCGCGTGTACGATTTCTAATGCATAATGCGTGTCTAGTCGGTAGTGAGACAAAATATCGAAATTAAAATATCGATATACAATAATATCGATGTTTTAATTTCGATGGTATAGAATATCGATGTCCAAAATATCGACAGACAGAATATCGTTTTTTTAAGGTATGTTACAAATATCGAAATTTACTAATATCGAAATTTTGTTCATTGTTATGTATTTTATTATGTTGTTTATAAGTTTGTGAAATATGTTTTGTAATGTATGTTTGAAAATTAGTATATTTGTTTACATTTTGCGTTTTAGTATCAGAGCGGGTTGTGGGTTTATAGGGGAATAGGGTGGGAAGTAATTTAATAATAATTAATTAATTAATATATTTTTGTAAATATTTTTAATTATTAATTAATTGGTAATTGATTAATATTAATTAGTTAATTACATTAATTAGAGTTAATGTTTTAATATATATACATTTTTGTTATTGTTAATTAATTAATTGGTAAATAAATAATATTAATTAGTAAATTAACTTAATTAGAGTTAATGTGCTAATATATATAATTTTTTGTTATTGTTAATTAATAATTAATTGGTAATTAACTAATATTAATTATTTAATTAAATTAATTAGCGTTAATGTGCTAATATATTTAATGTTTTTGGTATTGTTAATTAATAATTAATTGCTAATTAGTAATTATTAAGTGATTAAATGATGTAATTTATTTATGTGTAGTGGGTTGTGTGTTTATAGGGGTATAGGGTGTGATATAATTAAATGTAAATAATTAAAGAGATTGTATTTATTTTTTGGTATTTATTGTTAATTAATTAGTAATTAATATGTGTTAATTAGTTCATTTATAATTACATCAATTTAGTAATATTAATTGTTATTAATTGATTAATAGAAATGTATATTAATTGTGTTTTTTTGTATGTTTAGTGTGTTGTGTGTTAAAGAGGGAGTAGTGTGGGAAGTAATTTTTACCCCCATGCTATCCAATGCTTTCCCTACTGTTGCACCCTCTGGAGTGGGAATAGTAATTTAAACCCTACGCTATCCAACGCTTTCCCTACTGTTGCACTCTCTGGAGTGGGAATAGTAAATGTTACCCCTACGCTATCCAACACTTTCCCTACTGTTGCACCCTCTGGAGTAGGAATAGTTATTTAAACCCCTACGCTATCCAACGCTTTCCCTACTGTTGCAGCCTCTGGAGTGGCAATAGTAATTTTTACCCCTACGCTATCCAATGCTTTCCCTACTGTTGCAGCCTCTGGAGTGGCAATAGTAATTTTTACCCCTACGCTATCCAATGCATTCCCTACTGTTGCACCCTCTGGAGTGGGAATAGTCATTTTTACCCCTACGCTATCCAACGCTTTCCCTACTGTTGCACTCTCTGGAGTGGGAATAGTAATTTTTACCCCTATGCTATCCAACGCTTTCCCTACTGTTGAACCCTCTGGAGTAGGAATAGTTATTTAAACCCCTACGCTATCCAACGCTTTCCCTACTGTTGCACCCTCTGGAGTGGGAATAGTAATTTTTACCCCTACGCTATCCAACGCTTTCCCTACTGTTGCACCCTCTGGAGTGGGAATAGTCATTTTTACCCCTACGCTATCCAACGCTTTCCCTACTGTTGCACTCTCTGGAGAGGGAATAGTAAATTTTAACCCTATGCTATCCAACGCGTTCCCTACTGTTGCACCCTCTGGAGTGGGAATAGTAAATTTTACCCCTACGCTATCCAACGCTTTCCCTACTGTTGCACCATCTGGAGTAGGAATATTTATTTAAACCCCTACGCTATCCAACGCTTTCCCTACTGTTGCACCCTCTGGAGTGGGGATAGTAATTTCTACCCTACGCTATCCAACGCTTTCCCTACTGTTGCACTCTCTGGAGTGGGAATAGTAAATTTTACCCCTACGCTATCCAACGCTTTCCCTACTGTTGCACCCTCTGGAGTAGGAATAGTTATTTAAACCCCTACGCTATCCAACGCTTTCCCTACTGTTGCACCCTCTGGAGTGGGAATAGTAATTTTTACCCCTACGCTATCCAACGCTTTCCCTACTGTTGCACCCTCTGGAATGGGAATAGTAATTTTTACCCCTACGCTATCCAATGCTTTCCCTACTGTTGCACTCTCTGGAGTGGGAATAGTAAATTTTACCCCTATGCTATCCAACGCTTTCCCTACTGTTGCACACTCTGGAGTGGGAATAGTAATTTTTACCCCTACGCTATCCAACTCTTTCCCTACTGTTGCACCCTCTGGAGTGGGAATAGTTATTTAAACCCCTACGCTATCCAACGCTTTCCCTACTGTTGCACCTTCTGGAGTGGGAATAGTAATTTTTACCCCTACGCTATCCAAGGCTTTCCCTACTGTTGCACCCTCTGGAGTAGGAATAGTTATTTAAACCCCTACGCTATCCAACGCTTTCCCTACTGTTGCACCCTCTGGAGTGGGAATAGTAATTTTTACCCCTACGCTATCCAACGCTTTCCCTACTGTTGCACCCTCTGGAGTGGGAATAGTAATTTTTACCCCTACGCTATCCAAGGCTTTCCCTACTGTTACACCCTCTGGAGTGGGAATAGTAATTTTTACCCCTACGCTATCCAACGCTTTCCCTACTGTTGCACTCTCTGGAGTGGGAATAGTAATTTTTACCCCTATGCTATCCAACGCTTTCCCTACTGTTGCACCCTCTGGAGTAGGAATAGTTATTTAAACCCCTACGCTATCCAACGCTTTCCCTACTGTTGCAACCTCTGGAGTGGGAATAGTAATTTTTACCCCTAAGCTATCCAACGCTTTCCCTACTGTTGCACTCTCTGGAGTGGGAATAGTCATTTTTACCCCTACGCTATCCAACGCTTTCCCTACTGTTGCACTCTCTGGAGTGGGAATAGTACATTTTACCCCTATGCTATCCAACGCTTTCCCTACTGTTGCACCCTCTGGAGTGGGAATAGTAATTTTTACCCTACGCTATCCAACGCTTTCCCTACTGTTGCACTCTCTGGAGTGGGAATAGTAAATTTTACCCCTACGCTATCCAACGCTTTCCCCACTGTTGCACCCTCTGGAGTAGGAATAGTTATTTAAACCCCTACGCTATCCAACGCTTTCCCTACTGTTGCACCCTCTGGAGTGGGTATAGTAATTTTTACCCCTACGCTATCCAACGCTTTCTCTACTGTTGCACCCTCTGGAGTGGGAATAGTCATTTTTACCCCTACGCTATCCAACGCTTTCCCTACTGTTGCACTCTCTGGAGTGGGAATAGTAAATTTTACCCCTATGCTATCCAACGCTTTCCCTACTGTTGCACCCTCTGGAGTGGGAATAGTAATTTATACCCCTACGCTATCCAACTCTTTCCCTACTGTTGCACCCTCTGGAGTGGGAATAGTTATTTAAACCCCTACGCTATCCAACACTTTCCCTACTGTTGCACCCTCTGGAGTGGGAATAGTAATTTTTACCCCTACGCTATCCAACGCTTTCCCTACTGTTGCACCCTCTGGAGTAGGAATAGTTATTTAAACGCCTATGCTATCCAACGCTTTCCCTACTGTTGCACCCTCTGGAGTGGGAATAGTAATTTTTACCCCTACGCTATCCAACGCTTTCCCTACTGTTGCACCCTCTGGAGTGGGAATAGTAATTTTTACCCCTACGCTATCCAACGCGTTCCCTACTGTTACACCCTCTGGAGTGGGAATAGTAATTTTTACCCCTACGCTATCCAATGCTTTCCCTACTGTTGCACTCTCTGGAGTGGGAATAGTAATTTTTACCCCTATGCTATCCAACGCTTTCCCTACTGTTGCACCCTCTGGAGTGGGAATAGTAATTTTTACCCCTACGCTATCCAACTCTTTCCCTACTGTTGCACCCTCTGGAGTGGGAATAGTAATTTTTACCTCTACGCTATCCAACGCTTTCTCTACTGTTGCACCTTCTGGAGTGGGAATAGTAATTTTTACCCCTACTCTATCCAACGCTTTCCCTACTGTTGCACCCTCTGGAGTAGGAATAGTTATTTGAACCCCTACGCTATCCAACGCTTTCCCTACTGTTGCATCCTCTGGAGTGGGAATAGTAATTTTTACCCCTACGCTATCCAACGCTTTCCCTACTGTTGCACCCTCTGGAGTGGGAATAGTAATTTTTTTCCCTACGCTATCCAACGCTTTCCCTACTGTTGCACCCTCTGGAGTGGGAATAGTAATTTTTACCCCTACGCTATCCACTCTTTCCCTACTGTTGCACCCTCTGGAGTGGGAATAGTAATTTAAACCCCTACGCTACCCAATGCTTTCCCTACTGTTGCACCCTCTGGAGTGGGAATAGTAATTTTTACCCCTACGCTACCCAACGTTTTCCCTACTGTTGCACCCTCTGGAGTGGGATTAGTCATTTAAACCCCTACGCTATCCAACGCTTTCCCTACTGTTGCACCCTCTGGAGTGGGAATAGTAATTTTTACCCCTACGCTATCCAACAATTTTCCTACTGTTGCAATATGTGGAGTACGTATATATATTAATTTATATGTAGAGTTTTTAATTTATTTTAAAAGTATATGTATTAGTTATAATTTTTTAAATATGTTTTAATGTTTTTATTTAATATTTGTAAAATTATATGTATTTTAAAAATATTTTTACATTATTATTAATACATTTAAAAAAACGATATTTTTAATTTCGATATTTTTGTACTACGATATTAAATTTTCGATATTTTTGTACTTACCTTTATGAAGATAAAACTCCGATATTTTTGACTTCGATATTTTTGTGTCAATATTTTTGTATGTAGATATTCTGTCTGTCGATATTATGTCATAGATTCGTGTGTAGTCATAGTATAAAGACTCCACGGGCCATGATGGATAGAGATAGTGTGAAGAACGTGCCCCATGCAACTGTCATTGAATTGATATAATATTTGTGGCGCGCATCTCTCGTGCATGAGGATGAACGCGCCATATCTATTCTCATATGGATAAACCCATCAATGGCTTATTGTCTATGTTGTAGTGTCACAGTTCGGATTATGAACATGTTAGATGTGGTTCACTGGTAAAAAGGGGGGCGCGCACCTCTCGAACATGAGGGTGAAGGTGTCCGTAGTGTACAGAATTGATAGTGCCCATTGTGCCCCTCAATAAAAGTACATCAAATCTAGTGGGAGTCACTGTGGACTGAGGAGCACAATATTCTTTGTTTTATGCCTAGGTTTAGACAAGTACCTCTCTGACACAAGGGTAAAATTGTCTGACACCCTGAGCATATTGGTGTTGATCACAGAAAGTGAAACAGTGTCAGACTAATGGTTAACTGAGAAAACAAAATGGATCTATATATGGGAATGCGCTTGCTATCTAGATAATGCTGCTAATTGGGCATGGCTCCTGTCCAGTTCATTGAGTCCATTATTAATGGAGTCAAAGAAAGACACCAATTAGATTCTCGAACGTTCAAGATCATACTCATGTCACCACCTCTTGGTCCCAGAGTAACTTTTTCAAGGACAATCCATTTCAGAGTGTCGGGAGTATGCCCCAGCCTCTTGCAGTGTTCCACCAGTGGAGCACCTGGAACTTCGCAGCGTAGTCGACTACAGCGCTGCATTATTCTTGTTCTTGTTTTTACTTTTTGCTGAGTCTGACCTACATATATCAGGTCACATGGACATTGAATCACGTATATAACGTTCTTGGTATTGCAATTTGTGTAGGATTTCAGAACAATTTTCCGTTGGTTATGTGTGAACTCTTTGGACCGTATCGTAGCTGTGCAGGCTTTGCAAGATCCACATCTGTGATGTCCTAGAATAGGAGGAAGGTTCCGCATGGATAGCACAGTGGCTGGTTCTGGTGGATCGAGGAAAGAGTGGACTACCTGGTCTCTGATATTCTTCGCTCTTCTGTATGAGTGGAGGGGAAGTGCATTCTGCTCAATGTCATCCGATATGAGGGCCCAATATTTGTTTATAATCTTTTTGATGGCATTACTTTTGGTAGAGAAGGTTGTCACACAGATCATCCTCTCGCAGGTTGAATCACCAAACTGCAGCCATGCGGTGACACAGGCACCCTTGCATCATGCTGCAAGGATGTCTGTGTCATGCGGAGAATGTTTTTGTGCAGGAATGGACACCTTCCTGCACAAAAACAATCAGTAAAGGCATTTTCCTCTTTCAATGTATGCTGTGGAATGCAGCATGCATAGAAAGATTTAAAAATAAGGAGAAATGAAAAAAAATTCTCCTGGTTGCACCTTGCTACACCAACTCTAGGATGGCGCAGCATTCACACACAGCTCCAGATTTACGATTTCTCATAAATCTGGAGATGTGTCTTGTTCTATGGGTGTTGCGTTGGAACACCCACAGCAACACCTATGGAACGCCCCTTCAACGTTGTTGATCTCGCCTCTCTCAGAACTGATGTCTCACTCCTCACTAAAGCCCACCCCTCTACCCAGCCTCACACATTGGTCCCTTCGCTTATCTCTAGCCCCCTATCATTACACACCAACTCCTCTATTCCTAATCCCCGCAAGAACTACCCTCCTCGCACTGATGGTATTACCAACACCAACGCGTCTCCTTGCGATTACTTCTACACCAGCACTCCACCTTGCCCTAACCTCCCTCTTAACCCTAATACCTCATCCACACCCACTGAACTCTGCAAAATCGCCCGTGCCCTCAGTCCCAACACTTCCCACCCTCTACCTCATGACTCACACCCTCTACCCATGGAAACCGACTCCCTTAATAGCTCTTTGGCATCTCCCCAAGAATCTCACCCTTCTACTCCCCCTAGCCTTCAGTCCGCTATCCCTGTTCTCCTGGGTACTTGCAGACTACCCCTTCTTCCCACATCACCTAGACTCCCACAACAACTAAAACCTGTACCCCCTTGCCCCATCCCAATTACCCGACCCCACCCACCTGTCATGCTTGCTGATTAACTGCCGATCCGCCTCCTGCCACGCAACTGAGATAGCAGAAACTATTCTCAGTGAAAACATTGACATAGCATTCCTTACCGAAACCTGGCTTAACCCCCATTCCACGCCTATTCTAGACTTGCTTACTCCCCCTGATTATCTTATCATTAAAAAAGATAGAAGTGAACAAATAGGAGGTGGCCTTGCCATAATCTTCAGAGATAATCTTAATATATCGCTTGTCCAATTACAAAACCCATCCACATTTGAATACCTCTGCGCTGATATCAATACCCCAGGCTTCCCTACGATTAGACTTCACACTATCTACACCCCCCCTATCTCCTTTACTGAAGAGATGGCTGATCTTATCACGCTAGCGTCACTATCCCACTCTAAAAACATCTTTCTAGGAGACTACAGCATCCATTGGAATAAAAATGACGACCCTGCGGTCATCCGGTTTATAGATATCATGGACATTACCGACCTGATCCAACTATGCCAATCCCCAACCCACACCAAAGGTGCCACTCATGATGCTATCCGGACTAACAAGGATCTCGCCTCCCTCTCTAAGATCCTTCCTGTAGACTGGTCCGACCATCACCTTATCCTCTTCAAATTAAATGGTCCCAGTATATACCCGACCCCCACAGGCAATTTACCGATGAAACCTACTCGTAAACTTCACCTCATTCCACCGGGAGAATTGGAATCCACCATTAACTCTCGCTTACTATTCCCCCCTCTCTCACATAGCACCAACGACCTTACAGACCACTACAACAATTCGATTTGTGATGCCCTGGATCAAATTGTCCCTATTAAACACAAACAAGAAAAAAACATCCCACCAAAATCAGACCTTAACATGGAAAGACGGGCACTAAGGCATTCAGAACGTACCTGGCGGAATCATCCCACCACTGACAATTTGGTGCTTCTGAGAAAGCCGTTCCAGTCAGGCTTCAGAAAAGGATGCAGTACTGAAACGGCCATGCTCAATATTTCTGATGACATTCACCGCTCTCTGGACAGAGGTGAATCCTCTCTGCTAATCCTCCTTGACCTTTCGGCAGCATTCGATACTGTACACCATCCCACCCTCCTTAACACCCCTAAAATTCGATTTGGTTTTGAAGGCACCGTACTCGATTGGTTCTCCTCGTTCCTTCAAAACAGATCCCAAAAAATTAAGCTCAGTCAATGCCTCTCCAAACCCCAATCGGTCTCACTTGGCATTCCCCAAGGCTCTATCCTCTCCCACACAATTCAACCTATTCATGGAACCACTCACCCTCATTCTCAAAGATGCCAAAATATCCTACCACCTCTATGCCGACGACACCTAACTCTACTACAAGATCAAATCCCACAATGACATCCTTTACCTTAACGACACATTGAGTAAAGTCCAAGCATGGTTCCACCTCAACCACCTCAAACTGAACCCTAAGAAAATTGAAATCATCCTATTCAGTCCCAAGAGCAACTCCCTCCCTATTCAACTCTGGATCAATGATATCACAGCTCTCAACTGCCCCCTCTCCACCTCAAACTCTGTCAAATCCCTAGGCATCAGTATTGATCTAAACCTGAACCTCATCCCACACATTAAAAATGCTAGCAAAAGTGTCCTTTTCACCCTTCATCACCTCAAAAAACTAAAACCTTTTATCCCTGCCGATGACTTCAGAATCATTGTCCAATCTCTTGTCCTGTCTAAAATTGATTATGGTAACGCAGCACTCGCCGGCACTCCTAAAATACACCTGGCACCGATTAAATGTGTTCTCAACCTCGCTGCCAGACTTATCTCCGACTGTAAAAAATTCGACCACATCTCTCCTGTCCTTAAAAACCTCAACTGGCTCCCAATCGAAGGTAAATCCACATGCAAAATTGCATGTATTACGTACAAAGCTCTTCACCTTAACACCCCCTCTTATCTGGCTGACAAACTACAAAAAGCTGGATGCTCTACGTCCCTTAGGAGCACGAACTTCCTGGTCCTAATCCCGCCCAAACTCAAATGCAAAAAAGCCCATTCCCGAGCATTCTCGGGTAATGCCCCTACGATCTGGAACTCTCTCCCCAAAGATCTCCGTTGCAACCCCTCCTACCCTCTCTTCAAAAAAAGGCTCAAATCCCTTCTTCTCGACAAAGTCACCTAAAGTCTCTGTAAAGTGTCTGATTCGAATGCTGCCCGACTCCTACCCCCCTGCTTTTCCCATCACCTCTCCCCTTTCCTCGCCTCTCTAACCTCCTCTCCGCCTGTTTCTCACCCCCTTTTTCTCCTACTCTCTATACCTTCCACCTTCTTTTTATTCTCCCTGCCTTCCCTCCCCACTCTTATCCTCCTTGATTATTAGCACGCGGCTATGCCGTCATACCTGGCTACCTCCTTTCCATGTGAATGTTATGTTTTGAATTTTCATGATTAATGCACATTGTTATCTATTTCGTGTATGTATATCGATCTTGTAAAGCGCTCTGATACCCTCGGGTCCAGTAGCGCTATATAAAACTCTCGAAATAAATAAAATAAATAAATAAATAAAGTTCTATGTATGAAGGAGTCGTATTAACAAGGAGAGGAAAAACCCCGCAGGGTGGCTTTTCCCCTCCTTGTAAATATGAAGGAGTGCCTGGAACCATCACTACGTTACAAAAAGTGACGTACTGGTGGCGCAGGGTGCTTGTAAATGTGCCCCATAAGTGCTTAGATATTGGCAGACTGATACAATAAGAACATAGTGCTGGATGGGTGATTGAAGAATTGCATGAGACTGACAGGAGGTATCCTACGCTGCATGGGTACTACTTCAGTATTTAATGGAGTGGACCAATAGTATGTATCTGCTTAGAGATTTGTAGGGATTATGCACAGAATATTTTATGTGTACTTGTGTTGGTGCCTAGGTCATTTTATAAGAATACCACTAGTAACTGGAATGATGACAGTGCTGCAAACAGAGTGAACATTTAATATATAAGTGCTTACATATTGGTGGAGTGATAGGATAAGTAGATAGTGGTAGATAAGTGATTAAAGAAGTGCAATGGACCGACTGGATGATTCCTACACTGCATGAGTACTAACTGGGTATTTAGAAGAGTGTATCAATAGTATGTAGTTAGTTAGAGGTCTCCTTGGATAGTGGACAACATATTATAGCTGTACTTGTATTAGTAGCTAGGCCATTCCATAAGTTCATGACTAGTAACTAGAATAATTACAGTTTTACAAACAGATTGTATAGTGAATTTATAAGTGCTTAGGTATTGGTGGAGTAATAGGATAAGTAGATAGTGCTGTATGGGTGATTGGAGAAATGCATGGGACAGGAGGATTCCTACACTGCCTAGGTACTAACTGGGTATATTTAGAAGAGCGTATCAATAGTTTGTAGCTGGTTAGAGGTGTGCATGCATGGTGTACAAAATATTGTACCTGCACTTGTGTTAGTGACTACGCCATTCCTTAACTATACAACTAATAACTGGAGTAATCTCAGTGTTGTAAAGAAAGTGTGTGCTTAATTTATAAGTGCTTAGGTATTGGTGGAGTGATAGGATACGTAGATAGTGCTGGATGGTTGAATGGAGAAGTGCATGCGACAGACAGAAGGATTCCAAGACTGCATAGGTACTAACTGAGTATTTAAAAGACTGTATCAATACTATGTAGCTGATTAGAGTTCTGCATGCACAGTGCACAGACTATTGTAGCTGTAATAGTTTTACTAGCTAGGCCATTTCTTAGGTACATGACTAGTAACTAGAATAATTTCAGTGCTGCAAAGAGAGTACATGTTGAATTTATAAGTGCTTGGGTATTGAGGAGTGATAAGATACGTAGATAGTACTGGATGGGTGATTGGAGAAGTGCATGGGACAAACAGGAGGATTCCTAGGTGGCATGGGTAGTACTTTACTAAGTAGCTGGATAGAGGTTTATATATATAGTGCACAGCTGAATGTAGTTGTGCATTGATAGGGTTTTGATTACTTAATTTTACCTTGACAGTAGTACATAACAAAAAATGCTAAACTGTTTTTTCAGTTATTCTAAGTGGTTCAGTATTGGTGGAGTAATAGGATAAGTAGCTAGTGCGGGATGGGTGATTGGAGAAATGCATGGGACAGACAAGAGTATTCCTACACTGCATAGGTACTAACTGGACATTTAGAAGAGTGTATCAATAGTGTGCAGCTGGCTAAAGGTCTGCATGCATAGTCTACAAAATATTTTACCTGCACTTGTATGAGTGACTAGGCCATTCTTTAAGTATATGACTAATAACTGGAGTAATTTCAGTGCTGCAAAGAGAGTGCATGCTCAATTTATACATGCTTAGGTATTGGTGAAGTGATAGGATACATACATAGTGCTGGATGGGTGAATGGAAAAGTGCATGGGACAGACAGAAGGATTCCTAGACTGCATAGGTACTAACTGAGTATTAAAAAGACTATATCAATGCTGTATTGCTGATTAGAGGTCTACATGTATAGTGCACAGAATATTTTAGCTGTTCTAGTATTGGTGTGTCTATGGTTTCGAGAATGGTAGTCAGTATTATAGGGTGTGACAAAGTGCATCTGATGATCACATGGATGATGTAATCAGTGATGCCATCAGTGATATCATCAGTGATGTCACTGACCATGTCATGAGTGATGTAATATGTGACGTCATCAGCAGTGCATTGCAGGGGCGCGAGGTTATAGTTAGCACAACTAACTATAACGGCCAAATTTCTCTTGTTTTGTACGAGTGAAATGTCCAACTAACTATGACGTCCATGAAACCTGTGGTTTTTTCAGTGAATTGCTGAGGTTTTTTAAAAGCTAATTTCTAACTATAATGTCACTGAAACTTGTGGTTTTTTCAGTGAATTTTATATATATGTATTTAACCTCTTTCACTCTTACAAGGAAGGAATCAGCACTCAGGTTGTAGTTTGGAAGTATTTAACCCCTTGCCTGCTGGAGTAATTCCCCCACAGCGCGGGGGAGGGGAGGTCCGCCGCCCAGCTGTGCTCATGACGAGCTCAGCTTGTCATTACTCACAGCGGAGCTGTGCTCATGACGAGCTGAGCTTGTCACAGACCCGCCCACTCATTAATTCTCCAGCAAAGGCGGGGAATTAGCCGCGCGTAGGCGGGCCCGGCAGTTATGACGAGCTGAGCTCGTCATGAGCACAGCTCCACTGTGCCTCATGACAAGCTGAGCTCGTCATGAGCATGGGAGGGGTTAATCTGCAAAGGACGTGATCCACGCGTTTCGGCTCGTCCGAACCTGGATAACGATACAAGACATCATTGTAGCATCCTTATTTACATGTACAAATGCCTCCAGTTGCCAACATTAACAAAGGACTACATATTACTTTAATCCAAAAAGCTGGTGGCCATATTGGCCTTTTAACGATGTGAAAGTTCAGGAACTGATGCAATAAAGAAAAGAAAACAAGTGTTAATATGCAAACAATGTAATTTCAGCATATTTTGCCCTGTGACCGCCATACCTGTATGTTCGTCAATGTGACCTATTCATAATAAACATACTTAGGATTGCAAACATCAACATAAACAATGGACTACACATTACTTTAAAGTGAAAGGCTATCGGCCATATTAATCTGGGCACGTTGCGTATTATAATGGTTCTTACACGGA
This sequence comes from Lissotriton helveticus, assembly GCF_964261635.1. Taxonomy (NCBI): domain Eukaryota; kingdom Metazoa; phylum Chordata; class Amphibia; order Caudata; family Salamandridae; genus Lissotriton; species Lissotriton helveticus. Next base: position 982,265,112 of record NC_136068.1, read on the forward strand.
AAAAAAGGGGGGTGTTAATATACTCACACTATCCCTAAATAAAGTTCTAGTGATTATAGTTCTATTCCATTCACAGCTCATTTGAGATGTCATGAGTGATGTAATGAGTGATGTAACTGACCATGTCATGAATGATGTAATGTCTGAGGTCATTAGCAGTTCATTGCGGGGGCGTAAGTCATAGCCAGCTCAGGTAACTATAACTGCTGAATTTCACTGGTTGTGTATGAGTGAAACCTGAGTCTAACTATACTGTCCCTGTAATCTTTGTTTTTTTAGCAAATTTCTAGGTTTTCTTTTAACGTTAAGTAAGATGCATATCACAATGGATGGTGGGGGGTTGGAAGAAGAACCTGGTATTTTGCTGCCCTCACCCAAGCGTGCTGCTCCTGCCTTCCCTCCTCCTAGCCATCCATTGTCCAAGTCCATGTCCCTGCTCCCTTATTACAGCCCTGTGTGGCCGTTGTTCTACCACTGGCCTTCCCGCCTTCTCTGAACAATTAGCTTGCTGCCCCATCCACCTCCTCCCTATCCTCTGTCGTCTGAATCCATGGACTAGCCTCCTCCCTCCTGCCATGCATGGTCTGATGTGCTGCCTCATCCCTCCATTTAGCATGACGCACAAGTCCACTCCTCCTGCCCTCCATTGCCCAATTCTATGCCCCATCATTGACCTCCTGCTTAGCCTCTGTGCTTAGCTTGCTGCCCCTATACTCCTTTCCCCTGCCCTCTGATGTCTGAGTGCATGCCCCTGATCCATCCTTTTTGCCCACCATGTTCCATGGACCTGCCACTCCTATATACTCTGAGTGTTCTGTTGAGCTGCCACTCCCCTCCCACCTGCCTAGCATTATCAGATGCCTGTAACTTGTCCCTGCCACCTCCACCCTGCCTGTCCACATTCCATGCCCCTATCCCCTTCCTCCTGTCCTCCATGGTCCATTTTACTGCCACACCCTTCTGCCCTCCCTGGTCTGTTGTGCTGCAACTGCTCCTCCTGCCTGCCCGCATGGTCAGTTGTGAGGCCCCTTCCCCTGAACTCTTTTGTCTGTGCCCAGGTCCTGACCCTCCCTTCTACCCTCCATGGTCCTTTGTGCATGCCCCTGCACCCTCCTTCTTGTCCATCATAGCCATTGTGCTGCCACTAACCCTCCCGCTTGCCATGCATGGTCTTCTGTGCTGCCACATCCCCTCCCACCTTCCCTGTGTGGTCAACTAGCTGCCCCCTCCCCCTCCCACCTTCCCTCCATGGTCTGTGTGTATGCCATTATAGTATCACTGTTGCTCTCCATGGTGTGTCTTGCTTCTAGTGCCCATCCTGCCTGACCTCCATGGTCATCGTGCTGCTCCTGCCCTGCCCCCTTGCCCCAGCCCGCTGTTTCAATGTGCAGACCCCTATTCCCTCCCTCCTGACTTGTCTGTTCCATTGTAATGCCCCTGATCCGTCCCTCCTGCCCTTTATCATCCATTATGCTGCAGCTTTCTCTCCTGTCTGTCCATTATGGTCAGCTAGCTACCATCGCCTCTTTCCCCTCTGTTCTCTGTTGTCCATGTGCATGGTCCTGTCCCTCCCTATTGCTTTCTATTGATTGTTGTGCTGCACTCCTGTTCCGCATGCCCTGTGTGGTGTATTGTGCTACTGTAAACCCTGAGGCCTGCCCTGTAGGGTCAGTTTGGTGCACCTCTCCATGTCCCTCCTGTCCTCTGTTATCCAAGTCCATGTCCCTACCCCAATTCCTCCTGCATTCCATGATCCAATGTACCATACTTGCTAACATTTTGAACTTGGTAAGAGGGAGACTTTGAAAAAAATCTGGGGTGTTGATTTTCCCCTTTGACTTACATTGGAAAAAAGGAGATTGTAGATAGGAGACAGATCAAATGAAAAACATTTGACGTTTCCTGGCTGAATCGGGTCTGTTGGCATGTATGGTTGTACCACCACTGCCTCTTCCTTCTGCCCATAATGGTCAATTATATTGCCACATCCTCTCTTGCCAGTCCTGTATTGTTGGTTTGTTGCCCCTACCCCCCTTTCCACTGCCCTCCATAGTCTGTTGTACTGCTACTGCCCTTCCTGCCTGCCAGTGTGGTCATATTGTTGCCTCTGCACCCTCCTACCTGCCTTCAATTTTCAGAGTCCGTGCCCCTGCCCTCTGCCTCTCCATAGTATCCTAATGAACAACTAGATTGCTAACATTCTATATTTATTACAAAAGTGTGGAATGCCTGATGTCATCTTGATGTAATCAAAACTGAAATACCTAGAGCATTTCCTTTCGAAATTACATATGAGAGGGTCTTATTTGCATCAAAATTATGGTTAGTGCTCTAAAAAAGTAAAATGAGGACAAATTTGCTGAGTTTTCAAATAGCGACAAAGCACTTTTAAATTATTTGTTATACTTATATTTTTTTATCCAGTTGACAATTTGATTAAATGTTGCACTTAGGGGCGAGGATGTGGTGTTACTTCCAGAGCTGCAGACTTTGCAACTGGGGAACCAGGTTGGAGTTTCTGCTTCAGCTCGACATTCGGTGATTCTGGTCAAATCACTTAATCTCCCCATGTCTACAACCAAAATGAATTTGTTATTGTGTGATGTAACCAATGCTCATGTAAAACACTCCAATACCTGACAAGTCAGCACTATATAAAACTGCAAAAACATAAAAAATAAAAAGTGTTTTGCACACTTCTGTCATTGGGCTACATGTGGGCTACGTCTGGGTGATATTTGTGCTACATTTGGGCTCTTTTGTCTCTGGTCGCCATCTTGGGAGATTTATTTGTTATGAAGTTTCCTAATTTCCTCATTTACTGCAGTCTCCTCAGGAGGAAATGCTTTCAGTTTTTTACTTTGATTCTATCAAGAAGGTATTCAGATGTGTCACACATTTGCCATAAATTCTGAATGTAAATCTAAGCACTCTAGTTGCTCATTAGATCACTGTAGTAAAGCTACTGCTCACCACGGAAGTCTGCTGCTGGTATTAAAAGTGCATGTTTCTGTCTGCATGTCAGAATGTTTTAATGAAATAGAAGAGAATTTGAAAAGTCACACAAAATATGCCTTAATTTTTCTTTCTTTAGCACTAATCATAATTTCGATGGCAAAATGAACCCCCTCATTTTGTTCCTTTGCAAATTAAATGTTTTAAGTGTTACCACTTTATTCCAATCAAGATGGCCACAGGTGTGCCATACTTTTGTCATAAGGATGACTGTTACTGCTCTACTTCTTCTTTAGAACACTCTGGGACATTCTGGCATTGGGCTATACCTGGGCTACATCTGGGTGATATTTGTGCTAAATGTGGGCGCTTTTGTCTCTGGTAGCCATCTTGGGAGACTTATTTGTTATGAAGTTTCCTAATTTCCTCATTTACTACAGTCTCCTCAATAGGAAATACTTTCAGTTTTTTACTTTGATCCATCAAGAAGGCATTCAGATGTGTCACACATTTGCCATACATTCAGAATGTTAGCACTCTAGTTGCTTATTACATCACTGTAGTAAAGCTACTGCTCACCAAGGAAGTCTTCTGCTGGTATTGAAATTGCATGTTTCAGTCTGCATGTCAGAATTGTTTAATGAAATAGAAGAGGATTTGATAAGTCACTCAAAATGTGCCCTAATTTTTCTTTCTGCAGCACAAATCATACTTCCTATGGCAAAATGAACCCCCTCATTTTGTTCCTTTTTAAATTAAATGTCTTAAGAGTTACCACTTTATTCCAATCAAGATGGCTTCAGGCAGTGGTTAATTTGTAAAATAAAAAGTGCCTGGGCTCTCTTCAGGAGGCAGTGCTAACAGGAGGCCGGTGCAAACTGCCTCCTGACGAGAGCCCCAGCACTTATCATTCTGGAGAGGACTGGGCCTAATGGCTAGAGCTGCCGATTTCGGAGCTGGGAAACTGGGTTCGAGTCTTGGCTTGGCTCAAAATCCTGTGATTATGGGGAAAATTGCCTGTCTTCCAAATGAGTAGGTTCTTAATTGGTGCTATAAGCACCGGTGCTGAGGATTAGGTGCCGGTGCTGAGCACCGGAGAGCCCCTGCTCAAATTAAACACTGGCTTCAGGTGTGCAGTACGTTTGCCATAAGTTAGACTGTTAGCGCATTAGTTGTTCTTTAGAATACGCTGAGAGGATGTACGTCATTACAACGCATGCTTTTACAACGCATGCCTTTACGACGCAAGTTTTATAACGCAAGTCGTAACGACTTGCGTTGGGGGGCGCTGGATAGTGAATAGTTTAATTTCCTATTGCAACTCCAGTCCCCGTAGATAGTAGGGAAGGTGTTGGATAGTAAATTAAAACTATTCCCTATCCTAGAGCGCCCCCCAGCGCAAGTCGTTGTAAAAGTTGCGTTGTAATGGTTGCGTCGTAAAGGTACTTCGTTGTAAAAGTTGCGTTGTAAACGCTGTCCCCCCGCTGAGAAGCTGCAGTAGAACACATAGGAATAAACTGACAGTCTCTGCCCTTGTTGCATGTAAATGTTTTACTGAGAATGCCAGATTTCATTCTCAGATGACTGAGAAAGATAATGTGAATTTACAGAAAATATGCTCTCAGTTTAGCTTATATATCCCCTTCCACCCCTCTGTGGGAAAAACATGAGAAAATAGTTTTCTCTCGAACATGATTCATGATATTCCAGCAAAATACTTTTTTCACATGGTAAAATCACCTTAGAACACACCACAATTTCTAAAATGAGTATGGTACCATCAACAAATGATTTATAATGTAACTAATGTCTTAAAACCTTCTATTAACTGCAATGCTTTTTAATGAGGTGCTATCATGTATATTGGTCCCAAGATGGCTGCCAACACTTCTTGGATGAAGTGCTGACAGCCAATCAGATCTCACAATGAGATGTGTGGTTAGGCTCCGCCCAGATATATATATTTCTTTTTCCATTAATATTTAAAAAACTACTGAACGGATTTACACTATTTAACAAAAAGGGCTCTTTCTGAACCAAGGGCTACCTTTTTGCCAAATTTGGTGTAATTCCGTTCAGCAGTACGGGCTGTAGCCGTGTCTAAAGATTCCTATGGAAAATTGCATGGTGAAAACAAGTTTTGGGACCCCCTTTTATCTCCGACCCGCTTGCCGAATCACCCAGAAACTTTCAAGATAGGAGCAGACCGGAGCGGGCCATAAGTTTTGAAAATCTTGCGAAGATTCGTCAATCGGCACCAAAGTTATTGGGAATAGAATGTTGCAATTTTCCTATGGTAACTAGATCCTAACTATAACTACCTACTGACGACCGCCACTAGGTAATATATATATATAAATATATATATATCTCTTCGATTCCTCTCGCCTCCTCTCCTTTCCAGCGGAAGTCACGGCACAACAGCAGGTAAGTTTATAAATTATTTATTATTTATTATTTAAACACCATGTGCAAAACGTGTAAAAACAGGATGGCAATATATACATATATATATATATATATATATATATATTAAGTTCCACAAAGCACCCACGCTTGAGGCGCACTCACAGTCAGCTCACATCAGGTAAGGGAGAACCAGGTGCATCCTGCGCCATGCAGCACCTGACGCGTTTCGGGCCCCGCCCTTAATCATAGGTTCACTGCTACTGGATAACTGCCGCCAAGAAAACTACCAATGTTTGTACCCTCTTTTATTCAATTCAGGTGAGTCGGAACATCACACATTGCATGTTGGGATCGGTAGTTTAAAAAATCATACCCCAGTGGGCTGGAAGGCAGTCACTCCAGAATTTTCAAAACATCAAGGGTGCACCGTTCTGTTACATCCCCGTTCAAGTTCTATGCCTGACTGTCCCAATCCGCTGATGAACCCATCTGCAGTGGAGTCGCTCAATCCTGCGATGGTGCGCCCCCCGACCGGGTCGGCCGTTCAATATTAAGTTCCACAAAGCACCCACGCTTGAGGCGCACTCACAGTCAGCTCACATCAGGTAAGGGAGAACCAGGTGCATCCTGCGCCATGCAGCACCTGACGCGTTTCGGGCCCCGCCCTTAATCATAGGTTCACTGCTACTGGATAACTGCCGCCAAGAAAACTACCAATGTTTGTACCCTCTTTTATTCAATTCAGGTGAGTCGGAACATCACACATTGCATGTTGGGATCGGTAGTTTCAAAAATCATACCCCAGTGGGCTGGAAGGCAGTCACTCCAGAATTTTCAAAACATCAAGGGTGCACCGTTCTGTTACATCCCCGTTCAAGTTCTATGCCTGACTGTCCCAATCCGCTGATGAACCCATCTGCAGTGGAGTCGCTCAATCCTGCGATGGTGCGCCCCCCGACCGGGTCGGCCGTTCAATATTAAGTTACACAAAGCACCCACGCTTGAGGCGCACTCACAGTCAGCTCACATCAGGTAAGGGAGAACCAGGTGCATCCTGCGCCATGCAGCACCTGACGCGTTTCGGGCCCCGCCCTTAATCATAGGTTCACTGCTACTGGATAACTGCCGCCAAGAAAACTACCAATGTTTGTACCCTCTTTTATTCAATTCAGGTGAGTCGGAACATCACACATTGCATGTTGGGATCGGTAGTTTCAAAAATCATACCTCAGTGGGCTGGAAGGCAGTCACTCCAGAATTTTCAAAACATCAAGGGTGCACCGTTCTGTTACATCCCCGTTCAAGTTCTATGCCTGACTGTCCCAATCCGCTGATGAACCCATCTGCAGTGGAGTCGCTCAATCCTGCGATGGTGCGCCCCCCGACCGGGTCGGCCGTTCAATATTAAGTTCCACAAAGCACCCACGCTTGAGGCGCACTCACAGTCAGCTCACATCAGGTAAGGGAGAACCAGGTGCATCCTGCGCCATGCAGCACCTGACGCGTTTCGGGCCCCGCCCTTAATCATAGGTTCACTGCTACTGGATAACTGCCGCCAAGAAAACTACCAATGTTTGTACCCTCTTTTATTCAATTCAGGTGAGTCGGAACATCACACATTGCATGTTGGGATCGGTAGTTTCAAAAATCATACCCCAGTGGGCTGGAAGGCAGTCACTCCAGAATTTTCAAAACATCAAGGGTGCACCGTTCTGTTACATCCCCGTTCAAGTTCTATGCCTGACTGTCCCAATCCGCTGATGAACCCATCTGCAGTGGAGTCGCTCAATCCTGCGATGGTGCGCCCCCCGACGGGGTCGGCCGTTCAATATTAAGTTCCACAAAGCACCCACGCTTGAGGCGCACTCACAGTCAGCTCACATCAGGTAAGGGAGAACCAGGTGCATCCTGCGCCATGCAGCACCTGACGCGTTTCGGGCCCCGCCCTTAATCATAGGTTCACTGCTACTGGATAACTGCCGCCAAGAAAACTACCAATGTTTGTACCCTCTTTTATTCAATTCAGGTGAGTCGGAACATCACACATTGCATGTTGGGATCGGTAGTTTCAAAAATCATACCCCAGTGGGCTGGAAGGCAGTCACTCCAGAATTTTCAAAACATCAAGGGTGCACCGTTCTGTTACATCCCCGTTCAAGTTCTATGCCTGACTGTCCCAATCCGCTGATGAACCCATCTGCAGTGGAGTCGCTCAATCCTGCGATGGTGCGCCCCCCGACCGGGTCGGCCGTTCAATATTAAGTTCCACAAAGCACCCACGCTTGAGGCGCACTCACAGTCAGCTCACATCAGGTAAGGGAGAACCAGGTGCATCCTGCGCCATGCAGCACCTGACGCGTTTCGGGCCCCGCCCTTAATCATAGGTTCACTGCTACTGGATAACTGCCGCCAAGAAAACTACCAATGTTTGTACCCTCTTTTATTCAATTCAGGTGAGTCGGAACATCACACATTGCATGTTGGGATCGGTAGTTTCAAAAATCATACCCCAGTGGGCTGGAAGGCAGTCACTCCAGAATTTTCAAAACATCAAGGGTGCACCGTTCTGTTACATCCCCGTTCAAGTTCTATGCCTGACTGTCCCAATCCGCTGATGAACCCATCTGCAGTGGAGTCGCTCAATCCTGCGATGGTGCGCCCCCTGACCGGGTCGGCCGTTCAATATTAAGTTCCACAAAGCACCCACGCTTGAGGCGCACTCACAGTCAGCTCACATCAGGTAAGGGAGAACCAGGTGCATCCTGCGCCATGCAGCACCTGACGCGTTTCGGGCCCCGCCCTTAATCATAGGTTCACTGCTACTGGATAACTGCCGCCAAGAAAACTACCAATGTTTGTACCCTCTTTTATTCAATTCAGGTGAGTCGGAACATCACACATTGCATGTTGGGATCGGTAGTTTCAAAAATCATACCCCAGTGGGCTGGAAGGCAGTCACTCCAGAATTTTCAAAACATCAAGGGTGCACCGTTCTGTTACATCCCCGTTCAAGTTCTATGCCTGACTGTCCCAATCCGCTGATGAACCCATCTGCAGTGGAGTCGCTCAATCCTGCGATGGTGCGCCCCCCGACCGGGTCGGCCGTTCAATATTAAGTTCCACAAAGCACCCACGCTTGAGGCGCACTCACAGTCAGCTCACATCAGGTAAGGGAGAACCAGGTGCATCCTGCGCCATGCAGCACCTGACGCGTTTCGGGCCCCGCCCTTAATCATAGGTTCACTGCTACTGGATAACTGCCGCCAAGAAAACTACCAATGTTTGTACCCTCTTTTATTCAATTCAGGTGAGTCGGAACATCACACATTGCATGTTGGGATCGGTAGTTTCAAAAATCAAACCCCAGTGGGCTGGAAGGCAGTCACTCCAGAATTTTCAAAACATCAAGGGTGCACCGTTCTGTTACATCCCCGTTCAAGTTCTATGCCTGACTGTCCCAATCCGCTGATGAACCCATCTGCAGTGGAGTCGCTCAATCCTGCGATGGTGCGCCCCCCGACCGGGTCGGCCGTTCAATATTAAGTTCCACAAAGCACCCACGCTTGAGGCGCACTCACAGTCAGCTCACATCAGGTAAGGGAGAACCAGGTGCATCCTGCGCCATGCAGCACCTGACGCGTTTCGGGCCCCCCCCTTAATCATAGGTTCACTGCTACTGGATAACTGCCGCCAAGAAAACTACCAATGTTTGTACCCTCTTTTATTCAATTCAGGTGAGTCGGAACATCACACATTGCATGTTGGGATCGGTAGTTTCAAAAATCATACCCCAGTGGGCTGGAAGGCAGTCACTCCAGAATTTTCAAAACATCAAGGGTGCACCGTTCTGTTACATCCCCGTTCAAGTTCTATGCCTGACTGTCCCAATCCGCTGATGAACCCATCTGCAGTGGAGTCGCTCAATCCTGCGATGGTGCGCCCCCCGACCGGGTCGGCCGTTCAATATTAAGTTCCACAAAGCACCCACGCTTGAGGCGCACTCACAGTCAGCTCACATCAGGTAAGGGAGAACCAGGTGCATCCTGCGCCATGCAGCACCTGACGCGTTTCGGGCCCCGCCCTTAATCATAGGTTCACTGCTACTGGATAACTGCCGCCAAGAAAACTACCAATGTTTGTACCCTCTTTTATTCAATTCAGGTGAGTCGGAACATCACACATTGCATGTTGGGATCGGTAGTTTCAAAAATCATACCCCAGTGGGCTGGAAGGCAGTCACTCCAGAATTTTCAAAACATCAAGGGTGCACCGTTCTGTTACATCCCCGTTCAAGTTCTATGCCTGACTGTCCCAATCCGCTGATGAACCCATCTGCAGTGGAGTCGCTCAATCCTGCGATGGTGCGCCCCCCGACCGGGTCGGCCGTTCAATATTAAGTTCCACAAAGCACCCACGCTTGAGGCGCACTCACAGTCAGCTCACATCAGGTAAGGGAGAACCAGGTGCATCCTGCGCCATGCAGCACCTGACGCGTTTCGGGCCCCGCCCTTAATCATAGGTTCACTGCTACTGGATAACTGCCGCCAAGAAAACTACCAATGTTTGTACCCTCTTTTATTCAATTCAGGTGAGTCGGAACATCACACATTGCATGTTGGGATCGGTAGTTTCAAAAATCATACCCCAGTGGGCTGGAAGGCAGTCACTCCAGAATTTTCAAAACATCAAGGGTGCACCGTTCTGTTACATCCCCGTTCAAGTTCTATGCCTGACTGTCCCAATCCGCTGATGAACCCATCTGCAGTGGAGTCGCTCAATCCTGCGATGGTGCGCCCCCCGACCGGGTCGGCCGTTCAATATTAAGTTCCACAAAGCACCCACGCTTGAGGCGCACTCACAGTCAGCTCACATCAGGTAAGGGAGAACCAGGTGCATCCTGCGCCATGCAGCACCTGACGCGTTTCGGGCCCCGCCCTTAATCATAGGTTCACTGCTACTGGATAACTGCCGCCAAGAAAACTACCAATGTTTGTACCCTCTTTTATTCAATTCAGGTGAGTCGGAACATCACACATTGCATGTTGGGATCGGTAGTTTCAAAAATCATACCCCAGTGGGCTGGAAGGCAGTCACTCCAGAATTTTCAAAACATCAAGGGTGCACCGTTCTGTTACATCCCCGTTCAAGTTCTATGCCTGACTGTCCCAATCCGCTGATGAACCCATCTGCAGTGGAGTCGCTCAATCCTGCGATGGTGCGCCCCCCGACCGGGTCGGCCGTTCAATATTAAGTTCCACAAAGCACCCACGCTTGAGGCGCACTCACAGTCAGCTCACATCAGGTAAGGGAGAACCAGGTGCATCCTGCGCCATGCAGCACCTGACGCGTTTCGGGCCCCGCCCTTAATCATAGGTTCACTGCTACTGGATAACTGCCGCCAAGAAAACTACCAATGTTTGTACCCTCTTTTATTCAATTCAGGTGAGTCGGAACATCACACATTGCATGTTGGGATCGGTAGTTTCAAAAATCATACCCCAGTGGGCTGGAAGGCAGTCACTCCAGAATTTTCAAAACATCAAGGGTGCACCGTTCTGTTACATCCCCGTTCAAGTTCTATGCCTGACTGTCCCAATCCGCTGATGAACCCATCTGCAGTGGAGTCGCTCAATCCTGCGATGGTGCGCCCCCCGACCGGGTCGGCCGTTCAATATTAAGTTCCACAAAGCACCCACGCTTGAGGCGCACTCACAGTCAGCTCACATCAGGTAAGGGAGAACCAGGTGCATCCTGCGCCATGCAGCACCTGACGCGTTTCGGGCCCCGCCCTTAATCATAGGTTCACTGCTACTGGATAACTGCCGCCAAGAAAACTACCAATGTTTGTACCCTCTTTTATTCAATTCAGGTGAGTCGGAACATCACACATTGCATGTTGGGATCGGTAGTTTCAAAAATCATACCCCAGTGGGCTGGAAGGCAGTCACTCCAGAATTTTCAAAACATCAAGGGTGCACCGTTCTGTTACATCCCCGTTCAAGTTCTATGCCTGACTGTCCCAATCCGCTGATGAACCCATCTGCAGTGGAGTCGCTCAATCCTGCGATGGTGCGCCCCCCGACCGGGTCGGCCGTTCAATATTAAGTTCCACAAAGCACCCACGCTTGAGGCGCACTCACAGTCAGCTCACATCAGGTAAGGGAGAACCAGGTGCATCCTGCGCCATGCAGCACCTGACGCGTTTCGGGCCCCGCCCTTAATCATAGGTTCACTGCTACTGGATAACTGCCGCCAAGAAAACTACCAATGTTTGTACCCTCTTTTATTCAATTCAGGTGAGTCGGAACATCACACATTGCATGTTGGGATCGGTAGTTTCAAAAATCATACCCCAGTGGGCTGGAAGGCAGTCACTCCAGAATTTTCAAAACATCAAGGGTGCACCGTTCTGTTACATCCCCGTTCAAGTTCTATGCCTGACTGTCCCAATCCGCTGATGAACCCATCTGCAGTGGAGTCGCTCAATCCTGCGATGGTGCGCCCCCCGACCGGGTCGGCCGTTCAATATTAAGTTCCACAAAGCACCCACGCTTGAGGCGCACTCACAGTCAGCTCACATCAGGTAAGGGAGAACCAGGTGCATCCTGCGCCATGCAGCACCTGACGCGTTTCGGGCCCCGCCCTTAATCATAGGTTCACTGCTACTGGATAACTGCCGCCAAGAAAACTACCAATGTTTGTACCCTCTTTTATTCAATTCAGGTGAGTCGGAACATCACACATTGCATGTTGGGATCGGTAGTTTCAAAAATCATACCCCAGTGGGCTGGAAGGCAGTCACTCCAGAATTTTCAAAACATCAAGGGTGCACCGTTCTGTTACATCCCCGTTCAAGTTCTATGCCTGACTGTCCCAATCCGCTGATGAACCCATCTGCAGTGGAGTCGCTCAATCCTGCGATGGTGCGCCCCCCGACCGGGTCGGCCGTTCAATATTAAGTTCCACAAAGCACCCACGCTTGAGGCGCACTCACAGTCAGCTCACATCAGGTAAGGGAGAACCAGGTGCATCCTGCGCCATGCAGCACCTGACGCGTTTCGGGCCCCGCCCTTAATCATAGGTTCACTGCTACTGGATAACTGCCGCCAAGAAAACTACCAATGTTTGTACCCTCTTTTATTCAATTCAGGTGAGTCGGAACATCACACATTGCATGTTGGGATCGGTAGTTTAAAAAATCATACCCCAGTGGGCTGGAAGGCAGTCACTCCAGAATTTTCAAAACATCAAGGGTGCACCGTTCTGTTACATCCCCGTTCAAGTTCTATGCCTGACTGTCCCAATCCGCTGATGAACCCATCTGCAGTGGAGTCGCTCAATCCTGCGATGGTGCGCCCCCCGACCGGGTCGGCCGTTCAATATTAAGTTCCACAAAGCACCCACGCTTGAGGCGCACTCACAGTCAGCTCACATCAGGTAAGGGAGAACCAGGTGCATCCTGCGCCATGCAGCACCTGACGCGTTTCGGGCCCCGCCCTTAATCATAGGTTCACTGCTACTGGATAACTGCCGCCAAGAAAACTACCAATGTTTGTACCCTCTTTTATTCAATTCAGGTGAGTCGGAACATCACACATTGCATGTTGGGATCGGTAGTTTCAAAAATCATACCCCAGTGGGCTGGAAGGCAGTCACTCCAGAATTTTCAAAACATCAAGGGTGCACCGTTCTGTTACATCCCCGTTCAAGTTCTATGCCTGACTGTCCCAATCCGCTGATGAACCCATCTGCAGTGGAGTCGCTCAATCCTGCGATGGTGCGCCCCCCGACCGGGTCGGCCGTTCAATATTAAGTTCCACAAAGCACCCACGCTTGAGGCGCACTCACAGTCAGCTCACATCAGGTAAGGGAGAACCAGGTGCATCCTGCGCCATGCAGCACCTGACGCGTTTCGGGCCCCGCCCTTAATCATAGGTTCACTGCTACTGGATAACTGCCGCCAAGAAAACTACCAATGTTTGTACCCTCTTTTATTCAATTCAGGTGAGTCGGAACATCACACATTGCATGTTGGGATCGGTAGTTTCAAAAATCATACCCCAGTGGGCTGGAAGGCAGTCACTCCAGAATTTTCAAAACATCAAGGGTGCACCGTTCTGTTACATCCCCGTTCAAGTTCTATGCCTGACTGTCCCAATCCGCTGATGAACCCATCTGCAGTGGAGTCGCTCAATCCTGCGATGGTGCGCCCCCCGACCGGGTCGGCCGTTCAATATTAAGTTCCACAAAGCACCCACGCTTGAGGCGCACTCACAGTCAGCTCACATCAGGTAAGGGAGAACCAGGTGCATCCTGCGCCATGCAGCACCTGACGCGTTTCGGGCCCCGCCCTTAATCATAGGTTCACTGCTACTGGATAACTGCCGCCAAGAAAACTACCAATGTTTGTACCCTCTTTTATTCAATTCAGGTGAGTCGGAACATCACACATTGCATGTTGGGATCGGTAGTTTCAAAAATCATACCCCAGTGGGCTGGAAGGCAGTCACTCCAGAATTTTCAAAACATCAAGGGTGCACCGTTCTGTTACATCCCCGTTCAAGTTCTATGCCTGACTGTCCCAATCCGCTGATGAACCCATCTGCAGTGGAGTCGCTCAATCCTGCGATGGTGCGCCCCCCGACCGGGTCGGCCGTTCAATATTAAGTTCCACAAAGCACCCACGCTTGAGGCGCACTCACAGTCAGCTCACATCAGGTAAGGGAGAACCAGGTGCATCCTGCGCCATGCAGCACCTGACGCGTTTCGGGCCCCGCCCTTAATCATAGGTTCACTGCTACTGGATAACTGCCGCCAAGAAAACTACCAATGTTTGTACCCTCTTTTATTCAATTCAGGTGAGTCGGAACATCACACATTGCATGTTGGGATCGGTAGTTTCAAAAATCATACCCCAGTGGGCTGGAAGGCAGTCACTCCAGAATTTTCAAAACATCAAGGGTGCACCGTTCTGTTACATCCCCGTTCAAGTTCTATGCCTGACTGTCCCAATCCGCTGATGAACCCATCTGCAGTGGAGTCGCTCAATCCTGCGATGGTGCGCCCCCCGACCGGGTCGGCCGTTCAATATTAAGTTCCACAAAGCACCCACGCTTGAGGCGCACTCACAGTCAGCTCACATCAGGTAAGGGAGAACCAGGTGCATCCTGCGCCATGCAGCACCTGACGCGTTTCGGGCCCCGCCCTTAATCATAGGTTCACTGCTACTGGATAACTGCCGCCAAGAAAACTACCAATGTTTGTACCCTCTTTTATTCAATTCAGGTGAGTCGGAACATCACACATTGCATGTTGGGATCGGTAGTTTCAAAAATCATACCCCAGTGGGCTGGAAGGCAGTCACTCCAGAATTTTCAAAACATCAAGGGTGCACCGTTCTGTTACATCCCCGTTCAAGTTCTATGCCTGACTGTCCCAATCCGCTGATGAACCCATCTGCAGTGGAGTCGCTCAATCCTGCGATGGTGCGCCCCCCGACCGGGTCGGCCGTTCAATATTAAGTTCCACAAAGCACCCACGCTTGAGGCGCACTCACAGTCAGCTCACATCAGGTAAGGGAGAACCAGGTGCATCCTGCGCCATGCAGCACCTGACGCGTTTCGGGCCCCGCCCTTAATCATAGGTTCACTGCTACTGGATAACTGCCGCCAAGAAAACTACCAATGTTTGTACCCTCTTTTATTCAATTCAGGTGAGTCGGAACATCACACATTGCATGTTGGGATCGGTAGTTTCAAAAATCATACCCCAGTGGGCTGGAAGGCAGTCACTCCAGAATTTTCAAAACATCAAGGGTGCACCGTTCTGTTACATCCCCGTTCAAGTTCTATGCCTGACTGTCCCAATCCGCTGATGAACCCATCTGCAGTGGAGTCGCTCAATCCTGCGATGGTGCGCCCCCCGACCGGGTCGGCCGTTCAATATTAAGTTCCACAAAGCACCCACGCTTGAGGCGCACTCACAGTCAGCTCACATCAGGTAAGGGAGAACCAGGTGCATCCTGCGCCATGCAGCACCTGACGCGTTTCGGGCCCCGCCCTTAATCATAGGTTCACTGCTACTGGATAACTGCCGCCAAGAAAACTACCAATGTTTGTACCCTCTTTTATTCAATTCAGGTGAGTCGGAACATCACACATTGCATGTTGGGATCGGTAGTTTCAAACATCATACCCCAGTGGGCTGGAAGGCAGTCACTCCAGAATTTTCAAAACATCAAGGGTGCACCGTTCTGTTACATCCCCGTTCAAGTTCTATGCCTGACTGTCCCAATCCGCTGATGAACCCATCTGCAGTGGAGTCGCTCAATCCTGCGATGGTGCGCCCCCCGACCGGGTCGGCCGTTCAATATTAAGTTCCACAAAGCACCCACGCTTGAGGCGCACTCACAGTCAGCTCACATCAGGTAAGGGAGAACCAGGTGCATCCTGCGCCATGCAGCACCTGACGCGTTTCGGGCCCCGCCCTTAATCATAGGTTCACTGCTACTGGATAACTGCCGCCAAGAAAACTACCAATGTTTGTACCCTCTTTTATTCAATTCAGGTGAGTCGGAACATCACACATTGCATGTTGGGATCGGTAGTTTCAAAAATCATACCCCAGTGGGCTGGAAGGCAGTCACTCCAGAATTTTCAAAACATCAAGGGTGCACCGTTCTGTTACATCCCCGTTCAAGTTCTATGCCTGACTGTCCCAATCCGCTGATGAACCCATCTGCAGTGGAGTCGCTCAATCCTGCGATGGTGCGCCCCCCGACCGGGTCGGCCGTTCAATATTAAGTTCCACAAAGCACCCACGCTTGAGGCGCACTCACAGTCAGCTCACATCAGGTAAGGGAGAACCAGGTGCATCCTGCGCCATGCAGCACCTGACGCGTTTCGGGCCCCGCCCTTAATCATAGGTTCACTGCTACTGGATAACTGCCGCCAAGAAAACTACCAATGTTTGTACCCTCTTTTATTCAATTCAGGTGAGTCGGAACATCACACATTGCATGTTGGGATCGGTAGTTTCAAAAATCATACCCCAGTGGGCTGGAAGGCAGTCACTCCAGAATTTTCAAAACATCAAGGGTGCACCGTTCTGTTACATCCCCGTTCAAGTTCTATGCCTGACTGTCCCAATCCGCTGATGAACCCATCTGCAGTGGAGTCGCTCAATCCTGCGATGGTGCGCCCCCCGACCGGGTCGGCCGTTCAATATTAAGTTCCACAAAGCACCCACGCTTGAGGCGCACTCACAGTCAGCTCACATCAGGTAAGGGAGAACCAGGTGCATCCTGCGCCATGCAGCACCTGACGCGTTTCGGGCCCCGCCCTTAATCATAGGTTCACTGCTACTGGATAACTGCCGCCAAGAAAACTACCAATGTTTGTACCCTCTTTTATTCAATTCAGGTGAGTCGGAACATCACACATTGCATGTTGGGATCGGTAGTTTCAAAAATCATACCCCAGTGGGCTGGAAGGCAGTCACTCCAGAATTTTCAAAACATCAAGGGTGCACCGTTCTGTTACATCCCCGTTCAAGTTCTATGCCTGACTGTCCCAATCCGCTGATGAACCCATCTGCAGTGGAGTCGCTCAATCCTGCGATGGTGCGCCCCCCGACCGGGTCGGCCGTTCAATATTAAGTTCCACAAAGCACCCACGCTTGAGGCGCACTCACAGTCAGCTCACATCAGGTAAGGGAGAACCAGGTGCATCCTGCGCCATGCAGCACCTGACGCGTTTCGGGCCCCGCCCTTAATCATGGGTTCACTGCTACTGGATAACTGCCGCCAAGAAAACTACCAATGTTTGTACCCTCTTTTATTCAATTCAGGTGAGTCGGAACATCACACATTGCATGTTGAGATCGGTAGTTTCAAAAATCATACCCCAGTGGGCTGGAAGGCAGTCACTCCAGAATTTTCAAAACATCAAGGGTGCACCGTTCTGTTACATCCCCGTTCAAGTTCTATGCCTGACTGTCCCAATCCGCTGATGAACCCATCTGCAGTGGAGTCGCTCAATCTTGGCGGCAGTTATCCAGTAGCAGTGAACCTATGATTAAGGGCGGGGCCCGAAACGCGTCAGGTGCTGCATGGCGCAGGATGCACCTGGTTCTCCCTTACCTGATGTGAGCTGACTGTGAGTGCGCCTCAAGCGTGGGTGCTTTGTGGAACTTAATATTGAACGGCCGACCCGGTCGGGGGGCGCACCATCGCAGGATTGAGCGACTCCACTGCAGATGGGTTCATCAGCGGATTGGGACAGTCAGGCATAGAACTTGAACGGGGATGTAACAGAACGGTGCACCCTTGATGTTTTGAAAATTCTGGAGTGACTGCCTTCCAGCCCACTGGGGTATGATTTTTGAAACTACCGATCCCAACATGCAATGTGTGATGTTCCGACTCACCTGAATTGAATAAAAGAGGGTACAAACATTGGTAGTTTTCTTGGCGGCAGTTATCCAGTAGCAGTGAACCTATGATTAAGGGCGGGGCCCGAAACGCGTCAGGTGCTGCATGGCGCAGGATGCACCTGGTTCTCCCTTACCTGATGTGAGCTGACTGTGAGTGCGCCTCAAGCGTGGGTGCTTTGTGGAACTTAATATTGAACGGCCGACCCGGTCGGGGGGCGCACCATCGCAGGATTGAGCGACTCCACTGCAGATGGGTTCATCAGCGGATTGGGACAGTCAGGCATAGAACTTGAACGGGGATGTAACAGAACGGTGCACCCTTGATGTTTTGAAAATTCTGGAGTGACTGCCTTCCAGCCCACTGGGGTATGATTTTTGAAACTACCGATCCCAACATGCAATGTGTGATGTTCCGACTCACCTGAATTGAATAAAAGAGGGTACAAACATTGGTAGTTTTCTTGGCGGCAGTTATCCAGTAGCAGTGAACCTATGATTAAGGGCGGGGCCCGAAACGCGTCAGGTGCTGCATGGCGCAGGATGCACCTGGTTCTCCCTTACCTGATGTGAGCTGACTGTGAGTGCGCCTCAAGCGTGGGTGCTTTGTGGAACTTAATATTGAACGGCCGACCCGGTCGGGGGGCGCACCATCGCAGGATTGAGCGACTCCACTGCAGATGGGTTCATCAGCGGATTGGGACAGTCAGGCATAGAACTTGAACGGGGATGTAACAGAACGGTGCACCCTTGATGTTTTGAAAATTCTGGAGTGACTGCCTTCCAGCCCACTGGGGTATGATTTTTGAAACTACCGATCCCAACATGCAATGTGTGATGTTCCGACTCACCTGAATTGAATAAAAGAGGGTACAAACATTGGTAGTTTTCTTGGCGGCAGTTATCCAGTAGCAGTGAACCTATGATTAAGGGCGGGGCCCGAAACGCGTCAGGTGCTGCATGGCGCAGGATGCACCTGGTTCTCCCTTACCTGATGTGAGCTGACTGTGAGTGCGCCTCAAGCGTGGGTGCTTTGTGGAACTTAATATTGAACGGCCGACCCGGTCGGGGGGCGCACCATCGCAGGATTGAGCGACTCCACTGCAGATGGGTTCATCAGCGGATTGGGACAGTCAGGCATAGAACTTGAACGGGGATGTAACAGAACGGTGCACCCTTGATGTTTTGAAAATTCTGGAGTGACTGCCTTCCAGCCCACTGGGGTATGATTTTTGAAACTACCGATCCCAACATGCAATGTGTGATGTTCCGACTCACCTGAATTGAATAAAAGAGGGTACAAACATTGGTAGTTTTCTTGGCGGCAGTTATCCAGTAGCAGTGAACCTATGATTCAGGGCGGGGCCCGAAACGCGTCAGGTGCTGCATGGCGCAGGATGCACCTGGTTCTCCCTTACCTGATGTGAGCTGACTGTGAGTGCGCCTCAAGCGTGGGTGCTTTGTGGAACTTAATATTGAACGGCCGACTCGGTCGGGGGGCGCACCATCGCAGGATTGAGCGACTCCACTGCAGATGGGTTCATCAGCGGATTGGGACAGTCAGGCATAGAACTTGAACGGGGATGTAACAGAACGGTGCACCCTTGATGTTTTGAAAATTCTGGAGTGACTGCCTTCCAGCCCACTGGGGTATGATTTTTGAAACTACCGATCCCAACATGCAATGTGTGATGTTCCGACTCACCTGAATTGAATAAAAGAGGGTACAAACATTGGTAGTTTTCTTGGCGGCAGTTATCCAGTAGCAGTGAACCTATGATTAAGGGCGGGGCCCGAAACGCGTCAGGTGCTGCATGGCGCAGGATGCACCTGGTTCTCCCTTACCTGATGTGAGCTGACTGTGAGTGCGCCTCAAGCGTGGGTGCTTTGTGGAACTTAATATTGAACGGCCGACCCGGTCGGGGGGCGCACCATCGCAGGATTGAGCGACTCCACTGCAGATGGGTTCATCAGCGGATTGGGACAGTCAGGCATAGAACTTGAACGGGGATGTAACAGAACGGTGCACCCTTGATGTTTTGAAAATTCTGGAGTGACTGCCTTCCAGCCCACTGGGGTATGATTTTTGAAACTACCGATCCCAACATGCAATGTGTGATGTTCCGACTCACCTGAATTGAATAAAAGAGGGTACAAACATTGGTAGTTTTCTTGGCTGCAGTTATCCAGTAGCAGTGAACCTATGATTAAGGGCGGGGCCCGAAACGCGTCAGGTGCTGCATGGCGCAGGATGCACCTGGTTCTCCCTTACCTGATGTGAGCTGACTGTGAGTGCGCCTCAAGCGTGGGTGCTTTGTGGAACTTAATATTGAACGGCCGACCCGGTCGGGGGGCGCACCATCGCAGGATTGAGCGACTCCACTGCAGATGGGTTCATCAGCGGATTGGGACAGTCAGGCATAGAACTTGAACGGGGATGTAACAGAACGGTGCACCCTTGATGTTTTGAAAATTCTGGAGTGACTGCCTTCCAGCCCACTGGGGTATGATTTTTGAAACTACCGATCCCAACATGCAATGTGTGATGTTCCGACTCACCTGAATTGAATAAAAGAGGGTACAAACATTGGTAGTTTTCTTGGCGGCAGTTATCCAGTAGCAGTGAACCTATGATTAAGGGCGGGGCCCGAAACGCGTCAGGTGCTGCATGGCGCAGGATGCACCTGGTTCTCCCTTACCTGATGTGAGCTGACTGTGAGTGCGCCTCAAGCGTGGGTGCTTTGTGGAACTTAATATTGAACGGCCGACCCGGTCGGGGGGCGCACCATCGCAGGATTGAGCGACTCCACTGCAGATGGGTTCATCAGCGGATTGGGACAGTCAGGCATAGAACTTGAACGGGGATGTAACAGAACGGTGCACCCTTGATGTTTTGAAAATTCTGGAGTGACTGCCTTCCAGCCCACTGGGGTATGATTTTTGAAACTACCGATCCCAACATGCAATGTGTGATGTTCCGACTCACCTGAATTGAATAAAAGAGGGTACAAACATTGGTAGTTTTCTTGGCGGCAGTTATCCAGTAGCAGTGAACCTATGATTAAGGGCGGGGCCCGAAACGCGTCAGGTGCTGCATGGCGCAGGATGCACCTGGTTCTCCCTTACCTGATGTGAGCTGACTGTGAGTGCGCCTCAAGCGTGGGTGCTTTGTGGAACTTAATATTGAACGGCCAACCCGGTCGGGGGGCGCACCATCGCAGGATTGAGCGACTCCACTGCAGATGGGTTCATCAGCGGATTGGGACAGTCAGGCATAGAACTTGAACGGGGATGTAACAGAACGGTGCACCCTTGATGTTTTGAAAATTCTGGAGTGACTGCCTTCCAGCCCACTGGGGTATGATTTTTGAAACTACCGATCCCAACATGCAATGTGTGATGTTCCGACTCACCTGAATTGAATAAAAGAGGGTACAAACATTGGTAGTTTTCTTGGCGGCAGTTATCCAGTAGCAGTGAACCTATGATTAAGGGCGGGGCCGAAACGCGTCAGGTGCTGCATGGCGCAGGATGCACCTGGTTCTCCCTTACCTGATGTGAGCTGACTGTGAGTGCGCCTAAAGCGTGGGTGCTTTGTGGAACTTAATATTGAACGGCCGACCCGGTCGGGGGGCGCACCATCGCAGGATTGAGCGACTCCACTGCAGATGGGTTCATCAGCGGATTGGGACAGTCAGGCATAGAACTTGAACGGGGATGTAACAGAACGGTGCACCCTTGATGTTTTGAAAATTCTGGAGTGACTGCCTTCCAGCCCACTGGGGTATGATTTTTGAAACTACCGATCCCAACATGCAATGTGTGATGTTCCGACTCACCTGAATTGAATAAAAGAGGGTACAAACATTGGTAGTTTTCTTGGCGGCAGTTATCCAGTAGCAGTGAACCTATGATTAAGGGCGGGGCCCGAAACGCGTCAGGTGCTGCATGGCGCAGGATGCACCTGGTTCTCCCTTACCTGATGTGAGCTGACTGTGAGTGCGCCTCAAGCGTGGGTGCTTTGTGGAACTTAATATTGAACGGCCGACCCGGTCGGGGGGCGCACCATCGCAGGATTGAGCGACTCCACTGCAGATGGGTTCATCAGCGGATTGGGACAGTCAGGCATAGAACTTGAACGGGGATGTAACAGAACGGTGCACCCTTGATGTTTTGAAAATTCTGGAGTGACTGCCTTCCAGCCCACTGGGGTATGATTTTTGAAACTACCGATCCCAACATGCAATGTGTGATGTTCCGACTCACCTGAATTGAATAAAAGAGGGTACAAACATTGGTAGTTTTCTTGGCGGCAGTTATCCAGTAGCAGTGAACCTATGATTAAGGGCGGGGCCCGAAACGCGTCAGGTGCTGCATGGCGCAGGATGCACCTGGTTCTCCCTTACCTGATGTGAGCTGACTGTGAGTGCGCCTCAAGCGTGGGTGCTTTGTGGAACTTAATATATATATATATATATATATATATATAAAACGAACTGGCAGATTTGATGGTGTATTAGGCATTTGATAAAGACATTGTTGTCGAAACGCGTCATGCCACACTTTGCTGAATAAATCCCTTACCTGAAAGCCCCGCTGAGTCTCTCCGGTTCTTCTTGCAGGAATCATTCTTTTTTCATATATATATATATATATATTGACACCAACCAAACTTTCACCATCAAAAGAGGCGCTGACTCCGTGTATCTCAGTTCAAGGGTTTTTATTTGTTACATCAGCTTCTGCTCAGACGCGTTTCGGCGGCTCTTCCCGCCTTGCTCACTAACATCAGACCCTTTGAATCTGCGCTATATATACATACACATGTTGCACAATCACATGAGTCATAGTTGAAATTGCTAATTGGCATTGGTTTGTTGCCTTGGTGATTCTGGTTACACCCACATGTCTACGTGACCACTACCATGAATACAACATTTATTTAGCGAAAACATCATTTCTATATTCATGTTGACTAAACATTATCGTCATGTTTAAATATCATACTGACGTTATTTCGTTATTCATTTCATCAAAAACCCCGTATTGAATTGATTTCATTAACCGCATTATTTAAAACATAAGACATTACACCCTACGTAATATTACTTTGTTTACGTCATTGCCATTAGGGCGTATCTGTGGAAAGGGTGTGTCACTCTCAAGGCCGGGATTGGTTTACAAGTGAAAATCTACAAAGGGGCTCGGTAACACCGGTAATCGGTTTGCAGGCCTAGTGGCAGAGTCAGAACATGTTTCTGCATTCACAGTTCATCCTCGTGTGTCTGGTAAGTGAAGCGTGTGTTTGTCAGCGTTCACGTTCCTAATTTGAGGACACACACCCCCGTTTACCTCATGAATGACAATTTGCATACCGCGCCAGTGCGCAACCCATTCCTTTGGTTGTATGCAGACCCTCCTGTGATATGGTTAAAACATTGTTACACTATACGGGGATTAGATAACGATGTGAAATGCTTGGTGTGGTTTGCGGGTATAGATTCCATGTGACTGCTCGTGAAATTAGTTAAAGTGATGGCGCAATCTGGGTCTTTGTTAAAAGGTACTAAGGTAAAGTGGGGGTAGGCTTTTCTAGATGTGCACACTTAGGGCTTCGTCTGCGTTCAGCCCTGAGGGGATCTTGGAATTCAGTAAGATAATGTATCTGGATTCCAGGCGGCGTAAGCAAGCTTGCGATTGCCGCCCCTTACATTTCTTGGGATGCTGTCAATGACAAAATATGTCAGACCTTTGGCGTCCCCTCCATGTATCTCATGGATATGTCTCGCTACTGGGTAGGCTGGGTCCTTATTTGTAATGGCCCTCAGGTGTTGTAAAATTCTTACATGCACTTGGTGGATAGTCGACCCTACATATTGTTTTCCACATACACATACAAGCACATAAACGGCGTATTCCGTTTTGCATGTGTAGTGTTCCCTGATGGAATAAGGCTGCTTGCGAAAGGGTACTGTAACGCTCGTCGTATTTTTCCCATGGGTGCAGGCTTTACATTTGGTAAATTTTTTGAAGCCTATATGTTCTTTTTTTCTACTCTTTGCTACTTGTATACACTGCATTCTATTTCAATTGTTCATTTAATTGTTCACGTGATATTTGGGGGGAGTCTGCAATTACTGATATATTCGGCCTGCCTTTCTAAAATATTTCATTAATTAAACTTGTGTGTTATGTTACTTGCACCTGTATTTGTTTTCTTACCTCGCCTTAAGGGAGTACTGGGTTTTGCCTCGTCTTTTAGGAGTGTTGCTCAAACGTGTATTATTTAAAGTTGCCGTGTAAACTTGCCTCGCCTTAAGGGAGTGCTGGGTCTTTGCCCCATCTTT
Organism: Lissotriton helveticus; assembly: GCF_964261635.1. Taxonomy (NCBI): domain Eukaryota; kingdom Metazoa; phylum Chordata; class Amphibia; order Caudata; family Salamandridae; genus Lissotriton; species Lissotriton helveticus. The sequence goes on from NC_136068.1 coordinate 982,289,252, forward strand.
TAGGAGGGCAGGGTTTGGGTGTGGCTTATTGGTGTATCTGTAGTCAAGTCCTAATAAAAACTGCCATTGCTGATTGCAGCATGCAGACCTTAATTTGTATGATGAAATATCAACCACAAAAATATTGTGGTGCAAAATATTATTTGTTTGTAGGCTCACCCTAAGAAATCACGGTCTTCTGGTTCCAAAGCAAATAACTTTGCCACTAGACTATGCTTCCCACCACAGTAGTGACCGCAGAAGAGCTGCCAGAAGTCAAAATTCTGCCCACAGAATGTCAATAACTCCTAATGTTGATATTCACTACTTAGATACTTCCTAAAAATACATCAGTGCCTCATTTACCATTTTTCAAAAGTATTTTTATTATATTTCTTGAAAAATATTATTGTGTAACAAACTAATCCTAGAATTATTTTGGCAGGTGCCAGAACAATATTTTGGGTGTTTTTAGACTCTACTGCAGTTATGTGATGCTGTTTTTAGGATAGCACTTCATATCTCCCCTGGCTGCTTTAAAATTAAGCAGGTAATTTGAAGCCTGGGAGAAGGAGGAAGTGAAGGAAGGGAAATAGAAGGGAAACAAGCATTGCCAAAGTCAGTCAGTCTGCGCTTTTATTAGGGAAGATTTTGGTAATAGTTGAGCAACGTCATTGTGTTGACCCAACTGTCCTGGAATTAAAATCCTATATGATACAAAATATTAGACTACAACAATATAGAAGGTAAGAGTGTTAAACGGAACGCATTAGCAGAATTAAGCTAAACTGTCAAAGAAGAAAGTTAAGAAAATAAGTTAGTAGATGAATCTTTCATGGTATGTGGTGAATTTAAAAGGCATACACTTAAAAAAATGTGCATAAAGGGCATGTGTGACAAATGGCTGGGTGTAAATCCCAATACAGGGCATGAACCACTTCTAGATTCACATGCTGTGCAATATTACATTATTGCGTCATCTAGTAGTTGGACTGGAAAGCCTGAATAAATACAAAGCTTTTCCTTTATTATTTGAAAATCTGTTTATTGAGTTTCAGTCCACAAGCAGACAAGTAACAAAACTGCAACGCAGAAGTTGCAGAGTGCCCTTCCACCCCTTCCACCTCATCTCCCCCCCCCCACTGTACCATGTCTTAGTTCAGCCCAATAGGTGCCCACACAAGTATTTTAGTGCATGTGCATGTCCAGGGATGGTCACGCAGTCTCATACAGAGGTGAGTCTTGCCTCACTTCAAATGCCTCCCACAACCGACTATGGGCCCCACACTTTCTCATATTTGCGTGAGCAGCCACAAACTTGATAGATCAGCTTCTCAGCCCTCATATGTTAGTTTCCCTGCCTGCCACTTTCAGGACTGGGGCCACCCCCAGTATCTGACTATGTCTCTCCGTGCCACCATCAATGCGATGTTGAAGAATAATAAGACATACTTGTCCTGGGTGAGTTCCCCCAAAATTACCAGCATCACCAAGATAGGTATCAGGTCCAATGTGGAATCAACAATATGGGTTATCTTGCCTCTGAACGTTACCCATTAGTTTCTTATCGCAGGGAAGTTCAGTTCCATGGTGTATGTAGTAGAGTCCGTTTCTGCGGCCCCCCCGTTAGGCATAAATTGTCACCAGTCTTACCCATCACATATAGGAGTGTCCTTGTGAAGTATGCCTTATGAAGCATTTTAAGCTGTATCAGCCAAATCCCCACCCATATGGCCACCTCCCTGGGATATTGGCTTGCCTCCCCAATGTGTCATCCTCTAAGACCCCCAAGTTTTGTTCCCATTTACTCATGAGAGTGTCGAGGGGGGCGTATACTATTGGCTAGGAGCAAGGTGCAGATTTGGGAGATCACATGTTTGTGTAGCTGGGATCCTAGTAGCCTAAATTCCAGTGGTATCTCCTCTGCCACCTCGCACAGCAGGGCCCATAACCCGTAAGTATGGATAGGCTTTAATTTTTTCAGTTTCTATTTATAGTAAATTCTGGTGGGGATTTTCAGTGTTTTTAATACCTTAAAAACAGTGGTTATCAATGGTTACACATTTTTGCACCATTAAAAACAATAGAAACAGTGTTTTTCCGGTGTTTATGGAAAGTTTTGCTTTTACTCATTGCTTGCTTTATGCACTGATAGTGCATGTGTATAGACAGCGTGTGTACAGGGTATATGAGATCCAAATACATTTTTACGAAACAAACTTATTGTAGTACACCATACAATACTTCTTTAGTGAGTCTGTGGTCATGTGCGCGCGCTCACTCTTTCCTTCCTATGTAACCATTTATCTGTGAAAAGGCCCTCTCAACATTGGCACTTGAGATGGGCAATGCCAAAACAGCCAGTACACAATTTGCTAACTCTGGCCAATGGTATAGCTTCCCTCCACCAGTGCTCCACCCATTTATGATAGCCACACTAAGCATGTTTTCCTACGGGCTCCCTTTAATGCTGTCCTCGCCATGGTCAGTATGCCGATGGTGCCGATCTTGATACCAACATCCCAGATTGAATAATTTAATTTTTTTGAGTGCTCCGTTCCTCGGCTCATCACCTAGCATTCTGGCTCCTTACTGTGGACAGAATGCGGACGTTGCCACTCACGATATTGACGTTAACTTTAACGGGGTTCTTAACCAGTGTTCCATCCGGGCATATTGATTTGATCGCACTACTTACCGAGCAAATAGCGGGTCACGCATTGCCGTCCTTTTAGCTCACACATCATTCGCTCATGCCGCCATTGTGCGGGTACTTACCGAGCAAATAACGGGTCACGCCTGGTCGTCGTTTTTGCTCACACACCAGCCACACATACCGCCATTGTTCGCCTCGGCATGGGGTATTCACGCCAACCCGGGCACTCCTGGAAACGACCCATAGACTTTACCGCAACTCACATCACCTTAAGGGGCAGAGAACCACTTCAGTTAGTTGTTCTGTATGTTCTTGTTCATGTTTTTGCTCCAAATGTGTATCCAACTTGAACTTGGTTTCTCTTGCATTATGACTAGCGTTGAAGCTGCACTTTTGTGGTCTATTGCATTCACCAATGATGTGCATTTACCTATGATGTTTACATATGATACTCAGTTCCTCAATGCTAACAGCACCTCCTGTTATTGGTTTCCAATGCTTAAGTTGTTGCTAACTCATGCTGTCTACATAGACTAATGGTCATTATCCCCCGAACCCCTGCCCCCTCTTTTTTGTTCCCTTTACGCAGGTCTACCATATTCCCCAGTACACGTCAACTAGGGCATATCTACCGCATCAGGTAATTTCTACTAAATTATGTGAATACCAGACGGTAGTGCACTTATTTCACTATTTTTCTTTAATGGTCCTGAAGAAGTGCCAATTGACCAGTTAGGGGCAAGACTAGGCACAAAACATGTTGACCTTACACATATAGACCACCCCCTAGGAACATTATCTTCCATACACGGGTATACACTACTATGTAATTAGGCTGAGGCTACCTCTTTATTAAAGTTTGATTCAGGAGGACTGTCCCAAACCTTTTTTATCCATAAAGAGCCCCGGTTTCGGGAGCCCGTCAGGCATTGCAGCGCCGGCCTGACGAGTGGCAACCACCCTATGATGAAGCATGACACCTCTCGGGTGTGTGAGGGCATCATGAAGAAAGACCTGTCTTCCCCCCACGTCCACACAGGAACTGCACATCTTCTTTAATCTAGGGATTCTTTAATCTCTAGCCTCATTCGGGAGCTTATGTGCAGGACCTCATAACCCAGCTCTCTGTTCCTCATTTTTGAATATACAAGGATATAGCTTTCCATGCCAGTACTGGTGCCTGAACATTGTGATTCTCTAGGACATGTTCTGCAACATATGCATTGAATTGGGCACCTACGCTCTCGGTTATTGAAGCAGTCAAAAATGAAGCTGTACTTTTCAAAGTATGGAAAAAATCAGAAGGGATCTAGAGCTTGTGCAGAGTACCTCAGTGAGGCTTCATTAACGTCAAATGTCGTGGTTGGGGAAGGGACCTTTCAATGCATCATCACAAGCCATTTCCCATGTGGGCGCTTTCTTGACTGGAAACCGCAGTCACAACAGGGCACATGACCTAGCAGCTTGGAAGACACTGCCATTTCTTGTAGTAAATAACATTTACTAAATTGCTCCTCCATATTTCTTTGTTTTCCAAGTGCCAAAGTCACTAAAAGTGTCGCACAGCCTACTCTCAAAGAGATGTTTCAGATCTACACCAATTACGCTGAACACTTGGCAGACAAGGGTGTTTTCAGACTCAAGTATTTTGGTTATGTCCACTACATCAGTCATGTATTCCTGTAAAAACCTAAGCATGCAGTAGACTGTACTTTTTCACAACACTATAAATATGTGACCAAAGATCACCACATTTCTTGACTTTTAGCATCATTACTAAGCAGAAATTCTGTAAACGGTCGCCATATGGATAATATAGCATTCACAGCTTCTAGGACTGAGAACCACCAGCTAAATGACACAGTTAGGATGACTCTTCCTTTGATGTCACACAAAGCACACAATGGGAAATATTTGCATTTTAGTTCCTGGGCACACCAAAATAGTGCAACAGATTGGACTACAAAGTCAATAGCATGCTTCATTAACTCTGGAGATTGTAAAGATGCTTTCAGCATACCATCTAGCAAGTGACAAGGATCTCTTACAGGAAGCACTTCAGCTCAGGTATAGATTTTGACAGGTCATCATAAAACTTTTTCATATACATAGCTGAATTACTGCAAATACAAACAATATTGCTCCAATCTTTATTGAACTTGGTAGGAACTTTTTTGAAGCAGCATTCCAAGTGACACTGCGTTCCATTTGATCAAAGTCTGGTGTCATGTTTTCAGCACTATCTCAGATGCTTGGTGACAACACTCGTTTCACATATACATGTCACTGCATCTTGCATTGAATGTTTAAACCCAGGAGTGTTTGGCAATTCATCTACAATCAATAATGACTCACTAGAAAGGGGTGTGATGTATCAAAGGATTTGACCCATTCTCTGTCTGTGGGTAAATGTGATGGTATATATTGGGAAAATTTCATATGAAACCAGGCATTTTACCTATCAGTGAATCCAAAGGTAGCCAAAATATCAAATATGATTTTGATATTTCCTGATTCTCTACAGTTTATAAAATAACAAAATAAGACCTAAAACATGCTCCTAAACACTGCATCTTTAGACCAAAGACCACAAACTAAAATAAAAACTGATGGAAGAAGAAACTATATTTTAGTGACATTCCTAAACAACAAAACTCAAGCAGAATAATTTTAGCCCAGTCTTTCTCGCTGCTGCCTTGTATAACAAAGTTACATTGTATTGGCCCCTTCAGGAAGAAATAAAAACTAATCTTTCACTCATCTTTTCCTTTCTTTGAATGGCACTTAGTTTGTGGTTGTGAAGGTGTTTTTTCAGTGTTTATGTGTATACACTGGTGATGGCTATTTTCCTTTCAATGGGGTTTTATCAGTTATTATAAGTTTAAACCTAAAGCCAGACAGCTGAAGTATGTATTACACTTGCAAGTAGCAAAGGAACTGACCCCCAGTTACAAAATTACAAAAAATATCACATTCTCCTCCTACCAGATATCGTCACGGTTTGCAAGGATGCGCCTGCAAACTACAGCTCCCAGAAGGCTCTGCAGAAAGGAGGGGCCTAAGACATATAGGCTCTTGCATTCCTGCCGCACGTCGTACGTGATTTTCACACTGGAATTGGACCTCAGTACTGGTGTGTTTGGTTCCCTTGGTCTCGGCTGAGACGCTGTGTTTGCTTTGATTCTTCACGGAGTGAGCGGCTGCTTGCTTCGAGTCCAAAGAAGAACTTGTTCTGCATCATCGGCGGCTGCTGCGGTGCAGTCCTTTGCACGGGCTCAGCTGAGACGTGGTTTGTGATTCACGGAGAGGGCGGCTGCCACTCTCCGAGGCTGTAAAGAACTTGCCTGCATTTCCGTCCGCGGCTGCGGCGGAATTTGTCTTTTTGGCATTTTCGACTGAAACGCTATCCTGGAATCGGGGTGGGCGGCTGCCTCCCTCTAAGTACAAGGAAGAACGGAAAAGAGTTGCAGGTTCTGCAGCAACTGACTTTTGGGCGTTCTCGGCTGAGACGCTGAAACTGCTACTGCTGGCAAGTTAAGTAGTCCTTCTGTTTTCTTTCGTTCAAAGCTGGCAAGTCTACGGAGTCGTGGAATTATTGTGTATTATTAAGCCTGGCTGAACTTGCTTTGTGGATTTCCTTTTTCATAGTCATTCTGCTGGAACAATTCTGAACCTTTTGGGTTACCTGATTTCTTGCTTTGTTCGAGACTTTGATTTATTGGGTTTTGGATTGGTCCTTATTTTTCTACACACCTGGTTACTGGAGAGGGGGTTTTCTATTAGGTGTCACTGGGAAGTTGGACTGGTATGTATGATACTTTATAGGTTTGATTTATGTACATCAGAGACTGAATGCTAGGAGTATAACGGTGTCTATCCATTCCAGATTGCAACGTTGGATGAGTAGAGAAGTATCTACAACCCACAACATATAGAAGGGTTCATATCCAGAGAGATATCTGGGGTAGGTGTTCTACTAGCGAGAATTGAATGAGAGTAGTTAGAGATGTTTGTTATAACAATATTCTTTTCTCGTTTCAGTGGTCCCTTCCGTTCCAGTCCCTTCCCTTACCTTTCCCTCGCCTGATTACCTAGAGGCTCTGTGTATATTTATAGTTCAGAGTTTCGGGGAATCAGGAGGTGCACCCCTTTGAGCATCACCCTGATCCTGTGGAGGTTGCGTCGTGACAGAATCACGTACCTAAGTTATATACTCCACCTGATCAGGGGTTGCTTAAAGATGGCCTCCTTAGATGATGTATTGCAGGCATTGGTATTGGTCCAACAAGAACTGGCTACGTCGAAGGCTGAAACCACCGCACTAAAGGAAAGGTTGGATAGGCAAACAAGAAACCCTTTTGATGCCTCAGCTGGTGCTCCCCAGATACAGGTGACTGTGCCTCCGCCTATTCCCTTGGCAAGCCCAGAGAGATATTCGGGAGATCCTCTAAAGATTCAGACCTTTTTGACGCAAATCACCCTGCACTTTTCCTGTAGGCCAGCCTCTTTTCCTACCAATTTGTCGAGAGTAGCATTTGCCATCTCTTATATTACTGGGGACGCTGCCAATTGGGCCGTTCCTTTGGTACGGAATGATGATCCTTTATTGGCGGATTGGGATGATTTTAGGAGAGAATTCGAGCGAGTCTTCGATCGGCGTGCAACTACTCTTAGTGCCGATTGTGAACTCTTGGGGTTACGACAGGGAAGAAAGGATTTGGTGTCTTACATGACTACCTTTAATAGGCTTGTAGTCGAAACGGCATGGCCAGAAGAAAAAAGAATGGCCCTATATTATCAGGGATTGAACGAGGACATCAAAGATGTACTGGCACAAATAGACCCTCAGCCTAAGACCTGTACCGACCTTATTAATCTCACTTTGAGATTAGACCATCGTATGTCCGAACGCGGAGGGGAACGTAGGAGAGGTGATAGAACGGGGGGTGGAATGGCTCAGGTCAGTCAAGACAGTACCAAAGACAGTGGTTCTGAACCCATGGATATCGGGGCTATTCGCCCTCCTTTGTCCAAAACAGAAAGAGAGACTAGACGTGCACAGGGTCTCTGTATGTACTGTGGTAAGAAGGGACACTACGTTAAGGATTGCACGCTTAAACCAAAAAAGAGAAATCCCTTCTATTCCGGTAAACAGGTGGCGGCTATGACAGCGGAGTTGAATCATGAAGAACAGGGCAACAGTAAAAGTAGTGAGATAGAATGCACTCCTAGACAGGAGTGGAAGATTCCATCATTGGAGGTTGCCTCATGTAATAATGCGGAACCTCACGTAGTGCTATCCATGTTTCTAGGTAAAGGAACACACAAAAGTCCGGTGTGTTCCATGATTGACTCGGGGCAACGGGTAATTTTATAGATCTCGGGTTGGTGACGCGGTTGGGTTTGAGAAAGGTACCAACCCTTCAGCCTGAAACAGTATTGGCTGTGGATGGGACCCCGCTTAAATCTGGGCCTGTAGTTGAGCATACTGAGGCGTTGGAGCTGTCAGTGCCGGGAAAATCAATGAACCACGTGGAAGCCATCGTGCTAAATATTATTGAGGCTCCTCAATATGAGGTTATCCTGGGGATGCCGTGGTTGTGGCAACACAATCCTTGTATGGATTGGAAGAAGAAAACTTTACAGTTCACTTCCGATACATGCTTAAAAGACTGTTTGAAAGCACGGGACTCACACGTGTTGTCCTTGACTCATGCTTATTGCATAGCTACCGCAGCTGAAAAAGAGGTGGTCTTGCCAAGGGAATATGCAGGGTACAGAGATGTGTTTAGTGAGGTGAAAGCGGAGATCCTTCCGCCTCACCGAGACTATGATTGTCGGATTGACCTGGTGTAGGGGGCAGTGGTGCTTTCGTGCAGAGTTTATGCTTTGTCTGAGTCAGAAACCACACATTTGAAGTCCTATTTAGATCATTTCTGTTCCATAGGATTTATACACCCTTCACGTTCACCGGCAGCTTCTCCTCTTTTCTTTATATCGAAAGCCAATGGGGAGCTGCGCACGTGTATTGACTTTAGACAATTGAACAAGGTTACTGTGAGAAACAGATACCCGCTTCCACTCATCCCCGTCCTGTTGGACCAGGTGAGAGAGGCGACCATCTACACTCGTTTGGATCTCCGTGGGGCTTACCATTTGGTCCGTATAAGGGCGGGTGATGAGTGGAAAACGGCTTTTAAAACCCGTTTTGGTTTGTATGAGTACTTGGTAATGCCGTTCGGGTTGTGCAACGCCCCGGCGGCATTCCAGTAGTTCTTAAACGACATCATGAAGGAATACATTGATCGATTCGTTGTTATATACATTGATGACATCCTTATATACTCCTCGTCTCCTGCTCAGCATATTAGTCAGGTTCTGTTGATTCTCAAAAGGCTACAGGAAAACAGTTTATACTGTAAACTCAGTAAGTGTGAGATTAACGTCACGGAAGTGGAATTTTTGGGTGTAATCCTAACACCAAATGGGTTTAGCATGGCAGAGCGAAAGGTGTTGGCGGTGCGTGAGTGGCCCATTCCCAAGAATGTGAGAGATGTTCAGTGTTTTCTTGGATTCTCAAATTACTATAGGAGATTCATTGCTCATTTCTCCCAGTTGATCGCTCCAGTAACCAGGTTGTTGAGGAAGGGGGCGCCTTTTTGTTGGACTTCAGAAGCCATGGAGGCGTTCATTCAGTTGAAGGAGGCGTTTTGCACAGCACCCATTCTAAGACATCCTCAGATGGATGTGCCTTTTATAGTGGAAGCTGACGCTTCGGATATAGCAATTGGGGCAGTGCTGTCTCAAAGGGTCAAACAAACGGGACAGCTCCATCCAGTGGCCTTTCTGTCCAAAAAACTCAACGCAGCCGAGGTAAATTATACGGTGGCAGAAAAAGAACTTTTGGCTGTGAAAAAGGCCTTTCAGGAGTGGAGGCATTATTTGTGGGGAGGAAAGCATCCTGTAACAGTGTACTCAGATCACCGAAACTTGCAGTTTATGAAAACGGCTCGGCATTTGTCACAAAGGCAAATGCGTTGGATGCTCTTTTTTGCGGAGTATGAGTTCATAATTACCTTTCGTCCAGGAACAGAGAATCGGAAAGCCGATTCCCTTTCTAGACAAGCAGACTCAGCCATCCATTTGGCGGAAGAACCAAGGCCCATATTGACCCCTGACAGTGTTGTCTGTGCAATCACAGCAGATAGATTTCTGGAGGAGGTTTCTAGTAACCGTTCACTCATACGATGGAAGGAGTGGGCCAAGACAGATATGCATCGGTCCTTACAACATGGAATCCCTTTGTATAAGAATAGGCTGTATCTTCCAACTATTGCACTGAGGTTGTTGGCATTCAATTGGTGTCATAACGCTATGGTGGCAGGACATCCGGGACATCAAAAAACAATTCATGCCATGCAAAGACAGTTTTGGTGGGAAGGGATGGCTAAGGATGTGAAATCTTGGATCGATCAATGTGAAACTTGTGCCAGGGCAAAGAGCGAACAAGCCAAGAGCAAGGGGATGTTGATGCCTCTTCCTACTCCTTCAAGACCATGGCAGGTGATTAGTGTGGATTTTGTTTTGGGGTTGCCTTTGGATAAAGGTAGTGATGCTATCCTGGTAGTGGTAGATAGTTTCACCAAAATGGGCCACTGTATACCATGCAGGAATCTGCCTACGGCGGCGCAAATGGCGCAACTGTTATTGACTCATGTGGTACGTTTACATGGCACTCCGAAAGTTATTGTGTCAGATAGAGGGCCCCAGTTCGTTGCTAGATTCTGGCGCATGTGGTGTAAGGCTTTACACATTAAGGATGCTTTGTCCACCAGTTTCCATCCACAGTCTGATGGACAAACGGAGAGACGTAATCAGACCCGTAAAAAATATCTCCGATGTTATGCGGAAGAGGCAGCGGATTCATGGGTGTCTTTGTTATGGTTGGCGGAACTATCGTATAACAACGCTTGGCACAGTTCGACGGGGGAATCGCCGTTCAAGGCCAACACTGGATATCATGCTGACACCTTGCCGGTGTCAATTCCTAGTGAGGTGACGAACCATCCGTCAGTGTCCGGCCAGATGAAGGCTCTTCTGAAGATTCACCGCAGGGTGCATGCTCATCTAGAAAAGGCCAAATCGTCCTACAAGAAGTGGGTGGATAAACACCGGCAGGAGGGCCCTGTGTATCAGGTGGGCGACAAGGTCTGGCTTTCCACTAGGAACATTCGGTTTCGTTTTCATAGTGTCTTTCATCCTCAGATCATTGGACCCTATGAGGTGGTGCGCCAGATCAATCCCGTGGCTTATAAACTGAAACTTCCTGCCTCTTTGCGAATACATCCGGTGTTCCATTGTAGTCTTTTGAAGCCGGCGAAATCTGCACGTCACAGGGGTGTCCCTCCGGTGATGAGGGACGGCCAGCTGGAGTATGAAGTGAGCAGGATTCTTGATTCCCGCTATCGGCGGGGTAAGCTTTGGTTCATGGTGTCGTGGAAGGGCAACACGGCGGAGGATGATTCTTGGGAGCTGTGCACGGGGGTTCATGCACCCCGTGCGGTGCGTTGCTTTTATGATCGCTATCCGGATAAGCCTGGGGCTAGGAGGCGCTTGGGAGGAGGACATACTGTCACGGTTTGCAAGGATGCGCCTGCAAACTACAGCTCCCAGAAGGCTCTGCAGAAAGGAGGGGCCTACGACATATAGGCTCTTGCATTCCTGCCGCACTTCGTACGTGATTTTCACACTGGAATTGGACCTCAGTACTGGTGTGTTTGGTTCCCTTGGTCTCGGCTGAGACGCTATGTTTGCTTTGATTCTTCATGGAGTGAGCGGCTGCTTGCTTCGAGTCCAAAGAAGAACTTGTTCTGCATCATCGGCGGCTGCTGCGGTGCAGTCCTTTGCACGGGCTCGGCTGAGACGTGGTTTGTGATTCACGGAGAGGGCGGCTGCCACTCTCCGAGGCTGTAAAGAACTTGCCTGCATTTCCGTCCGCGGCTGCGGCGGAATTTGTCTTTTTGGCGTTTTCGACTGAAACGCTATCCTGGAATCGGGGTGGGCGGCTGCCTCCCTCTAAGTACAAGGAAGAACGGAAAAGAGTTGCAGGTTCTGCAGCAACTGACTTTTGGGCGTTCTCGGCTGAGACGCTGAAACTGCTACTGCTGGCAAGTTAAGTAGTCCTTCTGTTTTCTTTCGTTCAAAGCTGGCAAGTCTACGGAGTCGTGGAATTATTGTGTATTATTACGCCTGGCTGAACTTGCTTTGTGGATTTCCTTTTTCATAGTCATTCTGCTGGAACAATTCTGAACCTTTTGGGTTACCTGATTTCTTGCTTTGTTCGAGACTTTGATTTATTGGGTTTTGGATTGGTCCTTATTTTTCTACACACCTGGTTACTGGAGAGGGGGTTTTCTATTAGGTGTCACTGGGAAGTTGGACTGGTATGTATGATACTTTATAGGTTTGATTTATGTACATCAGAAACTGAATGCTAGGAGTATAACGGTGTCTATCCATTCCAGATTGCAACGTTGGATGAGTAGAGAAGTATCTACAACCCACAACATATAGAAGGGTTCATATCCAGAGAGATATCTGGGGAAGGTGTTCTACTAGCGAGAATTGAATGAGAGTAGTTAGAGATGTTTGTTATAACAATATTCTTTTCTCGTTTCAGTGGTCCCTTCCGTTCCAGTCCCTTCCCTTACCTTTCCCTCGCTTGATTACCTAGAGGCTCTGTGTATATTTATAGTTCAGAGTTTCGGGGAATCAGGAGGTGGACCCCTTTGAGCATCACCCTGATCCTGTGGAGGTTGCGTCGTGACAGATATCCCCTAGCTTGGAGATTCCTAAAAGATCCCACTTTCCATGTCCCCCCACTGACTACAATCCCTTCAGCATCTCTGAATCCCAGAGGAGCATCACCTGTGTTATTTCCGCCCCCCTCCACCTCAGCAGAGTAGACATCTTTTGCCATATCTTAACCACTACTGCTGTCATGGTTCACAAGTGTGCTGTCCTCCCCCTCCTGTAGATGTGGCCTAGTTAGAAGCTAGGGTCCATTGCTCTCCTGTCTGCTAAAAGTGACGGTTCCTGCTGTGTCGCAATGGTCCAGTGATTCACCACCAGTAGCTGAGCTGCCTAATAATATATTGCAAATTGGGGCTGGCCGCCCACACTCCATCATATGATTTTCTGTTCAGGGATGCTAGAGCCATTCTGGGAGCACCCCCCCCAATCCCCCATCCCAGAGCAGCCATTTTGTTGCGGCCTCCACGTCACAGAAGAAGCGATGAGGTACCTCAGACAGAGTGTTCTCAAGAATGTTGAGGAACTTGGGTAAATATATCATTTTTATACAGTGCAGCCCAACCAGCATGGACAGAGGCAGCTTTCGCAAGTGTTTCACATCTCTCCAATACCTGTCTAATTTCTCTTCCAGATTTTTCAGCAAGCATAATTTGCAATCTGTTGTTATGTATATGACCCTTGTCTCCCACTACAAGAGGCAGGCCCAGTCACTCGGAGGCTCCCAATCAGTCAACGGGTAGGCTACAAATTTACCACAGTAATTATGAATCCTGGCAAATCTGCAGAACACCTCAGGTATCTGTAGAAAATCTGGGACCGATCTTTCTGGGTCCACTAGGTACAGGAGGACATCGTCCGCAGAAAACAAGGCCACATACTCTCTGTCTGGGTCCCACCTCAGGCCATTGATCAATGCATCCCCCAGTAGCCACGTCACCAACAGTTCAATCACCACTACGAATAAACAGTTGGAATAGAGGGAACCTCTACCTTGTGCCCAATCAAAGTCTAAATTTTGTTGAGAGCGCTCCATTTACCATGATCCTAGCCATTGGCTCCCAATAGAGTAGCTTTCACCATTCCAGAAACGACAGGCTAAATCTGATCTTCTGCAGGATTGCAAATAAGTATGACAATTCCACCAGTCAAATGCTTTTCAGCATCAATGGCCAACAGTATTGATGGCTCCAGCAGTCAATCTCTCCAGGATAAGCAACCAAATATCTGCCTCAAGTTGTGTCTAGTCGACCTATAGATATGAGTAGTCACACTAGCACTCACAGTTCCACTTAAAATATTCAGTCCCTGCGTGCTCTATGGTGCACTCTCCGAGTCAGAGTGCGTGGAAATCAGCCAAAGAATCTGCGTGTCCCCAATAGGAGACGTCCTCTAGTCACAGCTCACAAACCCTGAATGGGTATTTCAACTTTCATTAAAGTTCGTCAATGAAAAAAGCTGTTTCAGTTCACAACCATTTATTCTTTATTTTTCTTTATTTTTCTTTTCTGATATGACTTCTTATCCAAAGAATTTCAATCATTAGAATGGAAAGGTCAAATTTAGATCCAAAAAAATCCAACACATCCAATGCATTTTGCCTATGGATTAGGCTTCATCAGGGATAAATTTCTATAAACAAAACGATATGATAATACATGAGGTCACATAAGCACTGAGAATAAGTACATTGTAGCATGGAGTTGAGAAAGAGAGTGTAATAGACCAATGCCACCAGATCAAGAGGGGAGAATTCATGTAGATAACAACAAAAACAACGGTCCTACCAATGAAAACATGCAGAAAGGCTAAATGATCAAAATCACCTGTGATGCAATGCAGATGCTCTATCAACAAGACTCGAATATAGCTAAAACGCGCTATTTCCCAATGTTATCAGCACTTTCATAGAACAACGAAGTAAATGCATTCGCAAATTATAAATGCTAGAAGCGGAAATGTGTACGCGTACAAAGCAGACTACACATGTAGGAGCAATTAATCAAAAAAACACTGCTCTACAAGCTAAAAAGCAACATTGCATACGCGCTCAAAGTCAGCTAGTTCAGCAAGGACTAAGAACGTCCCTCCACCGGTCCCGAATAGAACAAGAGAATAAACTTACGTCCAATGATAGAATATCGCTGCTAAACCGTTAAAAACCTCCGCATGGTACATGCTACAGAATTGTTTAAACCAGCGTTCCGATTCCGGACATATAAATTGTGTACACATAGAGAAAGGACTAAGATCTAAAGGAAAGGTCTAAACGAGCGCCATCTTTGAGAGGTGTATTCTAGAATTCATCAGCCTCATTCAAAAACAAATAAGTAAAAAGGCAATATTATCAAAACACAGTGAGAACAAGTAGAACATATTGTAAGATATTTGCTACAGCATGTATTACATTTATAAGAAAACAAAATGTTATAAAAAACAGTCAATCAATGGTGCAAGCAATGTCAATAAAGTTTTTTTTAGGGTTCCTATTCCTATAAGTAACAACTAAATTCAACCCTGTCATTCATTCCTATGGGTTTCAGAGTTTCCAATCTGTAAATCCAGTAATTTTCGCGCTGTAGCAGTTGTTTATTGTTATCCACTCCTTCTTTTTTCGGCACAATTTCCAGAATTAAGAAGCGTAGTTGGCTAATGTTATGTGATGCCTCTTGAAAGTGATTAGCCGCCATGGATTTCAAAGATTTATTTCGAATGTTAGACTTATGTTCATTCAAACGCACCTTCATTTGCCTTTCTGTCTTTCCTACATATCCTTGACCGCAAGGGCATTTGAGCAGATAAATAACATTAGAACTGTCGCACGTCGCTGTAACTCTCAACTTAATTTTGTGTCCTTTACTGGGATGAGTAATTACATTCCCATTAATCACACAGTTGCAATGACTCCAATTGTAGCAAGGTAGAGTTCCTTGAAACGTTTGAACAAGTGCAGTTTCTTTGGTTTTTATTAAGCACCCCAGGTTTGGGGCCCGTTGGTAGGCGAACAGTGGCATCTCCTTGAATATGTTATTAAACTCAGATTCCTGTGAAAATAATACCCAATGTCTTTTAATGATATTTTTAAAGATCTTGCTCTTAGTTGTATATTTGGACACTATGACCTTCCGGGTGGTTTCTTTCGTCTTTCGTGACGTTTGTAAAAGATCCTTCCTCTTTTTTAATGAACAGCCTACTCGAGCTTCTTCCAAAGTACTGTGAGGGTATCCTTTATCCTTAAATCTTCTTCCCATTTCCTGAATCCTTAGTTCAGATTGTTCCACAGAAGATACAATTTGCTTGACCCTGATCATTTGGGAGTAAGGCAGGTGTTTTTTTAGGGAATCCTGGTGGAAACTGTTGTGATGTAGGAGATTGTTGCGATCTGTAGGTTTTCGATAGATATCAGTCTCAAATCTAGTGTCCTTTTTAGTGATTTCTACATCCAAAAATGTGATTTTCTCTCTGTTCACTTCTGATGTGAATTGGATGCGGTCATCCTTGGTGTTCAATGTTGTTATGGCTTCTTTTAGAGACTCTTCAGAGCCGATCCAAATGATAAACATATCATCTATGTAGCGCAATATAAGCCTGGTGTGTGATTTCCAAGGTTCTTGGTTCAGAATGTGTTCCTCTTCGAAGTTCTCCATGAAAATATTAGCGTACCCTGGGGCTGCCGAATTTCCCATGGCAGTCCCGGTCTGTTGAAGGTAGTATTGATTCTTCCAGCGAAAATAACTGTGGTAGAGGGTGAAATATAGAAGTTCCATCAGGAAAACTTTGAATTGCTCTTCTAGTTCAGTGTTAAGTAACGCATATTCTATGGCTTCAATGCCTTTCTGGTGTGGTATGGATGTGTATAAGGATTTAACATCCAAACTACACATCACAACTTGTTCCTCAAGATTTCGAGAAAGTGGGTCGTATCCCTGACGTACGTCCTCATTCTCATCACACAGGGTTAGAGGTATCTGTCAAGTAAATGTCCAATAGGTTGGTGGATACTACCCACAGTAGAAACAATCGGTCTGAAGGGTGGCTTCAACAGAGACTTGTGAACTTTAGGTAACATATATATTGTAGGACTCCTGGGGTTACACGTAATCAAAAACTTTCTGGTTTTGTCATTTATGATGCCGTTCAGAAGAGCTTGATTGATGAGATTTTCCAGATGTTTAGAGAATTGCTCTGTGGGATTTGTTTCCAATGGCAAATAAACTGATTGATCATTGAGGTGTATTTCAACTTCTTGTTCGTAATGTGAGGTGTTCATTATCACAATTGCTCCACCTTTGTCCGCCTTTTGCCAGGTTATATTGGGGTTCCTGGCAATGTTTCTCAAAGCTTTCATTTGTTTGTTAGTCAGATTATGTTGTCTGGTTTTCTTTTTGAAATTAAGTTTTGTGAGATAATGGAGCAATATATGTGCTTCGAGGTGATAGTCCCAGAAGTTGATCTTCTTTTTCTTTTTTGTCTGTTATGACATTATCAAAAAAATGTCTTAGTTGGAGTTTTCTCATTAGCTTGTAAAAGCTCACTTCCATGTCAAGTGTATCTGCCTCAGTCGTCGGGACGAATGACAATCCTTTTTGTAAAGCATCAATTGTAGTGTTATTCAGACATTCATCAGAAATGTTAATCACCATGAGGCATATTTTCAAGGACCAGTGATAAAATGATCGCCGTTTTATCGGCAGGAAACTGCCGATAAACCGGTGATAATGGGCTTGATAATACGCCCTTGTTAATTCCCATAGAAGCCCATATTATGGTGTTAACATGGGCTTCTATGGGAATTAATAAGGGCGTATTATCAAGCCCATTATCGCCGTTTTATCGGCAGTTTCCTGCCGATAAAACGGTAATAATTTTATCACTGTTCCTTGATAATATGGCCCCAAGTTTTTGTCATTAGTGGTTAGTTCTTCTTCGTCTTGTCCTTCTTCGGAACGCTGGTTTAAACCATTCTGTAGCATGTACCATGCGGAGGTTTTTAATGGTTTAGCAGCGATATTCTATCATTGGACGTAAGTTTATTCTCTTGTTCTATTCGGGACCGGTGGAGGGACGTTCTTAGTCCTTGCTGAACTAGCTGACTTTGAGCGCGTATGCGATGTCGCTTTTTAGCTTGTAGAGCAGTGTTTTTTTGTTTAATTGCTCCTACATGTGTAGTCTGCTTTGTACGCGTACACATTGCCGCTTCTAGCATTTATAATTTGCGAATGCATTTACTTCGTTGTTCTATGAAAGTGCTGATAACATTGGGAAACAGCGCGTTTTAGCTATATTCGAGTCTCGTTGATAGAGCATCTGCATTGCATCACGGGTGATTTTGATCATTTAGCCTTTCTGCATGTTTTCATTGGTAGGACCGTCGTTTTTGTTGTTATCTACATGAATTCTCCCCTCTTGATCTGTTGGCATTGGTCTATTATTCATTAAAAAAGAGGAAAGATCTTTTACAACCGACACGAAAGACGAAAGAAACCACCCGGATGGTCATAGTGTCCAAATATACAACTAAGAGCAAGATCTTTAAAAATATCATTAAAAGACATTGGGTATTATTATCACAGGAATCTGAGTTTAATAACATATTCAAGGAGATGCCACTGTTCGCCTACCAACGGGCCCCAAACCTGGGGTGCTTAACAAAAACCAAAGAAACTGCACTTGTTCAAACGTTTCAAGGAACTCTACCTTGCTACAATTGCAGTCATTGCATCTGTGTGATTAATGGGAATGTAATTACTCATCCCAGTAAAGGACACAAAATTAAGTTGAGAGTTACAGCGACGTGCAACAGTTCTAATGTTATTTATCTACTCAAATGTCCTTGCGGTCAAGTATATGTAGGAAAGACAGAAAGGAAAATTAAGGTGCGTTTGAATGAACATAAGTCTAACATTCAAAATAAATCTTTCAAATCCATGGCGGCTAATAACTTTCAAGAGGCATCACATAACATTAGCCAACTACGCTTCTTAATTCTGGAAATTGTGCCGAAAAAAGAAGGAGTGGATAACAATAAACAACAGCTACAGCGCGAATATTACTGGATTTACAGATTGGAAACTCTGAAACCCATAGGAATGAACGACAGGGTTGAATTTAGTTGTTACTTATAGGAATAGGAACCCTAAAAAAAACTTTATTGACATTGCTTGCACCATTGATTGACTGTTTTTTAAAACATTTTGTTTTCTTATAAATGTAATACATGCTGTAGCAAATATCTTACAATATGTTCTACTTGTTCTCACTGTGTTCTGATAATATTGCCTTTTTACTTATTTGTTTTTTGAATGAGGCTGATGAATGCTAGAATACACCTCTCAAAGATGGCGCTCGTTTAGACCTTTCCTTTAGATCTTAGTCCCTTCTCTATGTGTACACAATTTCGATGTCGGGAATCAGAACGCTGGTTTAAACAATTTTGTAGCATGTACCATGCGGAGGTTTTTAACGGTTTAGCAGCGATATTCTATCATTGGACGTAAGTTTATTCTCTTGTTCTATTCGGGATCGGTGGAGGGACGTTCTTAGTCCTTGCTGAACTAGCTAACTTTGAGCGCGTATGCAATGTCGCTTTTTAGCTTGTAGAGCAGTGTTTTTTTGATTAATTGCTCCTACATGTGTAGTCTGCTTTGTACGCGTACACATTTCCGCTTCTAGCATTTATAATTTGCGAATACATTTACTTCGTTGTTCTATGAAAGTGCTGATAACATTGGGAAATAGCACATTTTAGCTATATTCGAGTCTTGTTGATAGAGCATCTGCATTGCATCACGGGTGATTTTGATCATTTAGCCTTTCTGCATGTTTTCATTGGTAGGACCGTTGTTTTTGTTGTTATCTACATGAATTCTCCCCTCTTGATCTGGTGGCATTGGTCTATTACACTCTCTTTCTCAACTCCATGCTACAATGTACTTATTCTCAGTGCTTATGTGACCTCATGTATTATCATATCGTTTTGTTTATAGAAATGTATCCCTGATGAAGCCTAATCCATAGGCGAAATGCATTGGATGCGTTGGATTTTTTTGGATCTAAATTTGACCTTTCCATTCGAATGATTGAAATTCTTTGGATAACAAGTCATATCAGAAAATAAAATAAAGAAAAATAAAGAATAAATGGTTGTGAACTGAAACAGCTTTTTTCATTGACGAACTTTATTGAAAGTTGAAATACCCATTCAGGGTTTGTGAGCTGTGACTAGGGGACGTCTCCCATTGGGGACACGCAGATTCTTTGGCTGATTTCCACGCACTCTGACTCGGAGAGTGCACCCTAGAGCACGCTGGAACTGAATATTTTAAGTGGAACTGTGAGTGCTAGTGTGACTACTCATATCTTTGATACTTTTTCCAAATACAACACGCTTAGCACCCGACCTGTTTTTTGAAACATGGAATTTGATACCATCACAAACTTAACAGACCAAAGGGCCGATATCTTTGCTTTTTCAACTGATGAAGCATCGCGAATCTATGCCTTAATACATGAGGAGACAACGGAAACTCCAACAATAAAGAATAAGGAACAAAATATACGACAACTCATTTATCTCTCAAAACGTGAGATCAATCAAAGGTTGCATGCAAGCACATTGGTAAAATACTAAAATAATACTACAATTGATGCTTTACAAAAAGGATTGTCATTCGTCCCGACTACTGTGGCAGATAAACTTGACATGGAAGTGAGCTTTTACAAGCTAATGAGTAAACTCCGACTAAGACATTTTTTTGATAATGTCATAACAGACAAAAAAGAAGAAAAAGAAGATCAACTTCTGGGACTATCACCTCGAAGCACATATATTGCTCCATTATCTCACAAAACTTTAGACACTTTTGAAAACATAGTCAAACTAGAAATATCCAAACTTAATTTCAAAAAGAAAACCAGACAACATAATCTGACTAACAAACAAATGGAAGCTTTGAGAAACATTGCCAAGAACCACAATATAACCTGCCAAAAGGCGGACAAAGGCGGAGCAATTGTGATAATGAACACCTGACATTACGAACAAAAAGTTGAAATACACCTCAATGATCAATCAGTTTATTTGCCATTGGAAACAAATCCCACAGAGCAATTCTCTAAACATCTGGAAAATCTCATCAATCAAGCTCATCTGAATGGCATCATAAACGGCAGAAGCAGAAAGTTTTTGATTACGTGCAACCCCAGGAGTCCTACAATATATATGTTACCTACAGTTCACAAGTCTCTGTTAAAGCCACCCTTCAGACCGATTGTTTCTACTGTGGGTAGTATCCACCAACCTATTGGACAATTACTTGACAGATACCTCCAACCCTGTGTGATGAGAATGAGGACGTACGTCAGGGATACAACCCACTTTCTCGAAATCTTGGAGCAGATAAAAATTTCACCTGAGGAACAAGTTGTGATGTGTAGTTTGGATGTTAAATCCTTATACACATCCATACCACACCAGAAAGGCATTGAAGCCATAGAACATGCGTTACTTAACACTGAACTAGAAGAGCAATTCAAAGTTTTCCTGATGGAACTTCTATATTTCACCCTCTACCACAGTTATTTTCGCTGGAAGAACCAATACTACCTTCAACAGACCGGGACTGCCATGGGAAATTCGGCAGCCCCAGGGTACGCTAATATTTTCATGGAGAACTTCGAAGAGGAACACATTCTGAACCAAGAACCTTGGAAATCACACACCAGGCTCATATTACGCTACATAGATGATATGTTTATCATTTGGATCGTCTCTGAAGAGTCTCTAATAGAAGCCATAACAACATTGAACACCAAGGATGACCGCATCCAATTCACTTCAGAAGTGAACAGAGAGAAAATCACATTTTTGGATGTAGAAATCACTAAAAAGGACACTAGATTTGAGACTGATATCTATAGAAAACCTACAGATCGCAACAATCTCCTACATCACAACAGTTTCCACCAGGATTCCCTAAAAAAACACCTGCCTTACTCCCAAATGATCAGGGTCAAGCGAATTGTATCTTCTGTGGAACAATCTGAACTAAGGATTCAGGAAATGGAAAGAAGATTTAAGGATAGAGGATACCCTCACAGTACTATGGAAGAAGCTCGAGTAGGCTGTTCATTAAAAAAGAGGAAGGAACTTTTACAAACGACACGAAAGACAAAAGAAACCACCCGGATGATCATAGTGTCCAAATATACAACTAAGAGCAAGATCTTTAAAAATATCATTAAAAGACGTTGGGTATTATTATCACAGGAATCTGAGTTTAATAACATATTCAAGGAGATGCCACTGTTCGCCTACCAACGGGCCCCGAACCTGGGGTGCTTAATAAAAACCAAAGAAACTGCACTTGTTCAAACGTTTCAAGGAACTCTACCTTGCTACAATTGCAGTCATTGCAACTGTGTGATTAATGGGAATGTAATTACTCATCCCAGTAAAGGACACAAAATTAAGTTGAGAGTTACAGCGACGTGCAACAGTTCTAATGTTATTTATCTACTCAAATGTCCTTGCGGTCAAGGATATGAAGGAAAGACAGAAAGGAAAATGAAGGTGCGTTTGAATGAACATAAGTCGAACATTCTAAATAAATCTTTGAAATCCATAGTGGCTAATCACTTTCAAGAGGCATCACATAACATTAGCCAACTACGCTTCTTAATTCTGGAAATTGTGCCGAAAAAAGAAGGAGTGGATAACAATAAACAACTGCTACAGCGCGAAAATTACTGGATTTCCAGATTGGAAACTCTGAAACCCATAGGAATGAACGACAGGGTTGAATTTAGTTGTTACTTATAGGAATAGGAACCCTAAAAAAAACTTTATTGACATTGCTTGCATCATTGATTGACTGTTTTTTATAACATTTTGTTTTCTTATAAATGTAATACATGCTGTAGCAAATATCTTGCAATATGTTCTACTTTTTCTCACTGTATTCTGATAATATTGGCTTTTTACTTATTTGTTTTTTGAATGAGGCTGATGAATGCTATAATACACCTCTCAAAGATGGCACTCGTTTAGACCTTTCCTTTAGATCTTAGTCCTTTCTCTATGTGTACACAATTTATATGTCGGGAATCGGAACGCTGGCTTAAACCATTCTTTAGCATGTACCATGCGGAGGTTTTCAACGGTTTAGCAGCGATATTCTATCATTGGACATAAGTTTATTCTCTTGTTCTATTCGGGACCGGTGGAGGGACGTTCTTAGTCCTTGCTGAACTAGCTGACTTTGAGCGCGTATGCGATGTCGCTTTTTAGCTTGTAGAGCAGTGTTTTTTAATTAATTGCTCCTACATGTGTAGTCTGCTTGGTACGCATACACATTGCCACTTCTAGCATTTATAATTTGCGAATGCATTTACTTCGTTGTTCTATGAAAGTGCTGATAACATTGGGAAATAGCGCGTTTTAGCTATATACGAGTCTCGTTGATAGAGCATCTGCATTGCATCACGGGTGATTTTGATCATTTAGCCTTTCTGCATGTTTCATTGGAGGACCGTCGTTTTTGTTGTTATCTACATGAATTCTCCCCTCTTGATCTGGTGGCATTGGTCTATTACACTCTCTTTCTCAACTCCATGCTACAATGTACTTATTCTCAGTGCTTATGTGACCTCATGTATTATCATATCGTTTTGTTTATATAAATTTATCCCTGATGAAGCCTAATCCATAGGCGAAATGCATTGGATGTGTTGGATTTTTGGGGATCTAAATTTGACCTTTCCATTCGAATGATTGAAATTCTTTGGGTAACAAGTCATATCAGAAAAGAAAAATAAAGAAAAATAAAGAATAAATGGTTGTGAACTGAAACAGCTTTTTTCATTGACGAACTTTATTGAAAGTTGAAATACCCATTCAGGGTTTGTGAGCTGTGACTAGGGGACGTCTCCCATAGGGGACACGCAGATTGTTTAGTCGACCTATAGGCCATAAAGCCCAACTGATCTGGAGCCACCACCATAGCCACTACTTGATCAGTCTGTTCCCCAGCACTTTTGCCAAGACTTTGCTCTCTACATTGAGGAATAATATTAGCCCCCAGGAGGCATACTCTTCAGGTGGCTTCCCCTTTTGGTGGATTAGGATGATGTGACTTGGCATAGGACTTTGGGCAAGATGCCCGGTTCCCTGGCTTCATAGTACATGTCTCGTAGGGGGCCCACAATGTGAGATTTCATGCTTTCAAAGGACTCTAATGGGAAGCCGTTTGATTCTGGGAACTTCCTTCCCTTTATTTGCTCTAGGCAATTCGACATTTTGGTCTCTGATATCTCCCCTTTCAAGGGCTGTCTTGCATCCTCACCCAGATGTGGAACTGAGATGTCCCTGATGAAGCCGTCCATGTTGCCAAGCCGTGAATGATATATCTGGCTAAGATATTCTGTGAAAGACTTACGATGTCGGCTGATGTGTCAGTCTTATCCCCACCCCTTCTGGATACTTTATAAATCCACCTTTGGCCCTCCTTCCTTCCTTTGGCCACCCCCACCAGCATTTTACCAGCCTTGTCACCGGCTTTGCAGAGTCTGCTCTGCATGTTCCTGTAAGGTGTCCTAGCCTGCACTGAACCAAGGATTTGTATTCGTCCCCAAGGGACTCCATATGAATGGCAAATTCCATGATGGAATTTGCTACATATTCCGCCTCTCCCTGCAGCGGTCTTTCCTCCAGGTCCCTGAATTCCCTTTCTATGTCTTTCTTTTTTGTGGCTATATTCGAAATCAAAGGTAACTCAGCATTGTTTTATAAGTTTCTCACATGGTGGTGTAGGATGCCATTGTCGCAGCATTGTCTGGAAAATTTTGGATGGAGCCTGTTGCACTGATTATCTTGTGCTCCAGTCCATGTGTTCCCAGGAATCTAGTTTCCAACCCACCCACATCTGGACCTGGGCCGAGTACACAGTCATGACTACAGTGGAGTGGTCCGAAGTTCCTCGTGGAAAATTCTCTGTAGGCCGTAAATCTCCACGGCTATGTTGCAGCATCAATGGATAGCCCAGTTGGGAGAGAGAGAGCGCGCGTCAAGTTGGAGGCATATGAATATTGTCTTTCTGAAGAGTGTTCTTCCTGCCATAGGTCTACAATACCTACCGCCTCCCAAAGGTTGCAAAGGTGGGTGTCTACACTGGGTTGTGATCCAGATCCTGGTCACCCTGCAGGTCTCCCCAACTATCACAAGGGCTCGGGCACTGCCGTTAGTTATTCACCCAGTTTAAAAGTGGCAGCTGGTAGAGAACGGTGGTGAGGAGGTAGGGGAAGGTGTGTGGTTCAGGAAAAAAGAAAACAAATCATACCTGGTAGTCGTCGCCAGCTGCCGCCTCTCCTTCAATGCAGGAACCAGGAAAAACACACCCTCCCAGAATCCCCTAACCAATCATAATGCTGCCTTACAGCAGCATTGTGATTGGTATGAGCACCGTGGTTCAGTGCTCACACAGGGACTGGGAGGCTGTGAATGTTTTTCACACAGGCTGTATAATACAACCTGTGGAGAACATGCACAGTGTGCATGACAGTTTGGCTGGCCCGAGACAGCCGGCCAAACTGTCATGCGCAATTAAGGTGCTGCCACCACTCCTTCTCTGGCCTCAACGACAGAGGAACCCAGCCAGTCCCTAACAACCTGGCTGCAGTGCAACTGAAACACTAAAATAAAATGATAATATTATCATTTTATTTTTCATTTGCACTGCTTTAATGCAGTGGGGTGACGCTCCTTTGTCTTAGCGGAGGAGCCGCCCCTGCAGTTTAACCAGTCCACTTGATTGCACGCCCAGGAGAAATATCAAGTAGCCACCAGAGATTTGTGGTAGGCATCCCTGTTGAACCTGCCATTGATCCAGCAGGAACCAGTAGTTGGTAGCGGCCTCTTGTGAAGAAGCAACACCTATTAAATGCTTTTCCTGCAGTAGGACCAGTTCTGGATCATGCCGTTTTAAATATTCAACCACTATACACCCTTTCAGCCTGTGCCCCAGGCGACTGACATTCCAGAAACCAATTTTAAGTACTTCACAGAGGAGATGTTGTTTAGTACACGTTCATGGTAGATGTGATAATGTTTCATGGTGTGCCTGTGGTAGAGGGTGTGGCCGCTTTTGCCCATAGGCCCTCATCTTCCCCCCTTACCAAACACCCTACACCCTCATACTGCAGGCTTAGAACTGCCCACCCTCCCAATGCTCTGGGTGTGTGTCACCCTATCAGAATGAGCTTAACATTTATGAACAATAACCCATACCAAATCTTTGTTGTCATCAATTGTGGGACTCTCCATGCGAAGAATACAAGCCACTTAATGTCATGTTTTCCTATGTAATGTAGCACAGATCAATCGGAGAAATGCTCGGACTGTTTCATATAACCTCATCTCTGATGTCATCAGAGTGGCTACCCATGCGGGCAGTTAATCATCATCGTAGCTCCCCCCCTTTGGGCAGTGTTACCCTCTTCAGAGTCATCTATTACCCCCTCCAGGGTGCCGATTGGGATCAGTTGCTGCTGTATGTTAGCCACCCACTTTTGTCATCTCCTACTCTACCTTGTCCTTCGAAGCAGCCATGCATGGGCACCCTGCAGTCTTCGACAGCATTACTCTCCCTCCATTTCTGGAATTGAGTGGTGTCCCATTCCTCAGGCAAGGGATGACCCTGGGACTTGAGCCACTTCCATGCTTCTGCTCTGGACCTAAAGAAATTAGATCCTCCAGCGTCTATTACCCAGATCTTTGCCGGGAAGGATAATGCGCATTTGAAATTCAGTTTGACCCTCTGGAGTTTAATCACCCTGAAGGACTCTCTATTACTAGACCATGGTTGTATAGTTGGAGAATGTTCATACTCCTCCAGTCTAGTGACCATGGACCCTGCACCTGTTCCACCGGTAGTATATTGTCCCTGTCTTTGAAGTTCAGCATTCTGGCCACAATCATTAGCATGTTAATCACCCCTGACAGCATCTCGAGCCAGAGATGTGGGGTCTTCCACTGTAAACAGTTTTGAGATTTCCCCCCCTGGACTACAGTGGACATCCATTCTTTGAGGAACAATTCCATGCCTGAGCCTTCAGACCTTTCTGGAAATCTGACCACCCAAATATTGCTGTGCTAGGAGCACCCCTCTTCATCATTGAGTTTTCTTTTTTGGCACCACGTCATTTAGTCACAACTTTGATGTGCACCTGTGTGGGTGGGGGGGTTCTATCCTCCGTATGTAGGGCTTTCGATGTCCCTCTGGGGGCGCACTCTCTTCTATGTCTTGTGAAGCCTCCTCTATCAACCCCCAATGCCGTGTCCCGGTCACGCTCAACAGGCTCCTCAGGATCAGGAAGATGCTCAAAGGGGTCCACCTCCAGATTTCCTCGCACTCTGGAGACTGAATAGTATACTGTGTGCAGAAATAGTCAGGCGAGGGATAGGATAGGGTGGGAACAGCGGTGGGAAAGGGATACCTGCAATGAGAGAAACCAAACATTAACTCATGTATTTTCCTAACTGCTCTCATATAGTTCTCACTAGGTGCTGTTCTGTACCTGTTTTCCAACTTCTGGAGATGAACCCTTCTTCCCTTCCCTGTGGCAAAAATATTTCTCTCCCCACAGGTAAGACTCACCTATGATGCAAAACACAATTTGTGAACCTATTACTCTCCCTATGTATGCTCACACACTCACCTAATGTACTCAACATACATACCATTCATAGTCCACCCTAGAACAGTAAATTAGGCCAAACTTCAGCATCCTCCCAGAAGGAAATTGAAGACTGTAAGAACCAATCATAGAGTTGTAGAGAAAACGGAAAGGATATCCAGGAAAGATACTAGTAGCATTCACTCTGGTCCAGATGCTGCAAAACATAGGGAAAATAACGTAACACCCAAAAAGTACCAACTTAAATGGTTCCGATTCACAGAACTCCCTGCCCAGGATGAGGAAACAATCAGGGGCCTTCCTTAGACTCTCATGAGCAGGTACCAGTAGAACTCCCACCGGAGGTAGTGAATAGCAGCTCCGCAATTCCCAGCCGGGAATTTAGGAGCTAAAAGAATACAGTAAACCCACTCAGCCGAGGCCAACATCACGGTCCCAGCCGGCAAGGAGGGGGCAATCTGGTGTCTCCTTACCTGCCAGCCAGGATTGGAACTGGGTCTCTGCCGAGAAAGGAGGGGGCAATCCAGCGTCTCCCAACTCGCCGGAAAAGATCTGACTCGATCTCCGCTGAGACAGGAGGGGGCAATCCGGCGTCTCCCTACTCGCCGGTAAAGATCTGTACTCGGTCTCCGCCGAGAAAGGAGGGGGCAATCCGGTGTCTCCCTACTCGCCGGCAAGGATCTGAACTCGGTCTCCGCCGAGAAAGGAGGGGGCAATCCGGCGTCTCCCTACACGCCAGCAATAGCGGAAGACAAGAGGTGATCCCGTTCAGCCGAACGGAATGCAAAAAAAAATACCAGGAAATAGAAAACATCAGCCGCTGTCTTCTGATATGCGGGGAAGGTGGTAGCGAGAGCTTCACCAGACTCAGCGGGAACAGGGCGTCCGCCACTCTCCCAAGACCGCCAAACGATGAGATTCACGTAAGACGCTCCCCAGCGTCTCACGTGGTTATATGCTCTTCATGATTCCTCCCAGAAGGAAGGCCTTCTGGGAGATGTAGTCCTGAGGTATTCCCTATTTCTGGGTAGGCACAGGTTAGACCCTGACAATCCCCAGCTGGTTGCCCCACTGTACACCAGTGCGGTGAGGGGTCCTCTAAGGGCTGGTAGAACCTCTTTATGTGTGGCTCTGGGCAGGCACTGAATATAAGCCCACAATGCCCCAGTGCATAGCCTTCCTTTTCAGATTCGTTTTTTCAGCCATAGGTTTCAGAAACAAGAGAGTTGGAGAGATCCAAGAGGAGAATTGGATGTACAAACATAGGAGAGGTGAAAGTAGGTGACCGAGACGGTGCTTACCTGAAGAGGAGATGATTCTCCAGATTGGGAAGGAAAACAGGTTGTTGTAGGGGAAAGCTTAAACTGTAGGATGGAGGGGCGTGGTCAATACCTCGATGGAGTAGGACGTGGGCTGTGTTAGCTTCGTCCTCTGGAGGCCGGCCGCTTGCATTTCAGCTGCTCGGGAGTGCGATTGGAGCCCCCCCCCCCAGCGTCTCTCCAGTCCCCGTTCAATCCCGACACCCTACCGTGGGCTCCACTGCTACGATCGGCCTGGGACGGAGCTTTGGGCCTAGCAGGACGCTCCCGCCCACCATCTTGTCTGTGGGCGCTGTGGAGGCCTTTTGTCCAGAGGAGTCCCGGGCCCCATGGGGGGGGCAGCCGCCGGGGAGTGAGGTGTTCATAGAGGTGCTGTCCGTGCCCGACACCCTGTACCTAACTGTGCACATGCCAGGGGGCTCCGCCCGTGGAGAGCACCGCTGGTGGAGGCCCGCGTCACATGGTGCCCGGACCCAAGAATGAACATCCCACAGAGGCGGCCATCAGCTATGGTGCAGAACCAGCGGCCCGGAGGTGAGGTGGATGGTGGGGAGGCGTAGCGGCATGAGCCCAACGGAGATGCTTTAGCGAGGGGATCAAGTGTGAAGGCGCAGCCACTGGGGGAAGAGCGCGATCGACATTTTGCCTCGTGGGACACTGGAGTGCCCCAACAGCCTGGGGCCTACCAGGAGCACCGTCACTGAGACTTACCTGCTGCCTCTCCTGCCCCCCCGGCTTGAGATCACTTGGTAGAGGGGCGCCCTGGAACAAGCACTCACAGAGCTCCGCCGCTTCTGGGGCCCTGGTGGGTTCCTGAGCCCCTGACTGAGCCTGGAGGATTGAAGGGCTCAGGCTTCCAACCACGCCGCCTCTCCACCCTCGCTCCGGGGCCAGTCCAGGGGGATCTCCGCTCCCCCGATTGCTGCCCCATTGGTATGGAGATCGGATGGGGTGGTGCAGCTCCTGGGGGTAAAGCACGTCGGACTCCTTGCCCCACAGGACAGCTGTGTGCATCCACGGCCCGGGGCCTTCCGGGGGCACCCCCGCTGGGCCAGCCTTACTGTCTCTCCCGCTCACCCCAGGCCCGGTTGGATTTGGCGGGGTGCCTCAGCAGCAACAAGTGCAGAGCTTCACCACTACTTGGGCCCTAACAGGATCCAGTATGCTCACCTGAGCCTGGAGGTTTGGTGAGACAGGGCTTCCATCTGGGCTGCCTTTTCACTGACTCCCCGGGGCCTGGATTGTTTTTTTTTTCGCCCCTGTCCCCAACCCCTATATCTCACCCCCCCCCAGAGACTACGCAGTGAACTCTGTGCTGTGGTCCGCAGCCCCCAACAGCGACTATCGATTTGTGTTGCCCCAAGGAAAGCAAAGAGAGCTTCTGAGCGAGGCTTCAAGGGGACCTCCTCCATGGCCGTGCTGGGGGTGCGACTGGGGTCTGACTGGAGAGGGAGCATGGGCAGACTCAGTTCAGAGGTGAGGAGATCGGCTGTGCAATCAGCCAGTGCCTGGGATTTGGCCTGCCATTCACATACCTTGACACTTGGCAGTGGCGCCTTCCCCTAGCTGGAGGGGAATTCATGCTATAGCATCTCGGGCCGCCTAAGCTGGTGAGCCCATACATTTGAGGGATCCCTTTGTGCTGCGAGAGGCACCCCTGGCCCAACTAAGTCATATCTACCTTAGCCACAACTTCTCCTGCCTGCAGTTGACCCTGGTTGGCAGCCTCCCCCACTGTTGTGTATGGTGCCACTCCAGAAGGTGACTCAAGAACTGGTTGCTAGCAGGCGCCTCCACGGGACAGAAGCATCCTCTGTCTCAGTCATGGCCGCACCGAATCGGGGAAAGCCACTGCACCGCCTAAGGACACAACAGTGACAGACCTGTGGGCAAAAGCTACTCCGGAAAACGCAGAAGCCAGTCCTATTACTCAAACCTTTATGTCGAACTTCCTCCAGGAAATAAAAACTGAAATCAACTCACACAAAACTGAGGTCAAAACTTGCCTAAAAGATATTCGGTGAGACGTAACTGAAATAGGCACTAGAGTGGACGATCTCGAATGAACCCTTGATTCGAGAATGGAGGATCAGGAGGAGCTCTGGCGCAGCATGACAGCCCTCGAAGAGCAAAATGTGGAACTCTAAAGCAAACAGGAGGATTTAGAAAATAGAAGCCACCGGAACAACCTCCGCATCAGGGGTGCTCCAAGGGCGCGGAGGGCCAGGACATCTTGACCTACGTCGTTG
This sequence comes from Lissotriton helveticus, assembly GCF_964261635.1. Taxonomy (NCBI): domain Eukaryota; kingdom Metazoa; phylum Chordata; class Amphibia; order Caudata; family Salamandridae; genus Lissotriton; species Lissotriton helveticus. The sequence goes on from NC_136068.1 coordinate 982,319,956, forward strand.
ATCTTCTCCAAACGACCCGGGGTGATGATGATGCCTCACCCCTTACATTGGACAGAGCGCACCGGGTTGCACCTCCACCGGGAGGGCGAACCTGGTCCCTGACATCCTGACCATGGTGCACTTCTTCACAGAGAAGGAGGCGATCCTTCGAGCATCTCAGAGCAGCAATGATCTGACCAACGAGGGCCATAATATCCAAATCTTCCAAGATCCCTCCACAATCACCTTACGATGACACAGGGTCTTCAAGCAAGTAATGGACAAACTCAAACAATTGAACATCGAGTACCAGTGAGGCCATCCTTTCCCCTTGATCTTCCAGTGGGAGGGCAAGCGCAGATCATTGAGATAACTCAAGGAGGCTTTCCAATTTCTCCACCTTGCCCTTGACCCTCGGCCTTCCACCCTGACCTCTGTGGCTACTGAGTCCAGGATCCCTTTGCGCCCAGAGTGGTCGAGGGTCCTTCCTCCTTGTACTAGAGCTTCTAAAGCAAGCGAGATGTCACACCAAGCTAAACAGGACATCATCCATCATTTAAAATCCATGGTGCCTCGCAATCTTCAGAAGGACGAGGCTCTCTGTCGGGGCACCCCTCCCCCACTGGATCCAGAAACGGGGCACGGCCCCCTGGCTTGGACTAGGCCTTTTGTGGGTGGAGGGGGCGATCCTTCACACTGGTGCTCCAGCCATTTGCCTTCTCCAAGAGATTCAGAACATATTTGAACTTACTCGGGATGTGGGGACCTCTGGTATCCTTTTCCTGGCTGTGATACATGGCCCGGGTCCCTCAATAGGAGCAGGGGACTTTGAGCTTACTCCTTGGGGGTGGATCCACACTTCCCCGTTTACAGTACGGCAGGTCAGCCACAGGGGGATGGGCAGCGGCTGCTCTCCTATATTTACCATCACCACCCCTTGTTGTAAATAATTTTGTCCACCCTAAGCGTGGAAGGGTATACTCAGATGTGAGTCCCTTGCTCATTGCACCATCAGGATTCAAGCAAGCCGGGCCGAAGACGGCTGTAATGCCAGAAACCGGTCCCCGGAAGCTTGTTTCCTTCCCAGTGTAAGAATTGGCTTTTGTAGTCTGGTCTGCCCTGTTCCCATGATGCACTGGGCCAGGGACAGACTAATTTGCATACAGCCAGGTTCTGAAACTGGGATGGTGCAATGAGCTAAAAAACGGTGTTGGATCTGGCCCTGATCTCTTGACTGGGTGAGAGTACTCTGCTTAATTCAGAGACTCTGTCCATCACCACCCCTTGTTGTAAATAACTCCTATATTTACCAGCACACCCTGCCATTCCCTCAGTCCCCATAAGGAGTAACTTCCACAGAGATGCCCTGGTGTACGCCTATGGGCTGCTCCTGGACTGGAATGGTTTACTTGGTCCTGTTGGCATTTTGACCACTCGATTTGTTGCTCTTTATTCTGTCCCTTTTGCTCTCTTTCCTTTTTCTTTCTTTAGCCTCCTGGGGGAGAGCACAGGCGCAATACGACATCTTATATTCCCAGCGTAGGAGCTTCTGGGCATGGGAGGGGGGTTCCTCTCCTGCTCGCTCAAGTAAAATTAGTGTACTTCCCCATCCCCTTCTACACACGACACCAACATGAGTGATGGGAGTGGTAGTTTGCATATTTGCTCGCTTTCTACTCTGTATGTAGTTGATGATGGCACAACTTAAATGTAAATCCCTCAATGTAAAAGGTCTCAATGCCCCAATAAGAGAAGGCAGGTGTGGCGCTACCTCCTTATTCACGATCCGGATGTCATTTTCCTCCAGGAAACCCATCTCTTACGCACAGGCACGCAGCACATGTCCCACCCTAGGTACCCAAGCAGGTCTGGGCATCTGCACCGAATAAAACAGCAGAGGTGGCTATTCTTTTTAAAGTGGGGAGCCCTGTGCATGTTTCTCAGGTGCTGCATGACAAGGAGGGGCATTATTTAAAACTTACACTACTCATCCATGGCACACACGATGCTCAATGTGTATGCACCTAACCAAGCACAAGACACATATATTAGGACCATGCTTAAGGACTTGCTGTCCCGGGAACCCGACCCCATCCTTCTCGGGGGTGATTTTAATTTGGTGTGGGACCCCAGCTTAGATCGCACCACATCTTCCTTCCAGAGCACTGGAGCGATGTCTGCGGCACTTAAGCAGGATTTTGAAGCCTTGGGTCTCGTAGACGTGTGGTAATACAAAGAACCTGGGACAAAGTATTACACCTTTTACTCGCATGTTCACCACTCTTACTCTAATATGAGAGCAAACACTTCCTAGGTAATTATAATTAAATCATATCAGATATCATAATACATTTAAAGGGAAAAATAAACATCACAAATCATGTATAAAAATACAGTATTTTTAATTAATTAAAATAAAAGACATAAAAATCAAATCAACAATAATACAATATTATAGTGATAGGTATACACATTTCATTAAAATTAGATATCTATCTAATTTTAATGAAATGTGTATACCTATCACTATAATAATGTATTATTGTTGATTTGATTTTTATGTCTTTTATTTTAATTAATTAAAAATACTGTATTTGTATACATGATTCGTGATGTTTATTTTTCCCTTTAAATGTATTATGATATCTGATATGACTTAATTATAATTGCCTAGGAAGTGTTTGCTCTCATATTTTATTTCCCTGTCCTAGGAATTGAAAGATATTCATTTTTCAGGGGGTCCTTGTTTTTCACATTCACCACTCTTACTCTCGCATCGATTATTTTTTTTGTCTCAATCTCTCATTCACTCAATGGACTTTGCAGCGATCTCGGATATATCCATCTCGGATCATGCCCACTTGGAGGTTACCTTGATGGTTATGGGCAGGAATCCTCACTCTGCTCCTCGGTGGCAACTTCCCCCATACATCTTGTAGGATCAGGTCGATGTGGCCGAAATGCGTAAGGGGATCCAAGCCTATTTTGCAACAAATGACCTCCCGGACACTAATGGGCATTTCCTATGGGATGCATTCAAGGCCACCATTCGAGGCCTCATTACACCATCTCCATCGCCTGTAGGCGAGAATACCACGTGGTTGAAACCAATTTAGCTCGCGATATCAAACACTCCCTCCTTGCTCTGAAACAGAACTTTTATGATGTGGGCAACAAGCTGGGCTCCCTGTTGGCGCGTCATCTTCGTTTATAGGTTTCCCGTAACCACAACTCCAAGATCGCGCTTCTGGGAGGGGTGTGGGCTACCTCGGACTCAGCCAAACAACAAGCGTTTAGCTCTTTCGTCTCCGCGCTCTATGAACAAGGTGACACCCGTAAGGATAGGATAGACCCCTTTTTGGCCTCCTGTCCTTGGACACCACTAGCTCCCTCTCATAGGCAGCAATCGGAAGAACCTATCACTGCAGAAGAACTTCAAAAGGCATTGAACAGTTTTCCTATTGGCAAATCTCCAGGTCCTGATGGCCTTACATTACCATTCTATCGTCTTTTTCTTCCAGAGCTGCAAGCACAGCTGCTGCAGGTTTTCAATTCCTTCGCAGATACGCTGACTGTCATATATACCATGGCCGAAGCCGAAATAGCTCTTATCCCCAAGTCGGGGAAAGACCCCACTTCCTGTGCTTCATACCATCCAATTTCTCTGCTAAACGAGGATGTTAAACTCTATACCAAAATGTTAGCCCATCGCTTAGCACCCCATCTACCTGGATTGATTGAACCAGACCAGGTGGGCTTCATACACGAACGACAAGGGGCGGACAATCTTAGGCAAGTAGCCTACTTGGTGGAAAAGGTCCAACGCTGTCATATCCCAGCTATCATAATTTGCCTCAATGCCGAGAAGGCTTTCGACCGGGTCGACTGGTCCTTTCCCAAAGCAGTGTTGCAGAAGATAGGCCTAGGCCCGGTCATGATTGCCCGAATCATGGCCCCTATTCTACGCCATCAGCTAGGATCAGAATTAACGGTCTCCTTACCCCACCTTTCTCCATTCACCGGGGCACATGCCAGGGGTGTCCCTTATCACCTTTGCTCTTTGCCCTAGCCATAGAGCCCCTGACGATTGCCATCCGCCAATCGTTGGAAGTTAAAGGCCTACCATTTGGGAGGGACGAGCATAAATTTGCGCTTTTCGCTGATGATCTCCTCTTAACACTTACCAACCTTGTGAGCTCCCTTCCAGCGCTGCTTGGTGCACTCTCTCAATTCGAGCTGATCTCGGGGCTTTAAATCAACCTTGCTAAGTCACAGGCACTTAAATTTACCCTTTCTCTGCAGGACTTGAGGAACTTGGGTATGGTGTCCCCTTTCAGTGGACTTCCCAATCAATTCTCTACTTGGGCATTAATGTCACAGCTACTGTGGACTCGTGGATCGATGCATATTGGCCTGCTTGTAGAAACTCTGTCAGAGATGACCTTCGACAATGGAAATCGCTACCTATCTCATGGTTAGGCCGCCTATATGCAGTCAAGATGTCCATTCTCCCCAAGATCCTTTACCTCTTTCAGGCACTTCCAACCCCTATCCCCCGACGGGACATCCTGAGTCTTCAACAGGAGGTCACCACATGTGTCTTGGGTGGAGGGAGGCTGTGATTCTGCACCAAATTGTTAATGCTGCCAAAAGACAGGTGGGGCTGTTGTGCCCAGGATTCCTTGTTTTTTATTGGGCATCGCATCTGCGCTATGTCTCAGAGTGGGTGGCTCACAAAAGCGAGAAGCATTGGTTCCACATGGACAGAGCAGTGGCCTACCGCCTACTCTGGGGTCTGGCTTGGTTGCCGAGGGGAGCGCGCCATCAAAGCGCCTATATTGCTACTCTAACATGAACTGTTGTGGCTCACCCGTCTATGGAGGTAATGGTGATGGAACTTCTTTCCCATCGTCTAACCCACACTGACGCTAAATTCAAGAGCATCTGGCAACCCTTGGTATTACATCTCTCTAAACTGGAGCATGCTCGATCTGTCCCTCCCCGCCCATGGGTCCTCCAGCTGTTCGATGACCCACTGCTCTCCCAGGGGAGAATCCTTTGAGGAAGCGCAGGAATACACTGGACCAGGGTGGATAGTCCTTGCTTGTGGTGGTTGGGCCTGAGGCTCTATTCAGGGAACCGTTCCTCCTCCACCATCGTTTGTCTTCGCCGACCGGACACAGGGTCACCTCCCCTCCCTTCCTCTTCTTCTATCTTTCCTTCTCTAGCATTTTGTCCTGGCTATTCTTCGTTCTTCTCTTTTTTCACAGGCTAGCAGAATAGGGGGGTCCCCCCTGTAACTTGTTGCAGGCTGCATTCTCTACATCTAGCAGCTGTCGGTACTAGATGAGCTTGTTACTAAACGATGGCGACGAGCCTATGTTGTTTTAAGTGGCATGTTATACACCAATGTGACCTGCAGTGATGGCCTTCAGTCCTGTTATACTTGTGTTATACTTGTTATTGCTGTCTATGATCTTATCCTCTTGCTGTACTTACTGCTTGGTGATACACTAATGTTTACATGGCTTTCACACCCAGTGCACTACGCTCTCTACAGGTCTGCAGTAGGCACGAGTGTAATTGCCCAGGTATATTAGGATCGAGCAGTAGAGGGCTGCCTTTTTGCTTCAATAGTACTGGTACTTCTGAGCCAGAAGGGACCCCCTCCTTTCAATCAAGGTTTGCAGAGTGCTTCTTTCCTTATATTGGGTGGCTAATTGGCGTGCCTTATATATTTTATACCTCACTGATGTGGACCAACGCTGTATGCGCTGAATTCTTGCTTGACTAATTCTGCCAATTGCCTGGTGTTGTTAATATTTCTCTGTTTACAAACTCAATAAAAGAGAGTTAAACAAAAACTGTAGGATGGTCAGGGAATGTTCTTTTCGAGTGTGCTATTCTACTGAAGGTCTTCTCTATACTTTTTAAGCAAGGGTCATCAAAAATATTCCATTTAAATTGTGTCCAAACTGCCACTGAAGATTTGCATGGACAGACGGTCCATAGGTATGTGATCTCTGCTGCCAAAAGTATCATAGGACACAGATCTGCAAGCCCTGCATCCATTTTAGACCAAAGCCCCTAAAAATCAGAGAGAAACAAAGGTGGGTGCACTGCCCCATTGCCCACTCAAGGGACAGGGCTTGGCAGAATATGGATTATCTGTTAAGGATGGATCAAAATTGCTAGAGGATACTGAGGAGGCACAGAGGGGGGCATATCCAGGATTCTGACACTGGGGACACAAATCGCATAGACATCAAGTTAACTGATACGGTACACTAGACATTCCTTCCACCCTGAAAAAGCTTACATGAACAAAGTCTCTGAAAGAAAGGTCTTCGGAGCTGAAAATATCAGACTCCAGAAATGTACAAGATAAGCCCTCAATATCATTATCACAATGAAAGTAAGGCTGAAGTAGTCGACACAGTGATTAAACAACAAAGATACAAATGTGACAAGAAATCCTAAACTATCTGGCACAGCATAAAGAGAGGACCGAGTCTAGGGGAAGGCAAAGGACAAGAAGTCTAGAATACTGCAGCACAAGGCTCACAAGGCCCATCAAATGGTTGACATTCAAGAGGAGCACTCAATGTCTAAACACAAACTCAAGGCCAAAATAACAGATTTCCTTCAGATGAGAAGGAGGAATTTGATACGTTAATGGCCTCCTACAAGATCACAAGAAAAAAGTGACACAAAAATCAAGGGAAACATATGTAGATGAGGAACAAATAGAGAACACACTCATAGACCTTCAAATAAACATAGAGGATAAAAAACACAACATACAACAAGAGCAAGAACTGAACTCAAACTGTGACATATGTGATCAAACAGAGGCTAGTTCCTCAGAAGAATCAGTAGAAACATATATAACTAGACCATCCTCCCACCAGACAACCTATCCCTATATCATGTGGTGGTAAAAAAGAGCTACAAATACTGATTTAATCTTCATGTATTTTGTTATTCAGATATTCCCCACTGTATTTCATATATATATATATATACAGTTATAGTTACCTGAGCTAACTTTAAAATACGCGCCCGCAAAAGAGTTTATGGGCGTTAAACATATATACTAACCTACTGCAAAAGTTAAATTAATATACTAGTTGCACTGCTACTGAGTGATGCTACTTCTATATAACATGTGACTGTATGTATCCTTATGTTTATGGGTGTGTGTGTGGCTGTATAGGTGTATAAGTGGATGTGTGAGAAGCTGTGTGGTGAGTGAGATGCTGTACGAGTAGCTGTATTGGTGAGTGAGTGAGTTTGTCAATAGCTGTATGGGTGAGGAGTGAGTGGTGTTGTGAGTGGGTAGGTGAGTAAGTGGGTATTAGTGACTCAATTGGTGAGTGAGTGAGTGGGTGTCTGAATGACTGTATGAGTGAGTGACTGTGTGTATAAGAGGCTGTGTGGGCGAGAGAGTGGCTGTTTGAGTGGGTGTTTGCTTAAGTGAGTTGGTGTGTGAGTGGGTATGTTGAAGAGTGTCTGTGTGAATGGCTCTATGGATGAGTGGATTTGTGAGTGCTTGCATGGATGTGTGAATGAGTATGTAAGTGGCTGTGTAGGTGTGTGAGTGAATGAGTGTTTGAGTGCTTGTATGGGTGGGTGACTGGGTGTGTAAGTGACTGTGTATGTAAATAAGTGGGTGTGTGAGTCGCTGTATGTGTGAGTGTGTGGCTTTGTGACTGGCTGTACGGATGAGTGACTGGTTGTATGAATGGTTGTATGGGTGAGTGAATGTTTGTATGAGTTGCTGTACTAATGAGTGAGTGGATGTGTGAGCGAGTGACTATGGAAGAGTGAATGGGTGTGTGAGTACTGGTGTGAGTACTGGTATGGGTCTGTGAATGGGTGTGTGTGGGTGTGTGAACAGGCGTACGAGAGGTTGTATGAGAGTCAGCCGTGGTCGGTAGTAGGAGTACCTGCCGGGCGATGATGTGGGGAGGGGGAGGGGCAGGGTTGGGGTAGTAATCTATGGATTTCGGAGGTTTACAGGTAAATAAACATATAAATAAATAAAACAAATTTTGTTGCGTGCACTGCATCCCCAAATGCGATGCAGTGCTCATATTATTCATTTTATTTATTTATATGTTTACTTACCTGTAAACCTCCATAATCCATAGATTACTCCCTCCCACCCTGCCCCTTTCCCTCCCCACATCACCGCCCGGCAGGTACTCCTACTACCGACCGCGGCTGTTGAGAGTGTGAGTGGATGTGTGAATGGTTCTGTGGATGAGGTCATCAGTGATGTCATCAATGATGTCACTGACCATGTCCTGAGTGATGTAATATGTGAGGTAATAAGCAGTGCATTGCGGGGGCGTAAGTTAAAGTTAGCTCAGGTAACAATAACTGCAAAATTGTATTGGTTTTGTACAAATCAAATCTGAGCCTAATTATAAAGTCCCAGTATCCTTTGTTTTTTTTGGGGGGGGATTGTAACATTTTTATTTATTGCATAAAGGGAAAGGATAGGGAACAACAGCTGTTGCCTACATCCATCGGCCAGCAAGGAATAAGCATTAAGGTATTGATTCAATTTATATCACCCTGCGTCTACATCCATTGGCCGGCGCGGTAGTTATGAGGCCAGGAGGAGGGGAAGAGAGGATAGAGGTGAATGGTGAAACATAATCCAAATCAACAGCAAACAATGGCTAAAGGAACAGTACGTGCTCTTTCCGCTAACGTTGTCGACATCACTCCTTTTCCCCTGGGTCCACTGAGGGGGTGGAGGGCGTAAACTGCAGTATGAGTAAATATATCGGGCATGTGAGTTGTTAATTCTCCTGAGAGGTGTGTAATGCATGTTCCCCATCTTTTTCCGAACTGGGGTAAAGTGTGGCTAATAGTGGCTGTCAATTTCTACTTCTCCAGTAAATCCAAGAGTTTATGAAGCCAGTCCGTGTGGGTCGGGACTACATTGGTACCCCACTTTGATAGCAGGACTTGCTTCGCTGCGCACAGCGCTAATGTGATAGCCTTACCCCTTTCAGAGTGTAGGGGATAAGTTTGAACATTGGGAAAGCCCAACAATACAAAGCTAGGAAAGTGGGGTATTTCTGTATTGAACATCTTGTCAATGTCGACCAGGACCTCCTTCCAATACCTATGATATGATATGGCAGTGCCACAGTAAATGGGTGAGTGTGCCCGAGTGAGCGCAGTGTCTCCAACAAGTGTCCAACCTTCCTCTTTTCCATTGAGCCAGGTGGGCCGGGGTATAATACCAGTAGTGTGCTAACTTTAATAGTGTTTCTTTGCCCGCAGAGCTAGTGGTGGAGGTGCGTGCTCGGTGCAATATGTCTAACCATTCCTTATCTGTAAAACTGCGTTAGCATTACCCCTCCCATCTCTTCTTAGCTGGAGTCTGTAGAGGTGAAGTCTGAGTATTTAAAAAGGAATATATGTCCGACAAAATGCAGGAATCATCTTTATGAGATAAGAGCCAGTGTTCAAACAATGTTAGTCGTCTACTAGCATGTGGCTTGATTGCAGGAAGAGACACCCAGTGTCGGACCGCTAGATAATGCCAGTACTCCAAGTCCGGGAGCCCAAAGTCTTGTTAGAGGGCATCAAAGTCCTCTTGCACTGCACCTCCTGCCAACATGCAAACGCTTTCTCTTGCATAACCTCAGGGATGTCTGGGTTTCCTATAATCGGTGTAAGTGGAGAAATACACGTGGATAGCTAATGCGTGGAGTATACCTTGTCCCAAACGCCAACAGTTGCTCTGACCACTAGCGAGATGTTTACGCTTGGCGGGTGATGCTTGCACTGTAACCACAGGATCTTCCAACTATGGATTCCAGGGACCGCTTGATTCAGGAAGCACCAGTGTTTTTTGGTCATCGGGCACTGCTATTCAACTATATAGCATAATGAGCAGCCTTATAATATTTTGCCAGATTTGGTATTCCCAATCCCCCCTTGGCAAGTGGCAGATATGTTCGCTCTTTTGCCATCCAAGCCCATTTACCCGCCCATATGAAGGCTTCAAGAGCCACCTGTAACTTCTTCAGAATCTGTACGGGGCGGCAATGACATCACCTGCATAAGGTAGAGAATTTTCAGCTGCAGGGTCATTTTTACTGCCACAATGCGGCCCACCCAGGAAAGGGGACCTCCCGCCATGATTGAATAAGCGATCTCACTGTATGCAATAGGTCCGTGTAGTTATGTGTGATTCAGCTTTCCATCATGCAAAATATCTGAATGCCCAGGTATTGGATACCTTGCTGTGTCCATTGAAAGGGGAACTCTGACTCCAAACGGATTTGTTCCTCATGAGAAATGGTGATATTTAGAGCTTGTGTCTTAGCTGTATTTACTTTAAAACCGGAGACCTCCCTGAACCGTGCAAGTTCCTCTAAGGGAGGAGGCAGTGAGTGACGCGGGTTGGTGATGGTCAATAAGATGTCATCATCAAATAGAGCTATTTTATGGGATTGGCCTCCCACCCAGACACCCTCCATCTGTGGATGGTGTTGGATGCACTCCGCCAGTGGCTCCATGTAGAGCGCAAATAAAAGTGTTGAATGAGGGCAGCCTTGGCTGGTCCCTCTTGAGACCATAAAGATCGGAGACTGAGTATTATTCACCCGGATCTGTGCTGTTGGATCCGCATAGCCAGCCCCGACCCAACGCCGGAACCTGGGTCCAAAGTCCACCATCTCCAGTACCTTATGCAAGAAAGGCCAATACATGCAGTCAAAGGCCTTTTCGGTGTCTATGGACAAGAACATGCCGAAACATGTGAACGTTTAGTCTTGTCCAGTAGGTGAGAAAGCTGTTTAGTATTATCACCGCAGGTGCCACCTGGTATAAAGCCCGATTGATCAGGCTCTATCAACCCCGGTAAATGTCTACCCAATCGACCCGCTAAAATCTCAGTCAAAATCTTGTCATCTACGTACAGGAGTGATATGGGGCGGTATGATGAGCAGTGCTGAGGGTCTTTCCCTGGTTTTGGTAGCACCGTGATTAGTGCCATGTGCATTGATTCTGTGAGCTCCCCCGAGTCACTAAATGAGTTATATAGAGGAACTAGAATTGGGGATAAAAAAACGCATACTGCTTGTAAAAAGCAGCTATGAACCCACCCTGCCCTGGCGCTTTTACCAATTGCAGCCGACCTATTGCATCCAGTCCTGCCTTTTAGTTATGTCTTTCTCCAACTGTTCAGCGTGGGGCTCAGCAGCTTTGTTATTGGGGCCTGCGTGATGTACGGGGTTCAAATGTCTGAAGGTATCCCTTCCACCTTGTATAATTGTGCATAAAAGCGGCCGAACTCTGCTGTTATTCCTCATCCCTCGCAAGATGGAGTCCACTGCCATCTATGATGCCCTGTACTCGCCTAGAGTGCACCTGCGCCCTCAATTTGTGTGCCAGCAGCATTCCCGCCTTGTTTCCCCTATGTAGTGCTTCTGTCACATTCGCAGCAAAGTATACACAGCTGTGTCCATATCCAGCGCTCTAAGCTGTTTCCGTGCTATATTTAGTTGCCGTCTATTTTTACGTTAGCCTACCCGTTGATGCTTGTCTTCCAGCTCTTTCACATTAGCTTCTAGTGCAGCGCGCTTCGAAGCTCGCTCATTATTAAGTTTGGCCGCTATTGCGATATATATGCCTCTAACGACTGCCTTGAGAGCCTCCCAAATCATCGTTAGCGCGGTTTCTGGTGTGTCATTGACAGATAGGTAGTCTAGCATGGCCTTCTACACTTCCTTTACCGTGGCATCGTAAGATAACAGTTTAGGATTAAGACACCAGGTTTTGTTGGTCTGATGTGTTGTCGGGAGGGGTAAGTCTAACTGGACCGGGGGATGGTCAGATGTGGCTGCCACCTCAATCGTGGCCTGGACTACTCTTGAACATAAATGAGCTGAGACCAAGAAATAGTCGATTCTAGTATGAGATTGGTGGGCAGCAGAAAAGAAGGAATAAGACCGGGAACTCGGATTTAGTACCTGTCAAATATCGGTAGGTCCTGCCTCCGCCAGCCAGCTCACCCCTTGTGGAGAAAACATCCCTGTGGGCACTGGATGTGGAGGAGACCTATCGATGGTGGCATCCATAATCAGATTGAAATCACCCCCTAAACCAAGTTGGAGTCTGAGGAACCCAGTACCTCACCTAGCGTTTGATGGATAAAAGGTTCCTGACGTTCACTGGGGGCATAGCTGGAAGCTAAAGTGAGTGAATGCTGAGAAAGAGATACCCTCAGGGACAACAAACACCCCAGAATTTCAGATTGTACACCATCAACTTTCCCTTGGAAGTGCGTGGCCACCAGGATCACAACCCTCACCTTTCTCCCTTGGCCAGAGGACCAGTACTGACGATTAAACCATCTCAACCGCATCCTGTGGCAATCTTGTTTTAAAAGGTGTGTCTCCTGTAGGACACTTTCAGCTAGATTCATCATTGTCAAATCGGCTCGCAAAGGGCCAGATTCTGAGAATCTGGCCCTTTGCGAGTGCAATTTTTGCATTTGGGATTCATCATCCCAAATGCAAAAATCGCTAATTGCGAAATCGCATATTTGCGAGGAATTGCATTTAAGGAATCTCTATTTGAGATTCCTTAAATGCAATTCATTAACCATTTTTAATTTGCGAAATCGCAATTTTTGGCCGCTATTTACCACGAATTGTAACTTCGTGGTAAATAGCGAAAACTTAGAAAAATGCACTTCAGTGCATTTTCTAAGTTGCATGTTACACACACACATGTCCTTTGGACATGTGTGTGCGCAACACGTGTACATTTGCATTTCAGGGGTGCCACAGGGTGTCCTTTGGACACCCCTGCACCCTTGAAATCGCATCCTTATTTGCGATTAGCAAATTGCTAATCGCAAATAAGGAATAACTCCCCATTCATTCCTATGGGCCTTTAGGCTAATCACAAATAAGGAAGTTGTAGGAATCGCATTTCTTTATGCAGTTTCTATATGAATCCCGTTTTGAAAGTCCTTAATAGCGATTCCTTATTAATCGCTATTAAGGACTCGCAAAACGGTACTTTGATGAATCTAGGGGATAGATCCCATCAGGCCACCCTAAACTGATTGAGGATTGCTATTCTTTCGGCTGGTGAATTGAGACCCCTTACATTCAAGTTAATTACTCGCACCATGACTCAAAGAGGGTAGAGCTGCTATGAGAGCCCCAGCATTCCTCCATTACTCCCACCCCCAACCTGTGTATAGAGAGTGCCAGACTGAATAAGTGTAGAGCACAGAAACATTGAGTGAACATGACAACAAGAACAGGAAGTAAAACAAAAGCACCAATTGGTGCACAACTTGCAATGTTGTAGTGAGGCTCCATGTCGTTGGTCGTCCGCGGGAGGTAAGAAGAGGGATAGGGGTTCACGGCCCCAGCCGCAACTGGTCAGATATGTTGAAAATACATTTAGGCCCTGGGAGGAGCCACCCATCCCCTTCCACTGATGTCGAGGTCTGAGCGGTTTGCCATTATTCTTCGTCCCGTACTGGAGATTGGTGGTGCTCAGAAAGCTGCCACAACAAAGCTGAGCGCCCTTGATGCTTTCGGTTTTCGTGGGCCTTGTATTTTGTGGCAAAGGAAGGGTCCTTATGCATCGTCATTTTCGTGACTCCGGAGCTGATAGCTGCGTGCTTGATCATTGGGGGAAGAGTCCTGATTGAGTTCTATTCACAGAATGCCCGCTGCCTCCGAGGGTGTGCGTGTCACTCATGTCTCTCCCTGCCACACGAAGACCAGCCGGAATGGATGGCCTCACCTGTACCGCACTCCTTTGTCCCTCAGAAAAGCTGTCCCAGGTTTCATTGCCCAGCGTCTCTGGAGTGTAATGACCGGCAAGTCCTGGTACAAGTGAACTTTAGTGCCCTCAAAGAGGACATGTGATTGGTCCTTCACCGCTGCCATAATTAGATCTTTTTGTTTATAGTTGTGAATACATGTCAGGATGTCTTGCGGAGCACCTGGTAAGGCGGAGGGGTGACCCACCCTATGCGTCTGGTCCAGAAGGAGTGCCTTTTTATCCAAGGCCGGGACTATGTGTTGGGAGAGGCGCATAATGTAGTCCTCCAGGCGACCTGCATCTGCTTGCAAAGGCACCCCTTTAATTTGCATGTTTGATCTGCGTGACCTGTTTTCCAAGTCCTCTAGGTGCAGGTGTTCGGAGGTCACGGTTTAAGCCGAGTCCCAAGATGGCTGCCAACTTTTTCTGGTTTGAAGTGTTGGCAAAGAATCAGATCTCAGCACGGTATCTCAAGGTTTTGCAGATCCTCTGCCTCCCTTAGTTTCTCTAAAATATCTCTGCAACTACTGAACAGATTAAAAAAGTTTAACAAAAAGGCCACTTTCTGGACCAACAGTTATATTTCTGCCAAATGTGGTTTAATTCCGTTCAGCACTTTTGGGCTGTAGCCGTGTCTAAAGTTCCTATGGAAATTAAGATGGGGAAAATGTGTTTTGGGACACCCCCTTTTTCTCGGCCCCTGTTTGATGGATGACTCCAAAATTTTCAGGACAGCAGCTGATTTTAGTGTCCGTTAGGTTTGAAAATTTCACGAAGATTCGTCAAACTACGGCAAAGTTATTGGTAAATGAACAAACGCTCTTCCTATGGAAACTGCATCCTAACTATAACTACCTACTGGCGACTGACAATAGGTAAAATATATAAGACTTGTGTTGTTTAGAATCAATTATTTTATGTCGTATGGTAGAAGAAAATGTGACTGTTAAGTGCCGCCTATTTTCATAGTTAGTTCCAAACTGGGGGGGGCGTGCTGAGCAAAAGAATGATGGATTTACCCTAGATCCTTGTGACTGGGGGTGCATGTTTGCATTGTTCAGCATTCCGTCCACCAATTGTTTCTTTTGCTTATTTTCATAGCAAGATTATAACAATGCTCCTGGTGATTTGGTAACTTGCACGAGTGCTGAGAGAAACATTGAATAGCATGTAATCACCAGTAAGCGTATGGACATTCTGTAGCTTTGGAAAGGGCTCAGTTACCCGTTATAGTAAATGGCATGTTATGAAGTAAACAATTTGTCTCACAGGGCTTGGCTTAGACAAGGGCTGTGGCGAATAATGTTGTTTAAATAAGTTTTGCATGGGCTAATTTAAGTGAACTAAATTTACTTGGCAGGTTTGACCAGCATTTAAGTTGGGCACAGCTCCAGACATTATGATCTTAATAGAACACATTGTGTAACCATATGCTTCGTAAATTTTAATGTAGCCGT
The DNA here is from genome assembly GCF_964261635.1 of Lissotriton helveticus. Lineage (NCBI taxonomy): Eukaryota > Metazoa > Chordata > Amphibia > Caudata > Salamandridae > Lissotriton > Lissotriton helveticus. The sequence continues at coordinate 982,335,213 of NC_136068.1, forward strand.
ATATATGAGTATGAACGTGTTTTCTATTTTATTTTATTTTATTTCTTCCATTAATCCTGTATTTATGTACTTGTCAACACTGCTTAACTTTAAGATGTAACTTTAATGTTTAGGATTGTGTTGGTGTATATTACTACTGCCCCAAGTGTAGGTTATAGTATATTCCCTATGTCTATGTTATATAGAGTATAAAGAGATAACCAAAATGGTGCTTCACAGATTGAAAATGTCTGTTTTGCAGTCATAACGCGTCTCTCTGTGTTGCTGGGTAATGAGGGACCTAGCTCATTAAAATCGATCTTCTTCTCCAGTCTTTATGTGCATGTCCTCTTCTTAAGAGTGGTGGGAGGAAGTTTGTAAATATCTCTCTCACTCTATATATATATATATTCACTGAAAAAACCATAGGTTTCAGCCATGTTATAGTTAGGAATCAGCATTTAAAAAACCTTAGAAATTCACTGAAAAAACATAGGTTTCAGCCACGTTATAGTTAGGAATTAGCATTTAAAAAACCTTAGGAATTCACTGAAAAAAACAAGGTTTCACACATGTTATAGTTAGCTGGACATTTCACTCAAACAGAACCATTGAAATTCTCCCGTTATAGTTAGTTCAGCTAACTATAACTTGCGCGCCCACAATGCACTGCTGATGACGTAACATATTACATCACTCATGACATGGTCAGTGACATCACTCATGAAATCACTGATGACATCTCAAATGACACCACTGATGACATCACTGATGTGTTTAAAAATATTAAATTGTAATATTTGTTTTTTTAATTTTCTATTTTTTTTTTATTTGATATATATTTTATATAGAAGGCAATGAAATCCTATGGAAGGAAATTCAAATTAGTGGTAAGTAGGGTTAAAATTACTTTTCAGGATCAGCAGTGGGCTGAAAGATGCAGCACTGAGGTCTCTCCTGATAACAGGTAAGTAAATTGGAATTCGTAGTTCGGCTGATTTTAGAGAATTTTTTAAAGTTCCAAAACTCCACACTTAGAAGAATTTCCAAGTGAAACCAGACAATGGATTCCTATGGAAGGAAATTCAAGTTACTGTAAGTACGGTTAGAATTACTTTTCAGGATCAGTAGTGGGCTGAAAGATGCAGCACTGAGGTCTCTCCTGATAACAGGAGAGTAAATCGGAATTCGTAGTTCGGCTGATTTTATAGGAATATTTGCACAATGCTGAAGGAAGGGGGCGTTGCCTGAGGTGACATGTGTGCAAACACGCCCTGTGGTGCGTTTTAAGTTGGGGAAATAATTCCTCTTCATTCCTGAGATCCCCCTATGGGCCAACTAGCCCACCGGGTGCCTCCAGTATTCGCCAGGGAGCTGCTTTGCAGAGAGGTGTTCAGAGGCCACGCCCCTTTTTACAACACTCTGCAACGAAGCACCGTGGCGCTTACTGGACGTACCTGGTGGGCTAGTTGGCCCCTAGGGGACCTCTGGTTTGAAGAGGAATTAATTCCCCAGCTTGAAATGCGCCTTAGGGCGTGTTTGCACACACATCACCTCAAGCCCCGCCCCCTACCTTCACCACTGTGCAAACGGGCCATGGCCCGTTCTAAGTTGGGGGATTTAAGTCCCCTTGAATATTGAATAATTAGAGGTAAGTAAACAATTTATTAAAAACGAATTTCGTAGCGCACCATGCATCGCAAAATGTGATGCAGTGCGCGCTACGAAATTCGTTTTATTAATTAAATTGTTTACTTACCTCCAATTATCCATATTCTGTTTTTTAGCACCCCCCACCCTGTCCCTCCCCCACCCCGCCTTTCTGCCCCACCGGAACTCCCTCCACGGGCCGTGGCTGATTGTTTGCAAAAGTGAGTAGGATGACTGCATAACTGAATAGTATGTGTGCTGATGAGTAATGTCAAAATAATTGTATAAGTATATTTGATTGTGTTTCATTGATTCATGTATGATTGAATCTATAGGTAATTGATTAGATGTGTTTGTAGAACTAGGAATCAGTGAATAGGTTTTTAGATACTTGTATTGCTGTGTCAATGGATTAAAATATGGTACTCTGTATTTTACAGTGACTGATGAAAGATTATAGTTGTGTATGATGAGGTGTACCTGATTGTCACGCGGATGATGTCATTTGAGATGTCATCTGTGATGTCATCAGTGATGTCACTGACCATGTCATGAATGATGTAATATGTGACATCATCACCAGTGGATTGCGGGCACGAGAGTTACAGTTAGTACAACTAACTATAACGGAGGAATTTCAATGGTTTTGTACAGGTGAAATGTCCAGCTACCTATAATACCCCTGAAACCTATGGTTTTTTTCAGTGAATTTCTAAGGTTTTTTTAAATGCTAATTCCTAACTATAACCTGCTTGAAACCTATGGTTTTTTCAGTGAATATCAAAGTTTTTTTAAATGATAATTCCTTACTATAACCTGCCTGAAACCTATGTTTTTTATAGCGAATTTCGAAGGTTTTTTAAAAGATAATTCCAAAGTATAACCTGCCTGAAACCCAAGGTTTTTTCAGTGATTTCGAAATAGGACTTCAAAGGAAACTAAATGCTTTTAAAGGTTACTGTGATAGAAATGTTTTGACTGTAAATATGGAAAAAACCAAGGTTTTATGTTTTATGTTTTGGAAAGAGCAAGATGAACTTTAATTGGTTTTTGGGTAATAACAAATTAGAGGCAGTCAAGGAATATAGATATCTAGGCCTCTGGTTTGATAGTGCGCTAAATTGGCGCACCCATTTGGAGGCGCAAAGAGCCATAGCTTTTTCATCCACATGTGGGTTGAAAAGGTTTAATAAAGAATATGGCGACATGACTCATAAACCAATGATAAAGGCATTTGGTGCAATGATCCCCCCCCCCAAGTATTGTATGGCGCAGAGGTGTTATACCTGAGCGGTAAACATGAGTGGGACCAGGAAGAGGGAAAAATTTTAAAAATATTAATTTCCTTACCAAACTGTACTATGGTCCAAGCAATAAGAATGGAACTAGGGTTTACTTCATGGTCCGTACAATCTCAAATGGCCCTGGTAAGATTCTGGAAGCGCCAAGACCCAGGAGTGACACTGAAGGTCTCACAGTGGTGTAGGGATGAGATCCAAATAAGTAACCTTGCCTGGGCAAAGGATGTGTGCAAAGCCCTGCAGAAGGTAACTGGGTGCCTTAATGTGAAATTTTCTCAGGACGCCTTGATAGCCGAGTTTACTAAGAAAACTCTTAGGGAACAAGGCCAGTCGCTCTCCAGGGCGCAGGACCTAGATTATATGTCAGAGAAAAAAATCGGTCCTATGGTTAAAAACGTCATGGGTTAATGATGGCTGGTTCCCGTATTTGGACATTCTGCCCAACCGAGTGCTGAGATATGAAATTCTTAGGACTCGGGTTGGGATCAACCCATGGAAGATAGATGGAAAATTAAAATCTGCACTGATCGGCCCAGAAGGTAACTGTAACTGTGGGCGTGGACTAAGACATGATATGCCGCATATTCTACTTGATTGCTTATTTGTACACGATATAAGGAAATTGTTTTTATGTCCGATATTTCTATCACATAAGATAACTTCTCGTGCCCAGGCGATCTGTTTGCTTACCGATATGCCTACGTTAGAAATTGCAATTGCATTGGGTACATTTTTGAAGGGTTTAAAAGAATATGGAAGCGTGATTTCGAAAGAGGGGCACTGATTTTAAGTTGTTTTAAAGTTTTATAAAATGAAAAAATTTCTTCTTAACCCTTTAGAATTTTTGAGATTTCTGTAAAAATAGGGCGTAGTGTAGGTTGTGTTTCTGAGGGCGTCACCCTCTTTTAATTTACTTTTAACAAGTACTGAATTTTACCTATTTAAGATGTAGTAGAATTTTGTCTGTCCGTACTTTTTGATTCTAATTACGTGTGTTCTGTACTGTTTAAAAGTCCAAGGTCTAAATAAACAAGTTTCTCTCTCTCTCTCAGTGATTTCGTACCCCTCATGTGCACCCCCCACCACCGCCTTCACCCTGGGGGCCCGCAACGGGCCCCCAATGCAAGGACCGTATGCCTTTTCGTAGCGGCATTGCCGCCACGGAAAGGCATAGCCCCAGCACATCCTAATATGGCTGGCGGTGTCTGATAGACACCGCCACCATATTAGAGCTTTTCGGCCGCGGTCGCCTTGCGACCGCGGCAGAAAAGCGGCGGACGGTCTTCCCGTCCACCACGGTCCCCCCACCATTGTAATATGGCGGGGGGGAAATAGGTGGCGGACGGGCAAGGATGGCGGATGGATCGCCACCGCCTGCATGGCGGTGGCGATCCGTCCGCCATCCTAATTGATCCCTAATTGTCAGTATGCTGCTACTCGTTGTATCATATATCTGGATGCAATGACAGAAACAGCCAAAATACAAGTGGGGCAGCACACTAAGCTAAGCACGATTTGTTTGTTTTTTTGCACGTTATTTAAGCCACTCCTTTTATTACATAACCCACGCTGCTGGCGTTATCCTTTCAATCTACTTTTTGCTGCTGTACTGTTCCTCACATTTTAGCAAATTAAGGCGTTATGTGGGGCTGTTAGGACAGGACGATGGTAGGTGGCATTGCAAGTTATTTCACCCTTCACCCCCTCTCAACCCATTGTAACCTTCAGCGCTGTGCACCCCTTCACACACTCGCACATAGCTGACCATCGCTGCGTGCTCTCTTCAGAGAGGGCAGGTATTGGATGGGCGTGTCTCCTGTTAAGGGGTGTCACTCATTCCAGTGACCTTACACAAGGTCACATTCTATTTTATTGTCCCAGGAATATTAGCTTATTCGTCCAGAACTATAAGATGTCGAGCGACTCCGTGAGTCGAACCCGATTCCCAGTTCTAAAGTCAGTGGGTCTGGCCATTACACCGCATCCTGGGGTAAGGGGAGAGGGGCAGGCAATGTCACATGGAGGCTCAGCTCGTCATGGGCTCGAGGTGCCAACAGGACCTCGGGCTGAGCCAGAGCCAGGCATCTCCCCCGCCTCCAGTATTCAGGGAGCTGAGCCGAGCCTGCCAGGACCTCTCTACAGGCCTCTGCTCTGCTGATGTGGATGGCATTAAATTAAGAATGTACTGTAAGATGATGCCACGAGTCCTCGCTTCCTTCCTAATGGATCTGCGCACAAGGCATCTCTTCTCCTTCTCTGTACATCTATCTCCCGTAGCGCCTCGCTCTGAACACAGCTGCTTTCTCCTAGCGCTGCATGCTTCTAGCAAAGGTACTGCTAATAAGGTGAAATCTTTGCCCAGATGGTGTTACCGTGAGTAAAAAAGACAAAATAGTTAAGTAATATAACAAAATGTGTTGCATTATGCCACATAATTTGCCTTTTCTTGCCATATAATTTAGCGGCATACTTTGGTCCATCATTGCCACATAATCCCAGTGGTCCTAGATATAATGTTCTAGTTAGACCACTATTTCTATGTCAGGAGAGTTTAAAAGCTCAGAAATAGATATGTGCATACTTTTGTAATCGTCTAGCGTAGGGGCGGCGTGTCGGGGTCTCGCACATAACCTATTTTGCATCTATTTTCTCACATTTCAGTAGTTTTTGTAAATACAGTTCGGTAATTTAGGTGGCTCCTGGACATGTCACAGCAGCTTCTTTTGCCTTCTCAGGTATAATCACCCTTGGATCTCAGGAGGCTAACTCTCGGGTCTCACCGGAGGGTCACTTTATTATCTCACATGAAGGTCATTTGAGGATATAATGAGAGGGTCACTTTAAGAGCTAACATGAGGGCTATTTTATTAAATGCTTTAAGTTTCACAGGAGTGTCTCCATCAGCCGGCCAATTAATCAATGTACTGGTGCACTGCTTTTTCCCAGTGGCGATAGATGCAAAGCGGAAGCCTGCCTGGGATTTATTGAGGCTTATCAGCAGTGCAAGGCATAACTCAGACCGACCATCAAGGGGGAGCAGGGAGTCGGGAAGCACATGCTTCAGTATATGAGCATAAACTGTGTGCTCCTCAGAGCTGACAACATTACGCTTATCTGCCCCCTCACCCGCCCCACACACACACAGCCAAACACACACACAACCACACATACAACCACGCATACAACCACACATACAACGACACACAACCACAAACAACCACACACTCACAACCACACACAGAACCAACCGTTAGTGCACGCTTTCACCGGGCACAAACACCACCAGCCGTCAGTGCAGGCTTTCACCGGACACAAACACCACCAGCCGTTAGTACACGCTCCCACCAGGCACACACCACCAGACGTCAGTGCGCGTTTTCACCAGGCACACACACACCACCAGCTGTCAGAGCACACTTTCACCAGGCACACACACTCCACCAGCCATCAGTGCACGCTTTCACCAGGCACACACACACCACCAGCCGTCAGTGCACGCTTTCACCAGGCACACACACACCACCAGCCATCAGTGTATGCTTTCACCAGGCACACACACACACCACCAGCTGCCAGTGCACACTTTCACCAAGCACACACACACACCACCAGCAGTCAGTGCACGCATTCATCAGACACACACCACCAGCCATCAGTGCACACTTTCACCAGGCACACACACCATCAGCCGTCAGTGCACGCTTCCACCAGGCACACACACTACCAGCCGGCAGTGCACACTTCCAGCAGGCACACACACTACCAGCCATCAGTGCACAATTGCTACAGACACATACACCACCAGCCATCAGTGCACACATCAATTGTTAACGCATCCACAATTAACTATTGTAACAATAGCAGTGTGGCGCTCTTTACTTTTAAACATATTCATTTAAAGCGCAGCATGCCATCATTGCTACAAAAATAAATACAATTTCTTTTGGGCTACAATTTATAGACTTTTGTTGCAATTAGTGTTGCAATATTTAGCAATGCCAATAGCTCAAACGTAATTAATGCGAGACCTATTGCATTGTAAATGCTTGTTGTTCATTGGAAACCTGAACTTCTTTTTTGGAGTAAAAAAATGGCTACACCACTGCAAGAATCATTTGATTCTGATGATTTTTTTCTGAACAATTTCTACCAGAACCTCCCCTCCCAAAATATACACATCCATCGTATGGAACATTTTTACTTTTCCGGAGGGGCAAAAGAAATGTAATGCCACCAAAGTAACATGCAAGATTTGCCAGGCAGTACTGTCTTTAGGAGATCCAAACAAGAAATACTCCTGTGGCACTGCTAGTATGCGCAAGCACCTCCAATCCATGCATCCTGTGAACTATGCTCACGAAGAATGTAGAAGACTGCGCCAAAATGCACCTCCACCACCGGCAATACCAAGTACCTCTGCAGCATGACCTTCAACATCACCACCAAACATACTTCCCCAATTCGTGAAAGTTAGAATGCACTGCGTGAAGTGCAATCGTTTAATTTGTTATGGGGTGCAATCAGTAGACCTAGTTTGCAGAGCAATTGATAACCATCAATGTGTTTTTTTTTTTTATTCCCTCAAAGTTCATGGTTTTGTTCGTCCTGTTGACTTTTTTTTTCTTTTAACAAAAAATATATATAAAAGTACAAAAAACAAAAAAAAGTTATTTTCAGAACTAACTACTCTGCTTAAAGAAAGAGCTAAATTTATATGCTAGTGTGTTGAAGTTTACATATATGTATACGTACTGCATAATTGACTAAAGAATGCATTTGTGGTATATGGTCAATGTATAACTGCAGAACTATAAGGAAGTGCTGTAGCATGACACTGTAAGCTCTTTAGCTACAGCGTGCTGAGCTACTTCCAAAGCACAGAGATGCAACATATGTACATAAATATGTTGGAAGTCTATCCTTCCCCCTGCACTGCTGCTTAAACTGCAGGCATGTGGTGATACAGGCACCCTTGCACCATGGTGCAAGAATATCTGTGTCGTGTGGAGTTTGTTTTTGTGCAGGAAGACACACCTTCCTGCACAAAAACAATCAGTAAAGGAATTTTTCTCCTACAATGTATGCTGTGCATTGTAGCATATATTGGAAGAAAAAAATGAGGAGAAATGAAAACAATTCTGCACCAGATTTACAAGCTCTCTGTGCCACCAGTACGTCACTTTTTGAGACGTACTGGTTGCGCAGGTGGCTCCTCCATATTTATAAGGAGAGAAAAAGTTACCCTGCGTGACTTTTCCTTTCCTTCTAAATAAGGTCCCTTCATACGCAGCTCTTTACGTATATATATTACATCATTCATGACATGGTTAGTGACATCACTGATGACATCACTGATGCCATCTCATATGACATCACTTATGACATCACTGATGACAGCATCCAGTGAATGTGGTTTGGTTTGTTATTTAAATATGGATTATAAATATAGCAATCTGCATTGAAGAACGAGTGGATATAAAAAAACTGGATAAAGGATTTAGTAGCAGTGTGATTGTTTACTTGAGTAATTTATAGTGTCTCACTAAATATATTGGATAGTGACTAAACTGTGTGAATATCTGTATTACTTTGTCAGTTGTTCTGTAAACTGCTGCACCAGTTGGTTACTAGCTACGTGAAAGTCTATATATCTTATTGATTAGTTAATTGAGTATTTGTATGAGAGAGTGAATGTGTGTGTGGTTCGGTGGGGGGTGTCTGACTGCCCAAAGATGTGTGAATAGTTGATTCAGTAGCTATATGACGTTAAGACTACATGTTATAACAATTGTTTGGGTGAGTTAATATCTTTATGGGTATGGTGATGAGCAAATATATCTCTCAATGGTACATGTGTAACAAAGTACAAAAATAAAAGTGTATGTGACATTTGTTGTATATATGACTCAGTGATTGCATGAGTAACTGTATGGATAACTGTATACTTGTAATAGTGATTTTATAATACTAACTATGAGTTACTATCTATATGAATAAATTAAGTGCTGTTTGTATAAGTGTTGGGGTAGTGTTTTAGGGTTTAGGGTAGTGTAGTGGTGTTTGTGTAGTGAAGGGGTTGTGCTGGGGACAGATTTAGGGTTTAAAGTAGTGCATTGGTCTTTGTGTAGAGTAGGGGGTCGTGTTGGAGGTAGATTTAGGGTTTAGGGTAGTACAGTGGTGTTTGTGTAGTGTAGGGGGTCGTGCTGGGGGTAGTGTTTTAGGGTTTAGGATAGTGCAGTGGTGTTCGTCTACTGTAGGGGGTAGTGTTTTAGGGTTTAGGTTAGTGCAGTGGTGTTTATGTAGTGTAGAGGTTCATGCTGAGGGTAGTGTTTTAGGGTTTAGGGTAGTGTAGTGGTGTTTGTGAAGTGTAGGGGTTGTGCTGGGGTATGTATTAACATTACACTATGACCACACTAAGCACAATTATCAGTAGTAACCACCAAATAAAATGTAAATGTAAATGTATTTATATAGCGCAAATCACCGACCCGGTATCTAAGCGCTTGCTTAGGGAACTCGTCCTGGTATTCCCCTGTGAGATACCCCGGCAGGGTATCCACAAGGTGAAAGCCAGGCATCCCACCGCGAGGGGCGTAGTGGAGATTAAGTAAGCTATTGCCCCGAGTCGCAGAGTGTGACCCCGTGAGTTGAGTAGGCACCGGAGCGAGAATTATCAAGTCCGTGGAATTTTTGAGCCCGAGACCCACCGAGGCGGGGAATCGAACCCTGGTCCACGGCCGATCTCAGCTTCCGGTTCTGCCGCCTCTAACCACTGAGCCACGCTTATCAGCAGAATGCTAGGAAAATGTTTATCAATATTAAATGCTTCTAATCAAGTAAAATTCAAATCATCACATGCAGTGTGCCACAAATGGTATTACCACAGCAGTAAGTCTCCCCCCAACTTAGATTTAAAGTGGATAAACATGTTTCATGTGACAGACCCATAGGCCAACGCTGCAGCTTCCACATCCTTCAACACCCTCCACATACTCAGCAAGACCTTCAAATAGACCCACCACGAATCAAGTAAGACCCTCACCTAAGCACTCATCACCAGCAGGCTAGACTACGGGAACTCTATGCCGGAATCAACAAATCTCTACTCCACAAACTTCAGACTGTCCAGAACACTGCAGCCAGATTCATCCTCAGCATCCCACGACAAGACCACATTACCCAGCATAAGCGAGCACTCTACTTGCTCCCTGTCGAAAAAAGAGTGACCTTCAAGCTGCTCACACACATATAAAGCCCTCCACAACACCGGACTCCAATACCTCAATCTCCTTCTACACCCCCAAAAGAAACCTCCACTCCGCTGACCAGGCCTTGGCTGAAATCCTCTGTATCCACAGAACCAGACAGGAGGCACACCCTCCTCCTACATCATGGCCAAGACCTGGAATGAACTCCCCCTCAGCATCAGATGAAGCCCCACACTGAAAGCATTCAGGAAGAGCCATAAGACCTGGCTTTTCGAATGACCAAAGCTGCACAAATCCCCCCACATACTCCCCCAGCACCTGGAAACCCTCACAGGTGAGTAGTGCACTCTATACATCCCTAATTGATTAATTGATACGCCACCACAGTGTGTGTTTGAGTGTTATCAACAGGCCCTGCCATTGGGTTGGCTGTCTGTAACTATTAAGGGTAGTGAAATGATCAGTGCTACCTTCTTTAATATACACAGAATCACTGAGATATACTTGATTTGGCTTCATCTCTGAGAGCTACTTTCAGGGTGCTGGTGAGCTACCAGTAGCTCCCGAGCTACTAGTTGGAGACTCCTGGTATGTATAGTGAGTGGGGAATTGTAGTCCTGAAGCACAAATATGAAGGTTATTACACCACTACATGTATAATACATAGCACTTTGAATCACTCCATTCCCTAAAGCCTGGCTCACTGCATGAGTGCATGCTTACTGACTGAATGATTACATTAATATATGTAAAGACACTGGGTGAATTTTTCATTGGTTGAATTTTACTTTAGTGAATGAATTACTACATGGTACTGAAAGAGTCATTATGAAATTGCAACAGCAGTCACTCTGTGTTTGCTGGAGTATATGGAGAGTGACTGGGGAATTGTAGGCCTGAAGCACAAATGTGAAGGTGGTTACACCACTACATGCATAGGAGTTTGAAGCACTGCATGCCCTAAAGCCTGGCTTACTGCAAGAGTATATGTACTTATGTAACTGCAAACACATCAACCAACCAAATCATTCTCTCTCAATTTTGCCAAATGGACACTGTTTCATAGTGTGATTCTAGACAAATAACAGTATCCCTTGCAGTGTATAAAGAAAGATTACAAATATTAGATAAATAAATGTATAAAACTCGGAGTAATGGAATTAAATAAATTAATACTCGGATATAAATTAGAATACTCTAAGTTTAATAGAGAGTATCTCTGGCACGGGATGCAGGGAAAATAGGGGTTTAGGGTAATGAAAAATTATTTTAAAAGTTTTAAAAAAAGGGTAGTTACTAGAATAATAAGTCCAAAAAAAAGGGGGAATGAATGTTAATAGTCGTATTAAAAAAAAAGTAACCCATAGAAATGCTTTAATAAGAAAAACAAGTTTAAATAAAGTATTTTAGAAATTATACAAAAGTTAAAAAGTATGGAAAGAGGCACGTTTACATAAACACGTGACATACTAAAACAGTGGATATGAGAACACCTGTCAACTGAAAAACTTGAGTTAAAAGTGGGAGGAGCTATAAATTGATCCCATAGAGTATTAAGTAACCAAAAAGTATATAAACCACACCCGTGGGATGATTAGTTTTGTTTCAGAGAATCAATACAGGCAAAGAAACTACGAGCATGGTAATGATTCGGGGCAGTGGAAGCATCTTGAGAATATCTTTCATTTCCTCAGAGGGAACATATTGTTAATGTATATTTAAAAATACTTAAAACATTATTTCCCCTCCAGAGGAGTTGGATGAATTTCGACGAAGGAAGGAAAGAATATCTAAGAGAGGTAAATTATCTGAATGGGTATATGTTTGATATTTTTTTTAAAGAAAGCAAAAATATTTAAATGATTATAGAATGTGGTATGATTCAGTTTAAATGGAATATAATAACAAGTTGATGAAAGAACCATTACAATAAATATAGGTTAATTAAGGAATTACTACGTGCAAAGTAATGATTAGGAACGATGCCATCATCTTGAGTTTATCTTTCATTTCCACAGAAGGATCATATTGTTAATGTATATTTTAATTTACATTCAACTTTATGATCCTTCAAGTGGAGTTGGATGACTTTCAACAGAGAATTTGAAAGAATAATAAATAATATTTTTTTTAGTATGCAAGTATTTCTTAATGATTGAAAAATGTAGTATAAATAAACTATCAACGAAAAAAGAAAATACTTTGGAATAAAGGGGAATACTCTTTATCATCTTGAGTGAAAATTGGCTAAAAGTATTTATATTGAGTAGTGCTTTTACCAATTTTCACTCGTGAAGAACAGGAGGATTATCTTCTCAAGCACTTTTTTTGAAAAAAATAATATAATTGTGGCTTCAAATGTTAATTAACAATTGCTTTCCATTTTTAAAAATGATTGTTAAATGTAATAATGAAATGAAATATACATAAAAAAGAAAGATGAAGTAGTGAGGGATTGTTTGTCGTAGCACTTCTATTCTACTTTATCTGAAAGTAAAAAAAGTCCAAACATTTAAATATAGATGATGGGGCAACACTTATATAATGTAAACATAAGGAATGAGTGCTTATGATAAAATAACAAAAATGTGGTCCAACGCGTGATACCAATGAATGAAAAAAAGATTTTGCATTTCACCCATATGATGAATATAAAAGACTCAATCAAAATATTTTGAAAACATGAACATTTTTCTTTCAAGGATGGTTTGAAGAATTATACATTTAATAAAAGAACATAGTAGGAGAAAAGTCAGCACAATTATGATAGAATAGAAAATAGAATATTTTTTTCAAATACCTTTACAGTCAAAAAACTCGTAAGCAGAGTACACAGTTTAAGATAAAAACACCCTACCACAACTAGTTTTTGGAACCCATTGTAAAATAAAGTGCATCACAAAATGGGCTACGTACATGGTGAGGGTATCGTAACGTCACATAGAAAAAACAAGTCAATCAACATTTGGATCCTAAAAAGTGAGTTGCTTTGCAAGCATGCTGATGACATCACAACCAGGAAGTCATCCAGCCCATGCTTCATTTAGTGCTCAGAGCAGGTGAGAGGAGGTAGTAGAGGGCTGGAGCTGAGCTGATTCATCACCCAAGAGTGTTTGCTGTAACTTTCTGTGCTCCAGAATGGATCAGACGACATCAGGGGAGAGTGCCATGTCCAGGTAGAGAAAACTGAAATTCAGTGAAAGAGAACTCGAAAACCTCATTGAGGAGGTGTCCAAGAGCCATGACAAGCTCTTTGGAAACTTTCACTTAAAGTGCTAGAGGCAGAAAAACGCAGGATATGGCTGCGTATCAAGAGCAAGATCAATGCTGTGGGTGTCACACACTGCAGCACAGATGACCTCAAGAAGAGGTGGTACAAACTGCGTAGCCGTGCCAAGGAGCGAATTGCAGAAAGGCTGAAGGAGGCTAGGAGCACAGCAGGGGGCCCATCTACAGTTTCAGACAACACCGCCCTGGAGGACCTGGTGCAGGCCACAATCCAGCCGGAAGCAGTGGTGGGAGTGACCCAGCTGGACACATCTGGTGCGGGTAGTACCACACAAGGTAAAATGTATGCAACCACACACTGCTAAGTAATGTTTAATTGTGCACATGCCCCAGTCCAACCCCAGTGTACAGGTCAAACTCCAGTCGATGTTTTCCCTCATACACCCAATGCATTATGGGAGTTGTAGGCAAGTCAGTCAATTGGGCAGTCACACACAACTATGGCAAGTAATACACGCCAACACTGCATGGCAGTCAGTGATTTAATATGAGACAAGTATGCTTAATGACACACATTAGTAACCTTAACACAAACTAACATTGCACTGTTTCACATCACAGATGCAGCTGAAGTAGATTCGGAAGACAGCAAGGGCCAGATGTAGGTAAATCTTATTTACCGACTCTAAAATACAGAATTTTACCAATTCGGTATTTTAGATTCAGTAAATAAGATGTAGGTAATTATTCTGTAATTTTTACTGAATCGGAATGATTCGGTAATTACCGAATCGGTATTTACCGATTTGGTAATTGCCATTGATTCCTATGGGCCTGGAGGCCCATAGGAATCAATGCCAATTACTGAATCGGTAAATACCGATTCGGTAAAATTACCGAATAATCAAGGGTGGCAGGGTGGCACTTTGACACCCTGTTGCACCCCAGATTAGTGGTTGTGTGCCATGTGGCCCTAAGGGCATGTATGTGTGCCACATGGCACAGGTGTGAATGTACATATTAGCATTTACACAGGAATTCGTTATTTACCACCAACTAATAGTTGGTGGTAAGTAAGGAATCCTTAGGGCCCTGTGGCACTGTTTTCAGTGCCACCTACATCTAGATTTACCGAATCGGTAAATTTACCGATTCAGTATTTTACAGAATCGGTAAATTTACCGAACCGGTAAATTTACCGATTCTGTAAAATTTAAGGCCCCTACATGTCATTCTCCAAATACCGGTCGTTACCGACCGGTATTTGGCGACCTACATCTAGCCCCAAATGTCTACACATCTCTGAGACTCCTGCAGAGACTGATGTGGAGACTCCAGTTGCCGCAGCAAGCGCACCCGCCGCACACCCAACACGCAGGGCACAAGTTCCATCACTGCAGCCCATGGAATCAGTGCTGGCTCCTGTACCCACTCCTGTGTCCAGCCAGCCTCTGGTGAACACAACACCTACAACCCAAGCACCAGTCCAACGTGGACAGAGGCGCCGGTCAAGGTCCTGCATTGCTGAACAGGAAGACCAGGCTCTAAATGTGAGGGATGGCGTGGAGTCCCAGATGTTGCGGGTGCAGCGCCTGCAAGCAAGACACATGGTGTCAATCCAGTTGCAACTATCTAAATTGGCAAAGAACATCAGCCTTATGAAAGACACTGTGCTGGAAATAACCACAGCGATAGTGGATGGAAATAGGCATAACAATGCTAGCATGCAGGAGCTCACACAGCACACAGAGGAGAAGGCATCGGCAGTGCAGGATGCACATGGCAGTCTATACCAGGTCCTACAACAAGCTCAGCAACACCACTGCGCTCCTGTCATGTACATCCGTGGCCATGCAAATTGATTTGGGCCATTGTTGTGGGGATGTGGCCAGGGCCCTTGGACAAGTGACCACTGCTGTGGAACAGATCCAGGCTGGTACTGTTGGTGGCAGCAACTTAACCGGGGAGGAGGGGAGTGAGGAGGCTTCCAGCCTTAGCAGCCTGTCGATGCCAGTGACCACTGCCAGGAGGCCCAGTACCCGTAGCACACCTTCTGTTGCACAACAGGGGGATGTACCGGGAGCAGGCGAAATTCGTTTGGGGGTGTGTGGCAGGAAGCGCTAGACAGACATGTTTTTCTTCATTTGCCCATGGTGACGTAACAGTGGGCAAAACCATTATAGTGATTGTTTAAAGGCTCCTTTATTGTTTATTTCCCTCTATTTTCAATGCAATCACTGTTTTATTTATCACAATACATGGGCTCATGTCAGTAAATACTTTTCTGTTCGACATTTATGTGTCTTGTTTCATCATTACATACCTCAGAAATAATGTTGTGTGATATCTGCACGTCTCCTTTGCCCTTCTGTTGTGCTTGGCACATGCACTTGTCGGAGTTGTGCTGGTGGTTGATTGTCCCCCTCAGACTGACTGTTGGACACCTCAATGGGTATACCTCTCCTGGTGGCAATGTTGTGCAACGGTACTGCAATGCTCCACCAGTTTTGTGTAGTATGCGGAAGCAACTTTTCAGTAGTCCAAACGTGCGTTCAATGATGTTACGTGTGCTGATGTGGGCTGTATTGTACCTCTGCTCATGTGGTGTGGCTGGGTTGAGGTACGGCGTCAAGATGTAGTTCCACATGGCATATGCGCTGTCACGTACAGAGTAGTGAGCAAAGGGTTAGCGACTGTTATGCATTTACATTTCTGTCTCTTTGTGTAGAAAATAAGTATATGTGTTTACCGAGCAGATGTCCTTCCCCAAATTCACCCCTGAGCAGACAGGTGTGGATGACACTGTGTCTAAATATGTAGGAGTCGTGGGTGCTTCCAGGGTATTGCGCCACAATGTCAGTTATTATATGCTTAGCATTGCACACTACTTGCACATTGATTGAATGATATGGCTTCCGGTTCCTAAAAATGTATTCATTAGCTGCTGGGGAACATATGGGAACATGCGTATAGTCTATGCATCCAATCACATGTGGGAACTGTGCGACCTGGTAGAAGTCCAGTTTTGTCTTGTTCAAATCCTGTTGGCTTGTGGGGAAGGTGATGTGGGTGTCGAGCCTTGTCATCATGGCGTCCAGGAAGGACTTGAGGAAAGGTGACAGGGAACTTTGTGATACCCCTCCAGCAACAGCTACTACCCCTTGGAAACTACCTGAGGCAAGTAGGTGCAGGCAACATATGACCTGTACATGTGTGGGGAAGGTATGGGTCCTACGGGTCTGACGCTGCATTAGGGCTTCCAATTATGCTATCAGGCCCCCATTCAGCATGTACTTATCGTATATTTCATCCTCTGTTTGTCCTAGAAATGTGATGCGCACTCTAAATACCAGCTACTGTATTCTCAATCTGCGCTGTGCTTCTGTCTGAATCCTCCTCCTCCTCCTCACCATCACGTAGAGCGCTGCCATTGTGAACATTTCCTTGGGCCTTCTGGGTCAGTGTAAATAGGTTACTGAGTGGTTGCACCTCTGTGTTTTTTCCCCACAATTTACCACCTGCTTGTGATTCCCCTTATTCTGCACTTGAAAATGTGCAATTTATGAGTTTACATGCTTTTGTTTGCGAATTTAATCGCAGTTCACAAATAAGGATTCACATTTTGGTTCTCGCAATTTGTGCGGGTCCTTATTTTTGCGAATTTGTTGAATTTTCGCTAAATGGGTTCCTGCATTGGAAACAGCTGAATTGTGCTCGCAAACAGCCTTTTTTTGTGATTCGCTATGTTTACGAGGCATTTGTAGCTTGATACATGTTGCTGCATCTTCCTAGAACTAAAAGCTTTCCAGAAACCGACAAAAGGAAAATACGGATTGATAGAGAGAGACCTTACTACAGCTTTCTTTTATCTAAAAAAATAAGGAGGAGCAACATTATACACCCTATCAAAGTTATGGAAATATGGAAATGGAGTTATGAAAAACGATCATAAAGAACAAGATCAAAGTTACAGCGGATGCCTGTGTCTCTGTTGTGGATGCCTGTGTCTCTGTTGTGGCCACGCCTTGGCTAGCCAAACTGAGCCGAGCCGGATTGCCTGAGGAGAGACGTACACAGACGTACGCAGTCCAGCTAATCGAGCGCAGAGGAGCGCCGAACACCGTGGACTGTGTGTGCCGTGAAGTAGGAGCGGCACAGAAGAGTGGTGGGGGAGCGGACCGAACCCCTATTCTCACCCACGCGTTTCCCATCGAGCCAAGCCAGCGCAGAGAGCGTAAGCCCCACGGGAGCCCCTGCTCCAAGCCGGGGTGATCCAGCGGGGTGTGGCGCAACGGCTTGGCGGACGCAGAGGAGGACGCCAAGGAGCAGGAGCTCGAGTGCCCCTGTAGTTGGGGCGGAGGCTGGTGCGGCAAGCCAGAGGAAGCTGCATAGAGCCCAATTCTCCTGCACCAAACTCAATGACGCAAACGAGCAAATGAGTGGCTAAATCCCAGCCCAGCCCATCCATAAAAATACCAGGACACCCCAGTCTAGGGGCAGAATATGAAAAAGGGAGACAACACCTGAGTGATAACACCAAACAGGGAAAAAGAGTAGGAAGGAGTATTCCCTTCAACTTTCGGCAAGGCAGGCCGGCGGATAGTGGCACAACAGAGGTAAGTGAGCAGGAGTGTATGTATAAACGTCGGAGCATATTAGCAGTATCTTTTACCATATTTGATTTCACTGGAAAGCCAAGAATAAATAGGAATAAACAGGGGAGTGCTGCAGAAATAAGTCAGGAACTTCCCCAGTATAATATCAAAGAAAGGACATGGGCCCAAAACGCAAGCAAAAACTACGGAAGGAAGCTCAAGAAAATAGCCCGGAGACGAGCAAGTTATTGGCTGGATCAAGGTCATGGGAAGAGAGCCAGGAAAGCCAGGTCTCCCATGAGGACATTACTGAGGGGCGACGTAAGAAAGGGAAATGTAAAAAAGGAACAAAACAGGCCCCGCAAGCAAAAAAGGGGTGTACTTCAATATCTACCAAAAAAAAGATTACTGCATCTTCTAATCCCGTAAAGGACTTTGTAGGCAAACATTACAAAGTCCAAAATGTATCTGGAATAAACTTGGAATCTGAAGAGGAGCCCCGCCCCGAGAACACAATAAATACAGAAACAGAAGATGTGCTCCAGGTGGAGAAAAGCAGGAGGGGAGCGCCAGAAAAAGATTTGGAGGATGGGATAGAGGACCCCTTGCTAATGAATCTATCCCTCCAGAGCCAAAACTCAAAAATGGTGGCACCGCGGCTCTTTCATCCCCAAAACTTTTTTCCCTGCAAACGTCGGGGAATGAAGGGCAATTGAGAAGGGAAAGCCTTGAGCCTAGCTTTATTTGGGGGGCACCTTCAAACCAAGTGTTACTTAGCCACGAGGGGAAAAACAATACAAAACAGCAGGACCCAGGAAGGACTGGAAGCCAAGTAATCCTAGAGAGAAATAGCCCACAGGACTCGGATTTGTCAGCAGCACCTACCTCGTCAATTATGGACCTATTACTAATGCTACAGAAAACTCTTCAGGGAATCCTAGAAGTATCATTGCTGAACAATGGTGTATTAAATGCCCAAAAGTTATTCTTAAATAAGATAGAAGACGAGCTGACAGGAATCAAAGGACAAATGCCTCTCATGTTAAGACCAGTAGGGTCTCCACAAACTATTGATCAAAGTATAGGAAGTGAACTGGAAGAGCCATTAGATAATGTGTATATATCCTGGCGTCCAATGCTGGTCAAAAGGAGGTGTGATCATGTAAGGGTCCGCACTAAAGGCAGGGTAGGCAAAAAGCAGGTTCCACAGGTAACGACAAAGGAAAATAGGAAGAAAAAGGAAGATGGGGGTACACTAAATGTCTCGGCCCGGTCCTTTGTACCTATCGGACCCCTGGCAACGGAGGCCATAAGAAATGCGCAAAATACACAAAAGAAGAGGCAGAGTAGTAAGGACCCAAAAGAAAAAGCTCTAAAAACCAAACCTATAAAGCAGAGAATAACTCCATCGTTGAAAAGCCAAATGCAGACCCCCCTGAGGCATTGCAACCCGGAGGCAACATCACAGCCACAGGAGCTAGAAACAGGGCCCACAGGGAGGGAAGAGTTTAGACGGATAAACCTAGCTTCCCCAGAGAAAGGATGTGAGTGGGGAAATAATAAATGGTTCTATTTGGAACCAGCAGAAGCAGGCCAAAGGGGTAAGAAATTAAGGAAATTAAAGCCCTTAAATAGGGCACAAGTTCTGTCAGTCTTCTCCAAATGTAGTAGCCTGAGTGGGATTGGTACAAAAGATTTGAGACAGGTGGGCTTTATAGAAAGCACAACAGGAAGGGAAGTAACAAAAGTACTACTATACTCGGACCTGGTAAAAATGGCAATTATGAAAGCAGCCAGCGAGATACTCCAAGGGGGAGTAAGGGTGATCACAAAAAACGATCTAAGGGGCGAATTACAACCTGGAAGGAATTTTCTAAAGTGCCATGCAGGTCTGGGGAGGAGACAGGTAAGGCTACAAAAGGTTAACGAAGAAGAGGCCAGCCGCCTGAATGTAGTGATAAACAATACTGTAAAAGAGGACTTGTGGGGTAACTGGAGCCAAGGTAGTTATCTAGGAGGCCCCTCGGAGAGATACTTGGATGGAATGGGTGACGCTGGTGGCTTAAGTGAGATAGAATAGGAGAGAGGGGTGCCGCATAGCCTAAGTCTCTTATCGTGGAATGTAAATGGGTTAGGCAATAAGTTAAAACAAGAACATATACATCTTGCCTGCCTACAAGAGACCTGGGCATGCGGCGAAACCCCTAACTTCGAGGGCTACCACCAACTAAATCGTCTGGCCAAGAGGCAAAGTTTTGGCCGCCCATCGGGGGAAATTATGACACTTATTTCGACAAAAATACTAAATAATGTAGTACTGTTAAAAGTAAAGTGTAAATGGCTACTGGCTTGCAGGTTAAATCATCTGACCCTGGATAAGACATGCGAAATGATAATTGTCATAAATGTCTATATGCAGTGGGACAATGTGGGTGAATATGTAAATGAGATGGGGAATTTTAAACAGGATATAGATGTTATTTTAGAAATGTATGCCTCAGAAGTATTGTTAATTTTGGGGGATTTTAACCACAAGTTGCTCCCAATGAAGGCAGATCGCTGGTATACAGAACTACTAGATACCTATGGAATTAATTATGTCAGCTTCCCAGTATGTGTTCCCTCGAAACAGGATTGGGATTTGGTCAACTATTTAGGGGAAAAGGGCCTTTTTTGCTTAAATGGCAGGTTTAAAACAGACTGCCCGGCAAAGAAGACCTTTAAAAAAGGCTCACAAAACTCCCCAATTGACTATGTCTTCATGCTAGCCTGGAATATCCCCTTAGTGCGGGAATTTAAGGTACATCAAAGCGAGAGTAGTGACCATAACCCACTCCAATTGATGTTAAAAGGGGGAAGGTTGGAACCAAGAGAAAAGGCGATCCCACAAGAGGTGGATTACCCAAAACGGGCGACAACAAGATTAACAGACGAGTACCAGGAAAAGCTAAAATCATTTCAACTAAAGGTAGAACTAGTAAATCACGAGAGGGAACTCTTGGAATGGTACGAGGAGAAAATAGCCCAAGTAGTCTAGTGCCTTAGGATAGAATTAAAAAAGGATAAAAGAAAAGGTACAATAAACCGGGTCAGTCGTCTGAAATGGTTTTCAATGGACTGCCAAAGTAAAAAAAGGGAGATAAGGGCAGAAGCTAGAAAGCAAAGCAAAGAGTTCAACCAAGAGAGAAAAAAACATATTATTAATTTGAAAGCTGAGTTTAAAAAGATGGTCTCCGACGCAAAAAGGGCCTATAAAGAGAAATGCTGGGGCGAGCTGCTAGAATCAATCGAGGCTAAGAACTTGAGACAATTCTGGAAATTGATAAAATCAGCATCGTCCCCCCGAGCTGGAGAAATGAAATGCGTTGTAAGTGAGGCAGCCTGGGATAAATACCTAAGGGAACTGTATGGAGCCCGAATATCTTCAGGAGATACAGTACCCCAAGGTTAGCAGGAAATATCAGAAGAATTCAAAACTAATTTTACTGAAGAGCGTGTGGAAGAAACAATTATGAAGTTGAACCTAACCCGGGCCACAGGGCCGGATAATCTCCCAGCGATAGTATTAAAATCTCAAAAAAAGTGTTGGGCAAGATTCCTCTCCCAACTATTCCAAGTAATTTTAACAGAAGGTATAATGCCATTAAACTGGAAGGGCGCAATAATTAGACCTATCCACAAAAAGGGCAGTATGGGGGGACCTCAAAATTACAGACTGAAAACCTTTTGGACATAGGGGAAAAAGTATTCTCAAAACTAGTCTTAAATAGACTAAATGACTGGGTTGAGGAGTATTCAATAGTACCCATTGAACAGGGAGGTTTCAGAGCGGGACATTCCACAATAGACCACTGCTTCTCTCTATGGGCAATGGCAAGGAAGTCAACGGAGCAGAACGGAAAGCTCTGCTGCTGCTTCGTGGACTTCCGAGCTGCATTCGACTCAGTGGATAGGGACTGTCTCTGGGAAACACTAATTAATAAAAATATCCCAAGAGACCTGTTGACTATACTAAAAGAATTGCACCGTGGCAACTGGGCCCAAGTAATTAGGGACACCGAGGGGTTATTGACGCCAAAAATACTTATCGAAAACAGTTTGAGACAAGGCTGTGTACTGGCCCCCCAACTATTTTCCATATTTTTATTGGAATTACCGGATTGGCTAGTAGTGAAGGGTAGTGCCAGCCCAAGAATGAATGGCAAAAAGGTGCTGTGTCTGTTATATGCGGACGACCTCGTAATAGTGGATCAAACAGAAATAGGCCTTCAAAGGAAGCTGAACTCTTTTAATGAATATTGTACAAAGAAATTTTTAATGGTAAATTTAGACAAGACAAAAATCCTATGCTTTGGGGAAAAAGCGACTAAGTTTAATTGGTTTTTAGGGGATCTTAAATTAGAATCTGTAAATGAATACCGCTACCTAGGTGTGTGGTTCGACAAAAGATTAAATTGGCAAACACACCTAGAAGCCCAAAAAGCGAAGGCACAAACATCAATCGCTGGTTTAAAAATGTTTAACCGTGACTATGGGGATAAGTCCCATCGACCATTATTAAAAGCTTTCAGTGCAATGATTCCACCGCAAGTACTCTATGGAGCAGAAATCCTTTATTTGAGCGGTAAGGGAGCCTGGGACCTAGAGGAAGGAAAATGCCTGAAAAATCTTTTATCTCTGCCCCCATCAGCAATGGTGCAAGCAATAAGAACAGAACTAGGAACAACAGCTTGGGGGGTACAATCACAAGTAGCAGCGATTAGATTTTGGAAACGCCTTGAAAATGAAAAAGGACAAAAAGTTGCACATTGGTACCGGAAAGAGATACAACTAAGTAACTTAAATTGGGCAAAAATGTGCAGGAAGAGAATGGTACAGGCCTGCGATACCTTGAAAGTGGACATATGCCGAGACTCCCGAACAGTAGAGTGTACAAAAAATGAGCTAAAGTTCAATGGACAAGTAGCTACTAGAAGTGCGGATAGGGAATACCTTGGTAAGAAAATATCGGTAGAGTTCATGATGAACTCATGGGCAAAGGAAAACTGGTTCCCCTACCTGGACACCCTACCAAACCCGTGGTTTAGGCAAGAGATCCTAAGGTTGCGCATTGGGATTAACCCATGGCTAATAAATAAAGAATTTAAAACCAAAATGTTGGACCCTAATGGGTGTTGTAAAGGTAGGCTGGGCACAAAAGGGGACTCTGTGCACATTTTGCTGGACTGTATAAACATCTTAGATCAGCGTAAACTTTGGCTGCGCCCTATATTTGTAAAATATGGTATAAGAACTAGGGTGCAAGCAATTGAGCTGATCACAGAATTACCTAGTATCGACATTGCAATTGCCCTAGGGAAATTCATAAAGGTTGTACAGAGTTTTCGTTTCATAAACTTTTATTCGATTACCACTTATTTGTAATCATAAAAAGTACACATTAAAAACAATTAACATAAATTTAAAAATTATAAGATACAGATACGTCTGTTATAAAGTTGAAGTTTCATATCAGTCATAAGCTTGGCGTATTTTGATACTAGCTTTTAAAAAGGTGACTATGCACTTCGCAACATGTGGTGAGTCCAAAAGCTGCAAGAAGAGAAATGCAGGATGACATAGTCTGTGACTTGAGCATTGGAGAAGTGGGAGAATCCAAGATTTTCGTGGTAATTTATAATATTTGCAAAAGAAAGTAATATGGATTGTTGATTGTGAGGAAACTCCATCACATGGGCAGTTCATGAGAGTGCGAGACCAGTTTTGAACTTCAGGAAAGGAAACTAAACGAAAAAAGGTATTGAAACGAAATCTTGTCAGAAGGTATCTCTCATGGTTAGACAGATAGTAAGTCAGATAGGATTGCATGCCTTTAACAGTTTGCGTTGCACAAATTTGGTTGTTTGAAGTTTTTATAATCTCCATCTGATTGCGCAGCTCTCTCAGATGGTCCATGCACATCTTTTTTAACTCTTTTCTGGAGATGTCTTCGACGCTAGGTGGGTCGTCAAAATAAGACCTTCGGCCAAGGTCATTGAAAAAGTTCCGCACATAGACCAACCAGGGGATCTTACGCCAGTTGGTTAAGGCTATACAGTCCGTGATCAAAGATCGTGTCAGATGGCACTCAGGTTTGGACCATATGCATTGCCACAGTAAAATTGTTTGGGAACGAATCGTGTCTATGATATATTCCATACCAAGCTCACTGTGTGAAGCATAGTTCAGGGCGCTTTGTGGAAGGGCCAGCAGGTATTTGACAAAACCGTTCTCTGTTATCTGTATAGGGTCTATATGGCCGTACCCCCAAACGCCTGCACCATAGGTAGCCACACTATGGCATTTAGCATAGTAAATTTTCAGGAGTTCGGGTGGAGCGGGTTTGCCTAACTTTCTCGAAAATGAGACCAGGGCCGATGTTGCTCGCTGAAAGAGAAGATTTCTACTGGCCGTAGCCTGTCGCCAATTCAAGGAGTCATCCACGAGGATGCCCAAGTATGGGTAAACCGAGGTTTTTTCCAATCTTGTATTGTCCACCAATATTGGTTTGGGGTTCTTGACCTTGGGACCAATATGCATGGTAAATGTCTTTTTTATATTGATTTTCAGGCCAAGTGAGCCCATGAAGTTGCAGTATTTGTTGAGTTGTTTTTGAAGTTGATTCAGCGTTCGGGCTAGGATGACGGAATCATCTGCATAGAGCAGTGTCGGTATTGGACGATGATTTATCTGGGGTAAATCCTGGCTCCCTTCCAACATGGCCTGCTCTAGTCCATTGGTGTAAAGGTTGAACAGGAAGGGAGCCAGTACACAACCCTGTCTTACTCCCTTTACTATTGAGAAGGAGCGGGATAGCTCGCCGTTGATGCCAAATCTGACACACCCTGTGGCGTCAGAATAGAGTTCCCGGAGGAAAACTATAAGGGATGGGTCCACTCCAAACTCGCTGAGTATTGTCCAAAGTTTAGCGTGCTGGACACAGTCAAATGCCGCGCTAAGATCGACATATACGAGGAAGATGTTACCTCCTTTTGCGCCTACATACTTTCCAGTCAGGAGGGCGAGGTTCAGGGCCTGCTCCACGGTCCCAAGACCCTTCTGGAAGCCATATTGCAGGTCGGTCATGATGTTATTTTCCTGGGCCCAGGATTGTAAACGGTCCAGAAGCACCCGACCTGCAATTTTGCCCATGGAGTCCAGAAGGGAAATTGGCCTGTAGCAGGCCGGATCGTTACGATCGCCCTTTTTAAAGATGGGAAGCAGGATTGACGTTGACTATGACTGTAGCAGCCCAACAGATGTTACTGCTGCCAGAACCTGAGTAATTATTGGTGACCATAGTTCGGTGTTATGGAGAAAAATATCCATTGGGACTCCATCAGGGCCAGGAGCTTTGCCTGGTTTCGACGCTTTGAGTGCTTTGTTGACTTCCACATGGTTGAAATAGATGTTTATTGGATAGGTGTTCTTCTCCAGCTTATGGGCTCCGCTGTGATCTGCTCCTAGTGTGTCCTGTTGAGAGTGGCCGAAGATTTTAGAGAAATGCGTGACCCAATCGTCTGCCGTGACTGCAACATCTAGATGCTGCCCCTTTGTAGTGTCAGCCAAAAAGGGGGATCTGATGACTTGCCAGAATAGAGCACTATCCTTACTTCGGCAGCTATCGTGAAGTTGGGCCCAGAGATTTTTCTTGATTTCTCTTCTACGATCCCGTCTGGCTGTGTTATAGAGTTTCCTTAGATTTGAGATTTCCACTAAGTTCCTCGTGGGTCTATGAAGGGCTTCCTTTAGACTCGAAAGGGCCTTTCGGCAGGCTGTGTCAAACCACCTTGGAGAGCAGGGCTTATTGATCCTCGGTTTACCAGAGAGTTCCTTTCCAATTGTCTTCAAAATATTCTGGAAACTAGCCACGATTGTCTGGGGAGTGGAGTCTGACGATAGGCAGTCAAGTACCCAAGGTTTGGTTTTTCCAAGGACCCTCTCTGTTACTTCCACCGGGTCAACCTTGGCCCATTTGACTGTATAGCCATTCAGTTTGTTCATGGTTAATGAATTTTGTTTTAGGTGGCTCAGAGTGAAAGAGTGTGATTTAACCATTTTTGGCTTAACTCTTATGCTAATCGGAAAATGATCGCTGCTAGCATCTGTCCCTGTAGAAAAGTTAGTCACTTGTCCCTTAAGAATCTGGGAAGACAGAATAAAATCTATAGTGGTTAAGAAGCCTCTACCATGGAAGGTTGGAGAGAAGTCTTTTTGTGGTTCCACTAGATCATTTACAAAGTCCAGTTCTAGGGAAAATATGGACTCATTTAATTTATTTCCACAAATAGAGTGAGTGAAATGGGACAGAGGACTGCCGTGTTCGTCTTGCAGGCCGCAGTTTCCATTTTTATAATTGGGACATAGTGGAAGGTTAAAATCGCCACCCCAAATTATGTGTACTATATTGGGATGAGAATCATTTTTCAGGGATGCTAAAAAAGTGGTAATTTCAGTTAAAGTTGTTAAACAATCCGTTGTAGCTGAATTATTATAATAGTTAATCAGAATATAAGTACATTCTTTGGCAAAATTTATTTGCAGGATTTGATAGGTCGGGAATTCCTTTAGCTTCCGTATGGATAAGAAAGGAAGAGTGTTGGCAACATAAACCGCAAGACCGCCCTTTGGTCTACCCATAACTCCCTGAATTGCTGGGATATGGAAAGTTCTATAACCCACTAGATGGTTTGGAGTGATAGACCATGTTTCCTGAAGACAAAGTATCTGATGTTCCCTTACTGTTTCTAGCCACGGCTGTAATGACAATTTGGAGCGTAAACCTGCAACATTCCAGTATATTATGGAGAGACTCAAGTTGTTTGGGTCAGATGGTAACTGGCAGGCTAAGGATTGGGATGGAAAACGCTCTAATTGGATTGTGGTAGTTTCAGTAATAATACTCAGATCATTAGGCTGATGAGTTTTTGTGTCTATAGCGCCCGTAGAAGTTACCAGGAAATTGGTCATCGTTTCATTTAGGATGGCATTACGAAATTCTACGGTAGTCCCAGATTGAGAGTTAATAATAATAGGCGAAATTGATTCTGCTTGAACCTGGTGTTTAGGCAGATGCAACTGTGGACCTGAAATTAATGGGGCGACCGTAGTTTGTGAGGCCTGAATCTTACTTCTTATGGCCCTTAGCGGTCAATCTACCATTTCTAGGCAGTTGTACCTATTTCTGGTTGGGAGACCCTGCCAGCCCTCCATTGGATAGTGGGATCTACCTTGTTGCCAAGGCTGGTTGTGCCAATCTCTATTCCTGTTTCTATTCTCATAGCTATGGCTATATCCCACCTGGTTCCATTGTCCTTCCTGGGAATGCTGCCAGTTTGAAATGGGAAAGTATTGGTGTGTGTTCAGTGGGGGATAGAAGAAAGAAAGATGCTGGGCGTCAATTCCGCCCTTTTTCCCCAGAGTTGGCCATGAGCAAATATGGTCCACGGTACTTGGATCCCTGCAATTTACTATAATACAGTCACCATGGATCGATTTGTGCTCATCACCTATCCAGGTTACTCTACGTACTGTGGAGATCCAACCAGAGTGGTAGGGCTCTAGTGGTCTATTTATGCTTAACCACTGCATGACCTTATTCTTGAGTGACCAGGCAGTTTCAACCATACCTTCGGTTAGTTCAGGGACACCTGTAAGAATGACCGTGTAAGGGGTTGCCTCCGGTGGGAGGTGCACTGGGCGCCTTGATCTTGGTGCCTTGGGTACTATCGAGGGTTGTGTGATCATTGTTCTAGGAGGTGAGGTTGACAGTTTATTATTGATAGCTTGGTTTATGATTGTATCTGCTGTTGTATTTACAGGTTTTACAGATTTTACAGGTCCTGTTCCTGATGAGGTTTGGGGCGAGTCAGTAGATATCTTAGCCTTTTGCACACTAGACGCTGGGTGTTGCTGTTTTGGTAGTGGAACAGTATGCTTTGATTTTAGAGGTGGTGGGATGGTCATAGGAGACTGTTTAGTTCCTACACCGGGTTGCGGTTGTTGGGAAGCTTTTGTAAGGAGAGTAGGATTTCCCTTCCCTTGACTAGCTGGATGTGAACTCGACACAGTAAGGTGGGTGCGAGATAGAATTGCTATTTGGGCTTCCAAATTCCTTACACTGATTTGTATAGGTTTTAAATGCTGAGAAAAAAGCTCTTTGATTGTGATTAATATTTGCGAAGTAGATTTACAAACTTTACATGAATTATCTATATCCTCTATAATAATGGTAGATACTATGGGGTTATTTTCAATCGGTACATTTATACTTGGTTGTGTGGGCTGTAGGAACCGATCCCTCCCAGATTCTCTCCCAGCTTCCAAAGGGGTGTCGGGCGCCACCACATTACCGCGTGGGTTGGTGTTTCCTCGTTTAGGAATGGCTCCTTCCCTCACTCCCCGAGATTGCTTATCTATGGTTGATTCCATTATGCCCTGTAGATCCGGGGTAGCCTCTAGACCATCTGATAAAAAAGAATCAGACTCTGATTGAGTTACAGATAAATCTACTAAGCATGGTACTTTGTGGGTATCTGCAACCGTAACAGATGGAGGGAAAATAGCGGTGGTAGGAGCTTGTTGCATAGGGGAAACCGCGGTAGCTAAAAGGCCCATAGAAGAGCGTTTGGCTTTGATGAGGTCCAAAGAAACTCTGCGCTCCAAAAGGGAAATACTATGCTCGATAGCCTCGTTGGTCCGTGAGATAAATTGATCTATAGGCCCTGTGTTCTGGGCTACAGCCAGTGCGGATTTTGTTTTGCTTCTAGTTCTTCCAGGCATAATGTATATATGCGAAATCAGAGTAGAGAATACAGAAATATGGCGGAATTAGCAGTAAGAGTCAATGGGAATGGCCCGGTCCGGTCCCTACCGGTCACTAACGGGCAACAACGGGCCCGCCCTTGGCCCGGGCTTCGCCCGGCGTCCCGCGAGACGGGTCTGATGCCAAATTTAAGCGCCGCCTGGTGCTTCCCCGTGGGGCGGAACACCGCAAGGGCCGATGGACGTTGAAGTCCGCCCCTCGCCCGTCTTCTCTCGGCGGCCCCCGCTCGAGGTGACAGCTGAGCAGTCGGGCGGTGGGAGACAGGCGGGCGGGTGCGCTGTTGAATCCAGCAGGCAGGAGAGGGTTCGTGACTCGATAAAGCTGCAAAACAGCTGGCAGCAAACAAAAGTGGACAGAAGAAATTCCCCCACTCAATGGGGCTGATACCAAATTTAAGCGCCGCCTGGCGCTTCCCCGAGGGGCGGAACACCACAAGGGCCGATGGACGTTGAAGTCCGCCCCTCGCCCGTCTCCTCTCGGCGGCCCCCGCTCCAGGTGACAGCTGAGCAGTCGGGCGGCGGGAGACAGGCGGGCGGGTCCGCTGTTGAATCCAGCAGGCAGGAGAGGGTTCGTGACTCGATAAAGCTGCAAAACAGCTGGCAGCAAACAAACGTGGACAGAAGAAATTCCCCCACTCAATGGGGCTGATGCCAAATTTAAGCGCCGCCTGGCGCTTCCCCGTGGGGCGGAACACCGCAAGGGCCGATGGACGTTGAAGCCCGCCCCTCGCCCGTCTCCTCTCGGCGGCCCCCGCTCCAGGTGACAGCTGAGCAGTCTGGCGGCGGGAGACAGGCGGGCGGGTCCGCTGTTGAATCCAGCAGGCAGGAGAGGGTTCGTGACTCGATAAAGCTGCAAAACAGCTGGCAGCAAACAAACGTGGACAGAAGAAATTCCCCACAGAGTTTTATAATAAGTCAGAAATAATATTTTAGAATTTTATAACGAGGAATTTGAATCTTGTCTAGAGTTAGTTGGTTTTATTAATTTTAATAGGATAGGAATTAAACGAAGGAATCATTTGTATGAGCATCCATTTTTTAATGTCATGTATCTAGGGGGAGAAGATTTTAACTTTTAACCTGCTTGAGAGATTGTTGGGGAATATTTTAAAACAATAATTAATTGCTATGCATTTGTTTAAAGATTACGATCTAAATAAACATACTTTTTGACTTGACTTGACTTGACACAGATGTCCTAACAGGACAGTCATGCACATAGACAGACAGACTAAGTAGCGAAGTAGTCATAATCCTTGAGTGAGAACTGAATCAAGAAGTCATCAAAGGCGTTGTCCTTGAGTGGAAACAACAAACATCGCCTGTTTGCAAATGCAGAAAACACAAAATGCCAACACTTCAGATCCATATTTCAACACTCACTCTCTCTGGGCAACGGACTGTTTGTGAACTGGTCAGGTATATTTGCATATGCTTTTCCCCAAATAAGTCTGTTGCTGAAGGTAGCCAGAAAAATGTAGCGTACCAGGGATAACAATCAAAGTGAAAATGGGAGAGGAAGGCGGGAACATGATGTGGTGTAACTAGATTTCTTCAAAACGTTGAGGGGAATTGTCTTTGCCTAATATTGACGATTTATATAGACCCTAGTTATAGCACTAAAAACAGATTCTTGGCACGTAAATAATAGTATCATTGTTTACATATTAAATAGAACGCATTTGATCAATATAGCATGTATCAAAGACTGATTCAGTTTCATGAGTATCAAAGCTCTCTAATGAAAGCAAACAGGGGCAGAGGTAGATAACGCTCTTCGGTCTTTGCCCTGCCCTCTGCCCAGGAGAGATTTTATGGTCAATATTTGTCGAGGTTGACCTTTGGCTGTAAAATATAAAAGGATATCAAAGGAGCACCTATGCCCTAAAAGAGTATACAATTTGAGGGGATGCAGTTTACATCTGTTCGCACCCCTCCGGTGCTGCAGGGGATGCTCTCTATTTTCTTTACACTCCCATCTGCATTGTTTTTCTTGCATACTTGAATCCCAGTGGATTGTTGACTCCCTCGGATTGCATAATACTGGGTGCAACAAAATGTTGTTGGCGCAAGCCAGTCAGAGCTTTGGAATCAGCAAATTCTGAAGATGCTGATATTTATAAATTCTTTTGGTAACTCAGAATTGTTTCATTTTTCAATTTTGACCATTGTCTAGTGGGCGCGTCTAGATTGCTGGACTATTTAATGATTAACAGTTCAAATATATAAAAGATAAATCATTTCAAGCTAACCTGCCACCTTTTTGGAACACAAACATCTCAAGAAATGTAAATGTAATCTAAATGTGTTGGATTTGTAAAGCGCACGGCTGCCCATAAGCGTCCCGGCGCTGGAGACCGCTGGGGAACCCGTCCTGGCTTTCCCTGTGAGATGGTCCCTTCTGGGTATCTCCAAGGTGAAACCAGGCATCCCCGGCGTCTGTGGGGGGCCGTTGTAGAGATGAGGCAAGCTTAATGCCCAGAGTTGCCGAGTGTGATCCCTGGTTAGAGTAGGCGCCGAGGCGAGAATTGTCGAGTCCGTCGACCCTGGTCCACGACCCTGCCGTGTCGGGAATTGAACCCTGGTCCCAGGCCGTTCTCTGCTTCCGGGTCTGCCGCCTCTAACCAGTGAGCCACACCACTCCACAAAAGAGTGTTTGGCAATGCCCTGTGTGCTCCTGGTACTGGGCCTGTCCTTTGAAAGACCCTCCACTCAGCACTAGTTCCTTTTGAATTCAGTAGGTTTGTTCTTGGTTGTGACTCTGGATGCAGGCCCTGGCCTTCTGTAGCAGTCTTTCTGAACCTGCAACAGTGTCCACAGTGATGTTATGGATGATGTGTCACCTGTGCCTTCACAGTGTGGGAGACTTACATGAGGGAGACAGCTGGAAAACATATTCACTCTCATGGAGTGCTTAAACAAAAATAAATAAAGTAGTGCTTGATAAATGTGCAGTGGATGGAAATAAGTAATGTGTGTAATGTATTTTGAGACCATGAGCAGCGCAGGTGAGGTGCGGGATTTTGGATGAGTCAATAACCACAAGTAGTGAATTTGAGTGTTTTCCAGCTTTTGCATCTTGACTACATCTCTTCAGGTAAAACTCTTCCGGTAAAACGTAATTGGGACCTTTCTGTTTTATTTAAACAGATGTTTATTTCTAATCTATAACTTTGCTTTAGTTTTGGTATTTACATTAACCCCAGCACGCTAGGGCCAGGAACAACAATCATTGGCAAAGCCAGTAGGTCTCCCTTTTGTGACCTTTTGGCTTTGCCAATGGTTCTAGCAATATGTTACTGTATATGCATTGCATATTTTACATAATTAAATACTTTCAATGTGTTAATATTTATCAACTATCTTGCTTTAGTGCAATTTTGCATTGTAATTGAATTGACTTTACTAAGTATTGGTGAAGCCTAGAGGCCTAAAGATCTCAGTTCTAAAAGGCAGATCAATATTGTACATGTGAGCTGCATTAAAGTTAGGTGTCTGGGTGAGTTCTGGTTGTGGGAGGGTGTTCATATTGGGGCTTGGTGGAGAACTCTGGAGCAGAGGTTGTAGATAGTGTGAGTCAGTGGCTCATAATAGTTTCAGATTACATGCTCGTTC
Organism: Lissotriton helveticus; assembly: GCF_964261635.1. Lineage (NCBI taxonomy): Eukaryota > Metazoa > Chordata > Amphibia > Caudata > Salamandridae > Lissotriton > Lissotriton helveticus. The sequence goes on from NC_136068.1 coordinate 982,367,652, forward strand.
AATCTTTGGCCTCTCTCCACTGTGCAGGTCACATCTGGACTATTTGTAAATGACAATTCTAATTATTTACACCAAAATCATTGTTGTAACTCATTTATATCAAGCTGCTAACAAGCACTCCCAACGCCAATAGGTCTGGCTTGTTTTAGGTGCATGTTTGTTATTGTGTGATGAGTCTGTTGGCATTAGCAGAAGACTCACAAATAGGCACCTACATGCTGGCCAAGCAGCATACTGTGTAAACCACAGAATTGTAGTTCATGTGTTTTAAGCCACACCCATAGTAATTTAGTCCACACCGCTCCTAGGGCCTTATTTACGAAGGCCTTGCGCCGCCGGTGCGTCACTTTTAACATGGGAAAAAGTGACGCACCGGCGGTGCAAGGCCTTCATAAATAAGGCCCCTAGAGCTCTCCCATCCCCCTTTTTCATCCCCCTTAGTCCACTTTTCAAACACTGCAGTCCACTACAGTCCACTTTGCCTACAGACAGATAAACAATGTCTAATAAGCGAGTCATAAAAAGTGTGGAGATATAAAACTGGAATCCTTTCTGGGGCAACTGGCGTTCGTGGGCAAAGGGGGCGTTGCCCTGCCACCCTCGGGGAAGAGGCAAGAACATGGAAAATAAACACAGAGCAGCTGAAAAGAAATTACTGCTCTGCTCTGTGCTGAATCTCCTGGGTGAACTCTAGTGAACGTTGCAGATGTCCTACTAGGCAGGAGCCAGCTAGGTGAGGTTTTCTTCGACCTGCCGGCACAAGCTACAACAGTGACATCACACTGGGGAGTGCTGAATTAGAATGCCATGGATCCAGTTGCTTCTGGGGTGCATGAACAGTGGACCTTGGAGGAGTTACAAAACTCCATACATTTCAATGGCTGGGGGTGGGGCAGGTCGATAAGGACAAGGAGGGAGTGGGTGGCAACAATTGTAGATTCTATTTCAGGACCGGAGGCTCCGCTTATGCTTCTTTTTTTACTGCAAAACACAGCAGCCAATGAAAAACATTTTAACACCAACATAAGCTACATATCCTATGATACCCTGCCCACAACCACCAATCATGGTCCAGCAGTCCATGCAAGCGACAATATCACTATTTTGAGAGTCTCTTTCTTTGCTGCTAGCTTGTTGCCTTATTGCAATATTGTGTATGTTTATGATACTTGTATTAACACGGTGGTAGTCAATTGCTTATTACTTCATGAGCTCCTTCACAGTGCTGCCCACGTTGGTGAAAAGCGAGCTTTTGTGATATTTCCCCACACCCGGTCCAAGCTACATATATCGTTGTGTCAGCTGAGATGTATAACCCTCGATGCGGGCCCGAGTTTCCTCTGCTGAGCCTTGAGACGTGTAGCCCAATTGGGCTGGGGATTTGGGCTTGTTTCGGTTAAGCGTCATACCCTTTCTATGTTTATGCCTCCTTGCCGTAGCATTCTTTTAAAGCTTGGCTTACCGCTACTATAATTGTTTCTCACAGCACGGAAGAGGCGCTGACTCCGGGTGCATGAAACGAGTTGCCCAAGTGAGTGGTGTGCCAGCTCCTATATTAATTAAGGCTCAGGACACCCTTTGATCTGCAAGGGCTGCAATAAATCCCCTACAGAAATTCCTGGGGAGCCTGTGAGACTCTATTACAGTGCACTTGGGGTTTTGGCTCCCCCCTGACTAAATCCCTCAGGATAGACTTGGCATATTGATATATATATATATATTTAGTTTTTTCAATTAATAATAGAAAATTAGACCCCCTTTGAGAAGGAGGAATACGAATCCTACTATGAGAACCAACCACAGGGTCCCTGTTTGGTGGACAATTTGGTTGACGCTCTGGATGCCTTTGTGCAGCAGTCTGTTACCAGGGCAATTGAGAATACTGTTCCTATCACAGTTAATCAGGCTTTGGTGGCTACACTAAAGCCCATTACAGCACAACTGGAAAACTTTGCCAAAAAACATGTTTATCACCATACAGTGATACTGGATCCTAAGAACGGTAATTCAGATGTGCCCCGCAAAACCAAAGCCAAGTCGTCTGAGTGCCATCATACTGATGCATTGTCCAATCTCCCTCCTAGGTCCACTTGGAGATCATGGATACTCAGCCCCCTCTACATAAAAAGGGTCGCAGTCTAAGCATAAAGATGATAAGGGCACTGACACAGGTTCCACCCATTTAGACCATGATACTTCTCCTAAACGAAATAAGGCTAAAGTGTCCACCACAGCCAAACACACGGCCCCTTCTATATCCCCCTCCAATCCCTTTACCTTTAATGCCCAAGACATTGTTCACCTGAGATCATCTGGTTGGGCCCCCTCTCCTGCTGTGTCTGCATACTTACATGAGAACTTAAGTAAATGGTTGAGCAAAGAAGTTCACAACCGTCAGACCTGATATGCCTGACAAGGTTGCTGAGGCTCCTGAGATCGACCCTAGCATATTGACACTTCGTGGCCAAAGAAACTGGCTCTCCTGGTGGCCCCGATTTATACTGGCAGGCTGGAAAGAGAGAGCTGTTTGCTTATTGGGAAATGCAAATTGTGGGATGTATGACATTACAACGCATGCTTTTACCACGCATGCCTTTACAACGCGGTTTTTACAACGCAAACGTTCACTCCACATAGCGCTTTGGGGTGTTGGATAGTGAATAGTTTAATTTACTATTCCAACTCCAGTCCCCGTGGACACTAGGAAAGGTGTTGGATAGTAAATTAAATGTATTCCCTATCCTAGAGCGCCCCCCAGCGCAATGCGTTGTAATGGTTTGCGTTGTAAAAGTTGCGTCGTAAAGGCACTGCGTGGTAAAAGTTGCGTTGTAAAGGATGTTTCCCCAAATTGTGCTATGTCCTACGAAAGGCGCAAGTTCCTTCTCATATGCATGGATTCAAACTTAACTGAGCTCGCCTTGGCTGAAGCTGGGGCCTTGGCCGAGGGCCACCTCTTCCTTGACAAATTTGTGAAGGACATTTCCCTGTATGTCAGTACTTTTACATCCCTAGATAAAGCACAATCAAATATCAAGAGGGTGTTCCAAGCTGGCCTTTTTACTCGGGCCGAGCGAGGCTGGGACTGCTCGCTGGGCCGGTATTATTACCAAGGCCCTTCCAGAAGTGTGTACGGTCGTGGTAGAGGAGTCTGGCAAGGCTCCACTAGAGGAGGTGCATTTTACCCAATCAGACAATGGTTCTCCTGACACCGCTTTAGCAGAGGGGGTCCAAGAACAGGCTTCCAGTCCCACAATACCGCTGGTAAGACTTCTTGAGGCCTTCGAAGTTCAATTGGGGGGGGTCGAGTTCAATTCTTACATCACAATTAGAATACTTTTATTCAGGATGCATGCATATTACAGACCAATTAGGATTTTCACCTAGAATTTTATCAACCTCTGCAGCAAATGAAACTTCCTCAACAGTTACATTTTTCCCTACAAGAGTATGCTTTTATTGATGTGGAAAATGCTGAAGCGTGCGGTGGCCTGCTACGACAAAAATGTGTGGGCTTTAGCAGCATAGTCCTTTTGGTACAAAAAAGAGGAGGTGGACACAGGTTGGTTCTGAATCTGCGAGACTTCAACTATTACATCACTTACAATTTTTTTTTTTTTTTTTTCCTCTATTTTCCGTTTTCTTCAATACAAAAGAATTATACATGTATATTTGTTCACCATTGCGTAATCATACAGTGTCGAGTCGTAACGGTTCTTGTTGCTGATACAGTTTGCAGTGTTCTAGTCATTCACCAGATAGAGAAAGCTGTAGCATTTACAGTACATTTAGAGTACGAGGGCCCCTCTGTAATAACCCCCCACTCCTCATTAAATTTCAGTAGACATGCCTTAAATATAAGGAAATCAACATACATCTGGGTTAGTCCCGCCTTCAGTGTTACAATAAAGATAGTAAAACAAGATTGCCCCACTGTTGCGGGGATTCTGCTCATGCACAGAACTATGCACAGGAAACCAGGAACTCAGTGAATTGTGGGGTACAAAAAAACTCACCTCAGTACCCAGAACCCCTAACCGACTAGCATCAGTGTCTCATTAGCTCTCCGTCCTACAGCGAAGCTACCAATGATGAGACAACCCAGAACATGCGACTTAGGGTACTCTCAGGAATGGTGGTAATCAAGAATACTCTTTCATTTTTATTCTCATACCAGTCCACAACATGAGTAATCAGAGACACGGAAAAGTTTAAAATTGTTATTTTTAACTATGCGCTCTAAGATGCAGTATTTTGGCTAACATAAGCAGGCATATGATTAGAAATAAAACAATCAGCATTGTTACAATTCCATAAAACACAAAGGGAGAAATCATGTTGCAATGATAGTGGAAACAGGTTATAAAGCACCTTGTGAACCACCCTCCACTGCTAGGAACAAGGTTTTATAATAATATAAGGTCTCTTAGGCTTAAATGTGGAAGCCCATACCTCCAAGATCAGCAGAGGTGAATCACATCTCAGGATCAGCAAAGCTCTCTGCCTCTGGAAAGGTTTTTTCTCCAAAGTGCCAAATCATGCCTGCATTGCAATATTAAAGGCACTAGAATTTCAGTTGGTTGCAGCTGTGTGCGTGTTGTGTCTACAGCGTGGGTCGATCAACCTGAATAACAGCATACATTGTTATTATGACCTTGAAGGCTTCTGCACGCAGTGTACAGACTAAGGTCATGGGTAAGTCTATAGATGTGAAAAACAGACTGTTCTCATGCAAACAAAATCAAGCAGTTCAACTTACAACAACAGTTACATGTAGTGTTGTGTGCAAAAGCTGCAAAGTGGCAAAATAGCGTTTAAACTTCTAGTACGCTTATGCTAACATAGCAATGTGTGCAAGCAGAGCCCTGTCTTCACTACACCCTCCCCTGATCGGACCACATACAAGAAGGGAAGCAATTGAGGAAAGCGGAGTTCAAGTTCGAGTGAAACAGAACCAAGTTCAAAGTAGTAAGAAAAAAGTTTAAAAAAACAGGAAGGGGGTTATGCTGCCCGTCATGGAAAGAAAAAAAATAGCAAAAAAAGTTTTGGGAGTACTGTACGTGTTGAAGGTGGACGAGTGCCAATTTAATCCATCAGCGTATAGGCACAGTATTTTGCAACAGCCTCCACAGGAAGTCATCAGCTAACGATTCAGCCACCCAAATTAATAAAGCGAATGAACATACATGTTCTTCAATAGCAGGAGCCTCTAGCACCATCAGAGGACAACTTGCGTGTTCTTCAAGGTAACTTTGTGCCAGGAAGTCATTGGCTGCCACACATATGTCCCAATTACCTAGAACTCCGTGCGCAGCAGTCGATCATAATCCAGGGCAGGAGACGCTGTATAGGTGAGACACAAATCCAAAGTCCATTCAAAACAAAAATCCAGGCAATGGAAAACGAGTTGGACGCAAGTAAAGTTCGAAAAGTGGAAGGATAATCCATAGGCTACAGGCAAGGTGGCCAGAGGTAGCGTTCCATAGTACTCAAGCATCCGGTCGCGTAGTTGGGACAGCCGGGCAGGCTGTTGTATGACACAGATTGTGCAGCCATTTCGTAGCAAACAGATCAACAGCTGTTCACCGGCAGCAAGGTGAGAATTAAAGGTAACCCACCGAAGATGCTGGAAAAAAAGCATGAAAAATGCCGGTATCACACCAATTACTGTTTGGAATGAGGTCACAAGGTCGGAGCTCACAACTCTAAAAAAATGCGCCAAGCCAGTTGTTGACGAGGCATTGAATATAGTGTGAATGAAAGCGCCAAAATGTAGGGGGAGATCTGTATTTAAAAGCGCATGCACCTCGGTGCGGGTGTTAGCCACGTGAAGGACAAATGTTTCACAGGAAGAAGTAAGGGCGATCTCATTCTGAAAAAATAAGGCCCCTATTCTGCTCATCTTGTTGAACTCTGCTTTCAAGGTCGGAATGGAAGGCCAGATGGACACATCGAGTCTCCCATGTGGGGGCGGGAAAAGCACATTTTTACAGCAAACTACACGTTGGGAGACGGTCACAATGTACGGAATCCCTGCCACCATACCGCAGCAATCTTCATTATTTAAAAGTAAATAGCAACCATTAGCTTGTAGCATGAAAGTTGGTGTTATTACTGGCACTGGACTACCTTTTAAAATGCAAGCTAAATTTGGGGCTTGAGTGTTACATGAGCCGTGCAATTGTATGTTCTTGCAAACTAGTGAGTGATCAGGTGTAGAAGTGCACTCCTCTGCCTTCAAATAAACGTCTTTACCCTCCCTCAGGCACCTATATGAGAATGGCGAGACCAAACCTCATGGAGCTAGGCGCTTCCCAACGGTTCATATCAACCAATGGCATAGTGTTTCATACACGAACCAAATTTGAACGAGGGGAAGGGCAGTGTTATTAACCCATGAATGAGCCATACAGCTGAATTAATTTCAGCAACAGAAAAAGATAATGGTTCCAATTTTTCAATATGTAAAAGCGAATATGTTGCATCCTTCATAGACATGAACTGTTATTTTACAGTCAAATTAAACGGTGAAAACAGAGATGAGGTATTCATGTGGTTCCAAGGCACTTTCCCAGACTTTAAGGTTTGTAAAGTCCAAGCAAACTGCATTATAGATCGTAACTGATTTTGACCATGGTATAAAACAGACACTTTATCCTGTAGAATATCCACAACAGATGACACAATATTATCTAAAGTGTAAATTCTGGAAGAAAGAGTATTAATGCTATTATCAACAACAGCAAAAACCTTTTCTAAATTAGCTCGATCAATTGCTCTCAATCTAGAAGCAGCTTCAATATGAGACAATTTTCAGACTTTGTTGTAAACAGCATATATCCATCTTTTGGACCTGCCTCCTACAGGGCCTTTAACAAAGTTATTCAAATCAACATCGTCATTCAATTGGGACAAATGAAATTTAACTGACGACAAAGTGGAATATTTAAGCCAGTTCTGACATAATTTGTCTACTGAATAGGTAGTAACAGAATGGGCATTTTCAAAACGGCGGTCCACCCTAACCTGAGTATAGCCGGGGGACAGATCCAGAAACGATTTTGGCATGAATCTGAACTTTTCTGCCATAATAACCAACCTTGAGTATCCAAACTGGAAATATAAAAGGAGAAATTGGTTATTAGGGACTGCAACTCATCAAAGGACCTGGGTGATTATCCCATGTAGGATAAGCGCCCAAATCAGGAATGGAAGGGGCATTTCATTTTTTAGATGTAGCCAATCCAAAGCAAATAGTTTGTTAAATCATAGAGTTCAGAAACAACATATGGTTCGGGATAAGACATGCATGATGCAATGCTTTGTTGCCTTGCACTTACCAGGCTTTAGAACCCCAAACAGATTTAAGATCAATTGTATCTTCCCACAGTCCATAGACCCCTATTGCTAATTGATCGATAAAGGACTTTGAATACAGTAATTTAGTGGGGGTGAGTCTAACTTTGGAAGAGGCCTTAGCAGTCATTTTAAAATAAAACGAATCAGGATTGGATTGATTAAAATCAGTAAAATAAGTAAACTTTTTCAAGAGAGTTTTCGAGCTGCCTTCAACGGGAGCTGAAAGAACGACACAAATGCCAATACTGAAACTAACTTTTTCTGTTTGAATGACCTCTAAGAAACAAAACATACAGGCCTGTTTATTTATAACGTCACTGATTTATTTACATGTTTATTTTTCTAATCAAATATTTTTTATTTTCTATTTTTTATCAACAGCAAAAAACTTCTTTTCGTGCATCACATATTATATACAATTAAATACCAAAAATCACGCTCTAATTCACAAATCTACAACTCATTCACTCCAAATTTGGCCAATCCAGACATACTACACTCTTTCGAACCACACTCAGTATCACATGAAACAGACACACTTTTGAGGTATGGCCTTTCATCAAAGAAATTCGGTTCTTCAATTGATGTACCCAAATTTTGTCAAAACAGTTACCTAAATAACACAAAGAAATCAATTGGAAACAAATTCTCTAATTGTCTAACACATTCCAACTATTCTTATTTTACAATGACATAAGGCCAGCTCAAATAGGTCGACGCGTTTCGAGCCCCCAATTGCGGGGCTCTCCTCAGGACCAATTATTTCTCTTCTGCAATATAAATGGCGTCCCTTGTGTAGTGAGGGGGGAGGAAGGAAGGCTTGTGATGTGTCTTAGTACAAAACTTTAACATCAAAGGACTCTGTCTGTCGCTGGGCAGATCGAAGAAGCCCTTATTAGCGGTGAGGATGCTCAAAGAACCTGAATATTTAATGGGTTCCGAAGGCGGGCTGTTCCAATGTGAACGCTGCCAGTTAACTGCGGTCGCTTAGTTACCCGGTGACTGTGTACTTGGAGGCGTCACCGGGTAACTAAGCGCCCGCAGTTAACTGACAGCGTTCACATTGGAACCGGCCGCCTTCGGAATCCATTAAATATTCAGGTTCTTTGAGCATCCTCACCGCTAATAAGGGCTTCTTCGATCTGCCCAGCGACAGACAGAGTCCTTTGATGTTAAAGTTTTGTACTAAGGCACATCACAAGCCTTCCTTCCTCCCCACTCCTCACACAAGGGACGCCATTTATATTGCAGAAAAGAAATAATTGGTCCTGAGGAGAGCCCCGTAATTGGGGGCTCGAAACGCGTCGACCTATTTGAGCTGGCCTTATGTCATTGTAAAATAAGAATAGTTGGAATGTGTTAGACAATTTGAGAATTTGTTTCCAATTGATTTCTTTGTGTTATTTAGGTAACTGTTTTGACAAAATTTGGGTATATCAATTGAAGAACCGAATTTCTTTGACGAAAGGCCATACCTCAAAAGTGTGTCTGTTTCATGTGATACTGAGTGTGGTTCGAAAGAGTGTAGTATGTCTGGATTGGCCAAATTTGGAGTGAATGAGTTGTAGATTTGTGAATTAGAGCGTGATTTTTGGTATTTAATTGTATATAATATGTGATGCACGAAAAGAAGTTTTTTGCTGTTGATAAAAAATAGAAAATAAAAAACTATTTGATTAGAAAAATAAACATGTAAATAAATCAGTGACGTTATAAATAAACAGGCCTGTATGTTTTGTTTCTTAGAGGTCATCAAACAGAAAAAGTTAGTTTCAGTATTGGCATTTGTGTCGTTCTTTTGGTTAATTTTGACTTAGCCTTACTGAGTTAGGAGTCTTGACCCTGTGTTGTTCTCCTGGTTCAACGGGAGCTGGGCAATGTTCCCATTGCTTATAATTAACCACATGTCTAAACGTGTTTGCCTTATGCAGGAAATGATTGCCATAGTGCTGGTAACAAAATAAGTCTGCATCATTTGCAGAGTCTAAGTACAAATCTTCAGCATCAAATGCAGCATAATATTTCAAATAAAAAAAAGAGCCTCTACGTCTTGGACATCCCAATCGTCAGAGCATATGTTTTGTTTCACAACATACCCCATTGAAACACGTAGTACATTGGGGACATAACCTCTGTTGGGCCATGAATTTGAAATTTTACAGAATTTCATACAATCCCGTCTAACACAGGCCAGGCAGTGATGTTCACAAACGTCTGTTCCCTCTTCATGATGTGTGATGAGGAGTTGTGGGTCAAAGTTCCATCAATTAACCTAATTGTAGATCGTTCTTTAACATAATATCCATTAACTAGATGAAAAAATGCAACTACAAATCCAATGGACATGAATAAAAAAATTGAGAAAAGCACCAGCCAAATATAAGTCCAAGGGGGTATCAAAAAATGACTTTTAACCCCTTCGCTGCTAGGCCTTTTCCCCTCCTGTGATAAGCCTTTTTTTGGCTATTTGGGGTAGTGCGCGCTTAGGCCCCTGTAAGTTTTTGACCACATAAGGTATCCACTCCACTTTTGCGTCCTTTTCTTCCAACATCATGGGGATTCTAAAGGTACCCAGAGTTTGTGGATTCCCTTGGAGGGGTCCCAGAAATTAGCCAAAATACAGTACATTGTTTGTTTTTTACAGACAAATGGGCTACAAATGAAAACCTCTGGGTTTTTCCCTGCAAATGTTATCAAAAAATGGTTTGTGGGGCTAAAATCACCATTTTATCAGCTTTTAGGGAAGGACAGTCTTTTGTCAGAGAACCAACATTTTTTACACAGTTTTGCAGTTTTTCTGGGACATAGCCTATTTTTGCCATGTTACTGCTTTCAACCTCCTTCCAGGTAATGGTAAAAATGAGTATGAAAGCAATAATGGATCCTGGAAAGCTATACATTTATGAAAAGTAGACAAAATTCTGAATTCAGAAAGGGGTCCTTTGTGTAGATCCATCAAGGTTTCTTTATAGAAACTAACAGTTAAATATTAGAAAAATTGAACATTAGTTGAAAAAACAGCCTTTTGTGTCAACGTTTTCACCTGTAACTTCTTGCAATTATGACAGCTCTTTGAAAGCAATATACCGTTACATTTGCTGTAAATTCCTGGTTGTGGGGATATATAGGACTTGTAGGTTCACCAAGAACCAGACGAACCCAGAGTCAAAAACTGAGTAGCAATTTGCAATGGCTTTGTATTATGTACCAGGTATATAGCAATTATTGTGTGAAAATGTATACGTGGAATAATCAGTATGAAAGACACCTATGTATTTCTGAAATGGGAACAAATTATAGAGTTCAGTAACAGTACATATTTGCACATTTTTAAAATTGGGAATACTCATACTTTTTTACACAATGTCTTTCATTTGGAAGGCAGAAATGCATCAAAAATCAATAGGTAACAACAGTTGCTTTACAAATATGAATTACCCTAAGTCTCCCGATAAAAATGGTACCTCACTTGTGTGGGTAGGCATAGTATCCACGACTGGAAAGGGCTCCAAATCCAACGTGAACACACCACATTTTCACAATGAAAATTTACCCTTTTTTAACTAAATGTGTAGCTGTCGTTTTTTAACCCTAGCACTGCCGGCACCTAGGGAAACCTAGCAAACCTATATATTTTTAAAAACTAGACACCCAGAGGAATCCAGGATGGGGTGACTTGACTGCCTCCCACCAGGTTTTGTTACCCAGAATAACTTGCAAACCTAAACAATTGTCAAAAAAGCCACATTTTCCCCACATTTCTGTGGTGGAAAGTTCTGAAATCTGTGTGGATCCCTGCATTTCCCAAAGTCTTACAAGAAAAACGGTACCTCACTTGTGTGGGTCGGCCTAGTGCCCGCAACAGAAAAAGGTGCAAAACGCAACAGGGTCCTACACTAATTTCACAGTGAAAAATTGCCCTTTTTTGGCAAAGTGCCTAGCTGTAGTTTGTGAACCCTAGCTCTGCCGGCACCTAGGGAAATCTACCAAACACACACATTTCTGGAAAGTAGACAGCCGGGGGCTTCCAAGGAGGTATGGCTTGCGTGGATCCCCCAACCTTTCCTTACCCAGAATCCCTTGCAAACCTCAATTTTAGCTGAAAAAATCACGGGGCCCGCACAAATTTCCTACCACCCAGCGTTCCCCCAGGTCTCCCAATAAAAATGGTTCCTCACTTGTGTGGGAGGCCCAAGTACCCACGACATGCAAGGTCCCAAAACGTAGTGAGGCGACATCAAATTTGCTTATCTCCAAACCACCTGGTTTTGCAATGGAGGTCACCTGGGTTTTTGTCCCCGTGCTTGACTGCCCTCTAGGGAAACCTACCAAACTCACACATTTCTGAAAAATAGACACCCGGGGGCTTCCAGGGAGGTATGGCTTGCGTGGATCCCCCAGCGTTTCCTTACCCAGAATCCCTTGCAAACCTCGATTTTCTCACACATTTTTGTGTGGGAAAGTGTGGCGTCACTGGGCTCACACAAATTTCCTACCACCCAGCGTTCCCCCAGGTCTCCTGATAAAAATGGTGCCGCACTTGTGTGGGAGACCCAAGTACCCGCGGCAGGCAAGGGCCCAAAACGTGGTGAGGCAACATCAAATTTGCCTATCTCCAAACCACCTGGTTTTGCAAAGGGGGTCACTTGGGTTTTTGGCCCCTTGCTCGGCAGCCATCTAGGGAAACCTACCAAACTCACACATTTCTGAAAACTAGATACCTGGGGGCTTCCAGTTAGGTACGGCTTGCGCGGATCCCCCAGCGGTTTCTTACCCAGAATCCCTTGCAAAAATCTCTTTTCTCACACATTTTTACGAACACCGCCAGCCACGCGCCAGTCCACGCACACTGCCAGCCAAGCGTCAGTCCACGCACACAGCCAACCAAGCACCAGTCCACGCACACCACCAGCCAAGCGCCAGTACAAACACACTGCCAGCCAAGAGTCAGTACAAACACACCGCCAGCCAAGCGCCAGTACAAACACATCGCCAGCCAAGCGTCAGTCCACGCACACCACCAGCCAAGTTCCAGTCCACGCACACCGCCAGCCAAGCGCCAATCCAAACACACCGCCAGCCAAGCGTCATTCCACGCACACCGCCAGCCAAGTTCCAGTCCACGCACACCGCCAGCCAAGTTCCAGTCCACGCACACCGCCAGCCAAGCACCACTCCAAGCACACCGCCATAAAATTTAGGATTTTTTTATATAAATAAGAAAACACAAAAAATTTTCGTTTTTTTTTAATCCTCATTGGCCTTCTCACCACCCATTACTAAACGTAACCGCCCGTGGGCTTTTCATCTCATATACCGGCTGTAGGAACAAGCATTTGCAATGCAATAGGTCTCGCATTAGGAAAGTTTGAGCTAATGGTATTGTAAATGACACATTTTTTATTTGTGTTGGTTTTGAAAATAGCGAAATTAATAGCTTTGTCATTTACAATGCCAATAGTTTTAACTTTCGCAAATTTGACACCTATAGCAGTTGTAATGCAATATGTGTTGTATTTACGTGACTTAGATGTATTGATATTACAAATAATAATGGCTTTTATTTTTTTTAAATAATTAATACTTAAAAGTTATTGGAATTTATAATGGCAATAGCCTAAACTTTTGTAAATAACTTTTGTGAAGATTATGTTCAGTGTATTGTGACGAAAAGAACAGAAGTGAAATATTAACATCTTTTTGTGACATTTGTAATAAAGCTTGATACATTGAGAGAACATATTTGAACCAGTTGCTGTTGAATGATTGCACAGATTGATGCTGTCGTGGCGCTGAGTGATGCTGTGGCGTTCAGTGATGCTGTGGTAGAGCATAGTGATGGTGTGGTGCCCCTGAGTGATGCTGTGGCGTTGCGATAGATAGAGTGAGGGCGATAGATAGATAGAGGGAGGGCGATAGATAGACATATAGATAGAGTGAGGGCGATAGATAGAAAGATAGATAGATTGAGGGCGATAGATAGATAGATAGATTGAGGGCGATATATAGATAGATAGAGTTAGGGCGATAGATAGATAGTGAGGGCGATAGTTAGATAGAGTGAGGGCAATAGATATATAGAGTGAGGGCAATAGATAGAGTGAGGGCGATCGAGTGAGTGCAATAGATAGAGTGAGTGCGATAGATAGAGAGGGCGATAAATAGAGTGAGGGCGATAGATAGAGTGAGGGTGATAGATAGAGAGGGCGATAGAGTGAGGGCGATAGATAGAGAGGGCGATAGATAGAGTGAGGGCGATAGATAGAGTGAGGGCGATAGATAGAGTGAGGGCGATAGAATGAGGGCGATAGAGTGAGGGCGATAGAGTGAGGGCGATAGAGTGAGGGCGATAGAGTGAGGGCGATAGAGTGAGGGTGATAGAGTGAGGGCGCTAGAGTGAGGGCGATAGATAGATAGAGTGAGGGCTATAGAGTGAGGGCGATAGATAGATAGATAGTGAGGGCGATAGATAGATATTGTGAGGGCGTGCACTGACAACTGGTGGTGTGTGTCTGGTGAAAGCGTGAATTGACGGCTCGTGGTGTGTGTACCTTTTGAAAGTGTGCACTGACAGCTGATGGTGTTTGCCTGGTGAAAGCGTGCACTGACGTTTGGTGGTGTGTTTGTAGCTGGTGAAAGCGTGCACTGACATCTGGTGGTGTGTGTGAATGGTGAAATTGTGCACTGATGGCTGGTGGTGTATGTATACCTGGTGAAAGCATGCAGGGATGGCTGATGGTGTGTACTTGCCTGGTGAAAGTGTGCACTGATGGTGTGTGTGTGCCTGGTGAAAGTAGGTACTATGTCTGATGTGCGCCTGGTGGAAGCTTGCACTGACGGCTGGTGGTGTTTGTGTGTGGTGAAAGCATGTACTGATGAGTGATGGTGTCTGTGCGTGGTGAAAGTGTGCACTGACGGTTTGGTTTTCAGTGTAGTTGTGTGTGTGTTTGTTGTGTGTATGTTTTTATGTGTGGTTGTGTGTGCGGTTGTATGTGGTTGTGGGTGTGTGGTTGTGTTTGTGTGTTGTGGGTGTGTGTGTGGTTGTGTGTGTGGTTGTGTGTGTGTGGTGTGTGTGTGTGGTGTGTGTGTGGTCTGGTGTTGTGTGTGTGGTGTTGTGTGTGCGGTTGCTCTGTAAGGCATTCGCGAGCGTGGCAGTGCTAGAGTTCACACCTTTCAGTGAGAGGCCTTGGGGTAGAGGTGTGCCAGAAAAAAACTCATAAACGCCAGATTGCAGCATAATGTGTACTAAAATAGATCAGCCTAACAAACGTGTGTAACAGACAATACATAAAAAAATAGTTGGCTAACAATTAGGCGGGTCAGATGGTGGTTTGTATGCCTGGTGGAAGCGTGCACTGACAAACGGTGGTGTGTGTGCCTGGTGGAAGCATGTAAATATAGCTGGTGTTGTGTATGCCTGTTAAAACGTGCACTGGCAGCTGGCGGTGTGTGTCTGCCTGGTGAAAGTGTGCACTGACGGCTGGTGGTGTGTGTCTAATGGAAGCGTGCACAGACAGCTAGTAGTGTGTGTGCATGATGGAAGCATGCACTGACTGGTGATGATGGCTGGTTGTGTGTGTGTCTAGAGGAAGCATGCACTAATGGCTAGTGGTGTGTGTGCCTGGTGGAAATGTGCACTGATGGCTGGTGATGTGTGTGTGCCTGTTGGAATCATGCACTGATGGCTGGTGGTGTGTATGCCTGGTGAAAGCGTGCACTGACGGATGGTCATGTGTGCCTGGCGAAAGTGTGCACTGATGGCTGGTGGTGTGTGTGAATGTTGGGAGCGTGCACTGATGGCTGTTGATGTGTATGCCTGGGGTGGACGCGTGCACTGACATTGCACACTTTCACCAGGTACACACCACCAACCAACGGCTGGTGGTGTGTGCCGGGTGAAAGTGGGCACTGACGGCTGGTGGTATGTGTACCTTGTGGAAGCGTGCACTGATGGCTGGTGGTGTGTGTTTGGTGAAAGTGTGCACTGACGGTTGGGGGGGTGCCTGGTGAAAGTGTGCACTGATGGCTGGTGGTCTGTGTGAATGTTGGAAGCGTGTACTGATGGCTGTTGATGTGTATGCCTGGGGTGGAAGCATGCACTGACAGTGCACACTTTCACCAGGCACACACCACCAACCAACGGCTGGTGGTATGTGTACCTGGTGGAAGCGTGCACTGATGGCTGGTGGTGTGTGTTTGGTGAAAGTGTGCACTGACGGCTGGTAGTGTGTATGCCTGGTGAAAGTGTGCACTGACGGCTGGTGGTATGTGTACCTGGTGGAAGTGAGCACTGACGGCAGGTGGTGTATGCCTTGTGAAAGTGTGCACTGACGGCTGGTAAAATGTGTGCCAAAGAGAAAGTTTTAAAGTGTGCAACGAAAAAAACAAGGTGTTTAATGATAGGGAAACTCTGGACGAGAATGATGTATTTCATCGAGGATCTATTAAAGATGGCAGGACTGGGGCGAAGGAACCATGCCTCGAAAATTCACTGCACATTCTGCTTCACGTTGTGCAAAAAGTCCAAAACATTACATTTTTCGTAAAGAATTAAAAATAAACAAGATAAGTGCCACCCACCACATTGTGCCAATCAAGAGCAACATTTCCTCTGCGGTTCCCAGCATGCACTGTGGTAGGATGGACTGCAGAGCACCTTCTAAGCGATCAAAAGTAGTGGACCCTGAAATTGAGTACCTTAATAAGCCAGCCAGTTACCAAACACTACGATTGAATGCTGGATTGAACAGGAGAGCTTAGGTTTGTGGCTGGAATCATCAATTGAGTTATGATCAGACCCAGTGAGACCCGGCCACTTAAAGCCCTGCCAGCACCTAAAAAAACGCTGTACGGATTTAACACAGGTAAACTGAATGTGCAGCTGCCTCAAAACTATTCAAACAATAAGTATGCAAGCGCTAAGGGTTGATCTCTGTGGCTTGTGGCGCTCAAAAGTCCAAACAAACACCGGAAGCGCACTGACACTTGTTAAAGACAAACTTGGTGAAAGTACTATTTTAATTTCGAGGCCCTGTTTATAATTTTTTTACATAGGTATGGAATGGCATTGTGAGTGCTCATTGTAGGTGTAATGTTACTATTTTTTAATAGCTGGATAAAGGGACAGAAGCAGCAAAATATTCCGGATGGGCAGCACACTAAGCTAAGGATAGATTTTTAGCTTAAGTTCTTTCGGCCCTTCCCTTTATTAGATCGGCCACGCTAAAATAAGAAACCTCATAGTTTTTTCTATCCCACTTAAAGCCCTGGTGTTTGGAAATAAAAATGGTCTGCGTCCGGGTCAGTCTGCTCGGGAGTGGGCTGACTAGTGACTGCCATTGACTTCCTGCAGCGCCAACTGCTTTTCGAAACTCGGAAGCCACTTCCCCTCCCCTCTGAACACTAGTGAGTTCCAGGAATGCATGGACGGCAACCGGCAATGCTTTGCTAGTATTTGATAGAGATCTTAAATCACCGTGAGAGTAGGAAGGCTCGGGGGTGGGGGCGAAGCTTTGTGGCGAGAGCTCCGTAAGAGACAATCTGCCCTCAACCAAGCCCACCCCCACCCCCCCTAACCACTCACTCAAACAAAACAGAGGCTGCCGGGACCAAAAGGAAAAGCGAAGGGGGGGGGTAGAGCTGCCAGTACTGCCATGAATACTACAGTAAAGCTGGGTCAAAAGCTTCCAGCCACGGGAGTCTATGACTTGTAAATGGCTGATAACCCGTGACCTCTCCTCGGCCCTGGGCCTGTTCACAGAGCCACAGAACAACAGACATCATTAGTATCGGTGGAAAGCGCATTGCAGGCACAGTAATTCAAGCAAGTACTGGCACTCTGAATTGCGTGACAAAATATTTTGAGGGAATGCGATAATACCAAATATGCATTAGTGCTGAATGACCCCTGGCAGGGCTGCGGTCTTGCCAGGCCCACTTACCTCCATATCCTGCTCAACTCACGAGACCCTACACATGCCGAAATGGTGAACTATAAGGTAGTTAAGCTCATTGCACTAAGCAGCAATGCCCCTCCCCCGGCCCACTTAAAGCCCGAGATAGCACTAGCAGAATGATGAGGGTGGCAGGAATCGGAGGGAAAGGGGTGAAGTGTCACTGGAAATACTGGTGCGAGAAACGGAAAGCATGAGAGAAATCAGATGGGTCGAACTCAAGTTAAATCTAGCCTGCAAGAGGGAGAAAATCGCCATAAATTGAATGATGGCACAAACACTTTGAAGAGTGATTTTGAAATCGTAAAGGAAAACAGCTATAACATTAAATATCTACGAAGGAACAACATGAAATTGACTGTAAAGTACGAGGCATGGCAGAGTGTGAGGCATAGAAGAGGCAATCAGATAGGTAGGACTTTGCAAAAGACAGCTGGATACTGAGACCGAAAAAAAAACCAAGGCAGCGCTGGGAGGGGGGCTGGGCAGAAATGCGAGTGAAGTGTAAAGCAGTGGGCGGGGAGGCAGGAGCAAATGGTATGGGGAGCCTTTGAAGAGCAAGCCAGAAACACCAGGTGGGCGGAGAAGCAGATTGCCTAGGAGGCAGGCAGAAGGCTCGGGCTCGTGCATGTGCACATGCACTCGTGGAAAACCTCTTTTTGGGAGACCTTAGTTTAAGTCTTGGTTTCACTGCTATAGACTCGTCCTATTCCATTCCTGCGGAATGGGAATAGGCCGAGACCTAAAAAGGCATGTTCAACGCTATATCGAGTCAGAACTCTTCTCGTAACGTAATCCTTATCTGTACAAAACAGAGATACTGAGTCTTCCTCCAGAGCGCCGCCACCTCATCCTCCACTCTCCTCCTGGGTAGGAAGAAACCACCAGCGATATAGGCGAAGGCTTAATCATCGAATTTATATTATTTAACTAGCTAATCTTATCCAAAGCCTACTCCCTCACCCAAAACATGACAAAAAAGGTAACCAAAATCTGCGCATTCTCTTTGTCTGATCCGAAGTATCTAATTTAGCAATATGTCTCATGGATCGTAACCAATCCAGCGCTGTCGGAGATGTCGGGGAGACCCGCAGTTTACATATCTCTCTCTGGGCCAATAAAATAGCATAAAAAATAAGTTTAGCATTGTCATCAATGCCCTTACCTTGCAGATCATGTCTCCCGGTGATAACTAATTCAGGGCTTACCTCAATCTGCTGGTCTAGAGCTTGTGACAGGCAGTTACTCACAGCCACCCAAAATTCTCTTATGTTCGGGCAGAACACAAACATATGCAGATCATCCTCGTTGGGGCTCTTACACTTGGGACAATCCACAACACCACCAGCCTTAGATTTCGAAAGTCTGCGAGTTGACCAATACGCCCTGTGAATCGTGAAAAAATGATTCCGCCTTAAATTTGCAGATTTAACTATTTTGTATAACATAGCCATTGTTACTTGCCATTGGTTCTCCGTTGCGATCTCCGGCAAGCATTCACCCCACAGAGACTCAGGAAGCAAGAAGGGGCCATCTTCCATCTCGAGTATCAGCCAGTACCAAAGGGCCACTTCTTTTTTGAAAGGACAGTCTGAGAAAAGTTTCCCTTCGAACTCATTTTGGACTCCAACTACATTCTCTGTTTTACTAGCCCAACTCTGAATCTGCAAATATTTGAACTTTGAAAAGCTCCGACCCCACTCCTGCACACATTGTCCCCAAGAGATCAACTTGCCGTCTGGGAATAGTTCGTTCCAACTCTGAAGTCCCGTCTCTTTTAATGGAAGAGCCAGAGCATCTTTTGACCAAAGCGGTGACACTGGAGCGTCCCAGATCGAGGCTTTGTGACTATAGTATGGGATTTTTAATAGCCTCCTGATTTTAAACCAGAGCTCCACCAAATAACGTAAAACCTTGAGCCTAACCTTCTTAAAATATTTTGGATCCGCAAACTTATACAAAAAAACGTGTTCATTATAGTTACTGCTTTTAAGCATTGCACAAAATAGTTCTCCGATCGTTGAAAAAGTCGGGGTTCCCAACAGCATTCTAAAATTTTTTAACAAAAAGGCCCACGAATAAATCTGAAAGTCAGGGGCCGCCAGTCCCCCCTTACTCCTTTTTCTTTTTAACTTTTTCCAGGAAAGACAAGACCCTTTTGAGGCCCATAGGAAAGAGCTGATCTCGCTCTGTAACTTAACAAACCAATCTTTCTTAAACACCAGGGGGATTGTTTCAAACAAAAAAGTCATCTTTGGTAAAATCACCATCTTTACCAGATTCGTGCGGCCAAACAAAGAGAGCGGTAAATGTACCCATCCTCGAAGGGTGGCAGTTATTTACCTTTTTATCTTTAAAAAAATAACCTTGGTGAGCTCCCAAATGTTATGTGTAATCATCACCCCCAGGTATCTCATGTCAGATTTACAAACTACCCCTTCAGGATTTAAGTTCCAGGTCATAATCTCGGTCTTATCCTCATTTATCTCATAACCTGAAACAGCCCCAAACTCGTTGGTCAATTCTAAAAGACCCTCCATTGACTGCTGTAATTTAGGGGTGTAAATAATTATATTGTCCGCATTTAACCCAATTTGTTGGGACCACCCCTCCAAAACAAAAGGGGGAATCTTATCTGTGTTCCTTATCTTGCAAGCTAGGGGTTCTATATATAAATCAAACAGCAAGGGTGACAGAGGACACCCATGCCTGCTCCCACTCATGATCATAACAGGCTGAGTTAATATCCCATTGACCAAGACTCAGGAAGTAGGAGAGTGATACAGGGATAAAAGAGAATTGGTGAAGTTTTTCCCTAATTTACGATGTTCTAGCAGAGCTTTTAAGAAAACCCAATTTACACGGTCAAGTGCAATCACCGCCAAGGGAAGTTTGTAGACCGAAGCCATATCTATAGGGCCAATAAGTGAAAAAGTTAACTCTTTCAAAAATCTACCCTTTATAAAACATTTTTGGTCCTCGTGAACTAACTTTGAAATAATCATACTCAACCTATCAGCCATAATTTTTGCAAAGAATTTATAATCGCAATTTAATAGCGATATTGGCATGTAGGACTCCATATACTTAGGTGACTTCCCGGGCTTTGGTATTAGTGTGATAGTTGCCTCATTCCATGAACAGGGCACTGAGGCCTTACCCCCAAAAATTTGGTTAAATAGTTGGCGCATAATAGGGGCAATAATATCTATGAAAGATTTGTAGACTTCAGCCGGTAGACCGTCCGGCCCTGGAGCCTTGCCTCTCTTTCCCCCTTTGATAACCCTTTCCACTTCTAATTGAGATATTTCATAGTTTAAAACCTCCTTAAGGTCATCCGCAAGTGGCTCCATATCCTGTAACCAGCCCCTTAACACTGAGTGTTCTGGACTAAGATCTTCCTTATATACTTTAGCAAAATAGTCATGAAAGGCATCTGCTATTCCCTTGCTATCTGTGATGGTTATGCCTGACTCCACAACTTTTACTTCCTTAATCTTATTACGAACTTGATCTCTTTTCGCTTTCCACACTAAGAGCTTGAAAACACAAATTACAAATAGATAAAAAACTACTAACACAAAAACGAAAACTAAATACACTACAAAAATGCCAACCTTGAAACTGAACAAAAAATATTAAACAATAGAGGCCAGGCAGTTCACTTTACCACTCATGGATGCTCCCAAAAATTATTTTGAGTGTGGTACATTCTAAAACAAGCAGGCACACACAGCCCAGGGTTAGAAGGGCACTTGGGCAGTTCATACGAACCTCCTTCCGCATACCTCTTCGCCAACAGACCCTACATCTCCTACTGGGAAAGTCTTTTGAGGGTGTGGGAGGAATGTGATCAGGAAAGTGGCGATCCTTCAATCTAGCAACATCCTCCACCACTCCAACTCTAGGAACACTTGCCTGTTCCACTACAACAAGGCTGCCTATTACAGACTCCTGAAACTTAGCAAAAGTTACCTTTGACTCAGGACAAGAATCTTGGAACACAACAAAAGCAGGCAAAGATGGATAGCCAACTTCTTGTACCAAATGTAAGCCTTACGAAGAACAGCATAAGGTTCCAACCTCTGATCTACTCTGTCAACACCACCCATGTGGCTATTATAGTCTAAAATGCACACAGGTTTGCGCACTTCAGCAAACTGACCCCAAACATTCACAGGTGCAGTGTTTTCATCATGGATGGTAGTCAGCATGTAGACATCTCTCCTGTCTGAAAACTTTACAGCTAGAAGCTCCTCGCAACGCAACATACTGCACTGTCACCGCACAAGCTTTTGACAAACAAGTTATTTTGGGAAACCTTTACGGTTAGAGCGGATTGTGCCACAAGCAACAGTGTCCACTTTGGCCAATTCCCTGAACAACCGCACACCAGTGAAGAAGTTATCTACATATAAATGGTGGCCTTTGTTAAAAAAATCCTCTACCAAGTTCCCACACAATTTTCTCAGTGACTCCAAAAGTGGACGGACAACCAGGAGGGTTTATCCTGGATTCCTTACCGGTGTACACCCTGAAATTAGAGACACATCCAGTCCCACTGTCACACAGCATATACAGCTTAATTCCATAGTGTGCCCTCTTACTAGGAATGTATTGCCTTAAAACCAAGCGGCCTTTAAACAACATTAAAGACTCATCCAGTGCAATTTATTTCCCTGGAGCATAGATCTCAGAAAATTGATCAACAAAGTGATCAATGACAGGCTGAATCTTAAAAAGACGGTCACAAATCAGGGTGATCTTGTGGCAAAGCTAAACCATTATCGATAAAATGCATCATCCGAAGCAGAAGCAAATACCTATCACGACTCATGACTACCGGAAATATAGCAGTTGCCATCAAGGGACTAGTAGACCAATATGAAGCCATTGATGGCTTCCTTAGCAAGCCCATCAAAAAAGTTAAACCCAAAAACTTCTTCATCTCTTCCAGATTTGTGGGAGTCCACCGGGTAGAGTGGGGCTTAAGGCTGGCACTGTTGTCCCTCAAAAACTGTTCAGCATACAAATTAGTCTGCTCAACAATCTCTGCCAAAAACACATCATCCATAAACAACTGAAAAAATGTATCGGCAAAAAGTTTT
The DNA here is from genome assembly GCF_964261635.1 of Lissotriton helveticus. Classification (NCBI taxonomy): domain Eukaryota; kingdom Metazoa; phylum Chordata; class Amphibia; order Caudata; family Salamandridae; genus Lissotriton; species Lissotriton helveticus. The sequence goes on from NC_136068.1 coordinate 982,390,069, forward strand.
CAGTATTCACCTACACCCTGGAACACCAGTAAAGTCTGGCAATGCCGGCTGCACCATGCCTGGGGCAACCCAGAGGTCAGCACTTTCAACAGGAAGCCTTGCAGCCCCAGGCTGCAGCCCAGCTGCCTCTTGTCTCACTATACCAACGGGAAGTCTTGCAGCCCCAGGCTGTAGCCCAGATGCCTCTTGCCGCACTATCGGCACATCAATTTCCTCCTCTAACACAGGCACTTCATCCGCACCAAGAGTAGCTTCATCTTCACTGAGAGTATCTTCATCATTGGATGATGCCATGTGGAGAGAAAACTCACTGCCTGAATCTTCCCCTCCCACCTCTGCCTCATAATCAGAGTCAGGCTCTGGACCATGGTCAGAGGAAGAATCAAAAAGCATTCCAACAACCTGCTGAGCAGTAATCCTGTGGCCAGCTATTATCCTTACTAAGAAAGGAGACTGCACAAACAAGTCAACAACCAACACTGTGCAAAGTAAGTAAAAATATGTGTGCCTTTATCACAAAGATAGTGAGAACAACAAGGACCGCCTTATTGACCAAGATAAAAAAAATCACAAAGATATAAATACTCAAAAACTATACGATTCACTTACAAGGGACAGCTACACTCACCAGCACCTACTCTGCAAAGACACAGCAAAAATCAACGATATCCCACTAGAAAGAAGAAAAAAAACAATTAATCTACAGAAAACAAAATACACCTCAAGCACAAATGCAAAACATTTTAGACACTCAAAAAACAGAAGCCAAACATACTGGTATTATTATACACTTTACAAAAAATACATTTACATTGTAATTGCACAAAAAAAGTATCTTACCAAACACATGCAACTACACAAACACCAGAACCACCAGTAACGAAACCGCAACCTAAAGAGGAAAAGCCTTGAACTAGAACAAAAAGGGGGAAATAAAACATTACAATTCAAAAGAAATAAAAACAATACACATTATACACAGGCTATGTCACTACACAAATGGGGGCAGAAAGGCCAAATAAACGGGCTGAATACACATAAACAAATATATGTCCCCTGGAAGCAACCAATTAATTTATTTTTAAATCCCTGGCTCTAGTGGACTTTTCTGCCCCCCTCCACCCCGAGGCGAGAAACGACAATAAATATAGGTGATCTGTCCCCGGGGGAGGGGGGGGGGGGGACAGAACAGTCTTACAAATTAATTAGGCCCATAAGGAAGCGAGGGGCCGCTTCAATTTAAAATTTAAAACACTCCCTGATGTCTAGTGGGGTTTTCTGCCCCCCCCCCGGGGTTGAAAGGCCAATTAAACAAACCGATCTGCCCCCGGTGGAAGGAGGGGAGCAGAATATACTTTAAAACAATATGGCCCCTGGAAGCGAGGGGTCGCTTCCAAATTAACAAAAAACTATTCCCTGGCTCTAGTGGGCTTGTCTGCCCGCCCTGGGGCCAGAAACGCCAAAAATCAGGCTACCTGTCCCAGGAGGAGCAGAATATAATTTTGAACTAAATTTGGCCCCCTGGAAGTGACCCTTGCCCAAGGGGTCGCTTCCATTTTTTTAAAAATTAATTCCCTGCTGTCTAGTGGGGTTTTCTGCCCCCCCCCCCCCCAGGGACAGAAAGGACAAGTAAAAAAAACGATCTGCCCCCAGAGGGGGCAGAATATACTTTAAAAATATTTTGGGCCCCTGGAAGCGACCCTTGCCCAAGGGGTCGCTTCCGATTTTTAAAAAAACAAATTCCCTGGCTCTAGTGGGCTTTTCTTCACCCCCCCTCCCCTGGGTCCAGAATCGGCCAAAAAACAGCCGATCTGTTCCCAGGGAGGGGGGGGGGCAGAAAAGTCTGAATTTAAATGTGCCCCTTAGGAAGTGACCCTTGCCTAAAGGGTTGGTTCCTTTGCCGTGAAAAAGACATCCCTGGTGTCTAGTGGTGGCATTCCTGGTGCACGATCGCGACGCTGTGCGCGATCGTGCACCAGGAATGCCCTGCATTGGGACATCAGGGGAGAGGAAACACCGTTTTCTCCCCCCGATGCCTCAAGGCACCAAGATATGGACCCACCGGAGGCCAAAACCTACCTTCTCTCCCTGGACGTGCTGGAAACAAATGGTTTCCAGCGTGTTCAGCGCTTCCTGATGACGTCGGCGTGCGCTGTGCGTGCTGACGTCATGGGGAAGCGGTGGGGGCTCGGGGTGGCAGCGGAAACTCTTCCACTGCCATTCCTGTTTGTGGGGGAAAGATCGATGCCCCAGGGGGGGAGCACCAGCGCTCCCCCCAGGGGCTGTGCTCATTACAGAGCGGTTCCGTCATCAGCACAGCCCAACCGATGCTGATGACGGAACCGCTCCATCATCAGCATCGAAGGGGTTAAAACAAACAGCAAAAATATAATTTTCGATGGGGAACTCGATGTTGTAGAGTTAGTGTCAAATGAAAAAGATGACTGGTCAACTGCACTTGTTTGCACACCAGGCAACTACACATCTGTAGGATAGGTATACTCAGTATCTTCATTGGGATAACCAGCCGGTGGATTCAATAATGGATTAGTAACTGTATGCATCTCGATGGCAATGTCAGGCCTGATGGTATATGCTGATGCCAAAACAGAATTTCTCAGCATCGCTGGACAAGAGACCGCAGGAGTCATACTAAGAAGAATCGTCCACTCGTAATTTGACATTGTCAATGGAGATGTACCTGTTATCCTTGTGACCAGGAAGTGGAGGTAAAATGACTGTTCTTGTACCCTGCACGCCCAGCACTGGAACTGGTGCACGATAAGAGGGGCCAAACTCCTTCTTGTTCTCCACCTTCTCACGGACCAGGTCATCGACTCGAGGTAGCCAGCCAACTACCGGAATCTGAAGCGCAGCATCAGTTGTGGAGGGCAAGTGTTCCTTTGCAAGACTGTCTTGAGTCTCTTGTAGATTCTGCAATACAGCAGAATGATCATCTATGTCAAAGGGTGCGGTCGACGCCGCCATGTCTAGACCCTCAAAGGTCCGGGACAAACATATGAATGAAATAAATGAATGAAATAAAACTTATAAACGTGCGACTTTGCCCGGAGGCATCAAGGCGCCTACAAAGAAAAATGAAAAACGAGGAGGCAGAACCAAAGAGCTAGGGGTAAGCTTTGACAAAGAGCCATGTCTTCAGGGCCTTTCTGAAAGATTGTATTGAGGGTAGCATCCTAATTTCTAAGGGGACAGTATTCCACCATCTTGGAGCCAGATTAGAAAAGGCTCTGCCTCCCCACTTAGCTCTTCGCACTCGGGGAGCTGTGAGGAGGACCTTCAAAGAGGAGCGAAGGTTCCTGGCTAGAACATAGGGAATCATGAGGTCTTTTACCCCTCCAGTCTCTTTTCTGTTGAGGGCTCCGAACACCAAACAAAGCACTTTAAATGAAATCCTGGCATCAATTGGGAGCCAGTGCAAGGATTTCCTGGCAACAGTAGCTGACGACCTTCTAGGCAGGTCCAGTACAAACTTCGCCGCTGCATTTTGCACCGATTGAAGTCTTTGCAACAGGCCTTTATTAGCTCCCGCGTATAGGGCATTGCAATAATCAAGCCGAGATGTTATCAATACTACCACAGTTTTTTGTTTCCGGGCTTGCACGGACAGATAGTGCTTAATTTTCCGCAGGATTCCAACGATGACCCAACAAGTGGAGATGGTCCGCTTTACTTGGAGGCCCATATCGAGGGCCGGGTCAATCATAACCCCTAGATTTCGTGCTGCGAGGGTTGGAGCCGGACAAGTCCCCAGGGATAAAGGCCACCATTCAGCCGACCAGATGTCTTCCTTCTCGCCAAACACAAGGATCTCCGTCTTTTCGCCGTTTAGCCGCAATGAATTGTCAATCATCCAATGGGCGACTGCCTCCATACAGAGTCTAAACTTGGAGGCAGAAGAACTGACAGGCTGGGCGAGAGACAGCAAGATCTGAGTGTCATTGGCGTAGGACACTACCTCCATCCCAAAAGATCTAATGAGCCTGGCCAGGGGGGTCACGTAGATGTTGAACAGGGTCGGACTTAACGCCGACCCCTGTGGGACCCCCCACTTCATCGGCAGGGATGGAGATAGGAACTCACCCAGCTTCACTCTCTGTTCCCTCTGGTCCAAGAAGGAGGCCAACAAGCTGAGAGCGGGCCCCTCCACTCCTATCTCCCTCAGACGAGATGTTAAGACGAGGGGAGACAGGGTGTCAAACGCAGCTGTGAGATCAAAAAGGATCAGCAACGTACTCCCACCCTTATCGACTGTGGTGCGGATGTTGTCAAGCACCACAGTCAGGGCGGATTCCGTGCTGTGACCCTTTCAAAATCCATGCTGCGAATGATCCAAAAGACCAGAGGATGCTGGTGAAGATGGATTTCCAGCATCTTTGCTGGGGCTGGGAGCAATGAAATGGGGCGGAAATTTTTAAGCACCTCCGGGTCCAGCGACGGCTTCTTCAAGAGCGGCTTCACCACCGCTTTCTTCCATTGGGAAGGAAAAATGCAAACATATGTATGCCAAAGAGCATTTTGTATGGGGTCCGCCCACCCAGAGACCTTCTAGGGAAATTATTAAGTGCACGTTAAACGCTATACAAATGGGCCAACCAGTTTCTGCGAGTACCTACAACCTTAGCTGTCAAGGATTGCTTTAAGTCATGGTTCATCCGCTCCACAACATAATTGCCCTCAGGCCTGTATAGAGATGAAAATTTGATCTGCACCCCAAAGACCTCATGGCTTCTTTGTACGCCTTAGAGGTGAACGCCGGACCCTGGTTGGAATGTAGGGTGCCACATGCAAAAATTCTCACAAAGACACACAAATCCCTGATGACAGTTCGAGCATCAGTGCTGCGTTGTGGCCAGACCCATAAAAGCAGGTGCACGAATCCACTGCAACTAAGATAAACCTATACGCAGTATCAGAAGAGAAAGGACAGCAGTGATCTAAATAAACACACCCAAGTGGTTTATTAGATATGTACAGCTGTGTTTGTGGTGGACGAGCAGCAGTCAAAGGTTTAATCTGCTGGCAAATGTCACATTTAAGGACATATTCACGAGTCTGTTTGTACAATCCGCGCCACCAGTAACGTTGCTGTAAGATAGATACAGTCGCAGAGACACCGGCATGTGCCGAGGCAATGCCCTCGTGAACGGATCAAGGAGAGTCTGCAGTCCGTGTTGGGAATCAATCTGTCACCAACGTCATTAATTCTCACATAGTGAACTTTATCAGGACTTAAATGATAAGAGTATTTAGAAGGGAAACCTCTAGGGTAATCACTTCCCTTCTCTGTTGCAGCAAAGGCAGCCAAGATGTCATTATCAATCTTACTTTTGGAACATGTAACTGCTACTACTATATAAGTTGCCACTGCTGTTTTCGCTGCTTCGTCAGCGAGACTGTTACCAACAGCTTGTACTCCTACGTGCTGATGACCAAGAGTATGAATTACATTCACGAGAGGCAGACGTTCTTTAAGTTCTGCGACTCGAATCCAAAGCATTTTGTGTTTGATTGTGCTACCTTTGGAATCGCGATGTTCATTCTGAGTCCAAAAGAATGAATTGTCATTGAAAGACTGAACACAGTAGTAAGAGTCACTTACAATATGAGTAGTCACACAAGGATCAGCAAACTCTAGTGCAAGCACCAGAGCCCGTAGCTCTGCCAATTGGGTGGAACAGTCCCCTAATGTCTGCGTGTGCCTGACATCGGACTTGAATTCGCCATTCACTATGGTACCCACCACTATTGCACAGGCTGGTAAATAAGCATGCTTAGATGCCGTCGCCGGTTGCGCCGAACCATCAGTGTAAATGATACAATGGTATTCCCAAGCAGGTGCAAGAACAAAGGAGCAGGAGGAATAAATCCACACTGTAAGTACTCCTGAGTTTGCAATGAGGAATCAAAGCTTTAGAATCTCGTACACTGGCTCTCATCACCGCCTCAAGGGCAGGATACGGTGTAGCAACCAACATGCGTTTCACCTGCGACAGCGCTCTTACTTTTTGAATCGCCATCTGCACTGCAGTTAAAACTTTTTCCACAGAAGAAAAACATTTCAGCCGAAGTGTACAAGTGTGACTTATACGCAATAGGGACTGTGTCTCCTTCATTAAACTTCAAGTAAGGGAAACCCACCGCGCCTGGCACAATTCTTATTACCAGGTTTGTGTGGTTATAATGTGTCAGTAAGTATTCAGATTCAAGAAGATCAGACTGAAAAGATTGCAGTATTGCTGAATGTTCCGGCAGCCAGCATGATTTGGCAAAAGTAGGATGTATCAAGGCTTATAGCGGCTTGATACACTGGGCATAATCTGGAATGTAAGTACGCCCAAAATTCAAAATTCCCAGTAAAGATTGAAGTTTTTTCAGCATTGTGGGAGCGTGCAACAGTGCACACTTTTCCAGGAAGTGAGGAGCCAAACCTCAACCTTCGTGGTTGAGCTCATAGCCCAGAAACAACACTGTGTACTCTGCAATGTGCGATTTTGCAATGTTAAATTTGTAACTGAAGTCCGCCAACATGACAATGATGCGGTCAACGCGACACAGATGTGGCCATAATTCATCGTCTGTGAGATAAATATCATCAACATACGAGAACGCATCAGGGTCGATGCTCTCCAACAGAGAGACAACACGTGCAGCAAAAACGACTGGGCTGTTTTTATAGCCCATGGATAATCTTTTGAACTGTCTTTGTTTGCCGCCAGAAGTAAACGGTGTCCAATGACTACTAGTAGACGACAGGTTATGACTGAAAAACACATCGGAAAGGTCAAGTGTGGTCTTAAACCTTTTTCACATGAGACTATCGACCAGGGCTGATCTGTGGGTATTCCAAAACTAGGCGGTACGTCCCCTCAGGTTTGGTTACAGTGAAAAGAGGATTATTCATGGGTGACACACATGTTTTAATTACACCTTGATATTCCAACTGTTCAAGGATTTCCGCAACGGGAGCTTTCGCTTCTCGCCGCATGGGATATTGGGGTTAAGGCTGTGGCATAGACCGCAATGACATCTCATGTCTGGGCGAAAGTTTGTCCCATCCGACTTGAGTATGGTACAAAGCCGGAGCAAGCACCTGAGCCCACTCCTGCACAATTCTGCACCTGCTCCTTCAGCACAGTGTGTGCGAAACTAGGGAGGATCACCTCCTCCCCTCTCGGAGCAGCCAAAATGAAAGGTGGGGCCCAGTCCGCCTTTGCTAACAAAATGTCATATGTAGAGGTCAGATTTTCCCAAAAAATCCCTTTTATTTTATGTTGTATGTCACCTTCAATTAAAAGTACTATTTCATATAGTCTGTCAGGGGGAGCCACTCTAGTGTCAACTGTCTCTACAGTGATGAACGTTTCAGTTGCTGTCACCTTCAGATATGGACGCAGTGCTTGCCGCTCTACTGTAACCTATCCTTGGCATACCTTGCTGTTAAAGCAGCAACTTTCTTTTTCTGAAACTGCGGGCGTTGACATTGAAAGTCGTCCTGCTTGCCTTTACCTTCAGCCGGGCGGGGCTGCTCACGTCCTTGCGGGATACCCTGGCCTCTTCCGAGTTCTCCTCCACCGGTTTTTGAGACCGATGTTTCCTGCAAAGAACGAGGAGAACGTTGATCAGGAACCTGAAATCTATCAGGAGACTTAATTTGCGCGCGGTCGCGCAAAACATATGTGTGCTCAGTAGACCCAGGTATTGGTGCAGCAGAACGTGACCCTTGTTTCTGTTGCTGCTTTCCCTGTTTCTTATTTTTCAACTCTGTTTTGGAAAATTGGGATGTTGTCTTTATTAGACTTTGCCGTCTGAGTTTGCGGTTGAGCTGCTGTTTTAGCAAAAGGCTTAACACCCAAACTATTGGGGCCAATGGATTTTTATACGCCTCCGCAATATTTTTCGGTAACTGCTGGGGTTTATCGGCTTCGGGGATAGCTCCTAAAGCATTAGACACCTGGAAGTTAACCGCATCTCTCTTGACGTTAGCAAGGATGAGAACGGTAACCACGTCAAACACTCTGATTACTCTCATTCCCAACTCGACAGCTGCCTCTGGACCGTGTTGATCCTGAACACGCTTGATCACGGAGGGCAGGACAGTCATAGACAGTGTACCAAAGCACTTCGCATAGACTGCCGCAAATACTTTACTCCAGGTCTCACAATCGGTCGTCTCAGGCACCAAGTCTTTCTGAAAACTAATGGTTAGAATCCTGTGCTTCTCCACAGGAGTCGTATTAGTAAATACTGCTTCCAGTTGGTCAAATTTCTCGGCAAGCCAAAAAGGCATTTCGTCCTCATCTTGGGGGCACTTGCCTATAACCGAATTAAACATGACGGGACTGATTATGATGCCGGCCAGTCCAACATGGTTGCGCCGCAGCTCCAGGTGCCCCCACCTGGATGTTGCAGGAAACATATTGCACTAAAGCCCTATGTACCCCACAATGGAGGCATAGAGTAATCGTAACTCAGCTATAGGGACTGTTTGATAACGTGGATGCGGTGTGAACCCGGCCAAGCCTAGCCAAGTGGCCCCAGGAATAGACAAGGGACCTAACTGAACCGTAGATACGGTGTGGGGCAGGGTGTCATTGAACCAAACTTGATGCTGCCGAGCAGAAAGTCTATTTAAACAACAAGGGGACCCCAATTGGTATCAGCGAGGGACCTCGGGGAGTATATCATACAAAAACAACAATGGTCCCAAGCAAGGAGACAAAGAATGATCACAATAAATATAGACCCAGTCAGTTCTATATTGTTGAAGACATACCCAGCAGGGTAGAGGTCTTCAAGGTTTGTATTTGAATAAAGATTTTTGAAAGACAAAAATACACCTTCAACAGTTCACATGCGTGGGGCACAAGCCTGTACCCAACCACGACAATACATAAACACAGACAATATACACAAAAGGGCTTTGCAAGGCAAGATCAACAATCTCTAGAAAGTTTCAAAATTGATCAGAGAGATTCTAGTTGGTACCATTACATAATTCAGTGTAATCAATCATTGTATAAGTATATGGTACATAGAGTCGACGACGTTTCGGACCCCCTTATTAAGTGTTGGGGTCCATCATCAGGACAAAACAATGGTTGCCTTTTAAAATATGAGCCTCTTTAGCCTAGGGGGAACAAAAAAGCAGTAAGTTTACCACACACATAAGGCTGGTGACATTGTGTAGTGGTTGTGCAACTAGTCCGCTTATTTCCAGGGTGGAAAAAACGAGTGATATTTACATGAAAGTTCCAGCAAGCATGTAACTGAGTGGTAGAACACATGCTCAGGGTGACTTTGTGAGAGGCATACAAAAGTTACTATGCCTCGACTGTGACCAGTGAATAAGTTTCAAGATTAAAAACAATTGGTGACATAGCAGTTAAACAAAGAACGGCGCAGTGGTGTGATTAAAACGATAAGGCGAAATAGGTGAGAGGCATACACAAAATATACTATGCCTCGACTGTGAGGGGTGAGCAATTCTATAGAATAAGAGCAAGAGGTGACATTACAATTAACCAAGGAGCCGGCGCAGTGGGGAGAATAAGAGTAATGGGCGGCGCAGTGAACCAGTTCAGTTCCTAAGTATAAAGCTCACCTAGGGGCTGAAGACTTAAGAGCTCTCATACGAGCTTAGGATAAACAGTGGAGCAGGACCGGGATTAAAGCTAAAATAGGAGAGAATTGTAACAATTATAGGAAGGGCCAGCCAATACTGTGTGCCGACTGGTGGGGAAAAGAGAGGGAAGCGTACCAATTTATTTGGAAACAATAATTCAAGGACCGGGGGCGGAATGGATAAAATTACCACGTTTCCGCTTGAACCTGTGTAAAAAATTTTAAACATGTTTTAAACATTTTTTTTAAAAAGGGGGGGAAAAAAGGGGCGAGTGGTCTATGGCTAGTTATGCTGGCGCCGAGATTACGGCTTACCTAGTGTTCCCGGGATTGTCGGGTGCGCCGAGGCGCGCTGGGGTCCTGGAGCAATAGTCCGGGCGGCAAAAGGGAGGATTACCATCAATCCGCATATACCTGTATAAAGGTAGCAATTTTTAAAAAAGGCGAAGGACAGAAGGGAATGTGACCACTGAATTAGAGTACTAGTGCCGAGTTACGGCTTACCTTGGGTTCCGAAGTAACCGGGTGCGCCGAGTCGCGCTGGGGTCCTGGAACCAGGGGGTGGCCTGCGTAAATTAAGAGAGTCGGTATGAACTAGTGGATCAATAGGGCAGGGTGAAATAGCTAAGGCATTGGGGCGAGGATAAGGCGCGTCTCGGTCTTACCGGTTCAGTCGGCAGCACTGGATTCCCTGGTTGAGGGTGTCACGTGACCATAACCATTATAACAAGGTTGGCCATTGGCTGAGTATGGGGCATAAAGATAAATGAGGGACACCGAAGGGTGGCCATATTGGGTAAGTTGAATGAAGGAACTGAACTCATTTAGGGTGAAAGGGATGAAGAGATACGGTGTGAAGTCAGTGACATTTGTGAACCATACCAATTGTGAATAAAGCATGTTTGCATAAAATACATTAGTACATTGAGGGCACTTCCGCACCTCTTTGCAGAGAGTGTTCCAAGTTCATTTACTAATGTTCTTTCAGGGCAGAACATAGGAGCAAGTTTACACTGAAAACATTAGTTCATTGAGGGCAATTACGCCCCCCTTTTTTTGAGAATGTTCCAAGTTCATTTACTAATGTTCTTTCAGGGCAGGAACATAGAGGTAAGTTTAGATCAGTGTTGTCCAATCCTCTTGCTGGTTAAGACCAGAGTTCAAACTGTCTGTCCTTATTATCCATTTTAGTTCCTCCTTGTTGAGCAGAAGATTGAGGTCACCGCCTCTCAGAGGCAGGGTCACTTGGGTTATCACCGTCCAACGGATGTCATTTTCAGAGTGCTGCTTGGTGGTGAAGTGCTCGACCAAGGGAGCATTGAGGGTCCTGCAACGTATCCTGCTCCGGTGCTGGGCTATACGTAGCTTAATTTTTTGTTTTGTTTGACCCACGTAAATGAGGTCACACGGGCAGAGGATAGCATATATAACATTACAGCTGTTACAGTTTGTGAACGTTTTAAGCACATATTTAGTTTCCTTGTACACAAATTCTTTTCCTTCAATAGTGAAGTCACACACCACACATGTTCCGCATTTAGCATGGCCCTTAAGAGGTGTTGTAGCCCAATGGTCATCTAACGTTCTTTTTAGAGGAGTGGTGGATGGTAGGGCGGCCCTCACTAAGTGGTCTCGAATGTTTTTGCTTTTCTTAAAGGCAAATAATGGGCGCTCCCAATTTAGTTGCCCCGAGTTCAGAATATGCCAGTTTTTCTTAACAGTTTTCGTGATTTTATTAGAGATACTGGAAAAGGTCGTGACACAAACCAGCTTGTTGGTGGTTGGTTTGGGATTTTGAGTCAGAAGGGCCTCTCGTGGGCAGTACCAAGCCCGTTTCATAGAGTTTTTTATAAGGCGACGAGGATAGCTTTTTTGTTGTAGTTTGGTAGCTAGCGTGTTTGCTTCAGAGAAGTAATCTTCTTTATGGAAATTATTCCTTCTCAGACGAAGGAATTGCGAGTAAGGTAGGCTATCTTTCAGAGCCCTAGGATGACAGCTATTGTAGCTCAGAAGCGTGTTTCTCTCCGTTGGCTTACGATATAGGGAGGTATACAGTAGCCCATCCTGGTGCTGGATGTTTAAATCCAGGAAAGGGATAGATGTCTTGCTGTGAGTGAGTGTGAATGTCAAACCGCTACAGTTATTGTTTAGCCAGTGTAGTAGGGCTGGGAAAGTATCAGTATCATTACCCCATATCATGAAGACGTCGTCTATATACCGTCTCCATGTAAGGATACCCTGGTGGAAAGGATTGCTGTGAAATCTCCTGAGTCCTATATGGTGCATAGGCTGCAGGCACCACCGAGTGAGTGTACTTATGGAATGTAACATCATCCGCATTCGCAGCAGCAAACGTAACCCAAGAGTAGAAGAGCTCAAATGGCAACGCTGCATCAGCACTAACCACAAAGAGCACCACCATACCATCAGCGGTTAACCCGTACTGCGACAAATGATTTCAGAGTGGCACCCGACTATGCTGAGCTATATCAGCATCACCCATAAGGACACAGTACAGATAAAATAATCTATATGAATTGTAGCACAAAAAGGGCAGGTATCCAAATGTGAACCTTTTTATAAATCTCAAGCTTGAATGAACCTATAACACATTCATATAGGTAGGTTAATCCATCACTTCAGTTATCTGGAAAAAATAGTGAGGGTATTGTGGACTAATGTAAGCACTAATTGAGGGTCTCGAATATAAGACCAAACGTTAGGTGTGCCATTTTTCGGGGATTCTGCTCATGCACAAAACTATGCACAGGAAACCAGGAACTCAGTGAATTGTGGTGTACCAAAAAACTCACCTCAGTACCCAGAACCCCTAACCGACTAGCATCAGTGTCTCATTAGCTCTCCGTCCTACAGCGAAGCTACCAATGATTAGACAACCCAGAACATGCACCTTAGGGTACTCTCAGGAATGGTGGGAATAAAGAACACTCTTTTGTTTTTATTCTCATACCAGTCCACAACGTGAGTAATCAGAGACATGGAAAAGTTTAAAATGTTTATTTTTAACTACTTGCTCTAAGATGCAGTAGTTTGGCTAACATAAGCAGGCATATGATTAGAAATAAAATAATCAGCATTGTTACAATCCCATAAAACACAAAGGGAGAAATCATGTTACAATGATAGTGGAAACAGGTAATAAAGCATCTTGTGAACCACCCTCCCCTGCTAGGAACTAGGTTTTATAATAATAGAAGGTCTCTTAGGCTTGAATGGGGAACCCCATACCTCCAAGATCAGCAGAGGTGAATCACATCTCAGGATCAGCAAAGCTCTCTGCCTCTGGAAAAGTTTTTTCTCCAAAGTGCCCGAATCAAGCTCGCAGTGCAATAGTAAAGGTACTAGAATTTGCAGTAGGGTGTGCGTGTTGTGTCTAGAGCGTGGGTCGATCAACCTGAATAACAGCAGACATTGTTATTATGACCTTGAAGGCTTCTGCACGCAGTGTACAGACTAAGATCCTGGTGTAAGTCTAGGGATGTGAAAAACAGACCATTCTCATGCGAAGAAAATCCAGCAGTTTAACTTACAACAACTGTTACATGTAGTGTTGTGTGCAAAATCTGCAAAGTGGCAAAATTACGTTTAAGCTTCTAATACGCTTATGCTTACATAGCAATGTGTGCAAGCAGAATCGTGTCTTCACTACACCACTCCCTCCGGGACGATGCCCTGCTCCAGCTGGGTGTCGGAGTCCTGACATAGGGGCCTCAATGTTTGACCTGTATGGGCCCCATATGTCCTTAGGGCGGGACATACTGCGCATCACTTTTGCATACAGCTCACTATTTACATTGCAATAGGCAAGACTATGCAGTAAGTATGGGCGCAAAATCCGTTCCGCTCGCGGAATTTATGGATTTTCGGCAATTTCACGCTCCGCGAATCACCGCAAATCCGCTCACGAGCAGATTTATTTTTTTTGTTTGCACATGCCCCAGATGAAGCTCAAATTCAGTAACGTTCAGCCCAAAAAAATTAGTGAGCACGGTCGAGGCTAGGCAGGTGTGCTTCCTCCCTATATCTACCATCTACAATTAGATGTAATCCTTGATGGAGGTCTTTGCATCCAAGAGTTTCTCGAGCCCAATCACCATGTGCTTCCTGTGACCAGGAGGCTGCTTCCTTCTCATCTGCTGCTCTGATCGGTCTCTGACCCTTTATAAACAAGAGGCATGTGAACTCGCATAGAAGCCCCGCCCGTTTGGCCCCGCCCCACACACACTAGGGTATGCAACGTCTTCCCGCCCTTTCCCCCACTGTGATGGACAGCTCACTCGAGGGACCTCGGCGCCTATGGGCGCGGTGGCAAAGTTACAGACACATGTGGTCACTGGAGACAACTCTTCTGGCCCTTTACGCAGCTGTAGTGTAGGAAAAGCACTATACATTTACCCAAGGAGGTAGCACTTACTGATTAGCCAGTAGAAAGTACTCCAGTTGAGTAGAGGTATGGCACAACATGGTGGCATCTTCGTGGATAAATATACAGGCAGGATTCATTCTGGCACGATGCTCCTGTCACAAAAATTCAACCTCAACAGGAAGCACTTACAGATATAAATAAAGCAGGTGCCCGAGTTGAAGCTCAAATTCAGTAACGCATTATAATCAGCCCAAACAACTAGTGAGCACGGTCTAGGCTAGGCAGGTGTGCTTCCTCCCTATATCTACCGCCTACAATTAGATGCAATCCTTGATGGAGGTCTTTGCATCCACGAGTTTCTCGAGCGCAATCCCCGTGTACTTGCAGTGACCAGGAGGCTGCTTTCTTCTCATCTGCTGTTCTGATCGGTCTCCGAGAGGCATGTGAACTCACATGGAAGCCCCGCCCATTTGGCCCTGCCCCACATACACTAGGATATGCAACGTCTTCCCACCCTTTCCTCACTGTGATGGACATCTCACTCGAGGGACCTCGGTGCCTTTCGGTGCGGTGGCAAAGTTACAGACACAAGTGGTCACATATATTTGTGCAAACTGAGTTCGCGGATTTTCCCACGTACTCGCTGATTTTTTGCCATTTCGCGAGATTTCATGGACCTCAAATCCGCAAAATTTGCCCATACTTACTATGCAGCCAATTTTGGACAGTTGGAACCAATTCACGACCCCAATGGATGGCCTCTTCCCGCTTCGCTACTAGGAGACCCAGCGAAGCGAACCGTCTGATTTTTTTGGGGAAATTGACTGTATAACTCAATAGGGTCACTTCTGGGGTGGGCGTCCAAGGGAGATTTATCATTTGTCCCAACGTGTGATGTATGCATTCCCAGTAGTGTTGCAATTTTTGGCATGTCCAGGTGAGGTGTACAAAATCGGCATGCGGTGCAGAGCACTTACGGCAGTTGTGTGGCTTGGACATGTCAATCCTGTGTGCTAATGCTGGAGTGAAATATATACGCGTAGAAATTTGAAATGTAAGAGCTTGTGCCTACTGTTTAGTGAGACTTTTTGTGTGACCGAGCAGCATTTGACCCATTGCTCATCCGTGATTGTCGTTCCCAGATCGATTTCCCATGCACTGCGGACCTTGCTGTCATTTATGGGTTTCAGTGCAGCACATGCCCTGTAGAGCTTCGAAATTAAGTGTAAGCTATCTGTGTCCTCTATAACCATGTGAGAGGGGAGAACAAAACTGGCTCAACTGGGAATGTCAAAAAGTGGAGCGTAAGGCGGAGCGAATACGGCCTCGACGGATCTGTCCATTATGCTTCCTGATTGTAAACGGTGTCCTCTGCTAAGGAGAAAATATGGCCCCCGGGTACACATCGCCTATCTGCACAAGTTCAAACTTCATCAGAGTGCACTGTACCAATCGTTCACCCGTGATTGGAATCAAATGGGAGTTAGCAATGGGTAGAGCCAAGGAGTACGTAACATCCGTACCTGTGATCCGGCATAGTTTATTCCATGCCCAGCCTGTGGAGGAGACGATTTGGATGTCTAGTGGATCCCTGGGGAATCCCGTAGGCAGGACATTCGAGATCCATTCCGGAAGCACAAGGTCTGCCTTCGGTCTCAGATAGGGAATCTGGGCGTCTGGGTGATACCAGGAATACGCATAGCTACCTTGGGCCACTAGGTAATAGAGCTGGAAATCCGGAACATCTCTCATATGGTAACGTAAGGACTGCCCATCTGACTCGTGCCTGTTTCCCAACCCAGACCAGGCGGCTTAGAAGAGAACGAAGCGTACGAAAAAAGGTTATTGGTAAGAGGATTGGTATGTTGTTAAAGAGATATAGAAATTTATGGAGGACTACCATCTTTAGGATCAATACTCGACCTGCTAGCGATAAGGGTAGTCTTAGCCATTTCTCTATTTCCATCGTAAGCGTGTCCACGGGTCGCCAATAATTAAGACTTAATATTTGGGCAGAGTATAAATGAACATGGATACCTAGATACTTAACCGACTCAGTGCACCACTCTAGGGGGAATTCACAGTCACACAGTTTTGTGCTGATTGTCTATGGGAATATGACTGATTTGTGCCAATTCATGCCCAGTCCCGGGAAACAGCCGAATCTAATAATTTCCCTGATCAACTCGTCTAGGTTATCTTGGTGGTGTCGGACATATAGGATTGTGTCATCCGCATATAATGAAACCAGTAGAAGGCCGGTGTTGAATTGTAGGCCCCTGTGTAGGTGCCGCTCTTGAAAGTGACGTATTAGGGGGTCCATGGCCAGAATGAATAGTAGGGGGGACAATAGGCAGCCCTGCCAGGTTCCGCGAGATAGCCGAATGGGACTGGAAAGTGTACCATTTAAACGTAGTCTGGCTGTCGGTTTATTATACAATAATGATGTCATGGCAATGAAGCCCATGGGCATGCCCATGCGTCGCATCACAGAGACAAAGAAGGGCCATATTCTAGTGAATCAAAAGCTTTCTCTGTGTCTAAGAGAATGGCTGCAGCCGGCGAGTCTGGGTTAATCCTATGAATGACCGAGAACAGTGTTCCGAGGTTTAGGGAGGTGGAACGATGGGGCACAAAGACCAGATTGAGCCAGGGAGATTATAAATTCCATTCATTGGAACAGCCGATTAGAAATTACATTGACTAATATTTTATAATCTAAATTTAGGAGGGATAGCGGTCGATAGGAGCCACATTGCGTATGGTCTTTGCCGGGTTTAGGGAGCAGGATTATGACAGCCTCCCGAAGAGTGGGAGGAAGAATCTGTGTCTCCAGAGCCTCTGCATATACCTCAAAATGTTTAGGGGCCAAGAGATCCTGATACTCTTTATAGAACTCTCACATGAATCCATCTAACCCAGGGGCTGAGGAGCCACGTATAGTGTCTATGGCGCCGATCAGGTCAGCAACAGAAATGGGCTCTGCTAGAAAATCTTGCATGTATTTTTCGAGATAAACTAAGGCTATCTCGACCAGGTAACCCTCTTGTGCCTTGTGGTTGTTCCCCAGCATGGTGGAATATATAGCAGAAAAATACTCCAAGAAACTATTTTGAATGTCTGTCGTGGAGGTGTGTTTGCGCGTGTGGGAGGAATGCAATTCAGTGATGTACGACTTGTGATAAGGCGGCCTCAATAGTTGTGCTAGGACTCTGCCAAGTCTCTCACCTTCACCGTAATGTCTGGCTGTCTGGTATTTCCCCAATAATAGAATTTCCCGGTCTGCCGTTTCCCTGTATTCCTCCAGCAGAACCAATCGCCTGCCTTCGTATGTGGGTTGTACTTGATGTGTGGAAGCCCCATCCAGTGTTTTGAGGACTAGTTCGAGAGGTACCAACGTGCTAAGTAGATCTCTAAGGACACCTGTGTTTAGCTATGCATGAGCCCCTAGGAACAGCTTTAAAGCCCTCCCACAAAACCGCCCAGGAGTCTACTGAGCCAGTATTGATGGCAAAGTATTCCTCAATGGCCTCACGTATCTCCGCCTTGAACACTTCATCATGTAAGGCGTGGTTGGGGAACCGTCATTTTCGTTCAAAACCCCCCAGGCGGGGGATCTTAAGATGTAGTGCAACTGGGGAGAAAACTGAATAAGTCCTAGGGAGGGTCTCAACCAATGTGCATCAACCATAAATATCTGGGGAAAGTAACCAGAAATCAATCCTCGTCCATGTGTTGTGTTGGCCTGAATAGTGGGTGTATTCTGTGATGCTGGGGTTACGGTTCTGCCAGACGTCCAATAGAGCGAACCGGTTGCAGAGCTCTCATAGTGCACAGTGGGCTCGTGGTTTAGAGTCCGGAGACACAGAGGTGCTATCTATCTCAGGATTAGGTGATAGGTTGAAATCTCCACCGACAATCAGTGTCTGTGGGTCCAGCCTAATAAGCTGTGAGTGAAGGGCTTGAAAGAAGTCCCAGATGCTGCAAGGTACCTTCCCTCGCTATCTTGGTGTAAGGAGCTGAAGCGGAATGGAACTCTCTTATGTATTAGAATAGCTGTCCCCAGTGCGTAATAGCTGTAATTAGCAAAATATCTATTTGCGCCCCAGCTAGTCCCAAAGTGTGCCTTGTCAGTTTTGGGAAGGTGCGTCTCTTGCAAATAAGCAATGTCTACCTTGTGCCTCAATAATAGTGGATCACCTGTCTACGTTTCTGGGTATTATTGAGGCCCCGTATATTCCAAGACATTAGGGAGAGGTCTGAAGGACCCTCTATATTACCAAACCGGCCCATCCATCTGGTGCAGCATTTTCATCACAGTTTTGTAGCGACCATGAACAACAATGATCAATAGTGAACGATTCAGCTTGTCCAAATAAACATGGCTTTCAAATGTGAACAACCCCCCCTCACTCTCCCACCCAGCCAAACCCCTTCTGGGGTAAGGCCATACCCCAAATAATAATGAACGTGAAGTACCAAGTTACTTTACGCTGAACTGATATTCCCAAAAAACAGTACCCCAGAGTGAACGAAACCAAGAATTAGGTAGTCCGATCATTCCGTGCCAGCACTGGAAAACAGTTTTGCACTTACATCAGAACCACTGTGTGGAGGGGAAGGGCCAGATTCTGCCCTGACAGAAGGATTGTTATTCTGTTTGTAGACACTGCAGAACTCCTGCGCTTCTGTTGGGTTCTCGAAGATTCGGTCCCTGCCGCCCATGTCGATTTTCAGCCGGGCCGGGTATACCATACCATTGCGCAGTCCCAAGTTCCTGAGGGTGTCTTTGACCCCGTAAAATGTACGCTGTGCGTCCTGCACCATGGCCGTAAAGTCTTGATAGAAGGACAATTTTGAGCCCTGCCAGTCAACGTCTCCCCTTTCTCTGGCCAGGCGAAGTGCTGCGTCTCTGTCCTTGAAGTTCATAACGCATGCCATGATGGGTCTGGGGCGGAGACCGGGGTTGGGGTGGGGGCCCAATAACCTGTGTGCCCTCTCAATGACAAAACCAGGAGTAAAGGAATCCTTGCCGAACAGCCCTAGTAACAAAGTCTCTACGAATAAATCCATGCGGCCAGTAGGGGTTGTCTCCGGGACGCCAAGAATGCCTATATTATTTCAGAGGCTGCGTGCTTCAAGGTCCTCATTTTTGATGGTCACCTCCTTTAGAGTGTGCTCAGCTCTTTCCAGGCGCTTGACAGATTGCGCAGTCCCATCTTCAATGTCGGAGATGCGTTTCTCTGCCACATCGAGCCTTCTGTCGGTCACCTGGATTTTGGCGCCGAGACTTGAGACATTTTTATCAAGCAGGTCAAAGCGGCTGTCTAACGCCTTAAAGTAGGCTCTCATCTCTTGGAGCAGAGAGGGCGCCATATCTGAGGGGCTGTCTGCCTGCCCTAAATTGTGCGCAGATTCTGCCATGGCGGGGTCGTGTTGTGGAGCTGTGTCGACCAGTTTCTCGAATGGCAGAGTTCTTTGCTTTGGATCTTGGCTGCCCATGTCGCGTCAGAGCGATGTTGCCGTGACCCAACAGGCCCCAGCGGGTGTTCCCAGCGTCTCTGACCCCCCCCCCCCGCTCCACTGAGTGAACTATCACGCAAGAGTAAAATGCCAGACAAAGGTGAAACGTGTGCTCTGTTGGCGAGGAAGTGGCGCAAATGTTGGCTGGGATCAGGCGGGGGGGTGTCACCTCTGTTGCATGTATATAAACGTTGGGCCCGCAGATGTGAGCCTGACAGTGGCGTCCACGTGGCGAATGAAGGCCCCATAGACCTCGGGGGCACAGGTGAGATAAGCGTGGGCTGATGGAGGGGGGATGCGCCTCTCTCTTGTGTGCCCTGGATGTGGGTGTAGATGTTAATAATCCACTGCATAATGGAAGGGGGCCCACAGATGAGTTACACTTGGGAGCAGTGCAAACGTTGGAGTCGCAGCCAGAGGCTCAACTTAATGGCAGCGAAATGTCCTGGTGTGGAAAATGGGTATTCATCCACAGTTTGCGAGTGCAAGGAGGGGCACGGGGTCCACCGCACGCCCCAGCACGCCACAACCCGCACCCGCAATCGTCTCAGTCCAGATGGGTGGCGGCAAAGATATCGCAGGCAGACCAGCCGAAGTGATGTGGCAGGCCGCTCCGGTCAGCTCTCCTCCCATGTAGGCCCGATATGCAATGAGGGGGCAGGCAGGTGGTCACAGCCCTGTCTTGGCCGCACCGCTGCGGGATAGCGTGACTTTCTCTGGCAGCCGGCTGCAGTTCAAATCGGCGGCGATGGAAATGAAAATGGCAAGGGAGGGGGCGCAGTGCTTCTCACTGGAGTCAGCGGCAGTCGGCGGTGTCAGGCTCGATCACGGGCACAAATCCTCACTCCATGCAGGCCCCGTCCGCCAGGAAATAGACCGGGTGCAGAGCTCATAGCAGGCCGTGCCGCACCGCGAGGGCCGCCCGTCCTCGGCTCAGCTGTTCCTAGGCACCTAGCAGCTTCGTTTGTTGGATCGGCGGGTCAGCTCTTCCTCCGATACTTCTCACATCATTCTTGTGGTGTAATGTCGGCACCAGTCGGGAAATACGTCGGGGAGCCGGTAAGCTGGTCGGAGCTTCAGAGCCAGGCGGCCATTTTAGTCGCCGGCTTGGCCATGCCCACTTACAAACATTTCAAGATGGAGGGCATCCAACTTTTAGCAGATCTGTTGTGGAAAGGGGACTTGATATTCCGTCTGGACCTCAAAGATGCATATTTAACCATCCCTATCTTCCCTCCACGCTGGCAATTCCTTCAATTCCAGTGAAGGGACAAGTGGCTGGAATATTTGTTCCTTAATTTCCGGCTTTCTTCTGTGCCGTGGTGTGTCACCAAGGTGATGAAGCCGATAGGAGCTAATCTCTGAGAGAAGAGAATCCACATAATGGTATACTTGGACAATATTCTCCTCATGGCGTATTCCAAAACATTGGCCAACCTTCATCTGCAGATGACAACCTCTCTCTTACAGGATTTGAGATTTGTCATAAACAGAACCAAATCAATACTTTCTGGGGTTTGTGATAGATTCTCAGTCTGCACAACTGAAGCTCCCCAAAACCAAATTACTAGACATAAAAAAGGAATTGAAATCAGTTCTTAGCCGCCAAGTAATTTTCCTGCAGGCTATTGCTCGCCTGCTTGGCCTGCTGACTTCCCTCCATCCAGGCCATCTTTCTGGTGCCCCTTCAACTAATTCTACAGAAGGGCTTGTCTTACACAGACTAGGTTCCCCTAACGGAGGACGTGAGAGAAGAACTCCGTTGGTGGCTGAGACATCCTGTTTGCACTGATACCCAGGGTAGTGACTCAGATCAACCGACAGGTGGTGGAAGTGGTGTTAGTTACCCCTCTCTGGAAAGCACAGCCTTGGTTTCTGATTCTTTTGGAGATGACATGCAATTGCCCTCTCCTTCTGTCTTGGTCTCAGACGATGCTCCAGGACCCTCATGGAGAACTGCACCCGATGATAATGTTGGGGCAGTTGTCCCTTTTGGTCTTGATGCTTTCCAGCAATAGTCGAATTTGCCATGCATTTTGGATGTGGCTTCAGAGTTCATCAAATGAGCTTGGGCCCCTTCCACTAGGAAGAGGTATTCTTCGGTGATCCTGGGTGGTTGGTGCCCTGGAATGGCATGTGGATCCTGTGGCGTCAGAAATGCCCCACCTTGTGAATTTTCTGTCTCAGAAAGCTTCTGCTGGTTTGTTCTACAGGTCAGTGAATAATGTCATTCTTTTATTACAGTAGGACATACGCAGGTTGATGGTAAGCTGGTAGAAATGCACCCTGTCATTTGTAAACATTTTAAAGGTATCAGGGTAAATAATCCTCCCAAAGATAAATATTCTTTCCTATGGGATGTGATTTTGGTTTTAACTCTTTTTGATCAGTAGCCGGATAATACTCATCTTTTCAGGAAGCAGTTGTTAGCTAAATTAGCTCTGATCTTACGCCTATCCGCATGTAGAAGAACTTCAGATCTGTGAGTTTTGGATTTAGCAGGTAGAGTATTTATTCCGGAAGGAGTTTCCTTTACCATTACTAGCAGAACAAACGCTTTTTCACAATGTATTGAATATAATGTTTTTTCTATAAATGACAAGTTGTGCGTGGTTATATACTTGAAAGCTTATGAGGAATGCACTCATAAATTGAGAACTGATTATTCTACACAATTGCTAATTGCTTTACAGGAGCCGTTTAAACCAGTGTCATCTGCCACAATTGCTCGATGCCTGAAATCAATAATGGCAGAAGCTGGTATAGATACTAGAGTGTTCAGGGCTCAGTCTGTTTGAGGGGCTATGGCCTCCAAATCATTTATGTTGGGTTTCATCATTCAGGACACCATGAGATCAGCTGACTGGTGATCAGGATCTACTTTTAAACATCATGATCTTTATTGTAAGCCTGTAGGTGATATTGCTTCTGTGGTTTTTGCGTTAAACTAGCATAATCGGAGCCTCTGGCCTTAAACAGAATAAAATATTTGCTAGCATTCACGCCAAGAATTTTCCATTCTATTAAGGATACGTTGTCGAGGATTATCCCACCCAATATTATCAGTCATTGATTAAACGTCATGATCTCATTATTCTTCTTACAATGTTTACCCGCCCTTGTTTAGCCTGAATATTACGGGTCATATTTAATTTCTAGGTTTGGATCAGAAGTCAGAGTGATCCTGTTCCAGTTTTCATCTCTGTGTTGGCGCTTCATGTTTCTGTTGCTGGATGAGCTGTTGCTCATAGGTTAAAGATGGCTGCTGGAGTTGGCCCTGCAGACACTGTTGGTTATTGTCGCAGTTTGAGTATTATGGACTGTTAGGAGTAAAGAAAAACGCCCTCAAGATGGTGATATTTGGTCTTATATGGACTGCTAGACCATGATTGGTGGTTGTGAGCCGGGCATCATGGGATATGTAGTTTATGTTGGTGTTAAAACATTTTTTATTGGCTGCTGTGTTTTGCAGTAACAGAAAGGGAAGCATAATCCTCACCTTGATGTCCTTAATGGAATTGAAAATAATTCTCAGTGCGAATGTTAGCAAATCTTTCATTATCACAAGGGGCAGGTTGTCGGAGGAGTGCAGGCGGCTGCTCTCCTGGCAGTAAGACGTGTTTAGTATTTCATTTGGTGTCACTTTGAAAAAAAACATTATGGAGCTGAGCACACAGAGTGCTCCTCATCTTAACTGTGGAGGCACAAGATATGGAAGGAACCAGCTGCCAGCAACAATTGCACAAGTGGGCTAGGAGTTCGGTGTGCACTTAAGCTTCTGCATCAGGCTCATTGTAACTCCCCATCCCAACTCCATCCCTCTCCCTGCTTAAGGAGCTACAGAGGGAGGGGGTTCCTGATGGGCCTCTTCTGTCTGCAGCTTGGCGGACAAAGGCTCATAATGAACTTCGGAAGGGTGAGTGAGTGAAAGGATGGATGATGGATGGATGGATGGATAGATATGGATGAATGAGTGAAAGGATGGATGTAAGATTGGAAGGGTGAAAAGGAAAGAGGGTGTATGAGTGAAAGGGAGGGTAGATGGATGAGTGAAAGGATGGATCGATAGATGAGAGAAAGGATGGATGAATGAATGGAAGAATGAGTGAAAGTATGGATGAGTGGAAATGTAAAAGAATGGATGAGTGGATAAATGGATGGAGTGAAAATAAGGATGGCTGAGTGAAATGTTGGATGAGTGAAAGGATGGATGAGTGAAAGGATGTATGTAAAGAAGGATGAGTAATAAATGGATGGATGAGTGAAAGGCAGGGTAGGCAATGTCTGGATGAAAGGATGGATAGATGGATGAGTGAACAGATAAATTGATGGATGGATGAATAGATGGATAAATGGATGAGTGAGTGAAAGGATAGATGGCTAAGCGAAAGAGTAAATGGAGGGATGTATGAGTGGATTGATGGATGGATAGATAGATAGATAGATAGATAGATAGATAGATAGATAGATAGATAGATAGATAGATAGATAGATATTAATGAATGAAAGGATGGATAGAAGAATGGAAGGGTGAAAAGGAAAGTGGTTGTATGAGTGAAATGGAGGGTGGATGAGTGAAAGGATGGATCAATAGATGAGAGAAAGGATGGGTGGATGAATGGAAGAATGAGTAAAAGTATGGATGAGTGGAAGTCTAAAAGAATGGATGAGTGGATAAATGGATGGAGTGAAAATAAGGATGGATGAGTGACAGGATGGATGTAAAGATGGGTGAGTAAAACAATGGATAGATGAGTCAAAGGCAGGGTTGGTGAATGTCTGGATGAAAGGATGGATGAGTAAAAGGATGAATTAATGGATGGATGAATAGATGATACATGGATGATTGAGTGAGTGAAAGGATGGATGTATGGCTTAGTGAAAGGGTAAATGGAGGGATGTATGAGTGGATGGATAGAGGACTGAAAGGATGCATCAATAGATGAGAGAAAGGATGGAAGGATGAATGGAAGAATGAGCGAAAGGATGGATGAGTGGAAGTGTAATAGAATGGATTAGTGGATAGATAAATGGAGTGAAAATAAGGATGGATGAGCACAGGATGGATGAGTGAAAGGATGTATGTAAAGATGGATGAGTAAAACAATGGATGGATAAGTGAAAGGCAGGGTAGTTGGATAGATAAATGAGTGAAAGGATGAATTGATGGATGAGTGAGTGAGTGAGTGAAAGGATGGATGGATGAGGGAAAGGGTAAATGGAGGGATGTACGAGTGGGTGGATGGATGGGACAAAGGGTGGATGGATGGTGTAAGGATAGATCGGCTGAGTGAAAGGGTGGATAGATGGAGCAAAGAAGGGATGGATAAGCGAAAGAATGGATGGATGATTGAAAGAATGGATGATCCTTTATGGGCTCCACAGCTGCACTACACCCTCCTAGTTCTGTGGTCCATTTGTATTGTATCAAGAGTGAATAGTTATTTACTCTTGATACAATAAATAAAAATAAAAATGCAGACCCGCTTCGGGTCCTGCAACAAATGGAGGCAGCTAGTGACATTTTTTGATTGCTGACACAGGTGTATTAAAGTGCCCGTGCCAGTCCAGCACTGTGAGCATGTCTGTGTGACTATGTGTGAGTTAAAGTGAGAGAGAGTCAGTGATGGAGTAAGTGAGAGTGTGCGAGAACAAGTGACAGTAAGGATGAGTATGTGTGAGAATGAATGTAAGTGAGTGAGTGAGTGTAACTGAGTCTTACTGTGTGTGAGGCACAGTAAGACTGAGTATTTCAGAATGAGTGGAATGTAGTGAGACAGAGTGGGTCAGAGTAGAATGAGTGAGACCGAGAGAATTAGTGAGACTGAGTGAGTCAAAGTAAGACTTTAAACTTAGGGGGCTATTTACAAGAGGCCTGACTCCCCAGACCGTCACTTTTTAAGATGCTCCGGTGGCGTAGGCCTTTCAATCATATCTATGAGGCGGCACCAAGCCACCTGCGTGGCTATGCATGATGGCCTCATAGATATGGAGTAGGACAAGGCAGCGCAAAGCGCTGCATGCCTTACTCTGTGTCAAGGAGGCGTTCCATGGGCGTTGTGGTGAGTGTTCCCATGCAATACTCATGGATTTTGACGTTCCCCAGATTTACAAAGTCAAGTAAACCTGAGGGAGCACGAGAAGCTTACACCTTCTAAGAGCAAGGGTAACGAGGAGAAATGTTTTCATTTCTTCTAGTTATTTCCATGTTTGTTGCATTCTGCAGCACACATAGAGTGAGGACTATGCCTCCATGGAATGTTTTTGTGCAGGAAGGTGTGCCTTCCTGTACAAAAACTATCCTGTCAACAACTCAGAACAAGAATTGTGCGCCGGCTGAAAGGAAAGGAATGCTCCGTATCTTTAGAGACGGTGCATTCCTGCCTTTTCTATTTGGCGTACGGCAGTGCAGCAAAAAGACTTGCAGTGCTGCCCTATGCCAAATGAGGCCCTCAGTGCAAGAAGGTTTTAGAGAAACCTTCAATACGAAGCTCATTGGAATTTGAACCTAGGATTACGCCCGACCACTTTTAAAGGTCACCAGCTGCTACTGAATACTTTGTCAAATCAAAAACTTGTGTAGCAGAAAGAAAAATCGACCTCTTTTCCTCTCTGTCACACTCACTCTGCAGTGTCTTTGGGAGGGCAGGATCACAGCTTGTTACGTGCCACCGGGGGGGAGTTGTACACTTCAGTGACAAAAGACCAATGGCCTGTACCTCCGCCATTGTGCCACCCCAGGCCTTTGCTGTAGGTGCTGGTGCTCTTGCTGACACTGTGTCCTTTTGGAAGTGGAGCTGCAGTATTTGCTCCCCAGTGAAAAATCATGATCCAAAATTCATGCATGTCATTTGCTCACTGGCAAAGCAGATCCAAATATTCCCAGCTTTCTACGGAGCTAAGAAACAGGGATGAAAGACAACATTATTGGAAAAGTGGGGATCGAACTCAGCGGCTCAAGAAAACTAAGTACACGCTCTGCCACCACGCTACATGTAGTGCACTGAATTTACTCTCACAGGACATCCGTACATTTAAAAAAATAAATACATTTCACAGAATGCGAAAGGAAGTTGTTATTTGACAATTCTAAGTGTGTGGCAGTTGTGTGCTAATGTGCTTGCTGTTGGTCATGGAGGTAAAGAGAGCTGGAGAGGGAGAAGCAACATGAGGGAGAGAAGGGGGCAAAAGGAGAAACACTGGCGCAAGACAGCAATATGGAGCGTAGGGGGCACAGAAGCAATACCCAGGTTGGGGCCAAAATCACTGAGGAAGGGGTTGGGATGATACAACAGGAGGGCAGGGGCCAAAGCAACACAGAGGACTGGTTGGAAGCAACACGGAGGGCAAGGAGATTTAAGCAAACTAATGGGGGGAGAGAGCAACTTGGAATGTGGGAAGAAAGTAAAATAATTTGGGCAAGAGAACAATGTGGAGCTGGAGGGAGAGCACATGGGTGAAAAAGCAACATGGGGTGATATGCAGATGAGGGCAAGTCACAGTGCATAACTGAAGGGGTGGAGGAGAAGCACACGGGCAACAGAGAGTAATACAGAGTGGGAGAAGAATATGAGTGTTTAAAGAAAAATAAAAAAGTAGTGCTTGAAAAATGATCAGTGGAAGGAAACAAGTAATGTGTCCATGCTCCAGGGTAGGAATAAACACAAGAAAAGGAAGTAAAGCCAACACATGCTACTGAACAAGAAGCAAGCAAAGGAGAGCCGGAATAAAGCCAACCAACGATAAGCACTGGTCCGGCTCTAAGACCACTGTAAGCTAACAATATGTCTAACAATAGACAGAGCATGCACTATCAAGAAGGTGAGACCTAAAACTCTTTCAAAGTTTATATTTTCGAATGAAGCATAGACGCAGATAACACAGTTGTG
Source organism: Lissotriton helveticus (assembly GCF_964261635.1). Taxonomy (NCBI): domain Eukaryota; kingdom Metazoa; phylum Chordata; class Amphibia; order Caudata; family Salamandridae; genus Lissotriton; species Lissotriton helveticus. The sequence continues at coordinate 982,417,513 of NC_136068.1, forward strand.
TGTGGGTGAGCTTTTGACCATGAACTCATGTCATGGAAGCAATTCAAACTATACCTAACTTACCATGCATGCCACCTTATAACTCACCTCCTTGTCATCTCATGAATGCTATTTCTATTGCTCTTATGCCATTTCAAATCACTGGTCAGAAAGAAAAGAATGAAGGAGATAACAAAAGCGAGGGAAGGAGAATTAGAAACCAAGGAAAAAGGTCACGTTGATTGTTTTTATCGGGCATATGCTGCTTCAAAAAAGTGGAAGGATGGAAAGGAGATCCGGGGGTGATGGAGGTAAAGGGATCACAAGTGAGTGGCACTTCAGGGTGGATAAAGTTAGAGAAACTTTGTGAGAGGGCAACATTTGGGGTAAAGTTAAAGAATTAAAGACGACGAAAACGTATTTCAGAAAGGTGATAACTTCCATTAGTGCTTGGAAGTGTAGAGTGGCTGTCCTCTCCTGGTCTCGCCCCACCTTATTCCCTCCCCCTCTTTCTTTCCATCGTCTGTTCTCTCTCATATATTGTTTGTGTGCTTTGCTCTGGTAACAGACAGGTATTTTGATTTGGGAATGGCAGTTATGAAGTCTAAGCCACCATTGCTTTTGAATAGAGGTTTTGGGAAGCTGGGCGGTACTGGCAGGTAACACTCCGTGAAGCGCTAAAGCACAGATCTGGCCATTCGCTTGCTCGGGGTGGGGCTCCTGGAGGGGGCGGGGGTGGAGATAGCAGTAGTACAGTACTTAATTTGTGCCGGTGCTTGCAGGTGGTAGGCTGGGGCTCTTACCATTGAGGGCCGTATCTTATTTTTCACCATTAGACTATAATCCAGAGCAAGAGAGGGGAAAGGCAGAAAGGAGGACAAAGGGGAAGGTGCAAAAACAATGACAAAAGGACGAAGTAGCGATCAACAAGAATACAAATAGTGAGCTAAGAGAGGGAGGAAGTATAGGATGGGGAAATAAAGAAGCAAGTGGTGGAGAAAAGACGATGAAGCCTTAGGGGCAGATTCACAAGAAAGTGTGAAGATACAGCACTTTCCCTGCGCTACCCTGAGAAACCTTTGCGCCACTATGAATGCGGCGCATTTACAATACGGCGCACCATGGCGCAAGGATTGACAGATGCGTCAGAAATTCTGGCGCATCCGTTGCCGCAAAAATCACGCATTCCTGGAATTGTGTCGCAAGCACAGCGCAACTCCAGCAATGCATGGGGAGGCCTATCCCCATTGTGCTGCGTTACTCCTTACGCCTGCTTCAAGGAGGCATAAGAATTTGATGCAGTGGCGTCCTAAAAGTGGCACAGTGACATTTTATAGATTTCACTGCGTCACTACTTCAAGGTTTTTTGCATTGGTACGCCCATCCTGCATACATTATACCTAACGCAGGTATAATGTGACACAGGGCTTTACAACGTGACGCATCTCCCTAGATGCGTCACATTGTAAATGGGCCACATTTTTATGCTGCTGCTGCGTCACAAAAAGTGACGCAAAGTTGGTGCAAATATTACGCAAGGAGCTTGTAAATCTGCCCCTTAGTATTCAGCAAACGTATGATTCAGCAACGATGGAGGCACTCCTGAGAAAAATGTGTGATTCTACGCTTAATAATTTCACAAATTAAGCACTGCAGCAGTGTATGCAGGGCTCGAGTCGGGGTACCACGCGGGTGGACAGCGTCCCCTCACTTATTTTACCGGGAGCTTGATAACTGGCGCAAATGGAGCCACACATTCACTCTGTGGCGAAATCGGAGCTCATTCAGAACGCTGCTCACGCGCTGGCTTCTCTGATGCAATCGCATCTAAGGGGTGAGCGAGGGGAGGCAATGAGTCTGATGGTGCAAGCCACCTTTCGTGACGTCACTTCCTGTCGTGACGTCAGCGTCCCCCCACTTCTTATTTTTAGGACTTGTGCCCTGAGTGTATGGTCTCGCTCTTCCTTGCGCAGGAACCATCATGCACAGAAGACCCCTTGCACTTGCTCCTGTGCCCACCACCCCCAGACCCTGGCCATAGAGAACAGGGAGGTGGATGGAGGGGGCAGAAGCACGGGGTAGGTCTGGGTACATCCTCACGGTGCAGAACATCACTAAACTATCTACTGATCTCCAGCAAACCTGAAAAGGATCTAAACATTAACGACAAGTGGCCAAATTTATCTACATTTGCATCTAATATAAAGTACAAACATTTGGAACTAAAGTGACCTTTTCATTGAAGAACAGTGTGCCTTGAGGGTAGAAAACATTATACTATACACTGAACAGGTTGTCTTCATGCTTACAAACGACATAAAAACACTTGCAGTAAAAACTCAAGATTAGAAAGAGCGTTTTAGGTATTATCTTTTGATTTTCGCAGCGCACTGTGTTTTCCTTCCCTCCGGGGACAGGCACTTCTCGTTATATTTACACAGGAAGCTGCCTGTGGTTTCCCGCACCCAGCAATTTTTGGCATGTCCCCTCCCAATTATTCAGCATGGAACTTCCAGATGGTGCGCGCGGCGAGCTCTCCCTTTATTTTGTTAAACCTAAAGCCACGAAACCTCCCTCGTTGCCTGCCACTTTTCCCTGGGAAAGCTGGTTCAAGCAACTGTGCGGGCGCCATTTTGGAATCTCAGACCTCCCCTTACACGCATGCGCGACGGGTCCAGAACAGAAAGTGCCTCAGGTGAGTTTGAAGAGCCCCCAAATCAGGGCTCGAGTCGGGGTAGCACGCGGGAGGACGGTATTCCCCCACTTATTTTACCAGGAGCTTGATTAGTGGAGCAAATGGAGCCACACATTCACTCTTTGGCCTCTCTGGGGCGAGATCGGCGCTCATTCAGAACCCTGCTCATGCGCTGGCTTCTCTGATGCAATCGCATCTAAGGGGTGAGTGGGTAGGCAATGAGTCTGATGGTGCAAGCCACCTTTCGTGACGTCACTTCCTGTCGTGACATCAGCACCCCCCACTTCTTTTTTTAGGACTTGTGCCCTGCCCCAAATGGAAGATCAGAAGGGACCATTAGTGCCCCTCCCTGAAGTACGTGGCATTTGAAATGTCTGCTGATAATAGTCTTCCGCCTGCAGTGCTTAACTTGTAAACAAAAAGAAAATTGCCAGGACCATAGTCAGGAGACCACTACAGCTTGCACCACCCATTGCCCTATCAGCGCTGCCATCCCAGTACCTACACAACTACTAATCATCACTCTACTACAAGGATGACAATTCAGACTGTTCGAGGCCTCCCCTAAGGCTTTCAGAATGGCTTGGGCGGCAGGTATTAGTTGTTTTTAATGTATATTCGTTTAATAAAACAACTGTTGTTCTGCTTATCTCTTTATCGCATAAACAGTGTGACCATGTGACAGCTGTCATAAGTGCCGGTGTTGACAATTAAGTGAGGGTGCCGAGCAGCGGAAACCACAGGCTCAAATTAAGCACTGTTACCTCTCCACTCCCTCCCTGGTATGAGATTGGAAGAGTTTGGAAGCATCAGTCTCTTCCCCATGTGAGGTTGGTATAACGTGCTAGTATAGCGTCCTGCCCGTGTTACAACTAAAGTGTCCACACTACTCCCTTGCCCCTGTCTGATTTAAATGATTCATGATAGATTTGAAGAAGGTTCCTAGCAGCGCGCCCCAGATGAAATACTTTTCCAGGCAAGATTTGAACGGGCCTCTGAGCCTGACCCATCCCTTGAGCGATCTGAAGCGGTTACACCACTTCCTACCCCAGGTAGAGATTTTAACAGATCTGCTAACATCTCTAAAAAGTCAACCAGCACATCTGAACCTAATGAGACTTTGTGAAGTTGTGTGTCCCTTCCCTAAATGACATGAGGAGTTCCTTACCACCACTCGTCCTTCTCAACTCCTCTCTTGCTTTTGCACTTTGATTGAAGTCTTTCATTCTTTTATTATAACTATTACAACTTTTATTGTGGCGCATTTTATCAAACACGATCTTAATACAGAACACTTTTCTATGCAGTTAATGGTACTTATTTGATTGACTTTGAAAGATGAAGGTTTGGGATGATCATGCTGATAGAAGGCTGTGCACAGTTTGCTACAGTTAGTGCTTCTACACACCCTACAATCCTTTCTTTTTGCAGGGTTTCCATTATAAGATCTAACGTAATATATATTAAAAAAAATGAGCATTGGCAAAGCCAGTAAGTTCTCTTTTATCTTATGCAAGTGCTGAGGTGTTAGCTTTGCTGGTGTTTGTCTGTAATCTATTATTTCAAATATGTGAAAGAAAAAGCATTCTACTACTGGAGGAAAAGCAAGCTCACATTTTATAGTATCTCAAACCTATACATTGAATTCAATATATTCAAGCATTATAAATGGCATGCTTTATTATTTAAATATTGTTCACTCAGAATTTAAAAAGAACAAGGCAGTGTTTACCAAGGCCCCATTCACTTTCCACAGGATTCACCCATTTGCTCTTTTGCAGTAGCTCAGGGAATAGATATCTCGGCCTCCAGGGAAGTGCCCTGCTAAGTACACCTTCCGCTTCAAAACCAGCTGAGTGAATGGAGCAGTGCCATAAAAGCATTTGTGTGCTAAAGCTTGTGATTTCATGCATATTTGTGTCAAGAAGGTGATATAAAACAAAAGCAACCAGTAAAGTCTGCTTTTCAGCTATGCCCAGCAAAAATAACCCTGCTTTTACAAACACTGTGAGGTGTGGAGGGTGGTTTAAGGGTTCTTGAGGAGGGGAAGCAGCACACAAGAAGAAGAGCAATCTCATGGAGTGCTGAATGGAAAAAAGTAGTTCCCTAAATGCGAGCAGTTGAAGATGCAGGTCAGCCAATCAAAAGTCCCGTAAAGCGGCTATTGTCAAAGGGAGGTACTAGAACAAGAAGGAAAATCAAATAAGAAACCAACAAATTAGAGTGACAATAAAGCCCATTGTCGTTTCTTGTGGTGGCTCTGGATCCCACCTGCTCGTCGCCAGTTGTTGTGGCGTGCTCATTACCCACGCCGAGACTGGTAAGCGTTCAGTATATTCTTTATTCCTTTGGTTGCCTTGTGCCCACATGCACGTCCGTTCCCTCTGCCCTCGTCCAGTGTAATGCCAGCCCCAGTTCCTGACCGGAAGTGTTGTCCGTTCTCTGTTCCCTCCCCTCGGTCCATGTGCAGGGTCCTAGTGCCCCTGACCTCAGGTCACTACACCCATCAATGGTAAGCAATTGGTGGGCTCTATGCCCACTGTATATTCACAATAGGTATTGCAATGTCTGGGAGGCTCAACCCACAAACAGTACAAGAGATAAATAAAGTACCTCCTGCATAACTTGCATAAGCCTGAACATATAACCATTCACATTAAAAAGCACTGGTATAATACAGTTATGATGTCACTTCTTGTGATATGACAGCCAGTGAAATTGCAAAGAGTATATTCTTATGCCCCTTTTATACCGTGGGCCCTGTTTAAGGATTACAGTCTCCAATACATAACCCCAAGGTATGCATTTGTATGTGCCACTATCAAGAGAGTCCCCATGTAAGGAGTGCTGGTGAAACTGGTCACTAGGGATTTCAGGATAATATTGTGCACCTCCAGCCAGTAGGAGGCTGTGCTCATGTGCTGCACTTGTGCATTGCCATTATGCAGTGTTTCTGGGAAATAGAGCCAGTACTAAAAAGTTAGATATCAGGAAAAGCAGTGCCAGGAACAAGTGGAAAAACTGAAGGGGAAGCTGTATCCTACCATCTCACATTATTTGGTGCTCCTGTTTCACAGGTTTTCAAGTTTGGGAAAGTGCCAAGGGGCAGATTTATCAAGAATTCACGCAACACCGTTCAGCGAGGCAAATTGTAATTTGCTGTGCTGTGTTGCGTGAATGGTAGAGAGCCGAAGAGTGCCATATTTACAAAGACATAGTATTCTTCAGCTCTGATCCAGCACTGGGGCACTGGTAGCTGCCTATTGCCAATGCAGGAACCCTTGTGCCATGCTGCAATTGTGTCTGTGTTACAAGCAGGACTGTTTTTGTGCAGCTGGGGATAACTCCCTAAACAAAAATAATCAGGCCTTGCGTGGCTTTGTAAATCTTTGCATTGCCCTGCTAGGGTGATGCAAAGACTTAGTAGATCTGGCTCCAAATATCTTGGGAGGCATATTCACTTCTGACTTTTCCTTTGCACCCAGTGGTCGAAATAACAGCTAGAATGTGTCTAAACATGTGAAAATGGGAGGAATGTAAACCCAGCCATAAAATCTCTCAGTTGGTTCACAGTGGAATTTAGAATCAAATGGAAAACTATCAGAATTGTGCACAAATCTGTGTGGGTACCAATGGGGGGGGGGGGATGGTGGGGGTGGAACAGCCCCGCGCAGCACAAGTTTTGGGGACAGCAGCCTCCCCCCGCTCTTACCAACTGTTCTCGGGGCGGCAATCGCCCCCCACCCGCCCGCTCTTCAGTTGGCCGCCAATGCAGCAGCAAATAGAAAAAAATCCCGCCAGCACGCCCCGCACTTTGATTCGATTGCAGCGGGCGGCAAGAACCAGCAACCGCCACGGGCGGCCGAAGTGCTTGCTACGCCACTGACCTTGTTGCCAATAAGAGTTTGCATAATAATAGGTCTCAACATGGAACCTGCCATCCCCCTATTTTAGCCTGACACACAAACGAGCCATCAACAGTCTAAGTCATGTAGTCCTTGGGGATGAAAACAAGTTACTACAGTAACCCTTACACAGGGTTGGATTGGGATTGAAAATCGGCCCGGGCACGCAAAAATAAATTGGCCCACATTTGCATAAGCACTCCTAAAATCACTGCTTGGCGTAATCTTATAAAAAAAACTTTAGGGGGGGGGGGTAAAACAAATGCACGCGTTAGTTTACAGTGGTGAAACAAGTTAGGCCACCTCTATTCCGGCCCCCACCCCCCACTCAGTATGTGCTCACATTAATGGGCCGACCCAGCGAGACAATGGGAGTGGCACCTTTGCCTGTTGCTAAACTGAGGTAATGAGCGCCCATCTGCCTCGAGAAAGGCCACTCAGACACCTAATGGGCCGATGGCTGTATTCGAACAATAGAGACAGCGTCCAAATGGCCCCCCAGACTGCTCAAAAAAGCAGCCCACAGCGGAACTCGGACACCGGCCCCTCGGGCATTGCCCGAATGCCCGCGTTACCAATCCGACGCTGCCCTTACATTAGAAGTCGCATCAGAAGGGGCGGGGTCATGAGGGGAAGCAGCATGAAGAATGGAGTGACTGACAGCCGGTTCATTAAATTTTTGTTTACATCCGCTCTGCCCCATAGGAAATTGGCAACAAGGAAAATAAGATAATAAATATGTTCTGGCTTACTTAATGTGTCACTTTGCTGGAGAGATGTGTGTGCCACAGATGTGAAAAATCATAACTCCGCCAGCGCATAAATGTCCTTCCTGCAGAGCATAGCTTCTAATTGGTATTTTATGTGTGACAGCCCACTTAGCCAATCCTTTGTTGCACAAACCCTTGTGTTACCTGCAAGTTACAGCCAAGGTAAAATAGCTCAATTTGCTGTGCACCTGCTCCTTGCAGGTTTTGACTGGGCTTTCACGTTGTGTAAGGGTGATTAAATTGTTCCAATAGATACTGACAATCTCTTTGAAATTTCCTTTTCTTTCTTAGCAACTTGTGATGTTACGCTGCAGGGGGATTCATTGCGTCTTTGGTTATGTCCTGGGCGTGGAGGCCTCTTGTGATCTTTCAGCTGTGCTTTAATTTCACCTCTCACTCCTCCCAGACATCACACCATTGGGAATAAAAGGAATTATATTTTCCGTGAAGTAGGCATCCCATATAAATCATCTCGGTTCATTCCAGTTCATTATCTTTTTGCCCAACATGCCACATCATACAGGGACCAGTCATATGCGAATCAGCCTTGATCCTGTTCCCTTAATAACAGTTCAGCACAACTGACAGCCCATGCCCCCACTGAACAGGAGCACAAGCAACCTCAGACTGGTTTTGTGCTATTTACTCTTTTAGTAGGGTACAGCTTGCATCCTGTGCCACAGAGTGATGGTACCCATGTCTGTGTTTACCCATCACAATTAGTGTTTTGAACTGAGGAAAACAAAAAGTCACGTGTGGAATGCTTACATTAATCTGATCCAATGATGATGGGTGAGGTCACATTCCTATCCATTGGTTTTTGCCCACCTTGACACCTCAGACAGTTAGGTAAGCATGATTTTAGGGTTAAGGGATGGTAGAGGTAAATGAGGTAAGTGTGAAATTAGGCTTTACTGGTGGGTACAGGTAAGGAAAGGTAAGGATAATTTTAGGGTTAATGTGTGGGTAGAGGTAAAAAGAGGTAAGAGTGATTTTAGGGTTCATGGATGGGTAGAAGTAAAGGTGGTAAGGGTCAAGTTAGGGTTGGGGTGGGTAGAGATAAAGTGAGGTAATGATAAGTTTAGGGTTAATGAGTGGGTAGATGTAAAAGGAGGTACAGGTCATTTTAGGGTCAGGGGTCAGGGGTGGGTAGAAGTAAAGGGGGTAAGAATGAATTTAGGATTAGGGTGTGGGTATAGGTAAAGAGAGTTAAGGGTAATTTTATGGTTAAGGGGTGGGTTGAAGTATAGCTGGATCGTGTTTAGTATAGTTTAGCGGCAGGTAAAGGAGGGAAGGGGATTTTAATAAAAAAGGCAGAGAGGGGTGTTGTTTGACCCCAAAAGAGTTTCCATATAAATATATATAAAAAATGTCAATATATATCGATCAGTCGATAGATAGATAAATAGATACAAAGATAGATAGACAGACAGACAGAGACAGCCACACACCTACATTCCAGTAGGTTCTGATGGGGCAACGCAGCTTCTCCTATCCTCTCGAGGATCCCCCTCAGTTACAATGGATGGAAGCCTGCACTGGCATCGATCCACGTAGGGAAGAAGGATTGGGAGTGAGAAAAAGGGAGAGACTTGTGGGGATCTAGATTCTTTTACTACCTCCGTGTAGTAGACCACAGGATTGTTGGTTAGTGGTTGTGGAATACACTCTCATTCTGATTTCAGAATTACCTACTACTGACACACCCACACAAGTAGTACTCACAGGACATGGATTACTGATTAATATAGCTACGTTTAGCAGATTCAAAAAACATACCTTACTCATCAACACTTTCACATAGTGCTGTACATTCAATAAACATTCAATGTACATTCTGTTCAGCCTCTCTAACAGTCTCTGGATTATGAAAGTCTCTCATATGGGATTCATAATTCTTGGTTAAATACAAGATGTTATACACAAGGTGCATTGCAGTACTTGGTTAATCACAGTCACCAAAATAAACAAAAGGAATAAAGAAACATAACATATGAGTAATACATGGGGTTAGTAATAACAATACCCCAAATGCATACAGTAGTCTTTCATACGTGTATCAAAGGCTTTCACACATGTAAGTATCAAGCCTTGCACACTACTATCAATGTTAGCCCACTAGTATCAAAGGTAGCCAGCAGGAAGCACTCTTTCCTTGAAGAGTCGCTTTAGATTGTAGGCCTTAGTTGTAGGTTTAAATACCGTGAGGAATCAAAGATGGCCGCTGCAGCACATGTCCTCTTGAAATCTCCCTGCATCTCTGCCTTTCGGTCCAGCTGCGGTTTCCTCCACTGTCACTAGGTATTAGACATAGTGAATCATACAGTGAACACAATAAAAGGTATTTAAAGGCACAATCCCTCAAATGCCACCAGGGTTTTACACAATAAAAAATATTTACAGGCACAGTTCCTCCACTGACATGAAGGATTTACACAATAAAAGATATTAAAAGACACAGTTCATCCACTGCCTCCAGAGATTTAAATACCGCAAATCCTGAAGTGTAAATAACATACAACGTGACATAGTGACATAAGTTCACCTACCATAGTAATACCACTGCCACCAGGCATAATGCAGGATAACCAGGACCCCTACATGAGTCATGAATGTCAGATATGAGTTATGGTGTATATAAATGAGTGTTACAAGGTTCACACGTGTGATGTCAGGTGAAGACCCTGAGTGTCATGAGGTCACTCTGTGGCTGGAACTCTAACAGTTCACCCCCCACCCAAAGGCTGCCTACCCACTGGGCATTGTTTGGGATGGTAGAGGGCATGGAAACGTTGCACTAAACACAGGGCACGGATGATTGAGCCAGTTCCTAGGAACGTTTGGCGGGACCATAACCATTCCAGTTAATCAGGTAATGCCTCCCGAATGTGTTTAGAAAATAAAATGCATTGTACCTCATATTCTCATTGTCCTTGAATGGGAATTGGTTGAGGAGGTATATCAGCTCTAGTTTCTGAATGATAGGGTTTTAGGAGGTATACGTGGAATACAAGGTGTATAACATTTTCTACAGGCAGTTTCAGTTTGGCAGACACTGGGTTTAGCATTTCAATAATAGAGAAGGGTCCTATGAAGAATGGTTGCTATTTGTGTGGTTTCTCCAGTTTCAAATTAAATGTAGAAAGGCAGACCAGATCTCCATTCTTATAATCTGATTCTTGGAAGCGATAAACATTGCTCTGCACTTTCATGGCTTCTTTGGTTTTGGAAAGGCACTTTTTTGCAGCCTTCTGAATCTTCTGTAGTTCCTGTAACCTGTCGGTGACAGTGGACAACATGGTTAGGGAAGTACATGGCAATGTGGGAAGAAATCTTGAATGTTGACCTGTCATGAAAAAAAGGGGGACACCCCTTTGGCAGTGTGTTGACTGTTATTATAAACAAATTTGGCCAAAGGAAAGACCCGATCCCACTGACTGGTCACTGAGGCCAACTGACACCATATGAGTGTGCTAGTATTTGATTTATATGCTCTGTCTGCCCATCAGTTTGTGGGTGATAGACAAACAATAGGGCCACTTTTATGCCAAGAGATCTACAGAGTACCTTTCAAATTTGGCAGTGAACTGCGTTTCCTGATCAGAAATAATCTTAGATGGGAGACCCTTTAGAAGTATAACATGTTGCATTACAATGTCATTTTAATTAGGTGCTGTAGTGAGTTTGGTAAGAAGGAAGAAATGAGCCATTTTAGACAGTAGATCCACCACCACTAAAATGGTAATATATTTATTTGCTGCTGGTAAATCTGTGACAAAATCCAAACTTATAGTATGCCATGTTTCTGGAGGTGTGGCAATAGCTGTAATAGGCCCGCAGGTATTGCATGGAAATCCTTGTTTTGGGCACATACGGGGCAAGTGGAAACATACTGCTGCATATTTCTACACATTGAACTCCTCCAGAAATGTCTCTTATATTTGTCTAGGGTCTTTTGTACCCCCAGGTGACCAGTTAGGGCAGTGTCATGATTCCATGCTAATATTAGTTGGATAAGTTAGGTATTAGGAACAAATAATTGTTCCCCATGATAAAACAGATCATCTTGTATGGAATGTACTGAATTCTGAACCAATTCTACAGGATCTAACTGGCCTGTTTTAGATCTGATAGAAAAGTATCAACAACACTTGTTGTCAGGACCATTTTAGTGTGTAGGATGATGCTAGGTGAGTTAATCTCTTAAGTGTTGGTCAATGTATCCCCAAACTTGGATAGAGTTTCTGATGGTACTTTTGGAACCAGGATGATATGAGATGGTAAAATCCAAGTCGCTGAAGAAATGCAGCCATCGCAATTGCCTAGGAGTCAATGCTTTGGCAGAGTTAAAAAACTGCAGGTTTTTATGGTCTGAGTGGATGTGACCGTGTGTTTGGCTCCTAATAAATGATTTCTCCACTTTGTGAAAACCAGTTTGATTGCCAAGCATTTCCTTTCTGTAACTGTATAATGTTGTTCAGCTGGTAGCATTTTTAAAGAAAAGAATGTCACAGGACGCAGATGACCAGACTCTGGGCTTCTTTCCACATAAAAGGGTTGCTCAGGATCGGGATGCTGTGAATTTTGTATTAAGGAGTTGAAAGGCCTATTCATCTTTGTCCATTGAAAAACCTTTCCCTTTTAAGTAGATGGGTGATGAGAACCACAATAGCAGAGAAGTGCGTTATAACCCATCTATATAAATGTTCAAAGACTTCATGGTGGTTGTTGCGGGTCACTTTAGTACGGCTACCATCTTTTTTGAGTCTATGGTGATTTCTGCAGCAGATAGGAAGTACCTTAGAAACTCCACTGATTGTACCTGGAATTAACTTTTGTCTATCTTGGCAAACAAATTATGCTCCCTGAGTCTTTATAGGTCTGCTCACACATGTTGAACATGATCTTCCAGATTGCGAGAATAAATTAGAATATCGTCTATGTAGACGATTGTGCAGATGTCTAACAAGTCTTGCAGGACTTCATTAATAAAACATTTGAAACACTGCTGGGGCACTGCAGAGGCCAAACGGCATTACTGTATATTTGAGCAGTCCAGATTGTGGTTGAAAGGCTGTTTTCCATTCCTTGTCTTCCTTGATGAGAATGAGGTGGTACGACCCTCATAAATCTAATTTTGTGTAGATGGTTGATTGTTGAAGATGATCCAAAAGGACTAGCATAAGCGGCAATGAGTATTTGTTTTTAATGGCAGCTTTATGGACCACTCTATAATCAATACAGACCCATAATTCTCAATTTTTTTAACACAAAAAACAACAGAGAAGACAGAAATGAGAAAGGTGGAATGACGAATATACCCTACCACTAGCAATTTGTACAAGTATTTCTTCAAGTGCTGAGTCTCAGGTTCGGTAAGGGCATACATTTTGCTGCAAGGCAGAGACGCTACAGATATGAGATCAATTCTGCAATCGTATGTTCAATGCAGTGGTAATTGCATGGCCTGTTTTGAGTCGAAAACATCTTGGAAATCATGATAGACATCAGGTAATTGCTCCAATCTCCTTAGTCAGAGCGCAATGTAAATAGGTTTTCAAAGTAGGCGCCTCATCATAGCACAAGGTTACCGAAGTTTGTTAATCCAAGGTTACTGTCCTGCACACCCAGTCAATTTTGGGATTGTGATATTCTAACCATGGGATCCCCGGAATTACATATTAACACCAAGAGGGGTAGAGAGGAGACACAAGTGATCCCCATGCAGTGGCACAAGTCGTGTTGTTGAAAACTGCCCTCATGCACACAAATGTGTGTGACATGCTTCATCATCGGGTCTGCTTACAATACACCCTGACGTAGCCAGGCACAGGATGGAGCATAGGGAAGGGGAAGACAAACAACATAGAAATAGACCAAATTGGTGCTAATTGGTGCTAAAGCAAAGGACCGGGAACAGTGATAGAACAGGTGCAGTGAAAAAGTGGTTAAAACTAGCTCGTGGGTATCCTATAATCCAATGTTATTCCTTACAGTGTCTAGCACCTGAGGTAACGGGTTTTTAGGAACCCGCTGGTGTCAGGGGATAACACCCGAAGACCTCTGAGTTCTCCCTTGTTCCGGACCACAGAAACACGGAGTCTTCTAGTCGCAGTCAAAGATCAAGTTTTATTGGTAGCTACCAAGTAACACGTGTCCCAGAAGTACACCACACGGAGAGTAGGTTCTTGGGAGACTGTTCGTTTTTACAGAACCAGCCTTCTCCTTATATACAAGATACATGGCTTCAAGCAAGAATTCTTGAGTTTATGGTATGGCAATATACATATTTCTACAATAATACAAAGAGCGAAGTCATGTAAGCAAGCCCATATTTTAGATGTCCAGTTCGTTGATAGATTACCCAGTTAGGCCTGGAACTCCCATCAGATATCGATGAAACCTCAATAAAGAAAGGTGTAACCCAGTCATAAACCTGGCCATAAACAAGGAACGTGGACAGGTGCATGTTTGCAGAAAGCATGGTCTGTATGTAGTGAATGGTTCGTGGAATGTTATGCGTAGATGCTATCGCATTCGGCCACTGGGCGAGGAGCTGCCTAAACAGGTTTGGCCGAAGACAGTGGAGTCAGTTGGGACAGGTCAGGGGAAAGTCACGAAAGGTGGACGTGTCTATTTGGATCAAGCTCGACCTTTAATTGACTTATCATGAGGGCAAGATGCAAGATGGATGCCGTTCACAAAATGGAGTTTAAGGGATGGGACGGAAACTGTGATTTAGGGGTGTTGGCAACCCTCGATTGTAACGCAAATACATAGGAATGATGTCCTAATCATTATCGGTTCGTAGACACCAAAATCGTCTCGGTACGTTGAGGTTTCGTGACACGGGTATTGGACCTCGATATCGGAAGAACAACAGGGTCCGGATTTTGAGAACCACAGACCCTCCTTTTGCCCTCATATAAGGCAATAACTCATGCTAATCTGAGTCCAAATCGGTATGAAGAAATTCGTGGAGATGTTGCTGTAGCATCATTCTGTTACTCAGCTCGTCCTGCGGCACAGGCTTCCGTACACACGAGGTAGCACAGAGGCCACATAGTGCAGGAGCACACTGTATACACAAGCAAAACATGAACAGAAGTGCCAAGATCATCCCAATGAAAATCAAAGTTTTCCATCCCCAGGCAGTGATCAGTTCCCAGAACCACCCCAGCAGGGACCAATCCCCTTTCTCAATGTGAAGGGAACCAGATATTTCGTGCAGTTTGGAGATGGCCTGGTATACTGTCGGTGCGTTATCAGGGATGAATATGCAGCAACTGGATTGGATGACTCTACACACACCACCACGATCGGCGAGTATGATGTCTAAGGCAATTCGGTTCTGAAGGGTCATAAGTCGATCCGACTGAAGCTCTGTTGTCAAATGGCCAAGGGCTCCGGCCGTAGTAATCACGGCGGATTCAACTATCCGTGCTAACTGGCGAATATTCCTGCTGTTCACCATAGGCCCCCAAAATGGCAGAAAACCCTTTGCGAAGTCAGCGAATTCCTGACCCGCGGTGTCGTCTTTACTCACGACACCTCTAGCTGTCCTTGTCCGATGGTAATCTGCTCGGGCCGTGTAGGTAGGAGGCAGCAGAAATGAAATAAAACATGTACCTGAGAAATCAGGGGGCAACCACCCGTAGGCTTGGTCGTGGCAAACGAAATACGTGCCTTTGGCTGCCAAGAGTATAGGGGAAGTTCGGGAAGTAAATACATATGTTTCCGTGCAAATGCTCTTTCCTAACTGTGCTGTGGGGTTCCTACCAATACCCTGTAAGCATAAGTGACCTCGGTGGGGAACTATCCAAACTGGGCGAGATTTCTGTGCTGCCTGGCTCTTGACCAGGTAAACCCCATGTTTAGTCACGTTCCGACGGGTGTAGGGACTCAGTTCATCTTTGGGCATTGTCAGATATGTGTCGATATCCCTACTCATGTTCCTTATCCCTGCAATTAGTGCCTTGTTACTGGAATCGCTCACAGCGGAACGGGTCGGGTATGGTTCTAGGGCGAATAAGAACATGGTCTGGAAAGCCCACAGAGAACCATAGTAGCTGAATGGCAAAATGAAGTATGGGATCCCCTTATCGGTTGTGTGTGGCATAAGTCCGCATATCCAACAGTTTGACGTGTTCATTATGGACTGGTGTTGGTGTAGAAGCTGGATGAAAGAGTTGTTTACAAATTCGAGTCTTCGGGCAGACTCGTGTTCAGTTAAAGGGTGAAAGTAGTGTGGCATATTGGCTGTCAGTGTACACATTCACTCGCTTTCCTTTCGCCAGCACACATGCTCTAGTAAGCGCTATCAACTCTGCAGCTTGTGCAGAACTGTGGGAAATGCGTGCAGTCTCTACAATGGTGTGTAACGTCGTTACGGCATATGCTGTAGTCGTATCACCATTCGGCAACTTGAAACATGAACCATCAACCCATAGAGTATCATTGCATTCGGGAAGGGGAGTGTCTTGTAAGTCTACTCTCCCTTTTGTCTCTTCCTCGGTCCTGAAACAGCAGTCGTGTTTGTCAATCTTGTCTGTCTCTGTCGGGATGGGTAATAACGTAGCGGGGTTGAGTGTATCACACCTCTTTATATGGATGTGACTTGCTAGCAGGGTAAGTTCGTAACTGGCTAGTCGAGCGCTAGTAAGGTGTTGTGTCTTTGTCCTATTTAGCAAAATGTCTACTGCATGCGGAACCATAACGATCAAAATGTTATTCATGACTAATCCAGCAGACTGTCGAATGCAGACAGCTGCTGCGGCTGTTGCTCTTAGACAACTTGGCAGTGCCTTAGCCACTGGATCCAGAGTTGCTGAAAAATACGCGCATGGGCGCTGTTTGTCCCCAAAGAGTTGCGTTAAGACTGATAATGCACAACCTTCTTTTTCGTGGACATACAATGTAAAAGGCTTACTGTAGTTGGGGTTTCCCAACACAGGAGCCGAACACAATGCGTTGCGCAACTCGTGGAAACTCGTCTGACAATCTTCAGACCAAGGCATAGGATTAGGCGTGTCTTTGCGGAGTAGTGACAGTAAGGGTTTGGCTAGTAGTGAGAAATTCGGTATCCATTGTCTACAGTACGATGTAATGCCCAAAAAGGCTCGAACACCTCTCTGTGTCCTTGGGGCACTTAGTTCTGTGATTGCCTGTATTCTTTCTGGTGTCAGTCTCCTTCCCTCCTTCGATAAGATGTGACCTAGGTAGGTTACTTCTTGTCGACAAAATTGCAGTTTTGAAAGGGAGACTTTGTGCTTCATGTCACATAGGTGACGTAATAGCGACAACGTAGCTTCCTTGCAAATCTCTTCAGTGTCTGCAGCGATCAGTAGATCGTCTACGTACTGAATCAATGTTGACCCATCTGGCAGTACAATTGTGTCTAGTTGTGTTTTCAGAGCCTGACTGAATATTGATGGGCTTTCGCAGTAGCCTTGAGGAGCGCTTTTGAAGCGGAAGCTTCGTCCTCCTAAATTGAAGCCGAAAAGGTCTCTACTCTCTTCGGCGATCGGGACGCTGAAGAAAGCGTTCTTCAGGTCAATCACCGAGAACCAAGCTGCTGAAGCTGGAACCATTGTCAATAAAGCAGTAATGTCGGGGACGACTGGAAACTGCGGTATAACTACCTTATTTACTTCTCGGAGGTCAATCACAAACCTATACACAGGGGGCTGTGAAGGATCAGTACGTTTTAAGACCGGTAAAACTGGACTGTTACAAACGTTTCCTGTTGTTTCTTCGATAACATCTTTATCGATCAAATCATAAATGATCGTTAATAATGCCTTCTCGCATTCGTTAGATATTTTGTATTGGGGAATACGTGGCAATCTGGCGTTTGCTTTCAAAGTTATGACATACGGTGCTATCTCTAAACGACCTACATCGTTGGAACCATTAGCCCACAGTATATCCGGAAGTGATGACAATTCGGTTGGGATACCTTCTTTTGACAAGTACATTGGAGAAATGACTTTTTCCCTAAAGTAAGCTGTACTCCCGAGGGAGAACAGTACAAAGTCGCGTACAACCTCTTTAGCAAATCCAATCCTAACAAATTTTCACCGCAACCTGTTGTAAGAATGAGGGGTGCTTCTAATTCACAGGGGCCAACAGAAAGGGAAACAGGACTAGAGATCGGGTTTCTAACAGGGGCGCCAGAGAAGCCTACTGAGACATTCATTTCGCCAGACAAAGGTGCGCCAGGAAGTTTTGAGTGCATAATAGAACTTTTTGTAGCACCAGTATCCAGCAGAAATGGCTCTGACACTCCTGAGGTAATTACCTCGACATAAGGTCCATCCTGATCTACTGGAACTGAAACAACTCCCTCTCTTTGTCCATGGCTGTCCTAGCGATCGTTACCCTCATTGTCATGTTCGGTGTAATAGTCGTCAGCATAGTACTGAGCTGACTTGGACGATGAATTACTCTGTTGATCAAAGCTATTCATGGATTTCTGAGGCGGAAAAGAAGTTATATTCTGAGTGAAATTTCCACGGCCTCTACCTCTATGGGCATGCTGAACACCTCTTCCCCTTACACCTTGGGCACCGTTTAAACGTCGTGCAAGAGCCGGACAATTACCTTTAAAATGACCCTCTTCTTTGCAATACGCACATTGATTCGGGCCATACGTAGGACGCTGATGGGAAAGCTCGTTTCCTTGCGCGTCTCTAGAGTACTGCTGATTCTGTTGATAATTGGGCTGGCTAGCCATACGAGGCGGATAGGCCTGTTGGAGAAGAACTTTACTTTTCAAATCTTTCGTCTTTTTGTCTGCCTTGTCTTTACGCCTATTTTCATAGTACTGGGCTGTTGCTAGAATCTGCGCTGACGTAGAGACAGCCCAAGCACTTTCTGAGTCTTTTAGTTTAGCACACAATTCAGGAAGCAAATTGTGTACAAACTTGTCTACAAACAGTCTTTGGCCACCCTCGGTAGCCATATCCTGACCACTATGGTCAGTGAAAGTTTCCTCAAATCTCGTGAAGAAGTCAGACACATTCTCGTCTTTCTTCTGCTTGCACGCGGATAGCTTGTCCCAGTTTACACGTACATCAGGCATAATTGTCTTCATGTACGCAATAATTCTACCAGGAAGTTCAGCTATTAACGGCTCAGGCTTGAAACCACCGATTTGTCTAGCATCTGTAGTCGCAATGTTCGCCCATGAGTCACCTAATTCTTGGTCATGATCCGTATGACATATCTTACTCCATAAAGGATGTGGAACAACGTTCCCAAACAACATGTCTATATCCGCTAAATTCATTATACATGAGCTTGCAGTTTGGGACAACTCCTTATAATACCCAGTCGGGTTTTTACGGGGATCGGGTAGTGTCTGTTTGAGTGCTAAAACTTCGGATCTTTTCCAGGGGACATGTACCCATACACGCTGGAAATGAGGCAGAACCGGTGGAACTGCGTTTGCATCGCCTTCCCTCCAAACCGGAGGAACCTCTCTCATGGGGTACTGTCTTGCTCTTTTCCTGCCAGATGTACCACTGTCAGAGGATGACCCAGAATTACCACCCGTACTTCGATGTGATAATAATATCTCAACTGCTTTTCCAACATCGGGACCAACTATCATACCCTCCCCAAATTTAAATCGCACACTACACAGCTCTTGCTGGTTGCTCCTCTGACCATTATCTTCCAAATCCTCACACAGGAAAACACACATCTGCTCAAAGACGTATCTTTGCGTTGGTTCATCCCATTGACGGAAGACGTTCATGACAGACTCTACATCATATCTCGCTGTATCCATAGCCCAATTTCGTGCTAACTTATTCAACGATTCCCTTTCCTGATAATCAGGCATTTGGCTTCGTAATTGTCTTTGTTCCGTGTTAGGGGTCGTTTTAGGCGACCGAAAAAGTGGTGAAGGAAAGTTAGTAACAATGCTGGCCATTTTATGCCAGACGGAAGGTGAAAGTGGAGGAATAACTGGTAGTAGAACAGAGTCACGCAAAGCAGAAACAGAAATGTTCGTAGAACGAGTATCAGAGAGACTAGAAGGTGCGCTAGGCGAAATTTTAGAAGGAACGGTAGGAGAAGTAGATGTGATCGGTGAGCCTTGAGGAGGCTGTGCCAAAGAAACAGGAGCCAGCTGAAGAGTAGCCGGTGGGTGCGGTAAAGGAGCCTGTAGTACAGCTACCAAAGGTGCAACTAAAGGTTGCGGAGGTGCTGTGGCATTTTGTGCATAGGGTGGCGGAGAATTTAATAGGTGGGACATTAATGGATCTTTCTCGGATCCTTCCTTTTGACATTGTCCCTTATTTGGCAGCATCGGGTAACATTTATCTATCGCTAGTTTCTTGCTCCTAAGCATCTGTTCGCTCTCCTGCTCTTCCTCGTTATCTCTGTATGCAACGGCAGCTTGCACCATTGACATACTTCTTTTATTCTTTTTTGCTAATCTTATTTCTTTCTGTTTGGCTTCTTTGCGCCATAAGTGGAAAGAGTCAAACATCGCCGGCCGGGCTTTCTTCTTGAACAATTTGACCTCTAAGTTATCTAATATTTCTTGGTCGAAACTACCATATTGGGGCCATTTTAAAACACCATCCTTGCGGGTGTATTTTATCCATACCTCGTTATATGTTATAGGACCTACGCCGTGCTTCACATAGAGTTCATACGTTGGAGTTCCAATTGGAGGAACCGGACAAGAATCTTCCAATTGGGAGTCCTTACTACAACCAAGACAAAACAAGTTTCCAAGTCTGCTAAAACCAGGCATCTTCGCTCACTAGTCTAGCTTCAAACTTCAAAGGATTATCTGTTACGATATTTCTCGCGAATACACGAGTCCTTCGGCTTTGGGGCTTGCAAGTACCAAATCAAGTCGTATCTCAAGGATACCAAAAACTAAGGACAAACTAAGGACTGGGAGACGCTCCACTTATACTTAACTGAAGTATTTGAAGATCGATGACGTCGCTAGAAGACTCGTCTATCGTTTCGCTCTACCAAGGATCACTGGGTCCAAAACAAGGCGATAGTCAGGGCAGCAGTCCTTCGTAGCCGTCGGGACGCGGGGAACCTCGCAGCAAAGACCTTCGGAACCACGTCGACATACAGGGGTCGCTGAAGTGGCTGGCCGATCTCCGGAATTTTCACACGAAGCTCCTCACGAACATCTGGCTTGGACCGTCACCGCTTGATATCGCCCCACGTTGGGCGCCAACTGAGGTAACGGGTTTTTAGGAACCCGCTGGTGTCAGGGGATAACACCCGAAGACCTCTGAGTTCTCCCTTGTTCCGGACCACAGAAACACGGAGTCTTCTAGTCGCAGTCAAAGATCAAGTTTTATTGGTAGCTACCAAGTAACACGTGTCCCAGAAGTACACCACACGGAGAGTAGGTTCTTGGGAGACTGTTCGTTTTTACAGAACCAGCCTTCTCCTTATATACAAGATACATGGCTTCAAGCAAGAATTCTTGAGTTTATGGTATGGCAATATACATATTTCTACAATAATACAAAGAGCGAAGTCATGTAAGCAAGCCCATATTTTAGATGTCCAGTTCGTTGATAGATTACCCAGTTAGGCCTGGAACTCCCATCAGATATCGATGAAACCTCAATAAAGAAAGGTGTAACCCAGTCATAAACCTGGCCATAAACAAGGAACGTGGACAGGTGCATGTTTGCAGAAAGCATGGTCTGTATGTAGTGAATGGTTCGTGGAATGTTATGCGTAGATGCTATCGCATTCGGCCACTGGGCGAGGAGCTGCCTAAACAGGTTTGGCCGAAGACAGTGGAGTCAGTTGGGACAGGTCAGGGGAAAGTCACGAAAGGTGGACGTGTCTATTTGGATCAAGCTCGACCTTTAATTGACTTATCATGAGGGCAAGATGCAAGATGGATGCCGTTCACAAAATGGAGTTTAAGGGATGGGACGGAAACTGTGATTTAGGGGTGTTGGCAACCCTCGATTGTAACGCAAATACATAGGAATGATGTCCTAATCATTATCGGTTCGTAGACACCAAAATCGTCTCGGTACGTTGAGGTTTCGTGACACGGGTATTGGACCTCGATATCGGAAGAACAACAGGGTCCGGATTTTGAGAACCACACACCCACAACCTATCTTCACTGTGACAGACTTAGTTGTTCTATAGTGGAAACCAGAGTACAGATTAAAAATCCTAATATTGTATTTTGGGATTGGAATTAGCTAGATAAATAAATAAACAACTATTTTTAACAGTTATTAAAATTAAATTTCAATGGTGAAGGTGTTTTTAATAAAACTTAAGGAAAAGTAACTTTTAGAAAGTTATCTTTTCCATGTCTGAAGTTCCTGGAGGCTAAATTTGCATTGCTCTTCCAATTCTGCCAGACAGTAATTACTAATTGAATAGATGTTAAAAAGGTGTGAAGTAC
This sequence comes from Lissotriton helveticus, assembly GCF_964261635.1. Classification (NCBI taxonomy): domain Eukaryota; kingdom Metazoa; phylum Chordata; class Amphibia; order Caudata; family Salamandridae; genus Lissotriton; species Lissotriton helveticus. The sequence goes on from NC_136068.1 coordinate 982,439,287, forward strand.
TTAACAGGAACAAACAATAGGCTGAATTGAATGGATAGACATGACTTCTCTAAACCCAAAAGAATATGCAAGGTCGAACTGTGAACTTTCTTTTATGACGTTACTGTCAAGTCCTGCTTGAATGTCAAATCCTGCTTGGCAGGTCTGCTGGGTTTACATATAAAACTTTGGGGTGTACTTGAAAGGAAGGGAAACAGGATGGCAGAACAATTCTTGTGGAATATCGGACATTCAACATAGGGCGTTACCCCACATATCATTACCCGTGGCTTGCAATGCATTGACCTTTAAAACACATTGTAAAACAGCACAGGGCTTTATAACACATGCCTGTACCCTGCATTATAGACGTTTGCTCTATTTATCTATCTATCTATCTATCTATCTATCTATCTATCTATCTATCTATCTATCTATCTGTCTGTCTGTCTGTCTGTCTGTCTGTCTGTCTGTCTGTCTGTCTGTCTGTCAGTTCCAGCCAGAGCGCAACCTTATGGCACTCAGGGCCTTCACCTAACATCATGCATGTGAGCCATGTAACATTCACTTATGTACACCCCAAAGCAGGGGTCTTCAAACTGGGGTGGGTGCCTCTAGGAAACCACAGCAGCACCAAAGGGAAGAGATCCTGCGAGATCTCAAGAGGACACCTGCTGCAGCGGTATTTAAACCGCATTCGAACATGCTTAGCCTCATCGCGTCTTGAAGAGAACTCACCTGGATTCCAGTCACTTTCAGCGTCATCTCCCCGTGGCGACTTCAGCTTCCCTTCTCTACTCAGCTATCTGCGGGACCCGCTGCTCAGCTCCAGAAAGCTGCGAACCATTGAACCTGTAAGACAACAAAACAAAGGAAAGGAAAGAACATTGATGTAAGATATATCACGCTTGCACGCGCAGTGCTCCTGATACACCTTTGTTTCCCTACACTAAGGCTAAAGGCAGCACACTTCTCTCTACAAAAAGACATATATAACTACAACTAAGGTCTACAATCTAAAGCAGCTTTTCAAGGAAAGAGTTCTCCCTGTTGGCTACCTTTGACACTAGTGGGCTAACTTTGATACTAGTGCGCAAGACTTGATAATTACTTGTGTGAAAGTCTTTGATACACATATGAAAAACTGGTGTATGCAATTGGGTTATTGTTACTAACCCCACATATTACTCATATGTTATGTTTCTGTATTCCTTTTGTTTGTGGTTGTGCTTTGTATTGTAATTAACCAAGAACTGTAATGTATCTTGTGCTTAACATCTTGTAATTAACCAAGAACTGTGAATTCCTGTGAGAGACTTTGATAATCCAGAGACCACCATTTTAGAAGATGTACAGGAATGTACATTGAAAGTACAACACTATGTGAATGTGTTGATGTGTTAGTTATGTTTATTAAATATGTTACTCTTAGCTATATTAATAAGTAATCCATGTCCCATAGTCTGTGAATACTAATTGTGTTAGCGTGTCATTAGCAGGTACTCCTGAAATCAGAAGCAGCAGTCCATTCTGCAACCTCAAACCTTCATTCCTGTGGTACACTACATCGTAGTTGAAGAAGAATCCAGATCGCCACAAGTCTCACTCTCTTTCTTAATCGCAACCCCCCTTCCCTTCAGGGATCGATGCCAGTTCAGTGTTTCATCTGTTCCATCCGTTATTCACTCAGGGCGATTTTCGAGAGGATAGGAGGTGCAGTGTTGCCCCATCAAAACTTCCTGGAATTTAGGTGACTGGCCTGCATGGATAGAAGGCTAAGCTATTACAATCAGAGTTCTTTTTGGTCAACATGGAGTCACACGCACATTTTAATACCCATAATCTAGCAATAGCCCTAGCAGGGGAGCCCCCAGGTCTAGGAGAGATGGCCAGATCCCTATATCAGTTGCAGGTGGAAGTGCATAAGTTACAAGGGGAAAAGACAGAATTGCAAGGAGAATTATTATGCTACAAACCCAGGCAAGTTCGATGGGGGGATACTCCATCTAGGGTCTCGCCACCGTTCTCCATCCACCTAAATACATTTAGTAAGAACGGCTTTCCCAGGGATACGTCTGCTCCCTAAACTACTTCACAACCACTGTTACAACACCTATCCCAGATCCTAATGTTCCTACTTTTAAATCCCATGTACCCTTATGGGTGTTAATGTCTTGGTAGGGTGACTTGTTAATATTTAAAGGGGAGGTTTTGACCTTTCAAAAGGGGTTATTTTGATAGGTTGAACAGCAGTGTTGAAAACTGCCAATGTCAGGCTACAATAGTAGGCCTGAACCCCATATTTTGCATCGGCACAATTGATGCAGCAGTCCACTAGTGACATTTAGCTTGCAGGCCCTGTGTAAAATTTGCACCAAATACTAGGAACTTATAGGTAAGCTAACTATACCAATTAAGAAAATGCCAATTCGACCATGTTTAAAGAGAGAGCACAAGCACTTTACTACTGGTTGGCAGGGGTAACATGCACAGAGTTCTAACACCATCAAAACTATAGGGTACAGCACAAGGTAAAACATCTGGGGTGACCACACAGATTTCCTACATTTGCCATATGCAAACTGAGGAAACATACATTGGGACAGGAGGATGGCCAGATCTCTCAAGGCAATAGCAAGTGTTCCTCGAAAAGGAAGTTTATAAGTTCTTCCCTGAAAATAAGCAGAGTGTGTCAGTGGGAGATCAGGTGGGAAAGTGTTACACATTTTAGGGTGAGACCCTGAGAAACGATGATTAGAGTTTTAAGACTTCTTGAATTTCATTACTGTTAGATCAAGGCAATTTTGCTGTAAAGCGTTTGGGAGTAGACAGAGGCACTAATATTCAAGGGCCACTGGAACTAACCAGCAGCAGGCAAGGAGAAAATTGTACAGTAGTGTTGACAATATTATGCGGCAAAAAAAGCAAGTTATGCAGCATAATGGAGAACATTTTGCAACAGTATTTCTTCATTATTTTTACTTGTGTTAACACTTAAGGGGACAGGTTTCTGCTCATTAATAACAGTTTAACAACCAAACACATCAATAAGCAACTGGAAGGTGACCAGTAAATCTTTCTGAAGGGGCTTCCCCTGCGTGGTTGCAAGTGTTGCTGCATTTTTTATAACCATTTTTAAATAAAATCTGCACATTATGCAGCAGATTATGGATTATGGGCAAATGTCAAAAATTCATAATGATGAGGAAAATCCCATGGATGCAAAATCGCTTCATTTCAGTGGCGCTACACTAATAGCCTGTGATGTTTGTTAGCAGGGCCAGTGATTTTATAACGCACACTAAAGTAGGAGCTGTTGAGTGCCACCACTAGATGGTACTAAGTAACAGGAAATGGCCTGAAAAGGGTTCTTCTTAAGTCTGGGTTTTGACAGCATGGCTGTCAAAACAGACACGTTGCTAACAATATATGTATAGTGTGTGTGTCTGTCCCTTTCAACCATTGGCTTTCCTCAACCAGTCGCTTTAAGCCATTTGCTTGAGACTTTGTAAAACATGTCTTGGCTGTGCCATTTGGAGCATACATCTCTTACCTAATGCTATTGGCTAATTGTGGTATATTTCTACCTCCACCTCAGTGTCTGCATTGAACTGTACGAAGGACTATTTTACCAGTTGATTCCTCTCTTTCCTCTCCTGCTGGCTCCCTGCACTGCCTGGGTTAGCACATTAAACCCATATCTATTGACTTTGCAAATGCTTGATAATGCAAAACAGAAAGTACTGAAATCCTTGCATCATTCCTGTAAGTTGGATCTCTTTGTTGGTCAAGCAGGCTGTCTTGACAGCACATCGGGCTTTGATGTATGCATGTATTGATGTAGTATTTGTTAGAGGTGGGCAAGCAATTAAAAGTTCGAGCCAGATGCCTGGCTCAGTTTGAGTTTATCTTGGACCCTGGAATCCAAAGCGAGTTGAGCTTTCTTGTGGCCTCTCTCTGCCACCCACACACTAACTTCATGCACAAATACTTAAAATCAAAGCTGGGATCGTTGATGTGAAAGAGGAGAAACCATAAAACCTGGGATCAATTGTAAGCTAATGTTATATTTCACTGAGCCTCCTTTCTCTTCATTATCGCATATGAGAGCACATTCTTATACAGGACTTCGGCATGTGCACTGTACAAAAGCCTATTGTGTTTGATTTAATAGACTAATGTTGCTTAATGCATAATGAGATTAAAGGTATAGGCAGCACCACTAGAATTATGTGCTTTGGTGGCCACTGCATGTTTCCCATAGTTATGGATTTGCCACATTTGCCATATAATCCCTCATCTGCTGCATATTCTGCAGATGTTAACAACAAAAAATTATAGCTGAAATGAGTCAAGTTACTGAAACCGTTGCGACGTGTGCACACTCTGGGGAAGGCCCTTCTTAAATGTTAACTGGTCATCTTTCAGTAGCTTCTCTCTGTATTTGATTGTCAAACGTGTACAATTGAGGTGAAATCTATGCCCAGACAGTAATACCATGTGCAAAAAATTGCAAAAAAATGAAGTAAATCAATCAAAAAATGTGCTACATTAGGGTGCGTAATTTCACTTTTCTTGTCACATTATTTAGTCAACTTTGGAGCATAATTTGGTGCTACCCTGATGCATGATTTCAGTGACCCTGCTTATAGGGTACACACGACAACTGACGTGCCTCTATGTTCACAAATGACATTGTCGCCTTGTGTGAGGCAGGGCCGGCTCCTCCGTTAGAGCTGACCAGCATCGCCCTGTCAAGTAAAAGGCCACCAAAAGCCCCTAAATGAAAAATAAAATGGTAATAAAGTTAATTTATTGCCATTTTATTTTTCATCCTCCCCATCCTGAACAGAATGTCAGGAAGGGTGGGCCTTGTTGCCTGGTAGCAGCAGGGAGGAGGGTGGGCTGCCTGGGGACTTTTTAAAGTGTGCATATCCTTTTGGCTGGCTGTCTTGCGACGGCCTTTCACACATGTACACTTTGAAAGCTCTAACCCAGCACAGCTGGGTTACAGCAAGTGCAGGACTCCAGTGTCCTCGGGAGCAGCGAGGGATGCCGCTCCCTCCAATCCTGGCGCTTCTCTCATGCTGGTGAGAGCAGCGCCAGGATTGGTTAAGGCAGTCGGTAGAGCCTGCTCTGAACCCTGGACTGCTGCAGGAGCCGGATGTACTGCAAGGAGGAGGCCGTGTCATCCATGTAAGGCAAGTGATTTCATTTTTTATTATTTTATTTGTGGCGTGCGTGCGATAGTGCACCACTACCCACCACCCACTCGCCCGCCTCACCACTCCCTGTAGATGCCAGCCCCCAGCGTTGGATTGGTAACGCGGGCCTTCGGGCAATGCCCAAGGGGCCGGTGTCCGAGTTCAGCTGTGGGCTGCTTTTTTGAGCAGTCTGGGGGGCCATTTGGGCGCTGTCTCTATTGTTCCAATACAGCCAGCGGCCCAGTGGGTGTCTGAGTGGCCTTTTTGGGTGCAGATGGGCGCTCATTACCTCCGTTTAGCAACAGGCAGAGGTATCACTCCTTTTGTCTCGCTGGCAGGTCCATTAATGTGTGCACATACTGAGCGGGGGCAGGGGGCCTGAGTAGAAGTGGCCTCACTTGTTTCACCAGTTTAAACTAACGGGTGCATTTTTTTTTAACCCCACACCTAACGCTTTTCTTATAAGATTAAGCCAAAGCAGTGATTTGAGGAGTGATTATGCAAATGTGGGCCGATTTTTTTGGGGGGGGGGTTTGCCCGGGCCGATTTTCAATCCCAATCCAACCCTGCCAGCCCCTACTGGTGTGAGGGGCATGCATGTTTCTAAGTTCATGTTTAAAAAACATCACCTTTAATAAATGCCTCTCAATGCAAATACACAATCTGATGTAGTAAGGTGAAACGATTCCGCATGTTAAAGAAATACAATTTATTTGAATTTTGAAAAGACTTTATCACAGTTTCACATCATATAATCTGTGTCTTGGTTTCCCTGCCAAGCAAATTCATGTGTCGGCTCGTATAGCTAAACCAGAGCCTTTGCTCGGCTCTCGCTGTTAATTTATTGCCTAATCCACTATAATATCTGGGGAGCTGTGGAAAAGTAAATTTTGCCATGTTCTGTGTCCCTACGTGTCATCCATCATATGTTATGTGTGCATGATTAAATATGCATATGCATTCCCTATGTTCGATTAATGACGCAATTACAGTTGTGTCCACCTCTAGTATGCCAGTTTCCAGTTCTCGTGAATACTACGAATATCAGGCCTATGCAAAGCTACGTTGCCACGTTTCTCAGTGTGCACGTTATTCTATTGAAAAGTCCCCGTTTCTAGGCCTCAAAAGGGCCTGGACACCAGATTCAGCTCCTGTCTCCTGAAGCCTCGCTGAGGAGCGATACAGCCCCCACCTGTATCCTCGACCCTTCACTTACTTCCTGCCTCGCAGTGCCCGGCTCACCCTGGCTCTGCCTCTGAGTCTGCCAAGAATATGTTATGATTCCAGTTATCAGTTCAGTCCTCCTTCTCCGCATTCCTAAAGCTACTGAATCGCATCGATAGTTTCCGTCATTGTCTAGCCTTCACGTCTCCACGTTAGAGAAATACTGCATTTAATGGTCATTTAATATTCTTCACCACGCACTACATGTAGAATAATGCATGGTCCAGTCTTAGAATCAAGTTAGCCTTTCCCCTCCTGACTTCTAGTTTATATCAACATGTTCTCTAAACATCAGATACTAGATACTGTTTAGGTACATGTCGCCCTGACTCTCCAGACTTCAGTCTCTGCTCCTAGCACAGAGTTCATAGCCCCCAGCTTCTCCTAGTAACACGTCATTGCTAGTTTGCGCGCACCATCAGGTTAGAGGTCCCGGCTCCTCAGGTAGCCCCCTCCATGGTTTCCGCCCCATTCATGACATATTCTGTTACGTTTGCATCACATGTCTATGTATACGCCCTGTTACACCTCTTTTCACCCTTATCTTTCGCGACTGCTACGCGTCACGCCTTTTGCTCCACCCACTGCTACGCCTATTGCAATGTAATGCTATGTGTTTGCGTTATGTATATATGCTCACGCACTGTTATTAAAAAGTTGTTCCCCTTGTCCCGATCCTGTCCCCGGCAGCGCTGCTGGGCCTTGCCATCCTGTATTGCTGTATTAAACCTGCAAAAACTCCTACTACCTCGAATCTTGACTCTTATTTATTGAGCTATCTGTTATTCATTTATGCATTCAAAAATAGGGTATTATTTATTTATTTACCACATAATGGCGCCCGAACAGGGACTTGCCCTTTCCCCACGCGTCGGTGAAGCCACGCCGACCCCCTGACCCTCTGCAGTCGTGACGGAACTCTTCTGCGCACCGGCAGATATTTCTGCTTCAAGTATCCCTCAGGCCCACGGAGGAGACGGAGGAGGCGGTCCAGCATCCAGACGAGACGGTGGAGGAACGCGGCGAGTCCCGACCAGAGCCCAAGCCGAGAGTTCAAGGTCCGAGGTATCCGGAGGCCCACCCGTAACAGAAGTCCGAAGTTCGTCCGTCCGACGTCGAGGCAGTCCCGTCCAGTCCGAGGCCTTCCGTTCTTGCTGCCCGGTGAGTACCGTTACTGGGGTAGTATCTAGACAGGGTCAATTTAATTGACTCTGGTCCGTGGGTTGGTGGTACACAGACCCACAAACGAAGTGTCCACTTCGGTGGATGCGGGTCCTGACGTGTCTCTTTATGAGACCGGTAAGTTTCGTACTGTTTTAGCAGTGCATCTAGTTCCTGTTCTAGTCAGTTCTGTTCTCGAGAAAATTCATGTATTCTGTTTTCCGTATTCCAGGTAGTATTCTGTTCGAACTGTTATTTTTAAATGTTCTTCATGTATTTTAATGTCGTGGTATGAATGGGGAATAAGTATCGTGTTCATTGTGTATTGTATTGTGTCTAGATTACAGTCCAGTCATGCCCTTGTTTTCTAAGTTACGCCAGTTAAAAACTAGAAAGGGTCTGCTGGAAGCAGCAGTTCCTGTCCCGCCTAGGGACAGTCCAGGTCATTTTATGTATCAGAAGCATGGCATAAGCGCCATACTGTATCTAGATTTATGGGTAGAGTATACCAAACAGTTAGAAGAAAAGTACCGATGGCCCGTATCGGGTACATGGGATGCCGAGTGCATCATGCGAGTAGAAGAGGCATTATGGAAAAAGAAAGCCAGACAGTCACAGAAAGATGCCATCGAGTTATGGCGCAAAGAAGCTCATAAAAGAACTGAAAAAGAAATCAGAAAGTCAGAATTAAGTAGAGAATCCTTAGAACGAGCACAGGAAAAAGAACTAATCGAGATAGGTGAACAAGTCAAAGCCGAACAGTCAGACAGACAGAGGCATGCCCTTATTAGGGGTATGTATCCTCTCCTTGCCGAGGGCTTGCCAAAAGCGACCCCAGAGGCATCCAGTAATTTCCCGCCACCATTAATTCCGACCAAGCTGCGTCACAAACCGACCGCAGCTGATATTTTTATTTCGTCCTATTTGGACGACACAGTCCCAGAATATGCAAATCCTGTTCGCGCTCCGCCAGTCCCTGTAAATCAGGCACTTCCCGCTCCTCCAGACACCGAAGTACCTGTTACGGTACCCCCGGTCCAGCCCGCCATACAAGTCCAGCCTACATTTCCATTTCCCACTCTGCCAGGACGAAGAGCCTCAGTAGACGACTCTAGTTTAGGGGCCGCAGGGGGAGGTACTCCTCAAACCCCGCCGCCACACAAGCGTTTAACGACAGCCGAATTACATATACAAGCATCACAGCGTACGCCCAGACATCAGACTGTAGCAGAAATAAGAAAATCCCTTGCCGAATGCGGCTATGATCCAGTCCCAGGCGAGGATAATATGGTTTTATATTCATTCCGTGTAAGAAAGGTGGCCGAGTATCTAGTCACCTTACCGAATATGAAAGAAGATCTAGACAGAATATATCGCTTCATCCGTACAGGGGATGATCCAGAAAGCATTGGCGAGGCCATGTCTCAAAGGAAAGCTGAGACCCAGCTCATGATATTAAAGTTTCTGATCAATTGTCTAATAAGAGAACAAGATTACCCGTCTAAAGATCCGGCTGAAATGAAAACCCTGACAAGGTGGAGTGATAATATAGCCGAGGGTAAGCACAAGACCGTCGGTGCTATGGAGAGTATGTACAAGAAAATCCGTAAAGAAATAATAAAGTTACACGAACAGCGTAAAGCAGCACAAGTAAGCGAGAAAGAAAGTAACTCTGATCCTGAAGAGTTAGACGACGAGAATCCTGACAGAATAGCGTATGTAGGAAAATCTAGATTTCCAGATCGCCATTTACGCCTAGAACACAAGTCTATTTTCCATCATCCAGCACCAGAACAAGGTTCTCTAGAACAAGTGTTTCAAGCTACCGATCACATTCTGAAATCACGAATCGGTTACAGTGAGTTAAGTACCATGCATGAACAAGAACTAGCCCGATCAGCAGTCCGATGGATTACTGATTCTACCACTTTTCCAGACGAAATAGTGGCACAAATGTTTCTGAAAATGCCCCCAGCCGAGCAACGACTGGCGGGTATGTATATGATTCAGCACCTCATTACATTGTATGAGGCTCAGCACTCTGATCCAGGTCCGTTACATGATATCCTGAACGAGTTACTCCAGTATAGATGGAAAGGTTTAGGTACCGACTTAATTAGTGTCATTCTAGAACAGCGTCACAAATATAGAACGTTTCTGAACCCGCATTTTGTTCATGTCTCACCCCCAGAAAGTAAACCATTTTACATAGAGAGACAGAATCCGTTACGAGAAGTCCACCCAGTCAGAGGAACGGGTGGCGAACTACAACGAGTGTTTGTTTACACTCCGATTACAAAGATGGAACTCCTAGAGATGAAGAAATTAATTCCCTGTCATGATAAAGATCCAGCAGGGTTCCATAGAGAATTAAAAGACATGCTCCGTATGGGAGAATACACGTATCCAGATATAATTAAAATGTTAAAGGTTCTGCTGCCCGCAGGGGTGTATGAAAAGCTCAAGGAAAAAGAATGGCAGGTGGGAGAGAAAAAGATCGATTGGGCAGTTCTAGAAGCTGAAGACAAGGCACGAGTACCAGGTACCGGTCTTGGAGCAAAATGTAAAGAATTACCAGAATTATTAATACAAGTTTTACCTAGATTATTGACAACTAGAAAAGAAGACTGGGATGCAATCTCAGCCTGTAAACAGAAACAAGACGAAGATATTAGTGATTTTTATTCTAGATTTGAGAAATGTTTTAGCATCAACAGTGGCCTCAAGACAAGTAGTGAGTCATACCCTCACCTTTTTGTTACTAAATTAGTCGAGAATTCAAGTCCACAAATTAAAAATCGAGTTTTGAAAGTCGAAAGTACCTGGCAAGCTAATACCCCGTCCCAGATGTTGCAGATGCTCCAATACCACCAGAATAGGATCAGGGAAGAACAGGAACACGAGAGAAAACGTATGAAAGACACGAAAATGAAAGTACTAGTTGCACAATCTGTTCCTCAAGACAGTCAGAAGAGGGGTCCGAATCAAGCCAGTCATCCTGCAGCTCCCGTTAAAGGAAACTGCAATTATTGTAAACAGCCAGGTCATTTTATAAACGAGTGTGCAGTTCTGAAACACAACATAGCTACTGGTAAGACTAAAGAAAGACCACGTCCGCCTAGACAAGAACAAGTTTCACAGACTCCTCAGCCACAGAATGCACCACAGACAGTTACCGCACCGCAGCCTATTGCTGCAACACAGCACGTTACACAGCAGATGTACCAGTATGCACAGTCTGAGTATCCTGAGTACCAGCAGTATTCATGAAACAGCCTAGAGAGGGAGGTAGGCTTGCCTCTCATCGAGATACCTGTAGATCAAGAAGGTCCCTATGTTCACAGTCAAGTATTAGGGAAAGACAGAAAGTTTTTGATTGATACAGGGGCAAGTAGGACCACAATTAGTCACGCCGAAGTTCCAGGGGCTCCGCTCTCAGGCTCAAGAAATGTTTCCCTTGGATTTTCAGGAAAACCCATTGTAAATGAAATATCAAAGCCAGTTACTCTAGAAGTAGGTCCATTGTCCCGCACTACTGATCTGTTACTTACTAAGTCATGTCCAGAAAACCTATTAGGCATTAAAACACTGAAGGAGTTAGGTGCAGTTATATGCTGTTCCCCAGAGGGAATACGATTGTTCCTACGTGACTTTAAGGGTCACTATGTATTACGAGATTTTGATCCCAGATTGTCTAATGTCCCGCAGCATCTATGGGCGCAAGGTCCAACTGATGTTGGTTATATGCAAATCACACCCTATCGTGTGACTCTCAAGCCAGGTGTAGTGTTACCACGAATCAGACAGTACAGATTGCCACCTGAGGCTGTAGCAGCCTTATCCAAAATTATTGACGAGCTCGTGGCTCAAGGAGTGGTTGTAGAAACTGACTCCAATGTATGCAATTCCCCGATCATTCCAGTCATGAAACGTACTGATCCAAATGCACCCCCAGTATATTGATTAGTGATTGACCTACGAGAGCTTAATAAATGTATTATTCCTCAGTACCCAGTCGTTCCAGATATCTCTTCCCTATTGACAGCCATTGATTCCGAAGCCACGTTCTTTACTGTAATCGACCTCAAGAACGCGTTTTTCAGTGTCCCTATTCATCCAGACAGTCAGTTCCTTTTCGGATTTTGTTTAAATGGAAGGAGCTATATGTTCACACGCGCTCCTCAAGGTTTCACAGAAAGCCCTAGCATTTACAGTCAAGCACTTAAGAGACAACTAGACAACATTCACATGCCAACTGACACTGCCCTGCTCCAGTATGTCGATGATCTCCTGATCACAGCCCGTTCTGAACGTGCTTGCGAGCGAGCATCCCTTACAGTCTTGTATTTCCTAGCCGAGATGGGGCACAAGGTGTCCCCTTCGAAGCTTCAATTCTGTGTCCAGCAAGTGGTCTACTTAGGACACTTACTGTCCAAGAGGGGTAGGCAGTTGACACCAGACCGTATCCAGTTAATAGCGAGTCTTCCTCAGCCCAAGACCCAGAAGGAGGTACGTGCTTTTATCGGCCTTACTTCTTACTGCAGACAATGGATTCCTCAGTATGCATTTCTAGCCAAGCCACTGATACAGTTAACGACACAGGAGGCAGCCGTATCGACTGTCCTCCCTTGGACATCTGAACACACACTTAGTTTCAATGAGTTAAAGAAAGCCCTATGCCAAGCTCCAGTTCTAGCTACACCGAACTACAGTAAGCCTTTTACACTTTTCGTAACTGAACGGGAAGGTACAGCATTATCTGTTCTCACACAAGATCAAGCAGGACAGTACAAGCCCTGTGCTTATTTTTCGAGCACATTAGATCCTGTAGCCCAGGCTCTGCCTGCGTGCCTCAAGTCAGTTGCAGCCACAGCACTAGCTATCAGACAAAGTGATTCCATAGTCTTAGGACATACCTTGACAGTACAAGTTCCACATTCCGTGGAAGTTCTGTTAAACCGAACACAGACTCAGCACTTGACAATTGCACGTTTAACAGGTTATGAATTGACACTGTTCCAGCCACACATAGAAATCAGACGCTGCAACATCCTGAACCCTGCTACACTGTTACCATCAGTTACTCCGAATTCTGCCGCACATGACTGTGTGGAAGTAGTTAACATTATGACCAAGCCAAGACAAGATCTGACAGATATTCCGTTACCAGACCCCGACCTGACACTTTATGTGGATGGTTCATGTATGAGAACAAGTACAGGAGAACTAGTCGCCGCGTATGCAGTGACTACTGACACTGAAGTTATTGAAACACACCGTATTGACACCCTGTCCGCTCAAGCAGCAGAGCTAGTTGCTCTGACACAAGCCTGCATACACGCCAAGAACTTGAAAGTTAATGTTTACACAGATTCACGTTACGCATTTGGAGTTGTACACGACTTTGGAGTGCTCTGGCAAGAGAGAGGTTTCATGACTTCTCATGGAACCAAGATTCAGCATGGTCTCCTTATTCAAGCTCTGTTAGATGCCATACATTTACCGACATCTATCGCTATCATGAAGTGCAAAGCACATACGAAAGTTACTGACACCATTTCTCAAGGTAACGATCTAGCAGATCGCACAGCCAAGCTTACAGCACAGACTCTAGACATTCCAGTTAACATGACACACACTCCAGATCCGATTACATGTATGACAGTTAAAGACCCTACACAAGATGTCATAGACATACAGTTACATGCTACTCCCGAAGAAATCAAGAAATGGTCCGAACAAGGAGGGGTCCAGACAGATCAAGGATGGTTAACGAAGGGTAGAGCCACATGGTTTCTCCCCGACTCTATGGTTCAAGTCATTATCAATACCGCACATAGTCCAGCACATTTAGGAGAAAAAGCTATGTTAGACAGTATCCAGAACATTTGGTTCAACAAGCATTTACGAGCTGCAGCCAAGCAGAAAGTCCGTACCTGTATGATATGTTGTAAAAAAAAGTAAAGTCCACATTTGTAAAGCGCACAATCACCCGTAAGGGTCTCTAGGCGCTGGGGGCCGTCGGGAAGATTAAGCGAGCTATTGCCCAGAGTCACATGGTGCTGGGCTAACCTGCCGCCGGAGCCGGGGATCGAACCGTGGTCCCCAGATTCCAGCGTCAGTCGCCCTGGCCGCGGCGCCACACCTCTCCCAGTTTAATCCAGGTAAAAGTGTCCCGGTGGAACAAGGTGGATTCCAGCCTCCTGACCACCCTTTTGAAGTCCTCCAGATGGATTATATTCAGATGGAGCGATGTCGAGGTTTCAAGTATGTCCTTGTAGTTGTATGCGCTTTGTCCAGGTGGACAGAAGCATATCCAGTTCCAGATTACACCGCCGCGACCACTGCCAAGCAGTTGGTTCGTGAGTTCTTCCCCCGTTATGGACTCCCTAGAGTCGTATATTCTGACAACGGCCAGCCATTCTCATCTGAGTTGATGAAGCATGTTTCCCTGTTGTTAGGGTACCAGTGGAAGTTTCATTGTGTACGCCATCCTGAAGCAGCCGGTCTCGTAGAGAGACATAACCAGACTCTGAAAATCCGTATTGCAAAAGTGTGTAAAGAGAAAGGTGTGGACTGGCTAGTAGCTCTGCCAGTCGCTTTATTTTATATGCGCATGGTCGCACATTCCAGATCAGGTCTGTCCCCGTACGAGGTCGTTTTCGGCCGCCCCCCTAACATGTGGGGTACTCCTAGACCCCGAAGTATTACCGATGTTTCAAGTAATATGCTGACAGATTACCTAGCTTCCTTGATGTCTGCCCTCAACTCTTGTCGTTCACAGGTTGCCGCCGCATTTCCAGACAATACCGAGGTGGCACCGCATGAAATCGTTCCAGGATCCATGGTTCTTGTCCGCAATTTTGACCGCTCAAGTCCGCTGGAGCCACGCTGGAAGGAGCCCCGACAGGTCCTTCTCGCCACCCGTACAGCCGTGAAGTTGGAGGGTCGCAAAGGCTGGGTGCACCTTTCACATATAAAAAAGTTTTATGGACTGAAACCCGTCTCAAAGAACATTTCCCAGGATTTGAAGGATTGCCAAAATATTGTTCTCAAGGACTGTCCCGCAAAAGACATTGCTACAAACCCTCCCCTGTTAGAGAAAACTCCGCAACAGGAGTATAAGTTGAAACTCCGGTCTAGTAAAATAAGTCAGCCAGTTTGATTGTCTAAGTCCTCCCCTAGGTGAAACGGTTAGACTGTTTCTGACATGTATAAAATAGACCCCCATAGTGAGAGAGTTAGTCAAAACTCAATTCGATGTATCGTTTTTCTATGTTTCATATTGTTTCTCAGCATTATGATTTCCTGCACCAGTTATGCATTTTTCTTGTATTTCCCAGTTCTTCATGTAAATAAGTCTGCTAATGCTACAGTAGAGCACACGTTTAGTGATCTGCCTCCTCATGAACTCTCTTACCGCCTCGCTATGAAAAATAATTCTTTCATCCGCATGTTACATTACTCACATCAGACCAGCAATGCCACTAATTGCTGGGTGTGTGGTCGACTCCCCCCTTTCCAGATACCGAAGGGAGTTCTGCCACTTTTTCCTTATCCTTTTTCACATAATGGTTCGTGTGGAGCATGGTCCACGTTAACGTCATCCTCAACAGATATGTCTTTTCTTAACAGTACATGTTTCCCAGACAAGCAAGGTCTTCCCCACAGAACCGGGTTAGATCTAGAAAATGAAGTGTATAATTTAGGTAACTATTCTTCGAATTTCATGGTCCTGAATGTTCAGTCTGATACTACTCCAGACTTACCTGCTATTTCAGTATTACCAGTTAAAGGCGAATTATGTGTCCGAAATAATGGTTCCGTACATGTAGGACATAGTGATTGTACTACTATTGTCAAGTATAGTGACAGTGGGAAATCCATTTTCAAAGCTTCACGTCATTCTTATTTTATTTGTGGTCAAACTGCATATGTTCGTCTGCCCCTCGATTGGGAGGGAACCTGTTACATTGCCTTCCTACTGCCACCAGTTTTCCTAGCCCCACCTGATTATCATAGAAACACACATCTAGTACACATTAGACATAGAAGGGAGTCCCCAATTGTCGATTATACTGAAACTGCTCTAGAACAGTATACAGATTTCAACAGAGGTTTCTTTTTCTTTATAGGACCTATCCAGAATAGTAAGCTAATCCGTAGGTTAACCAGAACCCTCGAAGCTGTAGTAAATGAGACTGCCTCTGCTCTAGGTAATTTAACTGAAGAGCAATCTGCTATGAGATTTGTCGTTTTACAGAATCGTCTCGTCCTTGACGTCATACTGGCCGATAGGGGCGGGGCCTGTAGAGTCATCGGATCTAGTTGCTGCATTTTCATTCCAAATAACGCGCCGTCTGTTTATTCAGCTATAACCAGACTCCATAAGATTGCCCATCTGTTACACCAAGATCCAGGCACCTGGACATGGTCCGGTTGGTTCTGGAATATAATTTCCGCCTGGGGATGGAAAGTCTTGTCCTTTCTAGGTATTGCAGTAGCGATCATATTCAGCTGCTGCCTCTGTATACAATGTGGCCCTGCGATTTGCGGCATTTGTGCTACCTCTTGTATTCCTAGTCCCAAGCCCCGTTCTAAATCCCGTTCCAGGATAATTCGAGACGAGCAAATGATACTGTATGAAATGATAGATGGTATCATGAATATTGATGTTTCCTGATGGAAACGTAGTGACAAGGAGGGAATGTGGAAAAGTAAATTTTGCCATGTTCTGTGTCCCTACGTGTCATCCATCATATGTTATGTGTGCATGATTAAATATGCATATGCATTCCCTATGTTCGATTAATGACGCAATTACAGTTGTGTCCACCTCTAGTATGCCAGTTTCCAGTTCTCGTGAATACTACGAATATCAGGCCTATGCAAAGCTACGTTGCCACGTTTCTCAGTGTGCACGTTATTCTATTGAAAAGTCCCCGTTTCTAGGCCTCAAAAGGGCCTGGACACCAGATTCAGCTCCTGTCTCCTGAAGCCTCGCTGAGGAGCGATACAGCCCCCACCTGTATCCTCGACCCTTCACTTACTTCCTGCCTCGCAGTGCCCGGCTCACCCTGGCTCTGCCTCTGAGTCTGCCAAGAATATGTTATGATTCCAGTTATCAGTTCAGTCCTCCTTCTCCGCATTCCTAAAGCTACTGAATCGCATCGATAGTTTCCGTCATTGTCTAGCCTTCACGTCTCCACGTTAGAGAAATACTGCATTTAATGGTCATTTAATATTCTTCACCACGCACTACATGTAGAATAATGCATGGTCCAGTCTTAGAATCAAGTTAGCCTTTCCCCTCCTGACTTCTAGTTTATATCAACATGTTCTCTAAACATCAGATACTAGATACTGTTTAGGTACATGTCGCCCTGACTCTCCAGACTTCAGTCTCTGCTCCTAGCACAGAGTTCATAGCCCCCAGCTTCTCCTAGTAACACGTCATTGCTAGTTTGCGCGCACCATCAGGTTAGAGGTCCCGGCTCCTCAGGTAGCCCCCTCCATGGTTTCCGCCCCATTCATGACATATTCTGTTACGTTTGCATCACATGTCTATGTATACGCCCTGTTACACCTCTTTTCACCCTTATCTTTCGCGACTGCTACGCGTCACGCCTTTTGCTCCACCCACTGCTACGCCTATTGCAATGTAATGCTATGTGTTTGCGTTATGTATATATGCTCACGCACTGTTATTAAAAAGTTGTTCCCCTTGTCCCGATCCTGTCCCCGGCAGCGCTGCTGGGCCTTGCCATCCTGTATTGCTGTATTAAACCTGCAAAAACTCCTACTACCTCGAATCTTGACTCTTATTTATTGAGCTATCTGTTATTCATTTATGCATTCAAAAATAGGGTATTATTTATTTATTTACCACAGAGCCAGTGACATTATACGAAGACAGGATAATATGATCGCACAGGGAGTGTCGTGACCTGACAGTGTGGGCGACGGACAGTAGGGCGTTAGGACCCTGGGGGCAGAGTGACCAGGTCACCGGACACCGGATCCGGTGACGTCAGAGGAAAGGGTGGACACAACGACTAGGACATGGACGGGGACAGACGTGCGGACCAGCCGCTGCCCGAGAGACTAACTCGCAGGAATGTGAGATGCCAATAAAGAAATGTGCAACTAACCTGTGTCCCGTGTATGGTGTATCTCCCGGCACATATGGGGAACATGACAACTGGCGTACGAAGGCGGGATGACGGATCGACGCAGATTCCAGCAATTGCCACCTCGACGAGGGAAGAAGCGTGGACAAAGGCGGAAAGAACCAGGAAGACAACAAACAAGAGAACTGCAAAAGCAGCGACGCGGGAAGACACCCCGACTGCCAACATCTGCAAGAACGCGGTAAGCGCTCGAACTAAGCGCGTGTATTGAGATAACCAGCGCGAGATCTCGCGAGAGGCGGCCATATTGAAATCAGGCAATTGGGACGAATGAGCACTGAGAACGGCATTGGCGGCCATTTTAAGGACAGGAAATGAGACTTTGACCGCGAAATATCGCGATAACAGCGGCGGCCATCTTAGATCAGGAAAGAAAGACAGGCAATAATGGAGCGGCCATTTTAAGGCCAAATAACATCGAAAAAGAAGGAAATGAGAAAGGAAAGACGACGAAAAGTGGAAATAAATTAAAGAAAGGCAGAAATAAGGAGAAAAAGGGGCATATGAAGGACAAGAAAGGACAAAAACGACCAAAGTGACATTTTGAAGGGGACATTCAAGGAAAGGTCACAGGAAAAAGGAGAGCAGCCATTTCAAGGCCAGGCGAAGTGAAATAACATTGAAAAAGAGACAATTAAAGAACACGAAGAGAAAGAAAGACAAAGAGAGGCAGAAAGGGACTAAAGACCCCCACAACAAAAACAACATAGAAAAAAAAAAGGAGCAAAAGAAGACAAAGGAGAAGAAAAGAAGTACACCCAAAAGCCAGAAAGAGAGAAATAAAAGGCTAAAAGTAAGGAGAATAAAGAGGCATAGTAAGAAAAGGAAGAACAAAGACGATCAAAATATTGTGAGAATGACGGCGGACATTTGAAGGGGACATTCAAGGAAAGGTCATAGAAAAAAGGAGAGCAGCCATTTCAAAACAAGGCAAAGGGCACAGAAGAAGAAGAACACAAGACAAAGTGAATTAAGGAGAACGCGAGTAAGAAGAAAAGACAGGAAGAAAAAGAAGACAAAGAAGAAAAGGAGGATAAGCACGGAAAAGGTCTGAAAAGGGAGACAAAGGAAATGAATGTCTTGATTGAAGAATAAAGGAGAAATAAAAGGCAAAAGAGCGATAAGGCAGAGGAAGAAAATAAAAAGGAAAGAAAGCAGAACAACAAAGAGAAACAAAAGGACAAAGACTACACAAGGACAAAGAGAAAGCAAAGGAGAAGTTACAAAGAAATAAAGAAAAGAAGAAAGAGGAGTGAAATAACGAGGAAAGAAGGGACCAAAGAAACAGTAAAAGAAAAGGAGAGCCTAGAAAAGGCTAAAAAGACAAGGAGAGCCTAGAAAAGGCTAAAAGGACAAGAAGAGCCCAGAAAAGGCTAAAAGGACAAGGAGAGCCCAGAAAAGGCTAAAAGGAAAGGAGGATAACAGAAGAAGAAGAAGGAAAAAGAATACAAAAGAGACACAAGAGAAAAGGACAAGGAGAGCCTAGAAAAGGCTAAACGAAAAGGAGAATAACAGAAGAAGAAGAAGAAAAAAGGACACAAAAGGGACACAAGAGAAAAGGACAAGGAGAGCCTAAAAAAAAGGTTAAAGGGACAAGGAGAGCCGAGAAAAGGCTAAAAGGACAAGGAGAGCCGAAAAAAAAAAAAAAAAAAAAAGGAGTAAAAAGGAGCAAAACGAAAAGACATACCGCAGGAGAAGCAGAGTGGACAAGCGCCACCAAGGAAATAAAGGCAAGAGGCACCTCAGGGCCAGGACCAAAGGTGTTGAGACAGAAATAATATAGATGATAAGACAACAAGTTCTCCAAAGAGTCACTGGCGGTGACGAAAGTGAAAGGATGGATGATAATGGCTGTCTACGACAAACAAGAGAATTGCAAAAAGAGATAGCATTTCAAGGACAAAGAAGGCGGAGAAAGAAGAAATGGCAGCGACAACTGCAGTCACATGGAAGGTAGAAGATAGAGGACAAGGAAGCGATGGAGACACTAGATTCACGAAGGGCATGCAGTAAAGAACAGAGACTCATTGAAGAAATGTAGAATGACAAGTACTCTCTATATCTCTCTCTCTCTCTCTCTCTCTCTCTCTCTATATATATATATATATATATATATATATATATCTCTCTCTTTCTCTCGTTCATTCTCCTCCATCAATATAACTGTGAATGAGGACTATAGTAAATGTGTCACAAAGATTTGTTTGCAACAAGGGGGGAGGTGTCGTGACCTGACAGTGTGGGCGACGGACAGTAGGGCGTTAGGACCCTGGGGGCAGAGTGACCAGGTCACCGGACACCGGATCCGGTGACGTCAGAGGAAAGGGTGGACACAACGACTAGGACATGGACGGGGACAGACGTGCGGACCAGCCGCTGCCCGAGAGACTAACTCGCAGGAATGTGAGATGCCAATAAAGAAACGTGCAACTAACCTGTGTCCCGTGTATGGTGTATCTCCCGGCACATATGGGGAACATGACAGGGAGGTTAGTCTGGAGCAAGGGGGCGGGGGTGACTCTGGGCTTGTGAACGCTAAAATGAGAACAGGGTATAATCGTCAGTATTTCTAACAATGACGGCTGGGGAGGTATTTGACACACGGAATGCTTTGTCTATTTTGTTTCTTTGTCCCCATAGAAGCAATAGTCTACTTCCGGGTACTCACCCTACCACTAGCCCCAAAGCAACACTTACAACTCATAGAGCGCTAGTGGTGCTTCCTTCCTCTCCCCTTCCATCCACCCAGATCCAGCGGCCATGTTGTGCTGTCAGGGAGTGCGTGTCTGACCCCCACTCATCTGAGCACACATGAGCCCCCGCTGCTCCCAGCGGTGCAGCCGGGCACTCGATTAACTCCAACAAAGGTTTCTAGGGAGCAGCACTTCACAGAGCAATCAGTGCGGCGCTAAAGAGTGTAATCACCCCGCTGCCTTTTAACTGCCAGGCGTCAGAGGTCAGAAGCGGGCAGTGGGGGGTTCAAAAGAAACGTGTGACAAGTTCAGAGGGAACACTCATGTTCACATCCAAGGGGGTGGACATTCCAGTGCGCTGAGTTCAGACGCGTGGGCTTGGAAACTCTCTTACAAGACAATTCAGCTGCTTTTTTTTCTCCGGCTTCATATACCTGCGGTCAAGGGCCACTGGAATTATGTGCCACAACACTTTTCCGCATAATTATGGATTTCCCACGCTAGCCCCACCCCCATAATCCATCAACTGCTACATAATCTGCAGATTTCAGCAAAAGACGTGTTTCTGTCTCAAACAATGGAATCAAAAGTTACTAAAAACGCGACAACAGGTTGCCGAGTTGTGGAAGGCCCTTCAGAAAGGTTGACTGGCCCCCTTTATGTTGTTTCTTGCTATATTTTGATTTTGAAAATATATTAATGAGGTGCAAGCCATGCCCAGTATTAATACGTGTATACATGAATAAATAATGAAGTAATACTAATACACAGTGTGCCTCATTAAGCCACATAATTTGTCTTTCTTTGCCACATAATGTAGTCAACCCTGCCGAATAATTTCAGTGGCCCTACTTTACTTTAGTCTGGTGCGAGAAAGGCTCTATAACTCCAAAGGCCCCTTGTGAAGTTGAGAGCTGGAGGTCACACCCATTTGTAGCAGCAAATACTGATCTCGCTGATTTATCTCCACCAAACGCTCTCACTTCTGCAGGGAATGAGGGTTGATCTTGATGTTAAGTGGATTATTCTAAATTCTTAGGCAGTCGATTTATCGATTCCCCCTATTAGAGTGCGCGTCGTAAATCCTTTCATGTTAGCGTTCCCCGTCTCATTTTCGGCAGTTTAGTATCAGGGCCAGTGAACGCTCTCCTTTCAGGTTCTTCTTCATGTGTGTTTATTCAAGCGCTGCAATTCCAGGTCTTCGAGCACACTGTCGCAGCCGGCAGTTCACATGAGAACTGTTCAGACCTGATGTTACGTTACCCTCTGGTGGAAAAATAGGGAAGTACAACGCCCTGCAGTTATTGGTCAGCGGGTGTATGTGAACTCGCATTATTAGGTCGAGCTGGCGTTGGAGCGCGAAGCGCTCCCGCCAGCGAGACTATAGTCACCTTCCTCCCTGTCAAGGGAGTAACAGCTGTGAACGAGCCTGATACAGACCTGGGTACGAGCCGACCCAGGTCTGTGAACGCGCTTCAAGGTTGAGCAGCTTGTGCACGTTTGTTGGACGTCAGGCGCTGCAAGCCCGCCAGACCAATTATCCCAGCATGAAACTCTACTTCCTGAGGCGCCACAAGACCAATTATCCCAGCAGGAGTCTCCACTTCCTCAGGCACCGCAACAATTATCACAGCATGAGACCCACTTATCACAGCATGTCAACAGGCGCCCCAGGCTGCTGGAGCACTCAACTATAATTAATGTGCAGTTGAGTGCTCCAGCAGCGTGGGGGGCTCTCTGCATGCTGTGATAATTATCACTTTGGGGCCTCATGCTGTGATAATTAGGGCGGCATGCTCTATTTGCAGCACTGAACATTTTCAAAGAAGGCGAAGCAGTGACATTCATTGGAGACACTCACCCTCACCCCCTCACCCCTCACACACCTCACCCTCACACACCTCCTCACCCTCACACCCTCACCTTCACACCCCCTCACACACACCCTCACATACCCTTACCAGCACCGCAAAACACAACACAGCACAGCAAAACACAACACAACACAACACAACACAGCACAGCACAGCACAGCAAAACGCAACACAGCACAGCAAAACACAACACAGCACAGCAAAGCACAGCACAGCAAAACACAACACAGCACAGCAAAACACAACACAGCACAGCACAGCAAAACACAACACAGCACAGAAAAACACAGCACAGCACAGCAAAACACAACACAGCACAGCAAAACACAACACAGCACAGCAAAGCACAGCACAGCAAAACACAACACAACACAGCACAGCAAAACACAACACAGCACAGCAAAACACAGCACAGCACAGCAAAACAACACAGCACAGCAAAACACAACACAGCACAGCACAGCAAAACACAACACAACACAGCACAGCACAGCAAAACACAGCACAGCAAAACAGAGCACAACACAACACAGCACAGCACAACACAACACAACACAGCACAACACAACACAGCACAGCACAGCACAGCAAAACACAGCACAGGACAGCACAGCACAGCAAAACACAGCAAAACACAGCAAAGCAAAGCACAGCACAGCAAAACACAGCACAGCACAGCACAGCACAACACAGCACAGCACAGCAAAACACAGCACAGGACAGCACAGCACAGCAAAACACAGCAAAGCACAGCACAGCAAAACACAGCAAAGCACAGCACAGCAAAACACAGCACAGCACAGCAAAACACAGCACAGCACAGCAAAACACAGCACAGCACAACACAGCGCAACACAACACAGCACAACACAACACAGCACAGCACAGCACAACACAGCACAGCACAGCAAAACACAGCACAGGACAGCACAGCACAGCAAAACACAGCAAAACACAGCAAAGCACAGCAAAGCACAGCACAGCAAAACACAGCACAGCACAGCAAAACACAGCACAGCACAGCACAACACAACACAACACAACACAGCACAGCACAACACAACACAGCACAGCACAGCAAAACACAGCACAGCACAGCACAGCACAACACAGCAAAACACAGCACAGCAAAGCACAGCACAGCAAAACACAGCACAGCATAGCAAAACACAGCACAGCACAGCAAAACACAACACAGCAAAACACAGCACAACACAGCACAGCACAGCAAAACACAGCACAGCACAGCAAAACACAGCAAAACACAGCACAGCAAAGCACAGCAAAACACAGCACAGCACAGCAAAACACAGCACAGCACAGCAAAACACAGCACAGCACAGCAAAACACAGAACAGCACAGCAAAACACAGCACAGCACAGCAAAACACAGCACAGCAAAACACAGCACAGCAAAACACAGCACAGCAAAACACAGCACAGCAAAACACAGCACAGCAAAACACAGCAAAACACAGCACAGCAAAACACAGCACAGCAAAACACAGCACAGCACAGCAAAACACAGCACAGCACAGCAAAACACAGCACAGCAAAACACAGCACAGCAAAACACAGCACAGCACAGCAAAGCACAGCACAGCAAAACACAGCACAGCACAGCAAAGCACAACACAGCACAGCAAAACACAGCACAGCACAGCAAAACACAGCACAGCACAGCACAGCGTAACCAAGCACAGCGTAACCAAGCACAGCGTAACCAAGCACAGCGTAACCAAGCACAACAAACCATAGCATAACAAAAAATAGCATAACAAAACACAACAAAACATAGCATAGCATAACAGAACATAGCATAGCATAACAAAACACACCATAGCATAGCATAACAAAACACAACATAGCATAGCATAACAAAACACAACATAGCATAGGATAGCAAAACTAAACAGAGCATAGCATAACAAAACAAAGCATAGGATAGCAAAACAAAACATAGCCTAACAAAACATGGCATAACAAAATATGGCATAACAAAACATGGCATAACAAAACATGGCATAGCAAAACATATAATAGCATAGCAAAACATAGCATATCAAACACAACAAAACATAGCATAGCAAAACAAAGCATAGCAAAACATAGCATAGCATAACAAAGCATAACAAAACATAGCATAACAAAACATAGCATAACAAAACATAGCATAACAAAACATAGCACAGCAAAACAAAGCATAGCATAGCAAAACACAACACAACACAACATAGCATAGCATAACAAAGCATAGCATAACAAACACAACAAAGCATTGCATAGCATAACAAAACAAAGCATAGGATAGCAAAAAAACATAGCATAGCATAACAAAACAAAGTATAGAATAGCAAAACAAAACATTGCATAGCATAACAAAACATAGCATAACATAGCCTAGCAAAACATAGCATACCAAACACAACAAAACATAGCATAACAAAACATAGAAAAACAAAGCATAACACACACAACCACACACACACAACCACACACACACAACCACGCACACATAACCACAATCACACACACAACCACAACCACACACAACCACACACACAACTATCTATCTATCTATCGCCCTCACTCTATCTGTCTATCGATCTATCACCCTCACTCTGTCTATCTATCGCCCTCACTCTATCTATCGGCCTCAGTCTATCTATCTAATCGCCCTCACTCTATCTATCGCCCTCACTCTATCTATCGCCCTCACTCTATCTATCGCCCTCACTCTATCTATCGCCCTCACTCTATCTATCGCCCTCACTCTATCGCCCTCACTCTATCTATCTAATCGCCCTCACTCACTCTATCTATCTATCAATCTATCTATCGCCCTCACTCTATCTATCAATCTATCTATCGCCCTCACGCTATCTATCTATCGCCCTCACGCTATCTATCTATCGCCCTCACTCTATCTATCTATCGCCATCACTCTATCTATCTGTCTAGCTATCTATCGCCCTCACTCCTATATATCTATCTATCTATCTCGCTCACTCAATCTCTCTATCGCCCTCTATCTATCGCCCTCCCTCTATCTATCTATCGCCCTCACTCTATCTATCTATCCCACTCACTCTATCTATCGCATCACCACAGCATCACTAAGGGGCACAACAACATCACTATGCGCTACCACAGGATCATTGAATGCCACAGCATCACTAGTCGCCACCACAACATCTCTCAGCCCCACCACAGCATCAATCTGTGCAACCATTTACCAACAACTGGGTCAAATATGATCTCTCAATGTTTCAAGCTTTATTACAAATGTCACAAAAAGAGGTTAGTATTTCACTTCTGTTCTTGGATTTTCGTCACAATAAAATACACTGAACATATTCTTCACAAAAGTTATTTACAAAAGTTTAAGCTATTGCCATTATAAATTACAATAACTTTTATTTAAGTATTAATTATTAAAAAAATTCAAAGCCATTGTTATTTGTAATATCAAAACATCTAAGTCACGTGAATACAACACATATTGCATTACAAATGCTATAGGTGTCACAAGTTATAACTATTGGCATTGTAAATGACAAAGCTATTATTTTTTGCTATTTTCAAAACCAACACATATATAAAAAATGTGTCATTTAAAATACCAATAGCTCAAACTTTCCTAATGCGAGACCTTATGCATTGCAAATGCTTGTTTCATTGAATGTCAGCAGTCACGTCACACTTAGCGAGAGATCGTTCCTAAGCCAGGAGCTGCACTTGAAAATGGCCAAGCTTCCAAAATAATGGTGTGAAATAGAAGGAAATGGAACAAGTACCATTTAGCGAACAGGCCAGGCTTGCAAAACACTGCGACAGAAGTACCAGTGCTCCCCAAGCAATGACAAATGAATGTGACTACAATGACCACGGACGCCAGCGAACATTGTGGAGAGCTGTCAAATCTAGACTGTGTAAATGCCTGCATCAAGGGACACCACTCTCCCTACTTCAAAAACTGAAAAGGATCCTGAGTGCTGCACATAGACAGATTCTACGCCCAGCAGTGCTT
The DNA here is from genome assembly GCF_964261635.1 of Lissotriton helveticus. Lineage (NCBI taxonomy): Eukaryota > Metazoa > Chordata > Amphibia > Caudata > Salamandridae > Lissotriton > Lissotriton helveticus. The sequence goes on from NC_136068.1 coordinate 982,465,642, forward strand.
AATTTGTAAAAAAAAAAACATAAGTGCCATGGCTCTCGCAAGGAGGCCACTGCAACTTGCACTACACATTGCCCCTGCTATGCTGCCCATGAGTAACAACACAACTACTAACCATCACACACCTGCAAATGTGACGATTCGGACTATTTCAGATCCCCAAAGTTATAAGAATGGCTTGAGCTCTGGTAATAGTCATTTCTAATGTATATTGAATTAATAATTAACTATTGTGGTCAGTTGTGAATTAACCAGACAGTGCCACCTTGTGGCAGACTGTCACAAGTGCTGGTGTTGACAAGTTGGTGTTGGTGCAGAGCACCTGAAACCACTGGCTCAAATTAAGCACTGACATCCTGGCTCCTGGGGATCCATTATACTAGTGTTGTAAGAATGTCACGAGCTACTTACAGCCAGATGTTCCACATTAAAGGCTCTCTGTATTGTCCAAGGCAAAACCCATTGCACCTCCGCGACAAATTCCAAAGACAGGTTCAGAACCGACCACGTGTGGAAATCAGGTTTCAGTGAATATTTATCATTTGTGCATCACCAAGCGAGTGTCTTGATTTGTTTAAATCCTATTACAATCTCTGTTTCCAGCACACTTCAGAATTGCAAAAACACCTTAATTTTTTTTCCTAACAGCTGGATGCGTACGGTTTATTGACAGGTATTTACATTTTACTGTGTACTACAAAAACATCATCCTACATTGTGACAAAATTCCATTTAAAAACTCCTCTCACTAAATGGGTACAGTCACTCTATAGGGCCCCTTGTGCCAAGCTTACTTATGCCGGGAAATTCGTACTGGCGTTTAAACTTCATTGGGGCACCCAGCGGGGTATCCATTATCCCTTCTTTTATTCACTCTTTATATGGAGCCATATATGTAGTCTCTGTAGTTGAATGATGGAATTCAGCCATTCATTTCTGGTGGTTGTGAACCTCAAAATCACAGCATATGTGGATGATTTGGCTATCTTTTCATCTAACTCCTCAGTCGCGTTGGATCATATAACAGATTTGGAACATTGTCAGGTTACAAGCTAAATGTAGCTGAAACCCAAGTGTTACTAAATTTCAAGCCAGACGTTCCAATTGCAGGGGCAACTTCAACAGCTTTATATCTGGGTGTTAAGTCCTACGGTTGATAAAAGTTATACATTGAATTATGAGCCTCTTTTACATTCTGTCATTTCTAAGCTACAGTCTTGAAACAGGCTCCTTATTAGTATTATAAGCTGTTGCAGCATTATAAAAAAGAATGGATTGCCTACATTTTTATATTTGTTTTGGGGAATTCCACTCTGGTTCCCAAACTCGTTTTTTAAACCTTTGAAGGGAAATATAAGCAGTTTTATACGGGGCTATAGATGGGCAATATGCACTACACATCTCTTTAAATTTCCTTATAAGCATGGGGGGTTGCGGTTACCTGATTTTAAGTTATATTTTTGGGCTTCATTTGCAGGCTGTCCGCGTAATTTGCTAACATTGGCAGAGCCAGACTCCTCGGTTATCGACTTGCACTAAGCCCTGAATTTAGGCTACTTCTTTAAAGACAAGGGCAATGATGCTCAAAGTACGGCCCGGGGGCCGCATGCGGCCCTCCTGACCTTTACATGCGGCTCCTTGGTCAACACCAGCACCGGGCTGCTGTTTACTTAACTGTAAATGGGTTGTCGTGCCCTGGACAAGGGCACTAGGACCCTGGGGCACAGGACAGAGGCCAGGGGACACCGGACACCATTTCCGGTCAAGGGAGGGGACAGGGGACATTCCTGGGTAGGACATATGGAAATAAACGTGTACCTGAAAAGCCCCCATCGTTTCCTGTGTGTTCCTGGGGACGTAGAACACGACATCTGGCGACGAAGGTGGGATTGAATCGACGTGTGCCCATCAGTGACTTCATCGCGATTTTAAACCAGGAGCCCACCCTGGATCGCGTCGTGCTGAAAAAGGAAGAGGAAAAGTGCCCAGAAGAAGCGCAGCGACGCCGGAGCCCACCCCGACCGCTGCGAACAGAAGACTGCCTGTCTCCGGTAAGCGCCGTGTGAAAAGCGCTAAGTTAAAGAAATTGGCGCGAGCTCTCGCGAGAATCTCGGCAGCCATTTTAAAGTCAGGCGCGAGAACCAATCACTGCACAGGAAAATCGGGCGGCCATTTTCAAGTCAGGCAGCGCCCCGATTGGCTCAGAAGGCTTGCGAGATCAACGGCGGCCATCTTGAGGTCAGGCAAATTGACCAATAAGAACAGAGAACAGCGTGGTGGCCATTTTGAGGTCAGGAAAAGACGAACATAAGGCAAAAAGTGCCGATTAAAGGACATAAAGGATTAATAAAGCACAAGGCAAGACAAATAACCAATAACAGGAAACATGAAAATAAAAGATATATAGAGGAAAATAAAGGATCTTTAAGGAAAAGAACAAATCTTAACAAAAAGAGTGCCAAGAAAGATAAAGAGAGAAAATAAAGAAACAAGCACAAGGCAAGACAAAGAGAACAAGGAAGAATGGCAGACCCGAAACCAAGTGCACAGTATAGAAGTCCGCTACCATTTAACTTATCTGAGCCACAAACAGGAATTAGATGGGAAAAATGGATCAGACGCTTCGAAAGATACGTGGAAGCCACAGATGTGACAGATGCCAAACGGCTAGGTCTATTCCTGAATTTAATAGGTGATGAAGTAATAATAATTCCTTTATTCGGTTTTTAACAATGCAAAACCATAAAAGTAGTCACAAAATAAAATCATGCATAATCATAGGTAGTATAAAAACAAATTATCAATTATAGGACATAAATATAGCCAAAGTCCTATATTTTCTTTAAAAAGGAATAAATCAATACATTTCAATCAGGTTTTTTGAAGATTGTTCCTATGCCTCATAATACACTTTAAAACATTAAGTACATGATAACAAGTGCGTTCAGAATCTAACATCTGCAAGGCTAACATGGCAGGCCGACACTGTCTAAAACCCCAGCGTTTTAGTAGCGGAAATAGCCAGATCTTTCTGTGAGTGTGGAAGTATTTGCAGAACAGTATTGTATGAATGCATGACTGGGGGGACATATCGTCGCATGGGCAGAGGGCCAAGTTTACGTCCCAAGTGTTCTTTTCTGGAAAGGCCACAAGTCTGTGAAAAAGACTCAATCTGAACCTTGTCGGGAGCATTTTGTCGTATGTGGTGAATTCTAATGTAAGGTAGAGCTGGATTTGCGGGGTATGCTGTATCATGTTTGCATGGAGCACTGATTGTTTGGTCGATAGCAGGGTCAGCCTAAGAGACTCTAAATGGCTCAGCGCTATTTGTTTTAGGTCTTTCTTTGGTATTTCATTTAGTTTTTCTGGAGAGGTATAATACTTTTCTAGACCCAAGTCGGAGAAAAAGTGTCTGACATAGGTGAGCCATGCTATTTTGTGTGCACAATCCAGTGTCATGGTATCCTGTAAAATGTCTTTGGTCAGTGAATTTTTGTCCGACAGCCAGATACGTCTCCAGAGTAGCAGTGGCTGAACCTTTATCAAATCTTCTATATATGGGAGTCCCAGTTCCACATGACAAGCGTAGATGGAAGAGGATTTTGGGGTGGATAAAAGGAATCTCATGAATGAGTTCTCTGCTATTTGGAGTGGACCAGTGTCTGTATGTCCCCATACCCCAGCCCTATAAAGAGCAATAGCTTGGCATTTTGCTGTATAAATTTTTAAAAGTTCGGCTGGTGGTCTCTTTCCGAGTCGCTGTGAAAAGTTCATCAACGCTACAATTGCTCTTTTGAACAGATGTCTCCTGGCCTCGACGGCGGCCCTCCAGTTTAGTCTTTCATCGATCATAATTCCCAGATAGGGGTACTGGGGGGTCCTCTCAAGTTTTTGGTCATTTAGATAGATATTCTTTGTGGCTTTTCGGCCTCCGCCCGCTACCATGACGAATGTTTTTTTTACATTTATATGCAAATCTAGGGCACTCATGAAGTCAGCATACTTGGATAGGGATTTCTGGAGCTCAATTGGGGTGCGTGCTAAAATAACTGCATCATCCGCATAGAGCAGTGCGGGGATCAGGCGATGTTTCAGTCTAGGGAGGTCCTGCCCCCCCTCAGCATCCTCTCCTCCAATCCATTGGTATACAGGGAGAAGAGGAAGGGGGCTAGGACACATCCCTGCCTTACTCCTCGTTCTACTCTGAATGGCGCAGTGAGCTCTCCTTTTGTTCCATAACGCACTCTTGCAGAGGCTTCAGCGTATAGTTCCCTTAGGAAATCCAAAAGGGGGGGATCCACCCCTACGGTTCCTAAAAGGGTCCAAAGCTTCGCGTGAGATACGCAATCAAACGCGGAGGACAGATCCACGTATACCATATACATTTTCCCTGGCTTTGCGTGGATATATATGGAGACAATCATGCTTAAGTTAAGGGCCTGTTCCACAGTGCCTTCTCTGAATCCAAATTGCAGGTCCGATAGAATGTTTTTATCGTCTGCCCATTGCTGAAGTTGATCTAAGACTACTCTGCCGACTACTTTGCCCAGAGAGTCTAAAAGTGAAATGGGACGATAGCATTTTACGTCCTGGCGATCCCCTTTTTTGAAAATTGGTACCATGATGGAATTTGACCATGACTCCATCAGTCCCTGTTTTGCAGCTGCAGTACATACTCGTGTGAGTATGGGGGCCCAAAGATCCGGGAGATGTTTAAACAGATCTACTGGGACCCCATCGGGTCCGGGTGCTTTACCGCCCTTACTCATTTGCAGTGCGTGTTCGATGTCTTGTAGGTCGAATTCTATTGTTATTGGAAACACTACAGGGGGAAGAAGATGCTGGGATTCTTCTATTGAAGATGTTAGTTTGAAGATTTTGGAGAAATGATTTACCCAGGTTTCCTCGTCAATAGCGACATCGATCTGGGGTGTGTTGGAATCAGATTGTGGTAAATAAATAATTTATTACCGGATCTATTTTTGACTATAATCAATAAACAGGTAGCTCAATAAATAAGAGTCAAGATTCGAGGTAGCTGAAGTTGACAGGCTTTAATCAAACATAAAGGACAGGAACAGGACAGCCTGTACAGGAATAGGATGGAAGGGCCCGACAGCTGTCGGGCAGGATCTGGGAATTGGCTAGCAAACTTTAATATCCGTGCACAATATATATATCAAAATAATTGCATTACATTCAATACAGTAGGCGTAGCAGTAGGCGGGGTTTGTAGCAGTCGCGAAAGATATGGGCAAAACTGATGCAACAAGAAGGCGTGTACAGGGCGTATACATAAACATGTAATGTAAACGTAACTGAATATGTCATAAAAGGGGCGGAAACATGGAGGGGGCTACCTGAGCAGCTGGGACCTCTAACCTAGTGGTGCGCGCAAATGGGCAATGACGTGTTACCAGGGAGAACTGGGGGCTATGACTTCTGCGCTAGAAGAGGAGACTAAAGTCTGGAGGGTCAGAGCGACATGTACCCAGGCATATCTAGTATCTGGTGTTTAGAGTACATGTTGATAGAATCCAAAAGTTATCAGGGCAAAGGCTAACAGACACTAAGACTGGTGCATGCATTATTCTAAATGTATTGCATGTGCGAGGAATATTCTATGAATATCAATACAGTATTTCTCTTATATGGAGACATAAAGGCTAGACCATGACGGAAACTATTGATGCGATTCAGTAACTTAGGAATGCAGAGAAGGAGGGCTGGACTGATAACTAGAAACATAACATACTCTTGGCAGACTGGGAGGCAGAGCCAGGCCGAGCCGGGCACTGCGTGGCAAGAAGTAAGCTAAGGGTCAGGGATATAGGTGGGGGCTGTATCGCTCCTCGGAGAGTGTTCAGGAGACAGGAGCTGAATCTGAGTCCGGGCCCTTTTGAGGCCTAGAAACGGGGACAATTCAATGAATTAACGTGCACACTGTAAAATGTGGCAACGTAGGTTTACATGGGCCTAATATTCGTTGCTTTCACGAAGACTGGAAACTGGCATACTAGAGATGGACACAACTGTAATTGCGTCTTTAATCGATCAGAAGGGAATACATGCATATCGATCATACACATATAACATAAGATGGGGAACACGTAGGCACATACAACATGGCAAAATTTACTTTTCCACATTCCCTCCTTGTGCCCTACGTTTCCCTCAGGAAACATCTATATTCATGATACCATCTATCATTTCATATAGCATCATCTGTTCGTCTCGAATTGTCTTGGAACGGGACTTAGGACTAGGAATACAAGAGGTAGCACAAATGCCGCAAATCGCAGGGCCACATTGTATACAGAGGCAGCAACTGAATATGATCATTACTGCAATACCTAGAAATGACAATACTTTCCATCCCCAGGCAGATATGATATCCCAGAGCCAACCGGACCATGTCCAGGTGCCTGGATTCTGGTGTAACTGATGGGCAATTTTATGAAGTCTGGTTATAGCTGAATAAACAGACGGCGCGTTATTAGGAATGAAAATGCAACAACTAGATCCGATGACTCTACATGCTCCTCCTCTATCGGCCAGTATGACGTCAAGAACGAGACGATTTTGGAGCACGACAAATCTCATAGCAGATTGCTCTTCAGTTAAGTTACCTAGAGCGGAAGTAGTCTCATTCACTACTGCTTCAAGGGTTCTGGTTAGTCTACGTATTAACTTACTATTCTGGACAGGGCCTATAAAGAAGAAGAAACCTTTATTAAAATCTTGATACTGTTCTAGAGTAGTTTCAGTTTGATCGACAATTGGGGACTCGATCTCCCTTCTATGTCTGACGTGTACTAGATGTGTGTTTCTGTGATAATCAGATGGGGCTAGAAAAACTGGTGGTAGTAGGAAGGCAATATAACATGTTCCATCCCAATCGAGGGGCAGACGAACATATGCGGTCTGACCACAAACAAAATAAGAATGACGTGAGGCTTTGAAAATAGATTTCCCACTGTCACTATACTCGACAATAGTAGTACAATCACTATGTCCTACATGTACGGAACCATTCTTTCGGACACATAATTCGCCTTTGACTGGTAGTACTGAAATAGCAGGTAAGTCTGGAGTAGTATCAGACTGAAAATTCAGGACCATAAAATTTGAAGAATAATTACCTAAATCATATACTTCATTTTCTAGATCTAACCCTGTTCTATGGGAGAGACCTTGCTTGTCTGGGAAACATGTTCTATTCAGAAGGGACATATCATTGGAGGATGACGTTAACGTGGACCATGCTCCACACGAACCATTATGTGAAAACGGATAAGGAAAGAGTGGCAGAACTCCCTTCGGTGTCTGGAAAGGGGGGAGTCGACCACACACCCAACAATTAGTGGCATTGCTGGTCTGGTGTGAATAATGTAACATTCTGATGAATGTGTTATTTCTCATAGCAAGACGATAGGATAACTCGTGAGGAGGCAGATCACTAAATGTGTGCTCTACTGTAGCATTAGGAAACTTATTTACATGTGAGACTGGAAAACATAAATGTAAAGCATAACTTGTGCAGGTAACCATAAGACTTAGAAACAATAAGAAACTTAGAAAAACGATACATCGTATAGAGTTTTGACTAACTCTCTCACTATGGGGGTCTATCTCATACATGTCAGAAACCTGTCTAACCGTTTCACCCGAGAGGGACTTAGACAATTAAACTGGCTGACTTATTTTACTAGACCTTAATTTCTTTTTATACTCCTGTTGCGGAGTTTCCTCTAACAGAGGAACTTTCAGTTCAGGATTTAGATCAATGTCTGGTTTCAGGCAGTCTTTAGAAATGGAACAGTCCTTAGAAGTGTCCTTTAAAAATGTCTTGGATCGGACTCCATGGAATTTCTTTACATGAGACAGATGGACCCAACCCTTGCGGCCTTCCAACTTCACGGCCGTGCGGGTGGTCAAGAGGACAAGTCGCGGCTCCTTCCAACGAGGCTCCAGCGGACTTGAACGATCAAAATTTCGGACCAAGACGAGGTTTCCTGGAACGATTTCATGCGGTTTCACCTCGGTATTGTCTGGAAATGCAGCGGCAACCTGTGAACGACAAGAGTGTAGGGCAGACATCAAGGAAGCTAGGTAATCTGTCAGCATATTACTGGAAACATCTGTAATACTGCGGGGTCTAGGTGTACCCCACATGTTTGGGGGGCGGCCGAATACGACCTCATACGGGGACAGACCTGATCTGGAATGTGCAACCATCCGCATATAAAATAGGGCAACTGGCAAGGCAACTAGCCAGTCTACACCTTTCTCTTTACATATCTTGGCAATACGGATTTTCAGGGTCTGATTATGTCTCTCTACGAGACCGGCTGCTTCAGGATGGCGCACACAATGGAACTTCCACTGGTACCCTAACAGAAGGGAAACTTGTTTCATAAGTTCAGATGAGAATGGCTGGCCGTTATCAGAATACACGACCCTAGGGAGTCCATAACGGGGAAAGAATTCACGAACCAACTGCCTGGCAGTGGTCGCTGCTGTATAATCTGGAACTGGATATGCTTCTGTCCACCTGGGCAAAGCGCATACAACTACGAGGACATACTTGAAACCTCGACATCACTCCATCTGAATGTAATCCATCTGGAGGACTTCAAAAGGGTGGTCAGGGGGTTGGAATCCACCTTGTTCCACCGGGACACTTTTACCTGGATTGAATTGACAACATATCATACAGGTACGGACTTTCTGCTTGGCTGCAGCTCGTAAGTGCTTGTTGAACCAAAGGTTCTGTATACTATCTAACATGGCTTTTTCTCCTAGATGTGCTGGACTATGTGCGGTGTTGATAATGACTTGAACCATAGAGTCGGGGAGAAACCATGTGGCTTTTCCCTTCGTCACCCATCCCTGATCTGTCTGGACCCCTCCTTGTTCGGACCATTTCTTGATTTCTTCGGGAGTAGCATGTAACTGTATGTCTATGACATCTTGTGTAGGGTCCTTAACTGTCATACATGTAGTCTGTTCTGGAGTGGATGTCTGTGTCTTGTTAACTGGAATGTCTGGTGTCTGAGCTGTAAGCTTGGCTGTTCGATCTGCTAGATCGTTACCTTGGGAAATGATGTCAGTAACTTTCGAATGTGCCTTGCACTTCATGATAGCGATAGCTGTCGGTAAATGTATTGCATCTAACAGAGCTTGAATGAGTAAACCATGCTGAATCTTGGTTCCATGAGAAGTCATGAAACCTCTCTCCTGCCAGAGCACTCCAAAGTCGTGTACGACTCCGAATGCGTAACGTGAATCTGTGTATATGTTTACTTTCAGGTTTTTGGCACGTATGCAGGCTTGGGTCAGAGCAACTAGCTCTGCTGCTTGAGCAGACAGGATGTCAATACGGTGTGTTTCAATAACTTCGGTTTCAGTAGTCACTGCATACGCGGCTACTAGTTCTCCTGTACTTGTTCTCATACATGAACCATCCACATAAAGTGTCAGGTCGGGATTAGGTAATGCAATGTCTGTCAGGTCTTGTCTTGGCTTAGTCATAGTGTTAACAACTTCCACACAGTCATGTGTGGTAGGATTTGAAGTAACTGACGGTAACAGTGTAGCAGGATTTAGAACGTTGCAGCGTCTGATTTCTACGTGTGGCTGGAACAGTGTCAGTTCATAACCTGTTAAACGTGCAATTGTCAAGTGCTGAGTCTGTGTTCGGTTTAAAAGAACTTCAACGGAGTGTGGGACTTGTACTGTCAGGGAATGTCCTAACACTATAGAATCACTTTGTCTGATTGCTAGAGCTGTGGCTGCAACTGACTTGAGGCACGCAGGCAGAGCCTGGGCTACTGGATCTAATGTGCTCGAAAAATAAGCACAAGGCTTGTACTGTCCTGCTTGATCTTGTGTGAGAACAGATAATGCAGTACCATCACGTTCTGTGACAAAAAGTGTAAAAGGCTTACTGTAGTTCGGTGTAGCTAGAACAGGTGCTTGGCATAAGGCTTTCTTTAATTCATTAAAACTAAGTGTATGTTCAGATGTCCAAGGGAGGACAGTCGATACGGCTGCCTCCTGTGTCGTTAACTGTATCAGTGGCTTGGCTAGAAATGCATACTGAGGAATCCATTGTCTGCAATAGGAAGTGAGGCCGATAAAAGCTCGTACCTCCTTCTGTGTCTTGGGCTGTGGAAGACTCGCTATTAACTGGATACGGTCTGGTGTCAACTGCCTACCCCACTTGGACAGTAAGTGGCCTAAGTAGATCACTTGCTGGACACAGAACTGAAGCTTCGAAGGGGACACCTTGTGCCCCATCTCGGCTAGGAAATACAGAACTGTAAGTGACGCACGCTCGCAGTCACGTTCAGAACGGGCTGTGATCAGTAGATCATCTACATACTGGAGCAGGGCAGTGTCAGTTGGCATGTGGATATTGTCTAGTTGTCTTTTAAGTGCTTGACTGTAAATACTAGGACTTTCTGTGAAACCTTGAGGAGCTCGTGTAAATTTATAGCTCCTTCCATTTAAACAAAAACCGAAAAGGTACTGGCTGTCTGGATGAATGGGAACACTGAAAAATGCATTCTTGAGGTCGATGACAGTGAAAAATGTAGCTTCAGAATCAATGGCTGTTAATAGGGAAGAAATATCTGGGACTACTCGGTACTGGGGTATGATACATTTGTTAAGCTCTCGAAGGTCAATCACTAATCGATATACTGGAGGTGCATTTGGATCAGTACGTTTCATGACTGGAATGATAGGAGAATTACATACATTGGAGTCAGTTTCTACAACCACTCCTTGAGCAATAAGCTCGTCAATAATTTTGGATAAGGCTGCTACAGCCTCAGGTGGCAATCTGTACTGTCTGATTCGTGGCAGGACTATACCTTGCTTGAGAGTCACACGATGGGGTGTGATGTGCATAAAACCTACATCAGTTGGACCTTGCGCCCATAGATGCTGCGGTACATTTGACAATCTTGGATCAAAATCACGTAATACATAGTGACCTTTGAAGTCTCTCAAAAACAATCGGACTCCTTCTGGGGAACAGCAAATTACTGCACATAATTCCTTCAGTGTTTTAATGCCTAACAAATTTTCTGGACATGATTTCGTAAGTAACAAATCAGTAGTTCGGGACAATGGACCAACTTCTAGGGAAACTGGTTTTGAAATCTCGTTAACAATTGGCTTTCCTGAAAATCCAAGGGAAACATTTCTAGAGCCTGAGAGCGGAGCCCCTGGAACCTCGTCATGACTGATTGTAGTCCTACTTGCCCCTGTATCAATCAGAAACTTTCTGTCTTTCCCTAATACTTGACTGTGTACATAGGGACCCTCTTGATCTACAGGTATCTCGATGAGAGGCAAGCCTACCTCCCTCTCTAGGCTGTTTCATGAATACTGTTGATACTCTGGATACTCTGACTGAGCATACTGGTACATTTGCTGTGTAACATGCTGTGTTGCAGCGATAGGCTGCGGTGCTGGAACTGGCTGTTGTGCATTCTGTGGTAACTGGGAAGTCTTTGAAACTTGTTCTTGTCTAGGCGGACGTGGTCTTTCTTTAGTCTTACCAGTAGCTATGTTGTGTTTCAGAACTGCACACTCGTTTATAAAATGACCTGGCTGTTTACAATAATTGCATGTCCCTTTAACGGGAGTTGCAGGATGACTGGCTTGATTCGGACCCCTCTTCTGACTGTCTTGTGGAACAGATTGTGCAACTAATACTTTCATTTTCGTATCTTTCATACGTCTCCTTTCATGTTCTTGCTCTTCCCTGATTCTGTTCTGGTGATACTGGAGCATCTGTAGCATTTGTGACGGAGTATTAGCTTGCCAACTACTTTCGACTTTCAAAACTCGATTTTTAACTTGTGGACTTGAATTCTCGACTAGTTTAGTAACAAAAAGATGAGGGTATGACTCACTACCTGTCTTCAGACCACTGTTAATTATAAAACATTTTTCAAATCTAGAATAAAAATCACTAGTGTCTTCATCCTGTTTCTGTTTGCATGCTGAGATTGCATCCCAATCTTCCTTTTTCGTGGCTAGTAACCTTGGCAAGACTTGTATCAATAACTCGGGCAATTCTTTACATTTGTCCCCAAGACCGGTACCTGGTACTCGTATATTATCTTCAGCTTCTAGAGCTGTCCAATCAATCTTTTTCTCTCCCACCTCCCATTCTTTTTCCTTGAGTTTTTCATATACCCCTGCGGGCAACAGGACCTTTAACATTTTAATGATATCTGGGTACGTGTATTCTCCCATACGGAGCATGTCTTTTAATTCTCGATGGAACCCTGCTGGATCTTTGTCGTGACAGGGAATTAATTTCTTCATTTCTAAGAGTTCCATCTTTGTGATAGGGGTGTAAACAAATACTCGTTGCATTTCACCACCCGCTGTCCTAACTGGGTGTACTTCTCGTAACGGATGCTGTCTATCTATGTAAAATGATTTACTTTCTGGGGGTGAGACATGAACAAAATGCGGATTCAGAAACGTTCGATATTTGTGGCGCTGTTCTAGAATGATACTAATTAAATCGGTACCTAAACCTTTCCATCTATACTGGAGTAACTCGTTCAGAACATCATGTAACGGACCTGGATCAGAATGTTGTCCCTCATACAGCGTAATGAGATGCTGGATCATATACATACCCACCAGTCGCTGCTCGGCTGGGGGCAGTTTCAGAAACATTTGTGCCACTATTTCGTCTGGAAAAGTGGTAGAATCAGTAACCCATCGGACTGCTGATCGGGCTAGTTCTTGTTCATGCATGGTACTAAGTTCACTATAACCGATTCGTGATTTCAGAATGTGATCGGTAGCTTGAAATACTTGCTCAAGAGAACCTTGTTCTGGTGCTGGAAGAGAAAAAACTTTCTTGTGTTCTAGGCGTGAATGTCGGTCGGGAAGTCTAATTCTACCTACATACGCTATTCTGGTGGGATTCTCGTCGTCTACCTCTTCAGTAGAAGAGTTGTCTTCTTTCTCACTTACTTGTGCTGCTTTTCGTTTCTCGTGTAACTTTATTATTTCTTTACGAATTTTCTTGTACATACTCTCTATACTAGCTAGTGTCTTGTGTCTTCCCTCGGCTATATGGTCACTCCACCTGGTCAGGACTTTCATTTCTTCCGGATCTTTATCCGGATAATCTTGTTCTCTTATCAAACAATTAATTAGAAACTTTAAAAGCATGAGCTGGATCTCGGCTTTCCTTTGAGACATGGCCTCGCCAATACTTTCTGGATCTACTCCTGTACGGATGAAACGATATATTCTGTCTAGATATTCTTTCATATTCGGTAGGGTGTCCAAATATTCGGTCACCCGTCTTACACGCAATGAATACAGGACCATACCATCATCGCCTGGGACGGGATCATAACGGCATTCTGTAAGAGCTCGCTTGATATCGGCAACTGACTGATTTTTGGGTGAACGCTGTAACGCTCGGGCATGTAGCTCGAGTAATGTCACACGTCTGTGTTGGGGCGGGGTTCCAGGAGGACTTCCTCCCGAGGCCCCCAAACTAGAATCGTCGACGGGTATTGTACGTGCTGGCAGAGTGACTGATGTAGCGGGTACATGTACTGTAGGCTGGACCGGGGTTACCGTAACAGGTGCTGCAACGGGTGCCCCGGTGACTGGAGGAACCGGAATTACATTATTTACAGGAGCAGGCGGAGCAGGATTTGCATATTCTGGGACTGTGTCGTCCAAATAGGACGAGAGAAAAATATCAGCTGCGGTCGGTTTATGACGTAGCTTAATCGGAACTAATGGCGGCGGAAAATTACATGGTGCTTCCGGGGTTGCTTTCGGCAAGCCCTCGGCAAGAAGAGGATACATACCCTTAATAAGGGCATTTCTCTGTCTGTCTGACTGTTCGGCTTTAACTCGTTCACCTATTTCAACTAATTCCCTTTCTTGGGCTCTTTCTGAGGATTCTCTACTTAATTCTGTCTTTCTGATTTCTGTTTCGGTTCTTTTATGAGATTCTTTGCGCCATAACTCGATGGCATCTTTCTGGGACTGTCTGGCTTTCTTTTTCCATAATGCTTCTTCTACTCGCATGATGCACTCGGCATCCCATGTACCTGATACAGGCCATCTATATTTCTCTTCTAATTCTTTGGTGTACTCCACCCATAAGTCTAGATATAATATGGCACTTATGCCATGCTTATGATACATAAAATGACCTGGACTGTCCCTAGGCGGGACAGGAACTGCTTCTTCGAGTAGACCTTTTCTAGTTTTTAACTGACGTAACTTTGAGAACAGAGGCATAACTAGGCTGAAGTCTGGACACAATACAATACACGATAAACACAATAATAACTTGAAAACAAATCACTCATACCACAACATTGAAAACACATGAAATAACATTTAAAATAACAGTTTGGACAGAATACTACCTGGAATACTGAAAACAGAAACACATGAATTTCTCGAGAACAGAACAGAACTTACTGGAATGACTAGATGCACTGCTAAAACAGTACGAAACTTACCGGTCTCATAAAGAGACACGTCAGGACCCGCATCCACCTAGGTGGACACTTCGTGTTGGATCTGTGTACCCAAACCCACGGACCAGAGACAAATTAATTGACCCTGTCTAGATACTACCCCAGCAACGGTACTCACCGGGCAGCAAGAACGGAAGGCCTCGGACTGGACTGGACTGCTACGACGACGGACGGACGAACTTCGGACTTCAGTTACAGGTGGGCCTCCGGATACCTCGGACCTTGGACTCTCGGCTTGGGCTCTGGTCGGGACTCGCCGCGTTCCTCCACCGCCTCGTCTGGACGCTGGACCGCAACCTCCGTCTCCTCCGTGGGCCTGAGGGATACTTGAAGCAGAAATATCTGCACGTGCACGGTATGATTCCGTCACGGCTGCAGAGGATCAGGGGGCCTGCGTGGCTTCTCCGGCGCGTGGGGAAAGGGCAAGTCCCTATTCGGGCGCCATTATGTGGTAAATAAATAATTTATTACCGGATCTATTTTTGACTATAATCAATAAACAGGTAGCTCAATAAATAAGAGTCAAGATTCGAGGTAGCTGAAGTTGACAGGCTTTAATCAAACATAAAGGACAGGAACAGGACCGCCTGTACAGGAATAGGATGGAAGGGCCCGACAGCTGTCGGGCAGGATCTGGGAATTGGCTAGCAAACTTTAATATCCGTGCACAATATATATATCAAAATAATTGCATTACATTCAATACAGTAGGCGTAGCAGTAGGCGGGGTTTGTAGCAGTCGCGAAAGATAAGGGCAAAACTGATGCAACAAGAAGGCGTGTACAGGGCGTATACATAAACATGTGATGTAAACGTAACAGAATATGTCATAAAAGGGGCGGAAACATGGAGGGGGCTACCTGAGCAGCTGGGACCTCTAACCTAGTGGTGCGCGCAAATGGGCAATGACGTGTTACCAGGGAGAACTGGGGGCTATGACTTCTGCGCTAGAAGAGGAGACTAAAGTCTGGAGGGTCAGAGCGACATGTACCCAGGCATATCTAGTATCTGGTGTTTAGAGTACATGTTGATAGAATCCAAAAGTTATCAGGGCAAAGGCTAACAGACACTAAGACTGGTGCATGCATTATTCTAAATGTATTGCATGTGCGAGGAATATTCTATGAATATCAATACAGTATTTCTCTTATATGGAGACATAAAGGCTAGACCATGACGGAAACTATTGATGCGATTCAGTAACTTAGGAATGCAGAGAAGGAGGGCTGGACTGATAACTAGAAACATAACATACTCTTGGCAGACTGGGAGGCAGAGCCAGGCCGAGCCGGGCACTGCGTGGCAAGAAGTAAGCTAAGGGTCAGGGATATAGGTGGGGGCTGTATCGCTCCTCGGAGAGTGTTCAGGAGACAGGAGCTGAATCTGAGTCCGGGCCCTTTTGAGGCCTAGAAACGGGGACAATTCAATGAATTAACGTGCACACTGTAAAATGTGGCAACGTAGGTTTACATGGGCCTAATATTCGTTGCTTTCACGAAGACTGGAAACTGGCATACTAGAGATGGACACAACTGTAATTGCGTCTTTAATCGATCAGAAGGGAATACATGCATATCGATCATACACATATAACATAAGATGGGGAACACGTAGGCACATACAACATGGCAAAATTTACTTTTCCACAAGATAATAGGGGGGATTTCACTATGCGCCAAAAAGACTGACTATCTTTCATGAGTGCGCTTTTATGAAGATCGTTCCATAGGGCTAATTTCAGCTCTTTTTTCCTCATCTTTCTGGCCTTATTATACTGTAGCCTAAGGTGTTGTATCAGTTGCTGGTCTCTAGTTGGTTGCCCAAGTGCCTTTCTTAAGTTGGTTTGCGCCTTGGTACAATCGTGATTGAACCACCCTGTTGAACTTAAATTATTTTGTTTAGGGGTTCTGGTCAGCAATACTTTTACTTGGTCTAGTATTTGCTTAAAATTTTCCAGGACTGTACCATCGTCTACCGATGGATCTAAACATTTTGTTATGTTAATGTATACTGTCTTTACTAGTGTACTAGTCAATTTGTTAGGGTCCACTTTTTCCCATTTTATAGTGTATCCATTTCTTTTGCCCAATTCAAGCCTATTTTGAGATAAAGTATTTGCTATTGTTGTTATGTGGGATACAGAGTGATTCAGCTGGAAGTCCAGTCTGAGAGCGGAATGGTCGCTTAAGGTGTTTTCCATGAGTTTAAAATCCCTACTTAAGTGTCTCAGTCCGTCTGTCAGGATGATATAGTCAACAGTGGTTTCATGTCCCATCCCTCGGTATGTTGGTTCTAGTAAATTCTTAGCTAGATCTATTGGATTTACTATTATTAGTTCCAAATCTGAAAGGAGGTTATTCATGGCTAACCCCGTTCGCAGATGGAGGAAATGTATGAGAGGATTCTCATCTTCATCCACTATTCCACAGCTCTGATTGCCCGATGACGGGCAGGGGTGTAAATTAAAATCCCCTCCCCATAATATATGGGCATTACCCTTTTTTTCGTATATTTGTCTAAAGTAAACAATTTTTTCTTGAATTGTTAAAAGAGTATTGATAAATTGATCATCCTCTAAATTGTTATATAAATTTATTAGGATGATGGTATCTTGTTTCCCTACCATAAGACAAAGCAGTTGAAAATTTGTGAGAGATTCTACATCTAGTACTTTTAGATCTGTTATTGTATTAGCTATATAAGTTACCAAGCCCCCTCTGGGTCTACCTGCATTACTTGGGAGGGCTGGGGAAAAGTATGTTTTATAGCCCACAAGATGTAGGGCCTTCGTGGCCCATGTCTCTTGTAGACAAATTATCTTACTTTCCTCAAGAAAGTGGGCGGCAGAACCGTCCTCTATTTTCAGTCGAAGGCCTGCAATGTTCCAGAAGATGACAGAGAGCCATAGTGTATTCTTTTGTGGGCCATCCATCTTGTTCTCTGGAGGATCTGGGACTGGGACTGGGACTGTCAGTACAGGGGTTGGGGTTTCGACTAGTGGTCAGTCGACCATTTCTAGGGAACTGAACCGATTCTTGATCGGGATGCCCGGCCGGCTTTCCCAGTGTGGAGTATCCCTGTAGGTAGATCTATATGGTCGATGTCGAGACCCGCCCCAATATTCCCATTCTCTGCCTCTATTCCGTGGTCCCACGGTCTGCCACGGGCCCTCATAGTGCTGGTGATTTGGGTCTGCTGACCACCAAGAATTGTCGTAATCACTATATCGTTGGAGCATTTTATGACCAGTGAAGTCTAGTTCCCAAGGTTGTGGGACTGCTTTACGCCAGGTGTTATCAAATTCTTGGAGATAATTATTATGGTGTCTTTTTGGATAGAAAAAGGAAAGAGACTTTGTATCAATCCCACCACTTATGTTATGATGTTCCCAAGAGCAAATATACTCGGCTACACTTGGGTCCTCAAAGGTGATCACAATACAATCTCCCTGTATAGTTTTTTTCCTATATCCCACCCAAGGGGTCCTGCATACTGCTGTTATCCTACTTGTCCAGTTTGGGGGAGTGGGTCGGTTTATGTTCAACCAATGTTGAACCTTATTTTTTAAAGACCAATTTGGTTCTGCCCCCTCCCCCGTTAATTCTGGTACCCCAGTCATCACTACCACATATGGGCATGCCTCCGGTGGCATGTTTAGAGGGAACCTGTTGTCGAAAGTCCCTCTCATGCCTCCTTTATTTGCTGGAAGATTTGTTTTTTTAGGGGCAGGAGTTTTTGGGGCTGGTGTTTTTACAACTGACGTGTTTAATGTGGGTGTTTTTAGTGCCATGTTAGTCTGAGGTGTAGCAGTTGGAACTTTAGGGGGGGTTTCGGTGCTGTAGGCGCCTTTACTGCTGTGGGGGCCTTTGCTGCAATTTGTTGTTTGGGGGACGGGCAGGCTAAAGTTGTAACTTTCTTTTGTGTGAGTGATGCGACCGGGTTGTTTATCCCCGTTTTTTGCGGACCCTGGATGATTTTTGTCTTTGGGTAATCAACAAGTTTAGTCAGTTGTGTCTCGATGTTAAGCAATCTGGTTTCTATCGGACGGAAGAAGGAATTTAGTAGGGAAGCTATTTTGTTTACCAACCCCGATGTGTCCTGTTCTTTGCCGGCTATCATCATGACAGGAGATTCTGGGGTAATGGTGTCTAGGATATTCTGGGGTGGCTGATGTATCGTCACAAGATGGTTGCCGGCATCAGCTATTTGGTGGAGTAAACCTGCCGGATTTGAAGTTACGATTAGATCTATTTGGTCAACCACATCCTTGGTTACGATTTTATCTACCTTTTCCTTCTCTTTTCTTTTCTTGATGGCTCCCTCCCTCCTCCCCCTTGCTTGCCTTACTTCCTCAGGGGTGTGGTCAGGGAAGATTTCAGGCGTTTTTTCTAGCTCAGAGTCTGAAATTGTTACTGAGAGTTGGGAGGCTGAAAGGTCTACAACATTTGGGAGACTGAGCCTATTGTTGCCTAATAAAGATTGATGTGGAGTACTCTGTGTTTCTGGGGTTCTTGCTGCCGCTAGTGGGCCCATTGATGATCGCCTTGCAGCAGCAAGATCGGTAGAGACTCTACCCTCAATCAGGCTAATGCTTTGATCGATGAATGTGTTTGCTTTAGTAATGAAGTCATCCATTGGTCTTAAAAGCTGTTCTCCAATCCCGTTTTTTTTTTGTTTCTTTAGTTTGCTACCCCTCGTGTTCATTTTCAGAAAGAAAGAAATAGTACAAGTTAGTGGATGGAGGAAAGCCTAATATGTTTCGGGCGATGATTTTGATAAGTACCTGCGGTAATGGTCCGTTAGTGCAGAGCTTAGAGCAAGGGCCCGGTCCGGTCTCTCACTCTCTCGAACGGCCTCAAACGGCCCGCTCTTTGCCCGGTCTTCGCCCCGGGATCCGCCCCGCGCGCGTCCCGCGTCGCGGTAAGGATTGTATCAGTTAAGTACGTGTAAGCAGTGGGCGTGTCCGTGGGCGTTGCCGCCGGGGGAAGAGGAACCAGCTGGTCTAGGTGAGGTATGCTGGTCCTCACAGTCCCCCGGTCGGTGCCCTCGCTGAAGAACTTGCCTCTAGCCTCAACCCTGGGGACTCAAGCTGGGAGCGTTGGCAAGTCCTGCCGATTGCAGGACGCGCTCACACCAGCGAGTCCGCGTCAGTGGGGAGGCTGTGGCCAGAGATGCACTGGTTGACAGTTTGCAGTGGTTTCCTCCTTCGGCAGGCAAAGCGACGTACTGCAGATTTGGCTGTATGAGCGGCACCCGCGAAGCGGGTGTCGCGAAAGGTTAAATCCCGGTAGGCAGTGGGCGTGTCCGTGGGCGTTGCCGCCGGGGGAAGAGGAACCAGCTGGTCTAGGTGAGGTATGCTGGTCCTCGCAGTCCCCCGGTTGGTGCCCTCGCTGAAGAACTTGCCTCTAGCCTCAACCCTGGGGACTCAAGCTGGGAGCGTTGGCAAGTCCTGCCGATTGCAGGACGCGCTCACACCAGCGAGTCCCCGTCAGTGGGGAGGCTGTGGCCAGAGATGCACTGGTTGACAGTTTGCAGTGGTTTCCTCCTTCGGCAGGCAAAGCGACGAACTGCAAATTTGGCTGTATGAGCGGTGATGAAGTTGAAGACCTATTAGTGACACTGCCAAAAGAAGACACCGCCACCTATGACAAACTAAAACAAGCATTGGAAATGCAATAGGTCTCGCATTAGGAAAGTTTGAGCTATTGGTATTGTAAATGACACTTTTTTTATTTATGTGTAGGTTTTGAAAGTAGCAAAATTAATAGCTTTGTCAGTTACAATGTCAATAGTTTTAACTTTTGCAAATGTGACACCTATAGCATTTGTAATGCAATGTGTGTTGTATTTACGTGACTTAGATGTATTGATATTACAAATAACAATGGCTTTTAATTTTGTAAATAATTAATACTTAAATAAAAGTTATTGTAATTTATAATGGCAATAGCTTAAACGTTTGTAAATAACTTTTGTGAAGATTATGTTCAGTGTATTTTATTGTGACGACAATCCAAGAACATTGCATTTGCACCTACACACACAGAGCCACACACATGTAGATGTGGTGGTGGTGGATCTGGGGGATATGGTGGTGGTGGATGTGGTGGTGGATGTGGTGGTGGTGGTGGATGTGGTGGTGGATGTGGTGGTGGTGGTGGATGTGGTGGTGATGGCGGTGGATGTGGGGGTGGATGTGGTGGTGGATGTGAGGGTGGTGGTGGATGTGGTGGTGGTGTTGGTGGTGGTGATGGTGGAGGTGGTGGTGGTGGAGGTGGTGATGGTGGAGGTGGTGGTGGTGGAGGTGGTGGTGGAGGTGGTGGTGGTGGTGGTGGAGGTGGATGTGGTGGTGGTGGATGTGGTGGTTGTGGATGTGGTGAAAGTGGTGGTGGAAGTGGTGGTGGAAGTGATGGTGGTGGGTGTGGTGGATGCGGTGGTGGATGCGGTGGTGGATGTGGTGGTGGTGGATGCGGTGGTGGTGGATGCGGTGGTGGTGGATGTGGTGGTGGTGGATGCGGTGGTGGTGGATGAGGTGGTGGTGGATGCGGTGATGGATGTGGTGGTGGTGGTGGATGTGGTGGTGGTGGATGTGGTGGTGGTGGTGGATGTGGTGGTGGATGTGGTGGTGGTGGATGTGGTGGTGGTGGTGGTGGTGGTGGTGGTGGATGCGGTGGAAGTGTTGGATGTGGTGGTGGATGTCATGGTGTATGTGAAGGTGATGGATGTGATGGTGGATGTGATGGTGGATGTGGTGGTGATGGTGTTGTGGTGGATGTGGTGGTGGTGGATGTGGTGGTTGTGGATGTGGTGGTTGTGGTGGATGCGTTGGTGGATGAGGTGGTGGATGAGGTGGTGGATGAGGTGGTGGATGAGGTGGTGGATGCGGTGGTGGTGGATGTGGTGGTGGTGGTGGATGCGGTGGTGGTGGATGTGGTGGTGGTGGATGTGGTGGTGGTGGATGTGGTGTTGGATGCGGTGGTGGTGGTGGATGTGGTGGTGGTGGATGCGATGGTGAAGTGGTGGTGGATGTGGTGGTGGATGTGGTGGTGGTGGATGTGGTGGTGGTGGATGTGGTGGATGCGGCGGTGGTGGTGGATGCGGTGGTGTTGGTAGTGGTGGATGGGGTGGTGGTTGTAGTGGATGTGGTGGTGGGTGTGGTGGTGGTGGGTGTGGTGGTGGTGGTGGTGGTGGTGGATACGAAAACAGCGAAAAGTTACTAACACCCTTCTTCAATGACTGAGTCAACCTTCCACTTTTGATGTATTAGCTTGTAGGTGATTTAAAGGTAAAACAAACTCTCGAAACATAGCTAGGAAGGAGTAGATGCTCCCACAGTATATGCAATGCAATGGTTTTGGATAATGTACACAGATGAAGAGATCGTGAAGTGTTGGGGGTGGGGGAGAAGTTTTTGGGCTTAGCCCTACTGACCGGAGGAACTGAATATCCGGAGGATGCAACTGACTGTTTAACTATAAGCGTTTTATGCTAATGCTGTCCATGGTTTGTGATAAACCAAATAAATCTTGTAATAATAAAAATAAAAATAATACTACAATATAATGTACAAATAAAAACAGTAGCTATAAGAACAAGCATTAGAAATGCAATCGGGCTCGGATTTATTTGAGTTTGAGCTAATGGCATTGTAAATGCCAATGTCTTTTTGCCATGTGTTATGGAGTGTCTGCATGTGGTGTGTAGTGGAAGTATGTTTGTTGAATTGTAATTTTACCAATGGTGGCATGCTGTGCTTTATATGAATATGTTTAAAAGTAAAGTGTACCATACTGCGATTGCTTGGTGGAAAAGTGCACTGCCGGCTGGAGGTGTGTGTGCCTGGTGGAAGGGTGCACTGACGGCTGGTGGGTGTGTGCTTGGTAAAAGCGTGCACAGATGGATGATGGTTGTTGGTGTTTGTGCATGGTGAAAGCATTAATTGACGGCTGGGGGTGTGTTGTTGTGTGTGTTGTTTTCTGTGTGCTGGTGAGTGTGTGGTGGTGAGTCTGTGGGGGTGAGCCTGGGGAGTGAGTGTGGTGGTGAGTGTGTTGTGTTGAGTGGTGACAAGTGTGTGGTGTTGAGAGACTGAGGTGTGTGGTTTGTGTGTGCGTTATGTGTGTGTGGTGTATGTGTGTGTGGTGTTTTCTGCACACTCACACACTGCCCCGTAACATTCACACACTGCTCACCCGCACACTCCCAATGTCACCCTGCATAGTCACACACTGTTTACCCTGCACACTCATTCTGCACACTCACACAATGTGCACCCTGACACACTGTCTCCGCAGTCACTCTGCACTCACTGTCACTCTGCACTCACTGTCACTCTGCACTCACTGTCACTCTGCACTCACTGTCACTCTGCACTCACTGTCACTCTGCACTCACTGTCACTCTGCACTCACTGTCACTCTGCTGTCACTCTGCACTCTGCTGTCACTCTGCACTCTGCTGTCACTCTGCACTCTGCAGTCACTCTGCACTCTGCAGTCACTCTGCACTCTACAGTCACTCTGCACTCTACAGTCACTCTGCACTCTACAGTCACTCTGCACTCTACAGTCACTCTGCACTCTACAGTCACTCTGCACTCTACAGTCACTCTGCACTCTACAGTCACTCTGCACTCACTGTCACTCTGCACTCACTGTCACTCTGCTGTCACTCTGCACTCACTGTCACTCTGCTGTCACTCTGCTGTCACTGTCACTCTGCTGTCACTCTGCACTCACTGTCACTCTGCTGTCACTCTGCACCGCCACTCTGCACTCTGCACCGCCACTCTGCACCGCCACTCTGCACTCTGCACCGCCACTCTGCACCGCCACTCTGCACCGCCACTCTGCACCGCCACTCTGCACCGCCACTCTGCACTCTGCACCGCCACTCTGCACCGCCGCACCGCCACTCTGCACCGCCACTCTGCACCGCCACTCTGCACCGCCACTCTGCACCCCCACTCTGCACCCCCACTCTGCACTCTGCACCGCCACTCTGCACCGCCACTCTGCACTCTGCACCGCCACTCTGCACTGCCACTCTGCACCGCCACTCTGCACCGCCACTCTGCACCGCCACTCTGCACCGCCACTCTGCACCGCCACTCTGCACCGCCGCACCGCCACTCCGGCCTGGGGGGGGGTCCTCCTGGTATTCCGGGCCATACCACCGTGTGAGGAGCCGGCAGGAGACGGAAACAGTGTCAGAGAGCCATAGCACCGTGTGACCGTGTGAGGAGCCGGCAGGAGACAGACTCAGTGTCACGAGAGCCACAGCGCCGTGTGAGGAGCAGGCAGGAAACGGTCACAGAATTACGAAAGCCACAGCACCGTGTGAGGAGCCGGCAGGAGACAGACTCAGTGTCAGGAGAGCCACAGCGCCGTGTGAGGAGCAGGCAGGAAACAGACACAGAATCACGAGAGTCACTGCACCGTGTGAGGAGCCAGTGAGAGACAGACACAGAGTCACAGCACCGTGTGAGGAACCGGCAGGAGACAGACCACAGAGTCAGGAGAGCCACAGCACCGTGTGAGGAGCAGGCAGGAGACAGACACAGTGTCACGAGAGCTACAGCACCGTGTGAGGAGCCAGTAGGAGGCAGACACAGAGTCACAGCACCGTGTGAGGAGCCAGTAGGAGACAGACAGTGTCACGAGAGCTACAGCACCGTGTGAGGAGCAGGCAGGAGACAGACACCGTGTCACGATAGCCACAGCACCGTGTGAGGAGCCGGCAGGAAACAGACACAGTGTCAGGAGAGCCACAGCACTGTGTGAGGAGCAGGCAGGAGCCAGACACAGAGTCACGAGAGCCACAGCACCGTGTGAGGAGGAGCCGACAGGAGACAGACACAGTGTCACAAGAGCCGGCACTCACACACCAGCTGCAGTTTCAGGCGTCCGATCATACTCCATACAGTCCACCACTATTATATTTATATATGTACAAAATTCTCTTTTCTAGATATTTCAACTTCACTATCGTCCACAAACAATGAACTACACAGTCACAACTAAATACATTGAATTAAGATGGTATTATATGCTGTGCACAGAAGCCGAAGGAAAAATCACAACGTCGGACAAATATTCTTTTAAACGAATCGAATCCCCACGCCGCTGTTGAGTGGCTCAGGACAGGGTTTCTCCAGAACGCGTTTGGTGCACTTCACGGGACGGATCTCTTACGAACTGTGTTCACCCGACCGTTTCCGCCATTCATGTCGCAGCCAAGTTCGTATTTCTTTTAATCTTTGCGAATGAAGAACAGCGAAGTGTCCATCTCCACGTATGGACTGTGACACCTCCAGACATATGTGTGTCTAGTGTATGAAACCCTTCTGTCGCCATCCAAGGAGTTAGTGAAAGTCTTGTTCTCGGCTCCAAACTCTTCCTCTGAAGTAATTGCCGGCGCTCCTCTCACGGCTACTTTCTGTTCTTAGAGAAAGGGTCCAAGTGTCCGCTAATGATGGCCGCAGCTCTTACAACTAGTTTTCGTGTGTCCGTGGGCTGGAATGAGGTTTCTCGCGCACACAGCTCACGTGCCGCAGGACTGAGCAATAAAAAATGATGTCATATTTGACACTGTGTGATTCCGGCTTGGAGCCCGCTCGAGTGCCAGAGTCTCAGGAACACTTTTTCACATTCCCGAGTGCGCTTCGAGCGGGGGAAGCCGAAGAAATGGTGAAAAAAACAAAAGGCGCTTTATTCGAAATACACATAAACATCTTTATGAGGCGTGAACCTTGCAGTGCATTGTTGCGTACCTGTAAAAAATGTATTGTATTGAAAATATATATGTACGTTTAACTTTATTGCAACACATTCTTTTTAGCGCTCTGTACCGTGCTCTGTTGCTCCAAAGCGGTGTCAATAAATTGGTAATACATTTTCCGATCCCAAAAGGATGAAAGCGCAAGGATGTAGGCTTACGGCTAGAGCGGTCGCCCTCGAAGCTGGAGAACGGGGTTCGTGTCTCGGCAACGACGCTCAACATCCGTGAATCTGGACAAATCAATTAATCTCACCGTGCCTAACAAAACAAGGAAGCTGCGCGCTGAGCGCTGCAGAATTGTGAACGCGCCCGGCCATCTGGATTCACTAACGGAGGCACCCTGACAGCTCCTAATTATAATTTATGTACTTCTTTGCGCGAGCACGAACGAAATATGCCCAAAATGGCGGAACAAAACTACATTTACCCTATCACTTCAAGCCTATTAAAACGAAAACACAAGGAAGACGAATCACTGGCCAGATGACAGAAAACCCTAAGGAATGTGTGGAATTCCTCTCGCCAAGGCCCTAGGAGATACTTCTTTTTTTTCTTCATTAACATTAGGATCTCGAAACTCCTCCCCCACTTACAGTGGGGAGGAGTCCGAGCCCTAAAAACGTGCACGTTCTAGTGAGTTGCTGTCCTGTTTCCTGTGCTGCAGATCACCATCGTACACCCTGAACTCGAACGCAGAGCATCTAGCAAAGGGTAACGCAGGTCGGCGAAGTTCCTCGTTCAGCAAAGTGCGCGAAAATTGCCGTACAATTCCATTTGCAAACATGTTTACCACCGCATTATATGTATTATATATTTCACGAATGCGTGCAAATAGGTTCTCCCTTTGGTACAACAAGCACCAGGTGTATGCATACGTTTATAAACAGTAGACGCATGACTACATCAACAGCTCCCTGAGTTACAGATTAATATTTTGAAATGTAAAGCCAGGCGTACAGAGCCGTAGGGGGCGAGACCTGTTGATATATAAAACTATTGGTACAATCATCACAACAACGGCACCCTGACGGGTAGAAAGGGTGTAGCTGGGTAGAACGAGATGCCCATCTAAGCGCTAGGCCCCGCACCCCCTCGCTCCCCGTCTACCAGCGGGTCCACGTGCCCCACATTTCAAAGGTGAAAGCCGGGCCCGGAAAAAAAACACGTTGTGTGATAGATAGCGCCGAGACAGTAACAAGTGGGAGGGAATAGCTCTCGGCATTGCTGGGTGGGCGGGGGAGCAGGAGTCTGTGGTGTGATGAGGCTGCCTTTCAAGTCGGGTGGGGGAGAAGGTAGTCTAAATGCGACAAATGGTAGTCTGGTGCGAGGCGGGGGAGGGGGAGCAGGGTAGCAAGCGGGAGTGGGAGAAATAAGTAGGGTCGGGGAGTTTGTTCGCATATTTGCAAAGGAAACTGCAATAATATATTTTCAGTAGTTTAATGTGTCACTTTGAAAACTGAAATTTAAAATATGCTGTACGACACAGATACATTTCTTATTGATTGTATGAAACTCCAACTGTGTAATAAATAAACCCTTTCCTAAAAATGTCTCCGTGTTGCTACCTTGCGTGTCAAAGCCATTTAAAGATCAACTAATTATTATCGTGAGGTGCGGAGGATGTGTCGTTCTTTCACCACACCCGTTTCATTTTAAATAAAAGTAGTTTAAAACAAAACACAGAGGAGCTCGACCAGAGAGAGAGAGATGCCGAGACATTTCGAATGCATACAATCGAAAGGTGTCAGTTAATGGAGGGAACATACTGAGCAAACATAAGATCTTGAAGAATGAATATACAGACGACCTCTGCCTCCTGCACCCAGCACCGTAGCTAGGAAAGCTCCTGTATCCCCGACTGCACAGCTATTAAGATAGGTGGCTGCGTGTATGTGTTAAAGCTCCTCCTCCCAGAAGCACTCTTTCGGGCTTGGGACAAATTGCTTGCAATTTGCATTTTATCTGTTGAAACAGCAGGGTCAAATAGCCGCAATTGAAAACAGAAGGGCAAATACAAATATTGGTTCCTAAACAGAACCACAAAGCGCGTTTACACGGTCTTTTGAGTTCATGCGAGTGATTTGGGCAAGAGCGAGGAAAAACAAGCATTGGCCGCGGGGCCGGGAGTGATGACGAATTTTGGATGGGGGGAGTATTGCCAAGCACTTGAGAGCTAATAGAGATTTTATTACAAAGCCAAACAAAACTGTACCGCAAGTCACAAAAAGAACAAGCTTTCACTTTGTAAATAATACACCCCACCCAAATGGAGATCAGGACTTCAAGGGAACATACAATACCAGGGCTTTGGGGAGAGGAACATTTTCTTGCGTAGTGCTGTGCATTTTTGCCGCTTGGGCTCTCCGTGTCCTATAGAAAGTACAGGATCGCTCGAAAATAATTAAAGCACGCTGTCAAGGTTGAACAGCAATTGTTGAAACATCTGAATGCGCTTCCTAGGTGGGTATACGCACATACACAACTTGCAACCAGTCAATTCAGCATCTAAACAGAGAAAGCACCAAGTATAGATTGCGGGTGCACATTGTCTGTTACCAGAATGCAGCCGAACGTTATTAAGAAACCGCAAAACCCTGCGATGAGGACGAGTACTCCTTACGACGAAGGAAGTCGGCAAAGCAATTCACCGGCCACGGTGAGTGACACACGCCTTCCTCTTGACATACACTGAGAGTGCAGACGGTGTATTATGAACGCGTTAAAAGCGGATATGGAACACAAGAATAAACAGAAGGGAAAATAATGTGATGGGGACCGAAAATAATGACCAGAACCCTGCGATGAGGACAAGTACCCTTTACGACGAAGGAAGTCGGCAAAGCAATTCACCGGCCACAGTGTGTGACATGTGCCTTCATCCCGACATACACTGAGAGTGCAAGCGCTCGTGTATAGAGTAGCGGATGGTGTATGAATGCGATAAAAGCGGATATGGAAGAATGCTACATTAAACAAGACGGAGGGATTAAACAAGACGGAGGGAGAGAAGGGGAGGGGGGAGGGGGGAGGAGAAATGCGACACGGCGGGCAGGGGAGGGGGCGGAGAGGGTGTTAAAGCAGCCGGCTGAGGGAACTGATGTGCACGAGCTTTTAAGCTCAATGCGCATGCGCATTGAGCTTGAATTTCACGGGCACTGCAAGGAATCGCCACGATTCCTTGCAAGTTGGTTAAAGACTGTTTAAGCCCCAATAGTCTCGCAAGCTCGATGCGCATGCGCATCGACAGGCGAGACCTAAAAATGCCTAACAAATAAATTTGATCCTCAAAGGAATGGCGATTTTGAACGATACACCTTCATGATTGGATTTCAACAACTGGATGAAACACTAGATGACTTCGCAACAAGACTGCGAAAGCTTGTAACACACTGCGAGTTTAACAAGTTCGATAATGAACAAGCAATCAGGCTGTGTATCATTGAGGGTTGCCGTGACACTGAGTTCCGTGCAAGGATACTAAAGGAACCAACATCACTAGAAAACATCCTGTCATTGGCAAGAGCGGAGGCTAGAGCGACAGCACACGCAAAGGAAATGGAGCGAGGAAAGGAACGACGAGTGGAACAAGCCCACCGCATAACAAATAACAACCGCTCGGGTGGTTGGAAAAAAGACAGAAATGAACAAACGGCGAAGAAGCAACCGGAAGTAACGTGTTACAGGTGCGGGCTTGAATTTCCGCATAGAGGCCCATGCCCGGCATTTATCCAGACATGCAGGAAGTGCAATGGGAGAAATCATTATGCCAGTGTGTGCCAAGGAATGCATTTCAGGAATGACCGAGGAAGAACAGGAAGACCACGAATGTCAACAAGTAGGCATGTCAGGCATATTGAGACAGGAACAAGGAGTTCCTCAGTAGAGTCAGGTGAAGAAGAGGAAGAAGAAAAGACGGAACAACTCTATCTCATGTCGGATGTTACTACTGAGTCCGGTGATGAAGGTGAAGACGGAGAAAGAATATGCCTTGTGGACAAAAACAAGATAAAGAAAACAGAATCTGTGACCATAAGTGTGGGGCCACACAAAACAAAGGTTGTCCTGGACAGTGGCGCAACATGCAACATCATGTGTGTGTCTCTGAATACGAAAAAATTAAAATAAAACCAGCACTGAGGCCATCCGAGTTGAAGTATTCACCTGGGGATCCAGGAAACCGGTAACAAACATGGGAAAATTCATGGAAGAACTGACATACAAGGACCAAAAGATAAAAGAAGAAATACATGTGTTGAAAGGTGACATCCCAGCACCATGTCTACTGAGCAACATCACGGCTCAGATAATGGGTCTCCTAGCAATGACTTACAATATGTCAGAGAAAAGAAGCATCCTGAAAGAATACCCCAAGCTACTGCAAGGACTATGAAAACTGAAAGGGCGGCAAATAACGCTACATATTGATGAAACAGTAAGGCCAATAGCGCAACATTATAGAAGAGTACCAATACACCTGCAGCCACAGGTAGAAGAGGAGCTTGAAGCACTACTCAAGCAGGACATAATAGAGCCAGCAGAAGGACCAACGCCCTGGGTGTCACCAATCATGGCCGTCCCAAAGAAGGACTCGTCAAAAATAAGAATTTGTGTCGACATGAGGATACCGAACAAAGCAATTGAACGTGAGAGGCATCCAGGACCACATCTCGATGATATGATCAGCTGCCTCACAGGCACAAGACGTTTCTCCAAATTAGATTTGTGTAAGGGATATCACCAACTAGAACTAGATCCTCAGTCTCGATATATATCACAACGTTCTCCACCCACCTAGGTCTTTTTAGATACAAACGCCTGAGCTTTGAGATCTCATCTGCTGCGGAAATATTTCAAGAGACAATACGCCAAGTAATCAGGCCAGTAAAAAACAGCTTGAATTACAGCGATGACATTCTGGTGTTTGGAAAGTCAGACGAGGAGCACGACAAAGCTCTGAGAGAAGTATGCTCTTACCTGGAGCAAGCAGGTCTGACACTGAATGAAGACAAATGTGAGCTAGAGCGTGACAAACTAGTATTCTTTGGCCACATTTTCTCCAAGAAAGGAATGCGACCAGATCGTAGCAAAGTAAAAACCCTGGAAAGAGCAAAGCAATCAAGTGATGTAGCAGAAGTGAGGTCATTCCTTGGTCTTGCTAGCTGCTGTGCAAGATATATTCAAGACTTTGCCACTGTAAGCGCACCCCTAAGAGAACTGACAAAACAGGGCCAAAGTTTCACGTGGACCGACAAATGCAGCAAAGCGTTCAAAGAAATAAGACATGCTGTGACGTCAGTGGATCACCTAGCATATTTTGATCCGAGACTGTGCACTGAACTAACTGTGGATGCGAGTCCAGTGGGACTAGGGGCAATACTGGCGCAACACCAACCAGGAAAAGACTCCCCAAGACACGTAGAGGCATATGGAAGCAAAAGCCTGTCAGATGTGGAAAAAGGATACTCCCAGCCGGAAAAAGAAAGCTTGGCAGTAGTGTGGGCATGTGAACACTATCACATGTTCATCTACGGAAAACCATTTACAATCATAACAGATCACCAAGCACAGATAACAATATACGGCAATCCAAATGCAAAAATACCACCTAGGATAGAGAGGTGGGGGATAAGGCTCATGGATTACAACTTCAAGATAATCCACAAGCCTGGGAAGGAGCACAATCCAGCTGACTACGTATCAAGGCACCCCCTGCCACAAGCATCACAAGCAACAACGATGGCAGAGGAATACCTGAACTTCGCACTGAAACACAGCACACCGGCAACCATAACAATGGAAGAGCTAGAACAAGAAACAAAGCAAGACCCCACTATGCAAGCAACAATGAAAATAACTAAACAGCAAAGGTGGAGACACGTGAACAGCAACAGCAATTGGGAACAAGGGGTAGAAAGAGAAGAATTGCTGGCGTTCAAAAAGATAAGTGAAGAGCTCTCCGAAATTGGAAATGGAATAGCGATGAGAGGCAATCGAATAGTAATACCCTAGACACTGAGAAGAAGGACAGTAGAACTAGCACATGGGTCATATCGAGGGATTGTAGCAACCAAAAAAATGCTGCGAGAAAAAGTGTGGTTTCCGGGACTAGACAACATGGTCGAAGAAATTGTGATGCACTGCCACATCTGCCAAATAACAGGGCCCTCATCAAAGCCGGAGCCACTGCAAATGTCCCAACTCCCAAAAGCAGTGTGGACAGAGCTGGTGGCCGACTTCTATGGCCCCCCTGGAGACAGGAAATTACCTGCTGGTAATAATAGATGAATTTTCCAGGTTCCCAATAGTGAGACAAGTCGCGTCAACCTCGGCAAACGCAACACTGCCGGTCCTAGATGACATATTCGCAGAATGGGGCTCGCCACAGACACTGAAGATAGACAATGGTCCGCCATTCTCTTCAAAGATTTATGGAATACCTTGGGATTCATTATAGAATAATAACACCTCTGTGGCCACAAGCAAACGGAATGGCAGAACGATTCATGGGAACCATCAAAAAGGCGATACAGAGAGCGAAACTAACACAGATCTCAAATGAACAAGCACTCTGTCAGGTGCTGAGGGATTATCGGAATACCCCTCACAGCCCCACAGTTAGATGCCCTGCTGAACTGGTGTTGGGGCGCTCAAGCAGAACAAGATTGCCACAAATGAAAGAGGTGGAAAGAGTGGAGCAAAAGGACATTGCTGCAAGAGACCAAGCAGCAAAAGCAAAAATGAAGGCTTATGCTGACCAGAGAAGACGCGTGACAAACACAAAAATAAAAGAAGGAGACACCGTGGTAGTGAAACAAAGACAAGTGAGGAAATCTGACACTGCGTTCTCAAGAGACCCATTTACGGTGACAGAAGTAAAGGGGCCAATGATAACAGCGTCAGCAGGCCAATATCACATCACTCGAAATAGCTCGCATTTCAGAGAATTGAAAACTAAAGACGAGGAAGCGCCAAAGCAAGGGCAGAGGGAAGACACAAAAAAGGAAGAAGTACAAGCTGACATCGGAGAACAGCGACCAAGAAGAGAATGCAAGAAGACAAAAAGACTGATTGAGGAGATGTAAAGAGACGGAGGCCTGTGGAAACTTTTCTATCAGCTATCTCTCTCTCTCACTCTCTCTCTCTCTCTCTCTCTCTCTCTCTCTCTCTCTCTCTCTCTCTCTCTCTCTCTCTCTCTCTCTCTCTTTGAGATAAATATATATATCTCTACATCTCTCTCTGACCACAGGCAGCAGTCGGCGAAATGTTTGTTTGCAACAAGGGGGGAGATGTTGTGCCCTGGACAAGGGCACTAGGACCCTGGGGCACAGGGCAGAGGCCAGGGGACACCTTACACCATTTCCGGTCAAGGGAGAGTACAGGGGACATTCCTGGGTAGGACCTCGAGGCAAGAGGTCAGAGTATCTGTATGCTGTACATATGGAAATAAACGTGTACCTGAAAAGCCCCCGTTTCCTGTGTGTTCCTGGGGACCTAGAACACGACATTGGTAAGCACTTATTTATAAGTTAACTAAAGTAGAAGAAAAGAAGGTTTCCTGCACCACTTAACTTTAGGAATACCTTTATTTATGAAGACATCTTTCAGCAAAAGTGTAATAATATGATAGCATCTCTTCAAAATTCAAAAAGTGTATTTCATTAACATTTGAACTTTTTTACCTTAGCAAATCAGATTATATCAGTATATTAGGATGTATTTTTTTTAAGTGTTTTCAAACCTGATTTAAGATGCATTCATGCTTCTCCCACCCTGACAACAATGTCAACAGTGAACTAAGAGGCAAGTCAATTGTTTTGTACACTCTTTGTGTGGCCTGGGTTGCTATTATACATAACATTATAGTTTATTAAATCAAAGACAGGAGAAGGTTTTGTACAGTGCACAGTCTAAAGTCTTGCATTTTGAAGTCGTCTTATATTTTAAAATGATGAAAAAGGAGAGAAAGTGAAATAAAACAACTGCCTAGGATCACACAATTTAGGCAAGTGAGGTTGCAGGGATTGATGCAGGGTTTTTGGTTTCACCTTATACAATTCAGTCACTAGATGTACATGCTTCACGTCACTTACATCCACTGTACCACCCCGTGACCCTTCGACCGACACTCTACTGGCACTAATGCGGCCCTCGGTCACATTACAGACCAAACTTTCTTGCCAATCGGAAAATATATTCGTGAGTACACATGGACTAGGGGATTCCAACTACTACAAACATGCAGGGTTCAAACTCTTAAAAGGATATTATACATATTTGGCGGGAAATTTGCACCAAATGTTCTTTAGCTCGGATTCATGGTGACATGCCATTGTGGTATAATCGAGCTTTCCGGGAAGTATTTCACGATGCAATGGGTAAGGGTTGAGTAAGATTAGGGGTAGAGGCAGTTGGGCAGCTTTAGGATCTTATTGGATTCCGCTCATTTGCTGGGCTTCAGGGCTCTCATTATATAATCTCCCTCATCACTTAACATTTTTTATTTACAGTGAAGGAATTACTTTGTATCTGGCTACAAGTATACAATCGATCTGGCAGGTTGTGATATAAAGTCTTGCTTACCTACGGAACTTAGGAAATCTTTAACTAGCACAATCTATCAAGGGTTCTGTCAGCATAGGACTGACGATAGTCCACCACGTGTGGCCCAGTGGAGCAGGATGCTTTCTTCTGAGATCTTGGCATCAGAAATCCATAGTGCCCTTGAGACTGTTGATTACTCACTGCATTCTGTAAATGTAAAAATGCAGCAATTCTAGACTATATGTATGCTGTATTATGCACCAAAGAAAATTCTAAAATAGGTGGGACGCCAGGTGCTGATGAGACTAGCTGCCCTAAGTGTGGTTGCCCTGCAGCAGACATTCTTCATATGTTTATTACTTGCACCGCCCTCCAGGCAAATTGGGAAGGGGTGACTCAACTAACAACATCTTGCTTGGATTCAAAGTACAGTTTACCCCCAAGGAGATCAGGATGGACATAAAGTGGAATTCAATTTCGGTCTATGATGGCTGCTTTCAATAATCATTGTTTCTGCTAGGCTCTGTATCGCCAGGGCATGGTCTTTTCATCTCCGCCGAGACCTGCTGAGTGGTGATCTGTCATTCAGCATATATATATGAGTCCGAATTGACATTGGCCAAAGCCAGAGGTCTTCACTCTTTTTAGAGATTTGATAGAATTTGGGTTGGATTTAACTGGAAACCTGAGTTCACAGGCTAGGTTTATTCTGACAATCCGATAGTCAATACACTGTGGGATTCAGCAGTTTCTACTGTTTAATTTACTTATACCTCCCCTTTTTTCTGTGATATATCGGTCCTATATTTGGTATGTCATTTATTGTGTTGTTCTGTCTATGTATGTCAGGCTCAATTGTTTTTTAAGTGTAATCATGTATTATGTAACTGGGGTTACTACCCCG
Source organism: Lissotriton helveticus (assembly GCF_964261635.1). Taxonomy (NCBI): domain Eukaryota; kingdom Metazoa; phylum Chordata; class Amphibia; order Caudata; family Salamandridae; genus Lissotriton; species Lissotriton helveticus. Next base: position 982,500,415 of record NC_136068.1, read on the forward strand.
GTTATCTTTGGCTCTTCTTTTTTCTTTTGGTTGTACGTGTAATGATCATATCTGACTTACTAACAAAAACCTCAAAAAATAGTCCTCTCACTTTGCAGTCAGAGAAAGAAAAGTAAACATCTATCTCATTGTTAAAAGAATGAAGCAGCCTGACATGGGACACATTAAATGCAAAATATAAAGGCATCTTTATTTATTGCTCTGACTTTTGCTACCCACCAAAAATCAGCTTGCGACACAACCCACAGTTTGGGATAAACTTCCCTAGACTTCACATGTCCATCCCCTCATGCAAGAAAGAAAAGCCATTGGTCTCAGTACAAGTGGAAAAACTCAGGGGTATATTATCAAGGGGTTTTATCTCCGCTTTTTTGGCTTTAATCAGTATCTCTCTACCAGAAAATAAATAAATAAAACACTGATATCCAGGAAGGAAGGAAAGACACATTTCTTCTCTAATTAAGGAGGCAGACCCATTGTGAGAGGCTGGCTCATAAAAAACTGAACAACATCCAAGATCATTGAGGATTACTCTTATGTCAACAGTACTCATATTGTTTTGTGGGTATCAACTTCTGGACAACTTTGGAATATCAATCGCATTTCTTGTTTAAATTGCCAGTTGGCTGAGTTTCATCACCCTCCGACTTAAGGCTTCTAAAACAAAAGTAATACTTTTCTGTTTAGGACTCCAATGCACCCCCCCCCCCCTTGGAACAACCGCCCAATGTGTTGTGCATCCCTGTGTAATTTACTAGCCAGGTCTAAAAATGCGGCATCATTTGTGAAGTGAGATCTGTAATTATAAAAGGAGACTCTACTGTAAAAATACGAAATTAAATTAAAACTGCTGGCATGCGTTGAGTCAGTTCAGATATGGTGCTACTTAGCTGCAGACACTCAAAATCATCATCTGTGCCTTGATTATTTCCAAATTAGGACATAAAAATACTCTTTATGGTTACTTTCCAGAGCCCAAAATGGCACAATTGAAGTGACTAGAAAAATGTGACATTATCTTTGATTTTTAAGCTCTCCAAAATAAACAATGTTTCATATCTTCAAAGCTCATCCATTGAATGACTAGAAAGGACAGGGTCAGCTTTGTGATTGTGGGAGTGCTATTGCTTAAACAATCTACATGACAGTGTCGGGCCCACATTTGCGGGGGTCAGAACCGTGTTAACTTCGAGGACAATGAGGTAATGTGTCCCTAAAGACAAGATTCAAAACAACATTCCAAAACACAGTCAATAAGAAAGGACTGACTCAAAAAGGAAGTTCAAGATCAGATTTAGATTAAACCAGTAAGGTTTATTAAAATTTAAAGTGCAATACAGAAATTTGAAAATGAAGATACATAGGTGTCATTTGACTTGAAGTCTTTATGTCATAGACATAATGCAAATTATAAGCAAAAATCAAGAACATAGACTAAGTCTCAAAAACAGTGGCATAATACAAAATAATGCCCCCCCCCCCCCCCTCAGAATGGGATAAAGTGCCCCTGAGTCTCTTATATCTTAGAGATATTCGTTGGCGTTCCGCTGCATAGGGGGCCCGCCCTTGAAGACCCGGGAGTCCCCTTGAAGGCCTGGGTTCTTCTGGAGGGTTGGTGACCCTCTGCATCATAGAGGGGCCAGGGGCCTGCCTTATGCCCCTGGTACCAAATGTGCAGCTAATCAATAGAAAATCAGACAGCCTCCGAGTGGTTCTGTAAAGGGTCTGTCTCGTTCCCAAATTCACGGGTTTGCATAGCCATTTTCAGCACAGGAAATTATGGAAACTGCAAAGTCAGCATGGTGTGAGCATCATTATAGCAAATCATATTTCATATTTCTAAAACTTCATATGACCCTACCATTGTAGTACTAACGCTCTACATGAATATTGATTTGCCCCATCTAACGTACTGTCATCCAGCGGTATCAGAACAAACTAGTAACATAAATAACAGAAAACAATTGCAAATTAATGCAATACAGTGTGCTAGCAGGGGGAGCCCTGGAAAGTAGCAAAAGACTTCCTCCAGTGAGTTCTTTGAGAATAATATTTCATAACAAATAAACAGTACACATCTTGCTGCATACGATGTCAAGCAAAAAATATAAATGCACAATAAACATCATGATTCAGCAGCCACAAATGGAGACGAGGCCTAACTTTGGCTAAGTGTAGCCTAAGCCGAAAAACACACTAAAGCACATAATAATGATTTCGTTTCAATTTCTATAGCTCTTGTTAATACACATGTATGAATTTAAATGTAGAACAACGAGTATAAATGCACATGTATAGTTCAAATGTGGAAAACTTCCACATGATTCTGTAACTGGTTGAAATAAAATCCAAATATGTGCCTGCCTAATAACTTTTATCAACTGACTCTGTTGTACCAACTGTTTTGTACTCTAAGCGCAAATCTCATGCTGATAGGTGATTTTCTGTTTTTACCCCTAATGTCTGGGACAAACATCCTGTTCGCATGCAGACAGAGAAAGGCCTTAAAAGCAAGGCACTTTTGCTAAGTTCATCTCCAATATATCAGCTTGGGTCTACAGGTTTTCCTTTATAAAGATATGTGATGCCCAGATGTGGTTTAGTAAATGAGTATGTTGTGTGTGATATGAAAAATAAATAATAATTTCTAACAGCCCTGAGCCCTGTCTATATAGCTCACACTTTGGCTATCAGCAAGAAAGGAGAGGACCAAAAAATATAGTAGAGTTGACTAAATTCTGCAGTAATAAAGGCTAAAATATGCGGCATAATGCAGCACATTTCTTGACAGTTTTACTTCATTATTTTGCAAACACTGTCTTAGCAAAGGTTTCACTTCATTAGTACCAAGTTCACAATCTTGGACAGCAGTAAGCTCCTGAAAGGTGACCAGTAAACCTATGTGAAGGGTCTTCCACTGCATGACATGTTGCTGCATTTTTAGTAACATTTAATCTTTTTGACCTAGAAACCTTTTTTGTTAAACTCTGCAAATTATGCAGAAAGTGATTAATTTTGTCCCAAATCTATCAAATCCATAATTAGGTGGAAAATGTAATTGTCACATAATTGCATAATTCGAGTGGTTCTGGCTATCAGTAACCAGCACATGCCTGTACAATACCCTAGTTTAGAACCTATAGGTCTAATACTATGATTCCACTCCACCTCCGAAGGCTTATGTGCTCGTCCAGTCACTCCTGAAGGGACTCCTAAGATCATCTTTCATGGATGGCTGTACATAGCCCATGACCGCCGGTCCTCCCTGTCTCTCCAAGGATTATTTGGAACATTTGCCAAGACTGCTGCTCCCAGCACATAAAGAGGCTGATCTACTGCTCTTCTGCCCCCTGGGAGATTCTATAGAGATAGAATTTCAATTCTTTCTGCACTTTTTCATCTGGAACCTGGTAGATTATATTACGGTGTCATGTGGAAACTGAGGATTCCATCTGATCCTGTATTTCAAAGACTATTGAAGGATTATATTAAATGTGTAGTAAATATAAGGAAGAAATTGAGCCTAGTAAACACCAGAAATTAAAGAGAGATCATTTTGAAATATATGCTGCATAATAAACAATACATATGAACAAAAGGAATCAAGATGAAAGTTCAGCCACAAAACAGACAACCACTTCTTCACGATCCACTAAATTATTATCACATCATCACAACAATATTCAGAGAGCAGTCAAGGTTAAATGCATTCTCTGTTTTTAAAAAAACCTCAGCTGAAGTAAAACCTGGAGGGGAAAAGAAAATAAGATCCAGTGAAGTCTCTGAAGAATAAGACAACAGACAAAAAGTGTACTTTGTAAATAAATCGGAATTCTGCGGAGTTCCACCTCATCCCAATTAATAAAACAAAAACCTCACATACCTTTGGTAAAACTGGTAACTCTATCTTTACATGCTAAAATACATAAAGTCATCTCACAAAAGTGAAAATGAAAATTTAGCAAGCAGTGAGAGGTGATGATTTTGGGGTCCTCCCTAACCTTGGGAGAGAACCAAGCAGATGCCTTGAACACAAAGTGCACATCATGCTGAACGATTAGGTGGTGGTCCCATCCTCCTAGTACTATCCCAAGCACAGTTATGGGCAAAAACACAATCCCAACCAAAGGCCCTGCAAAGCATTATGGGACGAGATTCTAGAGTGCAGTGAATATTATACTATCCAATATCAAAACACTCCTCAAGCGGCAGGGCTCTCCTGGCTCAGCTGAGAGCTAATACTATAATATTCACTGCACTCTAGAATCTCGCCCCATGCAAGTGACACTGAAATTCAAAAAGGACTAGATTTGTAAGAAATAATCCTCCTCCAAAATTTGTTGAGTACTTTCTATGAAGACTTCAGGTAAGGATTACACAGCTATTAAGAGACACAAAAGATGTGTTATTGAGTTTGAGAGAACCTTCCTTTTAATTGACTGATATAATCTTTTCTTACAATATAACTAATTTATTAGGTAGTATTCCATATCTGGAAGGACTAAGAACTATAGATATATATTTGATTGAAACTGATTTTGATGATCTTAAGAACGGATTTCTATTGAAATGTTTGGATATTTTATTTTTCCACATTTCCATAGAAAGTAACTTGGCCCAACATATTCTAATATTGTTATATGTATGTGGGACAGACAAGAAATTTTGGAACATAAAGTTTGGAAACAAATTTATACCTTGTTTGTCAAGATTCATTAATGACATACTGAGCAAACGGAGAGGCCATTAAGTGAAGCAAAACTGATTTCAAGAACATTTGAAAGCATGTCATTATTCAATCAAGCTTACAATGATTGCTGGTTCTCTAGACCTAACGTTCTTAAGTTTAATTTACAGTATGTTAATCAAAAACATACCCCGTTTATCAGAAGAGAGAGAGAGGACTAGGTAGCGTATCAGTATCCCCAGGGTTTATATGTAAATCAAAAAGGACTAGCCTATTGTGAAGTATTAACAGGACTCAGAGCTGTATGACGAAGTGTAAACCATTAGGTTTCTTCATAAACCCCTCACCGACCAACCTAGTTGGTGGCATGCTTCATCATCGGGCCCACCCAGTGACACCGAATGTGTCCCGGGTGGGCTTCTATGCCTGGATACAGCGGAGCAGGTATGTAGCTGAGTGCGCAGTGTGGTGACGTGAATAGTGATAGTTAAAAAGCTATACAGTGGTCCCAGTACCCGAGGGTTAATTAAGGGCATCTGTTAGCGTTTAAAAAGGCTGGTGGATGTGATTGGAATATATATTAAGGCCTCCTGCATCCAGTTGTGGTCTACATGTTTCAGCCAGGCCTTCGAAGTTAAAACTGGCTTTCCTCAGGACCATTAAATAAGTGAAGGTGCAATCTTATACTTAAGTGAGCGTGTGGATTGAAAAAATGTGAAGCACTCTCTAAGGTGCTATATGTGTGGGAGGGGGAATCCCTCTCCAAGCATAACTGGACATACAACATGTATGACAAACGAACATACAGAAGAGAGTCTAAGCATGGTAGCTTGGGATCACAATAAGACATTGTTTGCCGATTTGTAAGGTGCAGTGAAGAAGATAAAATGCGGCAAAAGTGTAACTGCACTGGTGGTGCGGTTAAGGTGAATGTTATCGGGATATACATATATATTTGTGGTGGGCTAAGAAACGTAAGTGTCACACACAAATAGGTGGTTGATACATTAAGAGAAACTATCCTCACACTGGCGTTTTGCTGCAAATGCCACAAGGAGAAATCCAGCAGAGGTTTTGACCCTGAAAAATGAAGGGAGGGTGCCATGGGCTGTTAGTGACCTGCAAAGGAAGATGGCTTACCAGGGTTGTTGCTGATTGTCATCCTACTCGCGGTACTGGCGGTCAAGACCTGCGGTGAACCTGTTGTTCCATCACGGACCTCCGAAGAATGGTTTGCAGTCTCTGTTGGTCTCAAGCAATGCCCGGTTTCATTTGATCACCTGTAGTTGTGTTGACACAGAAGAGAGACTGCCCTTGCTGGGTCATGCTCGGACTGCTTGGGAGAACAATTATTTAGGAACAAGGGTTTTAAATAAAATGGACTGACAACAATTGTTACTGACAACAAGAGTTACTGACTATGGATAAACAGTAAAAAGGAACATATCATCGAGAGGATATTTTATTCAAAAATATATTTATTAGGGATCTGGTATAAACATTCATTGCCGATCCAGCATTAGTTATCGTGGTGTGCATTTAATGCTTATTATGCATCACAGTACAATTCAATGAAGGTATACATTTCATAAATAAATTCAAGTAAATACAAAAGATAATATATATATAAAGGTGAGTATTGTAATCACAAAAACATGGCTAAAGGTAATTTGACATTGCTACGCGCGTTTCGGCCTTGAGTCTTCATCAGGAAGCCATGATATATGTTCCAAATGTACCTATACAAAATACATGAAAGATCCATATCAGTGTCAGTGTCAAGTCCTAATATTTACATCATATATATATACAATACATTTAATCTAATATTTATAAGGCTATCATTAAAAACAAAGGACAACAAAGAATCTTAATATATACATCTATGCATCTATGTACAATGTTACACACACTTCCTCGAACCATTGTGTGGTTACAGCTCTAAGGACATAAGATTAAGGGACAAAGGTTTGAAAGAATCTAAAGAGACCAACTGGTCTATATCAGGTTTTCTGTTTGCACTTATGATTGAAAACTCTAGTTTATAGTCTGTTCCGTCTATAACGTCCTGGGGAGGGGAGAACGGGGGTGTGGAGGGAAGGATGGGCAGAAGAAAAGAAAAAAGGAAAAGGAAAAAGAAAAGAAAAGAAAAAAGTTCGGGGGAAGGGAGGGAAAGAAAAGAGGGGGAAAAAAAGGAAGGGAAAGTGAAGGGGAGAGCGGGAGAGTTATGGAATTAGTTATATTTAACTGGCATGTATGGATGGTATCTTACCAGTATGGTGAGGCAACCGCGATAACTGGAGGTGGACTCTAGATTTAGTGTTGTGGTCACTTGAATTCCGGATAGGACACCAGAGCGGTTGCTTTTTACTACGGGTAAAGTAGGGCAAAAATTGAAATTAATTAATTGATTTAATTAAAATTAAAATTCAGTTAAGGGGTAGTGGGTTTCTATAAATGCAGTCATTATGCTAGAGGTAAGGTACCTGCAGGTAGGATTCGTATGGTGTTTGTATACGTTGCTATCCTCTGGTTTATGGATGTACAAACAACTGCAGCGGAAAAAATCTCATATACTGCAGGGGATGTTTGATAATTACTGCTGCATGGAGAGAAAAAACCGTGTAAGGATAAAGCAAAACCAGGACCAGGATGCCCAGTTGCGGTACGGACTGCTATGCTATATAAAATTCTGACAGAGGTATAGATTACCTAAATGCAATGGCGACAATGCGTAACGTAACGAAATCCAAAAGGGAATTGCTGCAAGCCGAGTTCGAGCTGCACTGAAAATAGATAAAACTGGGGAAGGAAACGAAATTAATAGCATTTATACGTTGAAAATTCCTTCTATCTAAAGTTTTCTACCACGCCATGGACAGGTAGATTTACCTTAGTTTGTGTATTTCTGACGTGGGCAGGTGTCCCCTCCGGATGAACAAGGAAAGGTGAAATTCTCGCTGCAATCAATAATTAGGGAATGGGACTGTTTAATGGTACGATCTTGGAATGGTATTTTATCTTGGTATGTTTAATAAACAGATGTTTAATGGTAAGGATAATGATAAATATGTTACCTTAAAAACCCATCACTATGGTCTTCACGAATATATACTTTTTAGCTTCGGTATTAATAACGAAAAACGGGGCAGCGCTACAGGAAAGGTAATAAACAAAGTAGACCATATAAATAAAAAGGTTCTAGGCGATCGAAGTTTGTAAAGATCGATTCATCTTAACAGAATGGTGAAAGTGGAGCTATTACCTTAAACTTCTATTAGAGATATCCTCTGATGGTGGGATCAGGTTTGTTGCCGTCTTGGCAGCAGTCGGAAACTGGGAGACACTTCAAAGAGGGTCTTATTTATGCTTCAGCCTCGCGCGCGTTTTTCGTGATAGGTGAACCGGATGTGCTCACGGCACATTCGGAAGTTGTTGCTCTATGGTTACAGACCAATGATACATAGAAGGTTAATAAGGCGGCCATCTTAGCATGGCTAGTCGGTATGTGGTAACGAAGATATTTATGATTAGTGGGGTTGGTTCAAAGCATGAATAGTTATAGGATGACAGTGATTTATGTAAGGGACCAATAAAGTGAATGTCGAGGTTACGTATAATTGGTAAAGTGTCTCAGATTCCAATAGGAGAAAATGAACAAAGGAATTGCTGATAACATACATAAGCATCAACCATAGTTGTATTTGAGGACCTGGTCCCAAGGCAATTCGTTGTTCATTCCTGTATTATAGGTATTGAGAGTAAAAATCCAATAGACTTCCCTACATTTACGTATTTGGGTGCTTAGCGTACCTGATGTTTTTCTAATTTTCTCAAGGATGAGCCAACGAATTTCGTTGGGATTATGTTTTGCTTCAAGATAGTGTTTAACTAATGGTGCCTGGATTTTGCTGGTTCGAATAGCAGACCTATGCTCGGAAAGTCATGTTGACATCATCCTTGCAGTTTCTCCCACATAACCTAGGTTACATGGGCATAATAATAGGTACACCACATCAGTGGTTTTACAGTTCGTTAAAGTTCTCAATTGTATTGGTACGTTGTTATGAGCCCAATTTTTAGTCTCAATGGCAAATTCACATGCAGCACAGGACAGACATCTATAATTTCCTGTGACAGGGGACTTCCAATTAAAGATGTCTGTATGGGTGTAGTGCTTTTGGTTGGCATTCTTGACCGTACTATTAGGTCTTTAAGATTTTTATTCTTCCTGTACGCGAAAACAGGTTTTAGTAGATGTTGTTCTTTCGGTCTTGTAGCATTTAGAATATGCCAATTGGCATGGACTATTTGTTGTAATTTGGCATTCATAGTAGAATGTCTAGTTACGAATACCAATTTGGCATTTGGTTCTTTAACTTGGGGGGTAAGCAGATGTTGTCTATCGAAAAACCTGGCTCTTTTGTAAGAGTCACGGACTAGACGTTTTGGATATCCCCGAGTTATACATTTGGCTTTCATATCTTCTGCTCTTTTGTCGAAGTCTGCTACTGTGGAGCAGTTTCTTCGAACTCGTAAGAATTGGCCAAAGGGAATACTGGATATTTGTGTCTTCGGATGGTAGCTTGTGTAGTGCAGAAGGGTGTTACGAGCCGTAGGTTTGACATACAGGTCTACATTCAGGGTATTGTCTATACTTAGTATACTTATGTCCAAAAATTCAACTTGTGTTTGGCTGGATGTTGCAGTAAAAAAGATGTTTTTATCACATAAGTTTAGCCATGATACAAAAGTAGAAAGATCTTCAGTTTCTGACATCCATATAAAGAATATGTCGTCTATGAAACGAGCCCATGATGAAATGGACTCACTAAAGGGGGCTATATCATTGTAGATGTACTTAGACTCATATTCGGCCATGTAGATATTGGCCACAGTGGGGGCACAGGACGCCCCCATACTTACGCCTTTAGTCTGTTGGTACAGGGAGCCATTGAAGTCAAAAGTATTTTCAGTTAACACTATATTCAGGCAATCTAATATGAAAGCTTTGGAGCAATCTATGTTGTACGTTTCAATGAACCATGATACTGCTGATATTGCCCCTGATTGCGGTATGTTAGAGTATAGTGCCTCTATGTCCATAGTGACCATCCATTGAGACTCGAGGTTGAACATTGTATTTTCAACTGTGTTCATGATGTCTCTGGTGTCTTTAATATATGACGGAATTCTGGGTATGTGTGGTCTCAAAATTGTGTCAATATATTTAGACAGGGGTTATGTTACAGATCCGATAGTAGTAACTATCGGTCTGTAGGGAGGGTCCTGGCTGTTTTTATGGATTTTGGGAATTCCATAAATAGCTGCCATTTTGGGTTGGTGGATGTTGAGGTATTGCCACTCTTTCTCACAGATTGTGTTGTCATTAAGTGCCTTTGTGGTAAGAGCTAAGATGGTCGACTGTACTCTTTTTGTTGGATATTTTCTCATGCTCGTACTGCGCCTGTGCGGGAATGGTGAGGAGCGTCTCTATGTGTGCGCATGCGCAGTGGAGACGGGCTCGCGATTGAGCAGCGCCTGTGCAGTTGTGGTAGGCGTTGCCTAGGGGATGACACCGGCAGCATGCCTTGTGTTTCTGAGTGCGGGCACGCTTGTGCCAGCCAATTGCTCGCTCAGTGTTAAAAATCGGGAGTATGAAGGGGTTTAAAAGTATATTATTATATACAGTTTGGAACACGATAAATGGGGGGCCACCCCAGGGGTGGGAGTGACACTTAGAGAGGGAGTAACGTGCCCAGTATAATGGAGGTCGTAAACACATTTCTTATGGCGTTTGTCTTATATCTGCATCATGATGAATAGGGGGTAACGTGCCCAATGTATAAGGTTCAGCAGGATGATGAACACATTTCTTACGGCTTCAGAGAGCTCCAAGGAATGGAGTCGTTAAGGCCATGATGTTGTGAGGACAGACGGTAGATCCATCTTTGTTCCTTGGTTAGGAGGATCTTATCGTTATCATGTTGGTTGGCGTCAAACTGTTCAATGACCGTCCAGTATATATCATTGGGGGTGTGGTTATTTTGTAAAAAGTGGTCTGTTAGTCTGCTGATGTTCTTTTTGCACCTGATGGTGCTCCTGTGTTCGACCACTCTGGTCCTTACTTTTTGTGTCGTCATGCCCACGTAGCGGAGGCCGCATGGGCATGTGATGAGGATTACTTGCAAGACCCATATCAAAGCGAACTCATGTCTACCTCATGTGATGAGGTACACCACGTTACTGGAGTTACAGTTGGTGTGTTGGCGTTGTGTCCATGTCTTACTGGGTTCTAGGTCAAGTGTTTGGTGTGTTGGGTAAGGTGGCATATGCTACAGTTGTTGCACGGGTAATGGCCAGTGACTCTTGGGAGCCCCCAGGTGTTGAGGACAGTGTTAGTTGTGGTTTTGGGGCTGGCTCTTGGAGGCGTGGACACCAGATGGTCTTTCAAGTTATTTGCTCGTTTGTATGCAAAACGTGGTGTCTCCCACTCTCTGGACCCTGAGTTGATTATCCGCCAATGTTTACGGATAATTCTGGAGACCTGGTTGGAAGCTGTGTCATAAGTGGTGACACATTTAATCGGTGGTGATTCAGGGTCTTTTGTCACCGTTTCTAAAAGGGCCTCTCTGTTTTGGTTGTGTGCGCTTTTGCTGGTGGAAGCTGTCAAATCGCAGCAGGGAGTTCCTTGCAGTGGCTTTGTAGTAGGTGGTGGTGCTAAGGGTGCCTTGTTTTACTGTGATGTTAAGGCCTAGGAATGCCACCTCAGTAGCACTGGAAGTATTGGTGAACCTAAGGTGTGGGTCACGGCTATTAAGCCAGGTGAAGAATGTGGCCAGTGTGTCCTGTGTACCTTCCCAGATCACGAACACATCATCTATGTATCTGCGCCATGTGTCATGTTTTTATATTGCCCGAGTATGGATTAGTGATTGACATTATGTGACATACAGTCCGGCCACACTTGGTGCAAAAACGCTCCCCATTGATGTGCCGTTGGTTTGCAAGTAATAAGTGCCTTCGTACTCAAAGTAGTTCTCCGTAAGCACCAGAGCTGTGCAATCTAGGATACAGTTCCTAGGTGTGTGGTATGTCCAGAGGGTTTGCATGAGGACATCATGTAGGACCTGGAGTGTGGCATCTTGCAGGAGGCTGGTATAGAGGCTTTCTATATCGACCTTTACCAGGAGCTGGGTGGTCTGGTCAAAGCTCTCATCCTTGATGGTATTGACGTAAGTGGGGGTTTGCTGGATCAAGTACGAGAGCTTTGACAAGACCACCCATCTCCTGGTAGGGCTCGATATAGAAAGCCTCTATACCAGCCTCCCGCAAGATGCCACACTCCAGGTCCTACATGATGTCCTCATGCAAACCCCATGGACATACCACACACCTAGGAAGTTTATCCTACATTGTGCAGCTCTGGCGCTCAAGGAGAACTACTTTGAGTACGAAGGCACTTATTAAAGCATTATGCATCTCCCATCGCATGGCCCATGAGAAAGGACCGTCCTATTTGAAAAAGCATCCTAATCATTCACCGCCCTAATCGAAATCTCAGGTCGTTAGGGAGTATGTTGTTCACAGTGCCCTGCATCTTTAGGGCAAGAATGGGAGGCCGATCATTTCGTTATCTGGCGGCTAGTCACTGGAACAAACTCCCCCTTGAACTACGAATGGAACCATCTGAGATGAGGTTTCGCCTAAAGTTAAAGACCCATCTCTGCCCTCGCATATGAGAGCATGTGCTTAGCCTGTCACAGTCTTAATTGCTCTTTTCAGTGGTGGGCTCTCTGGGGCGGATTGTATCCACAGCGCAAGGACACACTGTTTTGAGTACAACCAGGCGCTTTACAAATGGTTTTATTATTATTATTATTATTATATTTACTTGCAAACCAACTGCACATCAATGGGGAGCGTTTTTGCACCTATTGTGGCCGGACTGTATGTCCACCACTGTGAACAGGAACACATAATGTCAATCACTATTCCATAATCGGGCAATATGAAAACATGGCGCAGATACATAGATAATGTCTTCGTGATCTGGGAAGGTACCTTGGACACACTGGCCACATTACTTACCTGACTTAATGGCCGTGACCCATACCTTAGGTTCACCAGTACTTCCAGTGCTACTGAGTTGGCATTCCTGGACCTTAAGATCACAGTAAAACAAGGCACCCTTAGCACCATCACCTACTACAAACCCACTGCAAGGCTATCCTTCCAGTACAAAACCTATACTAGACTCATGTAGACAAACTTGCACTATGGTGCAAAGGTGGTTGCATATCGCAAGCAGCTAATTTCAGTGCCAACGCTAGGGAGAGGTGAGGAGAGTGCCAAATTTCTGTAAATATGGTGCTCTCCTGCTCTCTTCTTCTTACACAGCGCAGCACAGCTTTTTTGACTGCTGCACTGCATTGCATGAGATTTTAGTAAATCTGCCCCAGGGTGTTTCTCTGTAGCACATCAGGGTAGGTGGATTCCGCTCAATGTTGCATGGCACACAGTTCAAATTTTCAAAAGACAACATGGTTCCCCGTCCTTTCGAGGTTGATAAATTGGATAGCTAAAATAAAATACTCTGTTTTTAGCGAACCATTAAGCTACACCACTGTAGTATTACAAAAACATTGTCATTGTTGTAAGTGTGCTAATGTGTGACACTTTGGTGTTTGGAAAGTCCTGATGGATTACATTCCCATGTTTGCAGTGTAACTGTGTGTGAAACCTCAGTGTTTGCAGTCTGCGTATGTGTGGCATTCAAATTATCATTCTATGTATCAAAAGGCTTCACAATGAGGACATGGATGATGTCATTTGAGTATTCTTCTGAAATTTGTCTCTTGCTCCTCTCCAGATTCCTTCCGTTGTCTGTAATGTTCCCCACAAGCAAATGGATTTGTAAAGCAAATTTAGCACAGTACACTGCCATGAAAGATTTTGTTTGCTATTTATTTTTAAGACAAGATACCACCCATATCACAGTCACAAGGTCTTCATTTGGTCCAATTCCATCAGCAGAAATAGTGTGAGTTAAATATTCCACCAGTGAGACCAGGTTCTTGTGCCTTGAGGGTATCACACTCAGCAATATTGCCACTTACTTCAAATTACAAAATCCTCTCACTTTGCAGGCAGAGAATAAAGGTAAACACCAATCTCCATGTTAAAAGAATAAGCAACAATTTATCAGACGATATAACCGAACATTTCACCTCCGTGACAAGGTAAAAACAAAATTTAAAGGCCATTTTATTGCCTAATAACCTTCTGAACTCCATCATTGTTATGTTTGGTGTGCCACAGCATCCCCAACACCCCTACTTTCAACGCCATTGCTTCCTCCCCTCCCACTGACTGCTCTCGAAGGAGGCTATAGTTCTCTTTTGGTGCGTATGATACATACGGGTACTTTTAATAGTTTGTCCAGCTGTCTAGCAGCATTAAATCTAGGTGAATGCATGTTTATTGACAGGTATCTAGTACAACTTAGCTCCAACCACTAGCTTCCATTTGAAGCCAAAATTCTCAAAACCGGGCAACATGAGAGAAAAACTACTCCTCTGAAACAAAGCTCTTGGAGACTTCCAAACAGGATTTATGGCTAAGCCCCATCACTGAAATGGCGACGCAAGGTACAGTGAAGTGATACCAAAGGGGATGATGGACGGAGCGTTTGAGCAAATCAAACACTCACCCCCAGTCAACTGATCTGGGTTTAGGCCATCATCATTCTTTAGCTAACTCCACCACCCCATTTCAGACATGACCATATGCAAATCAGTCTGACGCTGTGCCTCATGGGAACAGTCCAGCCCGAACTGCCAAGCCATGTCTTCCTTGGACCGGAAACAAGCATCCTGGGACTGGTTTCTGGAGAATCAGCCGTCATCAGCCAGGCTGGCTTGAATCCAGTGGCAAAGTGTGCAAGGGACCCACATCTGGGCATACTCTGCCAACTTAAGGCGAACAAAGCGATACCAAAGGGGATGATGGACGGAGCATTTGAGCAAATAAAACACTCACCCCCAGTCAAATGATCTGGGTTTAATCCATCATCATTCTTTAGCTTACTCCACCACCCCAGTTCAGACATGACCATATGCAAATCAGTCTGACCCTGTGCCTCATGGGAACAGTCCAGCCCGAACTGCCAAGCCATGTCTTCCCTGGATCGGAAACAAGCATCCTGGGACCAGTTTCTGGCTAATCAGCCGTCATCAGCCCGGCTAGCTTGAATCCAGTGGCAAAGTGAGCAAGGGACCCACCTCTGGGCATACCCTGCCAACTTAGGGCGAACAAAGCGATATCAAAGGGGATCATGGATGGAGCATTTGAGCAAATCAAACACTCACCCCCAGTCAACTGATCTGGGTATAATCCATCATCATTCTTTATCTCACTCCACCACCCCAGTTCAGACATGACCATAGCAAATCAGTCTGACCCTGTGCCTCATGGGAACAGTCCAGCCCGAACTGCCAAGTCATGTCTTCCCTGGACCGGAAACAAGCATCCTGGGACCGTTTTCTGGCTAATCAGCCATCATCAGAGCAAAAAAACGATGGATTTAAGCCCAGATCTCTGTACTGGGGTAAATGTATGACATTGTTCTGCATTATGTCCATCAAATGTTGTTTTTGCGAAGGTACAGTGAAGTGGCATTTCCTCTCTTCTTCCTAGATCTCTCAGCAGCATTCTGCACCATCATACCATTCTCCTCAGTATACTCAGTAACAAGCTGGGATTTGAGGACTCAAGGCTAAAATGTTTTTTTTTAATCTCAACGATCACAAAATAAAAATCAATATGGCAATCTCTTCTCTTCACCACATCCAACATCACACAGTGTACCACAGAGTTCAATAATAAATGGCATTACCTACACCAATACACTGATAACACTCAATCTCAGAAAAAATCCATTGTCAAAGTGCCTTTTCTCTGAAATTGTGTTGAACAAATCTATACCTGCATGACTCTGCATAGACACAACCGGTATAAAACTGAGGTCCTACTCCTTTCTTCGCCCTGGAATAAATCATTGACTATCAGTTGGATTCCTTCTCACAAGATGTTAGCAATTTCACCCACTGCGGTTAAAACGATAAAATGTTGTTTTTTCGTATTTAACATCAGGCTCCAAACTTGGCAAAGTCGGGCAAAACAGTGTCAAGGAAGCCCATTATCTACTAAAGGAAATGCTACCATTATTCCAAATCCCAGATGTAAAGGCTATCATAAAAGCTTTGGTTCTTAGAAGAATAGACTATGGTGGTGATCTGCTAACAGGCTTCCTTCCCTACGTCTCAACTAGCCACACTAAAAGCTCTCCTTCAAGCAGCTGCATATCTAGTTGTTAACAATAGCTACATTGATCATAACGTACCACTACTAAATGAATGTCAGTATCTTCCAATTAAAACACTTTGTCAACTCACACTTGTGTTGCTATACAAGATTATCCCCTTCAGTGTCTCTCAGCACACCTGCAGCTAGGACACCATCAAACAGGAGACAAAGAAGTGTAAAAACAAAAACACAAGGCAACAGGCTTTATCCACGTATGCATCCAAGGTCTGGTACCACATCCCTGTATCCATCAAGACCACCCCATTCCTACTGTAATTCAGGAAAAAGATAAAGATGCACCACTTGAAAGAACACAGGATCCCAAGGTCACAACTGCCCACCTCCATTCTCCGAACCCAGCTTTCAATCCAAGGACTCATTGACTGTATCTTTCCCTTTAACAATATACAGGTCTTCACTGCCTTCTGGTCAGTTTTAGCTTATTTACACACCTCACACATATTACATACATAGAGAACATCATACCCTGAAACAGTTTTTTCAGAATTGTCTATACTCCCTGCCCATTTCAGTTAGAAAGCACATACTATCGATATTTTCAAGGGTTGAATTCAGAACATTAATAATTTAACAAAAATTTACAATGCAATGGTCTCGGCATTATTAAAGGTAGAGCTATTGGCATTGCTCATGACATTTTTTTTTCTTTCTTTTTTTTAAAATCATAAATAAATGGCATTGTCATTTACATTGCCAATAGCTTAATCGTTAAATAAATGGCATTGTCATTTACAATGCCAATAGCTTAATCGCTTGCAAATGCATGACCTATTGCATTTACACACACAGAGCCACACACACAAAGCCACCCACACACATGTACAGAGCCACCCACACAGTCATTCACATAGAGCCACCTACACAGAGCCACCCTCACACAGACAGAGCCACCCACACATAGAGCCACCTACAAAAAAAGCTATCCAAACAGAGCCACACACACACACACACACACAGAGCCACACACTCTGACCTCAGACTCTGACCTCAGACTCTGACCTCAGACTCAGACTCTGACCTCAGACTCTGACCTCAGACTCTGACCTCAGACTCAGACCTCAGACTCTGACCTCAGACTCTGACCTCAGACTCTGACCTCAGACTCTGACTCTGACCTCAGACTCTGACTCTGACCTCAGACTCTGACTCTGACCTCAGACTCAGACTCTGACCTCAGACTCTGACCTCAGACTCTGACCTCAGACTCTGACTCTGACCTCAGACTCTGACTCTGACCTCAGACTCTGACTCTGACCTCAGACTCAGACTCTGACCTCAGACTCAGACTCAGACTTTGACCTCAGACTCTGACCTCAGACTCTGACCTCAGACTCTGACCTCAGACTCTGACCTCAGACTCTGACCTCAGACTCTGACCTCAGACTCAGACCTCAGACTCAGACCTCAGACTCAGACCTCAGACTCAGACTCAGACTCAGACCTCAGACTCAGACCTCAGACTCAGACTCTGACCTCAGACTCAGACTCTGACCTCAGACTCAGACTCTGACCTCAGACTCAGACTCTGACCTCAGACTCAGACTCTGACCTCAGACTTAGACTCAGACCTCAGACTCAGACCTCAGACTCAGACCTCAGACTCAGACTCAGACCTCAGACTCTGACCTCAGACTCTGACCTCAGACTCTGACCTCAGACTCTGACCTCAGACTCTGACCTCAGACTCTGACCTCAGACTCTGACCTCAGACTCTGACCCTGTCCTCAGACCCTGTCATTAGATGCTTCTGTTCGGAATCTGACAGCATTTAGCATGTTTAGCTCACGGTAGAAGTTTGTTGCACATCCATTCTGTGATTTAAAACGTTTACGTCGCTTGAAAACACGACAACTAAACACGACCACAAAAGTCCAATTTTAGCTGTGTCAAAAAAGCATGATACCATTGTTTGTGTCAATGTTTCCCCTAATGTGCCTACCCAGTCTCTTAATCTCTCCGTGGTACCCCTTGCCCCTCCCCTCCCCTTCCTGGATGCCTGTGGAGGTGTGAAACAGGAGGAGGCCCCCCCTCACCCCCCCATGGGGGAAGTTACACTTGCGCCTAGCAATGGACGCCGGGCACAAAAATGATATACATTTTCCACTACATACTTCTGAGGTAGCATTCTCGTTGCTACAGTCAGACACGTCATTAACAAGAAGCATTTTAGAGCATTCCTGGGAAACGCGGACCCCACAAAGGAAGCAGTAAATGCAGCGTGCGTGACTGGCCTGTGAAATGCTTCCCTTCAAATAATGGCGGCATTGACTAAGTGAAAGGCTCGTACCGCAAATGACTGGTCTCCGTTTATGGGCTCCTTCCAATAAATCCAGGCAGGACCCCTTGTGTTTACAAATAGGGGGGCAGGAGCAGATTGGGAGGGGAGGGGGAAAGGGAAGGGGAGGGAAAGATAGAGGGGGGGAAGGTTTTTGTTTTCCAAGATCTAAAGGGTAATCTATCAAACACTTAATGCAGAGAATTCAATCACACTGGACTGACCAGTCGATAGGCAGCGGACTTTATAGCTGAGTGAAGAAAAATCAACATGGATTTCACACACGAACCAAATGCGGGACCGTCTTTTGATGGCATCCTGGGTTTAAACCGTGTCTAGCATGAGTCCTGTGCTGAGACGAACGGTTTACTATAAAAGGCTCAGCGTAGCTATAAGGCATACACTTCCTTACCCAGAATCAAAAGCAGTCGTTCCGTGGATGAAGGATCAGCTGCCGGGCCGTTCACGCGTTCTATCAGGCACACGGCAGCAAACTGCAGTGAGAACCCGTATTTTTAGCTAGCGGGTCTCGCGAGTCATGATCCAAAAAAAGAGGAAACAAACGAAGCACACAAACCTCAGAATACAGGTTCGATTCACGGGCTCAATTTCAGGAAACACATTTACACTTTTTACGAACATGGCGATGCTCTGATAAAAGCTGTCAGATTTCTGAAATAACGAGTGACTGGAGGGAGGGAGGGGGAGCACGACGACCATGTTTCTCCGAGGCAAGGCAGAAATGCCTCGGAGAAACCAGGGACATTTTTCGGATTTGGGGGCGTGTTCGGTGTTCAGAATGGGCGTGGCCTAAAAGTGGAAAGAAGAACGCCGAACACACCTCCAAATCCGAAAAGGGCGGAGCCTATTTGGAGTAACGGCTCTCTCCTCCAATGGCTGGCCTCCATTTAGGAAGCCAGCCAATGGGAGAGAGCCAAAATTAGAGGCGGGATGAAGAGCCCCTCTAAGAAACATAAGATCTCGTTACTTCCGGTTCTCACGAACCGGATAGTACCTCGACCTAAAAAAAGGCTATATTTGTATTGTATTGCAAGAGTAATATAGTGCTTACTAACCCAATGTGGGGTGCTGATTCTGAAGGGCTTGCCTACATGGCCATCTTTCTTTTTACCAAGTATTATTTGTGTGTGGAAAATTGTGATTACTACAATTTTTCTTTTTATTTTCACCTACTTCCTTGTTCCCTCGTCGGGGCTCGAACCCCTCCTTCACGCAGGCGCGCACAGTGGCAGACGCCATCTTAGGCGTGAAAGAGGTGAGCACACTAGCTGCTCCCTTTAGCCCGCCCCTCCCAAGTACTTAAGGCGCAGTAAGAATCGGCGCGCATTACTGGAACTGTTGTCCCCTGAGGCGGAAAGCCGGGGGTTAGGTTTAGAATTTTAAAAACGCTATTTTCAAAAGTATTATTTGTGTGTGGAAAATTGTGATTACTACAATTTTTCTTTTTATTTTCACCTACTTCCTTGTTCCCTCGTCGGGGCTCGAACCCCTCCTTCACGCAGGCGCGCACAGTGGCAGACGCCATCTTAGGCGTGAAAGAGGTGAGCACACTAGCTGCTCCCTGTAGCCCCACCCCTCCTCTGCCCTATATGATGGAGTCCCTTCCCTGCCGGCGCAGCGGGCGGGCGCAGCGGGCGCGCCGGCGGCGCGCCAAAGGCAAGCCCGTCTGCGCCCATCCGCGCCCAACCGGGCCCAGGGGCTACAACCCCTGCCCCTTTCATGGGAAACAGGATATTGTATAATCGGGACTTGCTACATCAATTATGCCCATCCACATCAGTAAGCTGCCGTCATCACTTTAATCCTTTGGAAATCCCTCGCCGCTGCCCCTATTGCAAAACTGAGATTACCACCCTCTCGACCAAACCGGCACTGAGAGAGTTCCGCATGTTTCTCCTTAACTGCAGGTCCCTCCCAAAACACAGCCTAGAAATAGCCTTGCTGTTGGACGATCTTGCTCCTGATGCAATCTTTATGACCGAAACCTGGCTAACACCAGACACCGAGCCAGATGTGGTCCAAGCCCTAATACCTGGCTACCAGATAGCCCGTTTAGACCGTCCTCAAGGAAAAGGCGGTGGTGTCGCCATTATATATAAGGACATCTACACATGTCGTTATTCCCCGGAGCCTATCGCTGACTGTGAAAGCCTATCCTTCACCATCGAATTTTCTCCCAACGATAGCTTCACCGGTATTCTTATCTACCGTCCCCCGGGATCAAGCAAAACGTTTCAAACAGCCCTCCCTTTTGTGGTGGCTGAACTGGTCATCTCCCCTTCGAATTTCACCCTGCTTGGAGACCTTAATGTCCACTTTGATAACACCTCAGACTCCACCGCTACAGAAATCACAGCAAGCTTACTTGCTATGCAACTGGAGCAATTTGTCCCGTCTCCAACTCACATCAAAGGGCACCTTTTGGACCCGATATTAACCAACTGTAAAAACCTTAAAGTAGGCAGAATCGATCGTCTCCCTTGGACAGACCATTTCTTGGTGCCCTTCAACTGGACCTCGTATAAAGCCCCCCTTTCTATCCCTACCTCGCGTAAAATACGTAATTGGCCCAAGCTTCACATTGATAATTGGTCTAACACTCTCAACATCACTAGACCTGTCCTTACCTGCGATCCATCCGCCAATAATAACCTTTTTTGCGAATGGATCACAAACTCTCTGGACACCGTCCTTCCCCTTCGTACTTCAGGCCCCAAAAGGCAGAAAAAAACTGCACCCTGGTATTCTGAGGAGCTTAGGGAGAGGAAACGGGTCTGTAAGAGACTGGAGAGGAGGTGGCGTATGACCTTTAATGAGGCCGACAAAGTCATCTATAGGGAGGCAATCAGGCTGTATAAATCCGAAATCAAAACCACTCAATCGGCTTTTTATAATGGAAAAATAATGGTGGCTAAATCTAAACCCAAAGAGATATACAGAATACTAAAAATCCTGACCACTACTCCACCTCCCATAGCAGATAACCACAACCCACTCTCCCGATGCAATGAACTGGACGATTTCTTCTTTCAGAAGGTTAATACAATCTACCTCTCCTTCCCGGATCCTGTAACAGAACCCTCTACCCATAACTCGGACCTGGTAACAAATACTGGAGACTCTTTTCAGAATAGCTTAACCAAGTTTACTCTGATGAACCCTGAAACACTCAGGCCTCTGATGTCCCAAATAAAGTCTGGCTCTCCACTGGACTCTGCTCCTCCCAGCGCTTTGATCTCGGCTGATACAGCTATTCTTTCCACACTTCTGGAGCTCCTGAATTCTTCCATAAAAACAGGGATAGTGCCCCCGGCCTGGAAACATGCCATGGTTCGGGCACTATTGAAGAAAACCACCTTAGATCCGGCCAATCTGAATAACTACCGCCCGATCTCACTGCTTCCCTGGACCACCAAAATCCTAGAGAAACACATCAACATTCTGCTGACTGAGTTTCTCGAGCGTAACCATCTGCTTGACATCTCACAGACGGGCTTCCGCCCCAAACACGGGACGGAGACCGCCTTGTTAGCAGTGACAGAGGAGACAAGGCGGATCTTGGATTGGGGAGGATCAGTGGCAGTGATCCTCCTCGATCTGAGCGCTGCCTTTGATACGGTAAACCATAAAATCCTCATAAACCGTCTCTCCGATCTGGGAATTTCAGGAAAAGCCTTGGGCTGGTTCAAGTCCTTCTTGAGCGACCGCACCTTCCAGGTCTTTGAAAGCTCGACCACTTCATCAAGCAGACCTCTGGGCTGTGGGGTGCCGCAGGGCTCCTCGCTAAGCCCCACGCTTTTCAATGCATATATGAGACCTCTGGCTGGGATTGTCCGTCCGCATGGCATTAACATCATTACCTACGCGGACGATACCCAGCTAGTGGTCTCCATTGTGCAGGGGAATGACGGTCAGCCACAGACCAATCTAATAACATGCTTAGAGGAGGTCAAGAGCTGGATGACGGGGTCTTGTCTGAAGCTCAACAATGACAAAACGGAGCTCATGCTGCTTGGCCCGGCAGCACCCACCACCTTGGAGCTGCTGTGGCCTTTGAGCATGGGTGCCCCTCCCACTCCCAGGGATAACATAAAAAGCCTGGGGGTGTGGTTGGACAAATCGCTGAACTTTAAAACACACAGGCAACCAAGGTATCGGCTGTCTGTGTTGGCCTCCTTAGGATGATTTAAAAAATCCTCCCACTTCTTCCCTTTGAGGCCAAACAGATAGTGATACAAGGTTTAATTCAATCACGCCTCGATTTCAGCAACTCCCTGTACCTCGGGGCTCCGGAGTACAGTCTGCAAAAACTACAGCGTACACAAAACTGTGCAGCCCGCATCTTGTTGGGAGTCTCTCGTAGAGTCTCGATAAAACCAGGCCTAAGAACTCTGCATTGGCTCCCCATCAAGGAAAGAATTAAATTTAAATCACTGTGTATAGCCCATCAAGCATTTTGGAAAACTGGCCCCGAAATTAATCAATCCCTGATTTTACCCTACCAACCTAACAAATCGCTCCGATCACCTAATGCCTTTCTGGCTAAAGTCCCCAGGATCCAGAGAGCTAGAGCAGGAGGCCGATCTTTTGTCTACAATGTCTCCAATCTATGGAATGCCCTTCCCTACCTCCTAAGAAGCAATTCCAATCTGTTGAGCTTTCGCAAGAAGCTCAAAACTCTTCTGTTTCAGTAATTTCTGACCTTTCCCTGGCTTTTCTACTTAGAAGACTCTATTCCAGTTATAGCGCCTGGACGCCTCAGGGCAGCTGTTGCGCTCAATAAAAACGCTTTTCATTTCATTTCATTTCAGGATGCTACACAGTTTAGGGTGTTGGTTGGAAGAATGTTATCTTTATTGTGACCCTAATGGGAAATATGTGAGGACTACTGAGATGTGGTTATGGTGTTAGGGGATGCAGCACTTGGCAGTGTGATGGATGAGGAGGTGTGAGAGATAGGTGCACAGTTATGGCTTCCAATTAACTGGATACTTTGAGCAGCATTGTAGATCCCGCTACGGTATTTCTTATGATCATAGTCCACTTATCTGGTTACTGCACTGGGTTTTCCATTCTGAGATATTCCATGTATG
The DNA here is from genome assembly GCF_964261635.1 of Lissotriton helveticus. NCBI lineage: Eukaryota > Metazoa > Chordata > Amphibia > Caudata > Salamandridae > Lissotriton > Lissotriton helveticus. Next base: position 982,523,879 of record NC_136068.1, read on the forward strand.
CATATGGCTCTGAGCAGGAAAAGCTTGGAGGGAGAAATAGTGGATAGACCTGCTGGACTGGGCTATGTTGCTATCATCCCATATCGGATTGTCAATGTATGATCTCAAGAAGCAGTCATACGACGCAGCTTGTTGGGACCTGCACTGGTGAGCTAAGTTACAGATCTGTTTAGTTATTTCATGCCTCTTTAGTTGGTGATGGGTGGTTTGTGTCTCTGTACTGATACAGCACTGGCATGGCCGAACTGGGAAACTAAAACTGTGAGGATAACTGGCCGCTTTTGCTGGTATCAAAGGTATGGAAAGATGCTTCTAATGTATACTCATCTGGCTGTCTCTTGAATGTTCCACTAAAATACACTTCTTATTTTTCTAGACATATAAAAGGGCCCTTCACGGTCCCTTGATGCTGTTGATTTTTTAAAGATTTTGTTACGTATCTTCCTCTAAGAGTCGTTTGTGAAAAACACTATAAAAATCAATACATACGCAGCACCAGTATCTCTGACCTGCAATACAAACCGGTTGGCACAACTTGTACTCCTGATGCTCAAGATCCTCTGATAAAAAGACACTCATTCTAAAGGGTCGCTATTGGTATGGTACAAATGTGGCCGCCTAAATCCTTGTGATGCTAAACTGCACCCAGCTCTCCCCAAATCTTGCTCGTTATCTGAAAAAGGGTTCAACTAAAAGACAACATACCTCTTCTTCATGGCTCTCCTCTAAGATATAGGAGCAAACAAGCATTTACAATGCAACGGTTTTGCCTTTGGAAAAGTTAGAGCTATTGGCATTGTAAATGACAATTTTTTTATTTATGTTTTCTTTTTGAAAACCGATAAATAAATGGCATTGTCATTTACAATGCCAATAGCTTAATCTCTCGCAAATGCCACACACCCACACCCACAGAGAGCCCCCAGAGAGAGCCCCTCCACACAGAGCCCCCCACACACACAGGACCCCCCCACACACACACCCACAGAGCCCCCCACACACACACCCACACAGAGCCCCCCCACACACACCCACACAGAGCCCTCACACACACTGTGAGCCCCCCACACACCCAGACAGAGCCCTCCACACACCCAGACAGAGCCCCCCACACACCGCCCCCCCACACATCCACACAGAGCCCTCCACACACCCACACAGAGCCCCTCCACACACCCACACAGAGCCCCTCCACACACCCACACAGAGCCCTCCACACACCCACACAGAGCCCCCCACACAGAGCCCCCCACACACCCACACAGAGCCCCCCCACACACCCACACAGAACTCTCCACACACCCACACAGAGCCCTCCACACACTGCGAGCCCCCCTGTGCAAGTTATACACTGTTGTTAGAGATGAACCGACCGCATAGGTAACCAACAGGTGTAAAAAGGACTTCAAAGGTGACGGACTGGGGAGAGAGATGATGATGTAGGAGTGAGAGAGAGAGGGATTGTGCAGATAAAAGAGGAGTGTGAAAAGGGTTGTACACAGCAAGAAGTCTGGGAGGGAGTGTGTAGATAATGGGTAGGTTTGGGTGGGAGAAGCTCTTTGTGTAACATCAGGTGTACAAGGGATTGTACAGGCAACAAACAAGTGTGAAAGGGGCTGCAATGATGTACACTGGTGAAAGGGAGTGCTGCAGACAATAGCGAGGTGTCACAGAGGAACAGCAGACAGTAGGTAGGTGTGAGATAGCTGGGCTGTGAAACTAACTCAAAGGTGGGAAAGGGTTCTTCACAGGCAAGAGACAGGTGTCAAAGGGTGTAAAATACTTTTGCACAGAGCAGGATGTGAGAGATGGGGGAAAGCAAGTCACAATGCACTTTATTTCCAACAGGCTTGTGTTATCTGCAGAAAATGGTCAGCGCCAAAGGAGCTCAACATGAGGCCAAGTGAAGGCACCCAAGGGGTGCAGCAGTAGATTAACCACCCAGCTGGGGCCGCTCGAACCTCCCCTGTGCTCTGGTATCGTTGGGGACCCTCTCAGGAGGACCCGGAAGAAAGGAATGCCCCCTGTAGCTCCTCATGACGTGAGAAGCAACTGCGGCCTGGTTGGACCCCCCCCCTCTGGGGGAATCCAGAATAAAAGGTGCCCCAGAGCTTCTGCGGCTCGAGCCTCAAGTGGTTCCTGCTCAAGGGGAGGGGCAGGCACCGGCAATGTGCCCCGGCGCCCCCTCTCCTAGAAATGGTGCCTGGAGCCCTCGTGGGCTCTGCCTCTCTCCTTGCTCCCTCCCGCCCGTCACTCACCGGCTGGGTCGTGGCACAGGAGCTTACCGCTCCTCGAGGCTCCAGCGGTGTCCTTTCTGCCGGGGGCTGCGGGGCTCTTCTGCAACACAGGAGCCCCGCCTGTGCCTCCAGGCGCCTGGCTCCTCTTCTCGGGCTGCGGGGGCGGGACTTCCGCTTCCTTCTTTCAGGGCCGCTCTACTATTGGCCGGCCAGTTAGCTGCTTCCGGGTCGCCGTGGGCAGAGCGGCGGCCCGAGGGGATGCTCGCTTGGTCGGTGGCAATCCGGGGTAGGCTCCCGGTTCAAAGGGACAATAAAAGCGGGGTGAGCACCCGTTTAAGTAAAATGACAAGAGAACACGGCAATGAGCGAGGTGGGCTCCCGCGCCGTAGTTTAGCAAAGACTACGTGGAAAATGCCGGGTGGGCACCGCAGCGGCCTCAGTGCACAGCCCACCCCTGCAAAAGACACGGTGAAAATGAAGAAAACATGGCGAGACCCCAAAAAAAATTGCACACGCCCACCGCCGCATGACGATTTCGAAAGGGGCGGAAAGCCTAAAATTTGCAGGAACGCCCCCGAATCTGCTCTCAGGATGACGAGCAGATGCCTGTTCCAATAGCTAGCCTCCATTTATGGAGCTAGCCAATGGAAACAGAGGCGGGGACCAAAGCCACTCTACTCTTCTCATAAGGTTTTCCCTGCAGCTGCGCAGTGCGCAGCTCGCTAGTCAAAACCTAAAAAGGATTTTGTAACCAACTGGAAAGGAAATGGAGGAAGTTTTATGATGAGGAGCAAAGAGTGCCTACAAATGTTTTCAGCAAGAACATCAAGCAGGCTCAGGCTGAGGCTTTGGTCTGTCAGATAGATAAATTTAACAATAAAGCAAGGGATGTATATATAAGATTGTTCAATCTTTTTTTATCCCCTGCAGCCATCCAATTAAAAAATCCTACTTCTCAAGCCCTGTGTGATAACCTCTCTGATTATTTTCATATGAAGGGGGCTGCCATCTTGACTCATTTTATATAACCAAGGGCAGGTTGTCACTTATGATTTTGATTCCATTGATCAGGGGAAGCTGGAGGACCCTTTGTTGTCCAAGTTAAGCCTATTTCTCCCACTGACTCTGAAACAGCTATTTAGAAAGTTACTACTGGTTCTCCTGTGGGTCCCTGCCCACCCCACGCCACGTTTTCAAGCTAGTGGTTTCAATTTGCACCGGGTAATTAATAAGTTGTTTAATCAGTCCTTAGAAACAGGAGTCTCTTCTCAGTCTGGAAAAAAGCACAGGTCTGACCCTCATGAACAAACCGAATGCCAATCCGGCCACTCTGAGTAATTTTGGACAGATGTCACTGCTTCCGTCATTAGGGAAAATTATGGAAAAACTGATAAAGAAGCAGCTCTCAGGGTTTAAAGAAAATAATAACCTCCTGCACGCCACTTAATTGGGCTTTAGCCTTGGTTACTGTATGGAGACATCCCTCTTGGAGGTTTGAGAGTTTATAAAGGTTAACCTTGATTATGGGAACAAAGCGGTTGTGATGCTTTTAGTTCTCTGTGGAGCTTTTGACAACGTTTCCCATGACATCCAGCTAGCACGCCATGAGTCAGCAGGTATAGTTGGCAAAACCAATCAGTGGCTTCAATCTTGCTTGACTGATGGAGTGCAGGCTTTCTTCCCACTTTCACTTCAAGTTACAAAGAACTGAAGCACGGGGCACCTCAAGCCTCAACTCTCAGCACAACGCTATTTAATATATACTTGGCCCCGTTGGCCAAATTAGTTGAGTACAGGGGTTTTAACTTAGTGGTAGATTTTCAAACATTTTGCGCTGGGTTAGCGTAACAAAAGTGATGCTACACAGCTCAAAATTTTTGGGGGGAATTTACTTTCCGGCACAAAACTTTTTTGCGCAGAAAGTACCCTAAAGTTAGCGTAAAGCAGCACGAAGCACTGCTTTGCGTTACTTAGCGCCAAGGGGGTGATACATGGTGGCACAAGGGCGTTTGACACAAAACCCTATCTACAAAGAATTCTAGACAGAGTTTAGCGCCAAAGGTTAACTCCACTTCATAGGAGGCGCTAACAGGAGAAATGTTTTATTTCTCCTTTCTTTTCCAACTTTGCATGCATGCTGCACTATGTAGCACACTATAAAAAGGGAAACGCTTTCAAACTTGTCCAGGCATGGTATTTTGTACAGGAAGGGTAAACTCACGCACACACTCTAGCGCAATGGTACTAAGGTCTAGGCATGGCACACAGCAGCTGAAATTAGTGCCGGTGCAAGGGAAAGGGGAGGATAGAGCCATATCTCAGTAGATCTCACGCTCTCCTGCCCCCTCCCTGTCACGCAACACAGTGCAGCATCGTTGGATGCTGCACTGCTTTGCATAACTTTTTCAAAATCTGCCACTTAATGTCTTATGTAGAAGAAATTCAATTAATGCTTTCCTTTTAGCAGATGAATGTGGCCCTGGCTGACAGGTTCCAGGTATGCGTTTCTGATGTGGAAACTGAATGAAAGATAATTGCATAACGCTTAACTCCAGTAAATCAGAGCTTCTTTTCTTCAGGAATTACGACTCTTTTGACATTTTGCGCTGGTGGCAGACAGATCTTGGTGAACCACCTGCACTGCCCAAAGTGGTAAGAAATCTAGGTTTAAAGTTTGATCAAGAACTATCTTTCAAACCACAAATTAGAGCTGTGACAGGGGCCTTTTTGGCATATTGAAATCTTGAATATTTAATCAGTCCAGACCAGGAAGCCCTTTCTTCTAGCTCTAGTTACATTTACGCTAGATTATTTCAACTCACTTTACCTGGAAGCTCTCTCGTATTTAATCAAGAAACTGCAGCTGGTCCAAAATGCAGCAGTGAGGTTAATCCTTACTTGTAGGAAGCTGTCTCTTTATATAGTGTACCAGAAAGAGGAATACTGTGCATATAGTCCAGGTATCCTTATAAGTGGACAGAGGCTTACTCTAGAAATCCCAAGGTGCTCTTCAAGGGGGTAGTGTGGCCAAGCAGCCTTAGACTTATCACAGAGGAGTGTAAGACATCTGCAATACACCCACAGTCAATAAATGATGCACACAGCTCAATAAGGAGGTCCACACCAATTTATAAAAATAACTCTCATATTTATATAACTTTTGGCACCCACATTATCAAAATCAGGTAAGTACATTTTGAGTTATGAATTGTTACCGTTTTTAAAAATTGCCACAATGCAATTTCTGAAGCGGTAATGTTATCCTATGGAGGAAAGACACACTGCAAACGGGTACTTCATAGAAACTTAGATCAATCTCCTAGACCTAAGGTAGGTATGGGGAACGGTCCAAGGCAGCATCAACAGGTAACTTCAGGTGGCACTGGGGCAGCGGGTGGCGGGTGCGGGGGTGCTTTTCAGCATTGGGTGCCCAATGATATCCTATGGGGGAAAAACATGAACTGCATTTGCACACTTCACGGTGACTTATGGGACCAATCTCCGGGGCTTAAGTTGAGTATGGGGCAAGGTCCACGGCCACACCAACAGGTGGCACCTCGTGAGGCTCTGGGATGTCAGGGTGCAGTGGTGTGTTACGGAGTCAGTTGTCTCATTCATTGCAAAGAGGATGCAAGCTGGAAGTGGGAGAACAGTGAGGCTGAACCAATGATGGGGTTCAGGTCTCACTATGCTCAGGGACATGGGGACACCTTTATTCCTCTTCTCCTCAGGCCAGGGTAGCCTGGTGCAGAGGTGTTCTGGGGCCTCGGTTTTCATCACAGGAGACACTCTCGGTAGAGGGGGTTTGCACAAAGAGGCTGCAGGCAGCATCAGCGAGTCCACTGTGAGCAAACCCAAGGAGGGCTTTGTGTCTGGAGGGTCGGGGACCACACAGGTACCATTGTCCCACTTCAAATTGGGCTCAGCTGCACAGGTGCAGTGGTGCTCTCTGGTGTCAGGTTTGCAGCGGTCTGGAGTCCTCACAGTTCTTTTTGAGTGCCTGCAGGATGAAGGGGAGCAGCTCCTCTAATCCATGGCAGTTCCTGGGTCTTTGTTGAAGGCAGGCAGTCCTCCCAGGCTATTGGAGGCATGGCAGCTGCAGGACGAGATGACTTTAGCATAATTTGGCAGGAACAGCATAGAGGCTGGCAGGCTGGGCGCAAAGTCAATGGCTTCTCACACAGTCCTTGCTTCTTGTGGCTCTTTGGTGTCCTTCTTCTTCTTAGGTTGGCAGGAATCTGATTTCTTGGTGCCGGGGCTCCTCTAAATACTAGATTTATGGGAGTTTGAAGAGGACAGGGTACTAGGCAATGGGGTCACTACACCCCCCCCCATATGACCACTTCCTGTGGGAAGTGGGCATAGCCCTGTCCCAGAGTACATAAGTTTGCATCACAAAGATGGAAGACTTCTGATTTTTGTGTTCGCTTCAGGTAGCCCTCCTCAGGGTTGGAACTAGCCTGGAGATGAACATGCCTCAGATTTTTCGACCTGTCCAGGTGCCAAATGGGCCCTGGATAGGGGATTTGGCATCCTATCCTTTGAGGGAAGCCAGATTCACATACCAAAGGCGGTGGACTCTTCGAAGCTCCCTGCTTTGAAGTGTTAATTTGCAGGTCATCCTGTCGGTGGGATGTACGCACCCTCTGCCAGAGCAGAATTTTTTCCTGACCTCCGGAGAGCAAATACTTTCAATTCTAGGGGTCAGAAACTCATTTGTGGTGGCAGACTGGCTAGAACCAGTCAGTCAGCACACTAGTAGTGGGTAGGTTTTATGGGGCACATCTAAGGTGCCCTCTGGGTGCATGTATTAATAAATCCAACACTGGAATCAGTGTGGATTTATTAATACAATGTAGGGGTGTCTTACAAATATTACATGTAGTGTTAGGGATCATTGCACCAAGAGTGTGTCTTGCCTTGCCTTTTAGAGCACCTTTCAGGCAGCCTGCAGTGGCAGTCTGTATGAGTTTAGTGCTGGGTCCATTAAAGTGGCACAAGATATGCTGTAGCTCTTAGGGACCCTCTTAAGTACCTATGCCTTAGGTACCAGAGGTACCACATACTAGAGACTTAAAGAGTTGCTTGATCACTTGGGGATCAAGTGACCAGTTGTCTTGTTTTGGGGAAAGAACACTGCCACTGGGGACCTAGTTGGTAGGCACCCAGTGCACTTCAGCCAAAGTTGCATCAAATACCAGGCCAAAAAGCGAGGGGCTACTGCAACAAAAACCCAGTTTCCTACATTAGCTGCCCTGGGATGCAATCTATCCGTGCTGGCCTAAAGTTACTTCACTAGCTGCCAATTAATGAACAAATCATATTTAAAGTTTCGCTAATTATGTGTGAGCTGACTCAGAAAAATAGGCCTGTATATCTCAGAAGTTGGTTCTGGGAATACCAACCTACAAGAGCCCTTCATTTTGCCACTCAGGGATTTTTCCAAGTACCAATATTTAACAAAGTTAGGATGGGCAGACACTCCTTTGCACTTTTAGCTGACAAGCTATTAAATGTGCTACCAGCTAATCTCAGAATGCTCAAATCAGAAGCGCTGTTTAACAAGAGATTAAAGTCAGTCCTCTTTGGTGACAAGTAAGACTCCTTTCATTTCCCTGCTGGTCAGCGCCAGGACGCTTCCTGTTGAAGCATCTGTGCACTATAGAAATAGGCAATTCAATTAATTACAGTAATTTGTATGTAGGTGCTCAGATCTATAAAATCTGCATTTGTATCGAACCACTGCTGTATAGCGTTTCAGTGCCAAGGAGGTCTATATAAAACTAAGCAAATAGTGGTTCAAACTTGCCAGTGCGGCATTTCATCTGATTTGGCCTCAACCTCCCTCAAAAAATCCTCCCACTGCACTGGTAATATTATCCTCACAGTACTTTAGGTGTTTTTACCAAGATCATCTAGTTCAGCTTACATTCCCCTCTTCAGGTCCCTCTGCCAGCTCATTAGTATGGGGAGCCAACAGAGACTTCCAGGTCATCGCTATAAGGCGTTTAGTGAGTATAAAGGCAAGGTCCAAGAATCTGTGCATATTTTTTGAGGATTTGTGCCTTTGCCAGTCCTAGCAGGCAATGTATGTATATCAGCTTCCAATGCAGACAGCTCCCAATGGAGCACTTGTCTATTCCCATAAAATATATTTGATACACAGCCCCCTGAGTACCACCTTGAAGGCCTCCCACTCCATGAGGTCATCTGAGGCGGTGCCAACATTGTCTTAAAAGTATTGAAACACTGCTTCAGCAAGAGAGGGTCAGAATGCTTTGTTACAGAGTGCCTCCATGTGGAGATACCACGATGTTATGGCTGGATGAACGTCACTAAAGTCAAGGGACAACTTAAAGTGTTATGGTCAGACAGTGTACGGCCAAGTTATTCAGCAGCCCCCACCCTGTAGGCTGATCGGTCTATGGTAAAAAAGGTCAATACACCACTGAATAGTAAGAGTATTCCCGCACCTCCAGGTTTAAGGGTGTGCCAAATGTCTACTAACTGTGCGTGTAGCCATTGCTGAAGGCACATTGCTGTCAATATTGATTGGACTCTCATAACGGGGGGGTCGATCTGTCTAAGTCTGTCTGGGACAGTATTACAGTCCCCGACCCAGATGCAAAGGGAGAGTATGTAAGTAAGAAGGGAGGGTTTGAGTGTGTCCACAAATGAGACTTGGTTTGTATTGGGTGAATAGAGCACAACCAGCAACAGCAGTATTCCATCCAGGAAGCCCTCAAGTACAACATATCTACCCTCCAGGTCAGCGGAGGAGCACTGAACCGAAAAGGTCATTCCCGGGGCGACCCATATTAATAGTCCCCATGCATAACTCGAGCTTTTGGTGCCCACCTCTGTGCCCCTCCGTCATTTCCTGAGCTTCAATTGCTCAACCAGGGTAAGGTGGGTTTCTTGCAGACAAGTGATGTGGATATGGGGGCACTTTAAGAATGAGTGGACCTTATAACGTTTGATGTAGTTGGTCATGCCCCTAACATTCCACGTTAGAATGTTGTAGTGGGGTCTAGTGGAGTCATTGGTAGCTTCCATGCTTCGTGTTGTATAGGGGAAACCCCAGTGGACCCCACCCCAGGAGTAGCACCTCCTTCTCCCGATGTCCCATGTATCCAGGAATAAACACCAACAAAAGATGTTCAAAGAAATAACTGCTCCAATGTCAGACCTCACAACTCACTTTCAAGGTGAACAAAGTTTTAGGGAACAAGATTATGGGATGTCTCAACATCCTATGATTCTGGGCGCATTACATAACCTGCCTGTGCCTAAATATAAAAAGAATCTGACTTTGTGCAATATGACTTCAGCTCATGTAAAGTGCTCCAAAGCCTTTGTGCCATGTTTGTGATATATAAAAAAAACTGCTAAAAATTTAGCAAATTGTGAAAACTTCTGACAAGTAATGATATTGGAGTCTGTTTTCCTTTACTCTCATGGGATATGAAAATCTTCTGAGTAAGAGGACGTTGAGATTTTTGCACTAAATTATGACAAATCCTAAAGTATTGTTTTGAGTCCTATGGAGCTGAGCTCGGCCATCCCCGACACTCCATAAGTCATCCTACCCTGAAAACATCAACGTGCTCAAGTGTAACTTGCCACACGCTGCACACTGTGTCACATGTAGGACTTCTGCGCAGATCACCTCTATGGAGATGCCAGAGGCCTGATCTCTCAGGGTGGCTGAAGCGTGAGCCGAAACCCTCCATCCATCACCAGAAAAGCACCAGACTCTGGGGGTCTACTATTTTAGTTAGATAGTTAGGGGATCCCAGCTTGTCACCTGCCAGTAGCGGCTCCTCTGCTAAGGCGGAGGAGCGGTGCCCCACTGCACAGAAAGACAAAATTAAACAACAATAACATATTGTTATTATCATTATATTTTTCCTATTGAGTCAGTGGCCTGTGTGCAATGTGGGGCAGGGCTGGACAGTGCAAGGTGAGGAGTGGTTTGCACTCCCAAAGTGCGCATGAACTGTTTGGCTGGCCCTCTTTGGCTGACCATACAGTTCATGTGCATTTTGCATGTTTCTACCAGGCTGCATTACACAGCCTGGTCATAAACATTCATAGGCTGCCTGTTCGAGTCTGAGCGCCGATCCATTGCATTGCAGCGTTGTGATTGCCTCAGGGGAGCCTGTGTGCCGGGTGCCTCCTGATCCCGGCCGGGCTGCAGAGGAAGAAGGAAGAGGACACAGGGGAGGCCGCGGGCGGCGGGCTGTTCTAAGATACGTTTTTTTTTTTAATTACGTAATCCCCCCGACTCACCACCCCCATCCGGTAGCCGCCACTACTGTCACCTGTAGCATCTACTGATACTTGGAGTGATGCAGTTGCTCACGTCACTCTCAAGGAGAGGCATGGGTTTATGTGGGGAGATGCTGGTGATGACTTGCAAGCAAATCTGGGAGGCCAGTAGAATGTCAGAGCTCAGGGAATTAGGTAGCAGTTCTATATGGAAGTCCAATCCATTCAATGTTTGGGGGTGATTATAAACCCCCTTTACTACAAAGAATTCCGACTTAGGACCTTTAGATGGCTGGACACCTTCTGGCGAGGACCATTTTATCACAAGCTTTTTCTTGAGTCATATTTCTCTTAAGGGCATGTAATTCAAGAAGTTTGTCGTCAATGACTCGGGAGTGCTCTACAGAACACACATCCCAAGACCGCAGGGCTCCGCAGACAGGCTGCCCCTGATCACGAAATCCTTCGAGCAGAGACCACCTACCTACCTCTCACCCACTCCCCACAACCCCACAGGCAAATCTTTGATTTATAAAAGTTCGGAGTTTTCTTCAGTTCAGATCCCTACCCTGGCTTTTGGGATAGAATTACTCTAATAAAATGCACGTTTGAAGTTCAACCTCAAATATTGATGGGATCAGCTGGGCATTTTCAGCAAAAGCGAAATGGTTTAAACAAATCGGAGTTCTTAGCCAGCATTATCAACTTCCTGCCACCCTGTGATATCAGGTCCTCCCAAGGAGACCATGTGATGGGAATTGATATCGAGTGCCACACAGTGGCTGTGTTCAAAGTGTGAGTTGGCAGGTATGAGCATCAATGCTCAAGTCCTGAAACTCCTTCTCACCCTGGACTGCCCCCCCCCCCTCCCCGCCCCACACACACACATAGTCACAAACACACCTCATCTCTTTCAGGTAGGTCCTCAACCCCTCCTTCCCCAGCCTAACCTATAAACTTGTAATCCAACACCAGGACAGGAGGCAGGAATAGACCGCTCGGACATGATGTAATGGGCAGGAACATGTGGCCTTGCAAGCCCAAGGGGTCTAGAGAACATGAAACCAATCTAGAGTACAGGCTTCTGGAGAGCTCAGCGTAAGTTGTGGGCATACAAGCCTCCGCGAGGTAATAAATCATGTGACATGTATACATGTAGTAAAAATAGGTATGATGTCACCAAGGTGCATGAGGCAAGAGGGATTTACAGACACTGGGACAGGGAGGCACGAATGTGGACAGTGATGCAAGGCGTCATTGGCATACTTCAGGGCAGCGAGAGGCCCAATCAGACTTTAGGGCTTAAACTGATGCAGAGCCCTTGTCGCGCAGACATACATCAGGCACCCGTATAGGGGGCACGAACCCAAATACATGGGCGCGGAGGCAGATGTTTCTTCCTAAGATGTGATTCTGTTTCATCTGGAACAAAAACAAACTTCTGTTAATCTCCCTGTGGAATGTCGTTCGCATTGCTCTTGTGGAGTTAAAATCCTATGAACATGGACTTCACGACATAAACACACAGAACGGAAGGCGAGAGGACTCAGACTCCAGCAGTGGGGTCAGGGGTCACATATGCATGCACTGAGAGACACACAAGGACACAGACACAAAGGTGTGGAAACACGGGCATCAACACTCAAGCAGGAGGCAATCACACAGGCAATTACAGCAGGCCCGCAGGACACACTAACACCAACACCGGGGGTTACTAATAAGGACCTCTGGGCTTGGAGACACAGGCTCAGCACTGGCCACGGAGGAGAGGCTCTGATAAATCGACATGACTGGCACGGACGCGGAGATGGGCAGCGGGACACAACAAGCATAGATAGTGAAACACAGGAAGAGATAGAGAGACACAGACATGGCTAGAGAGATACTGACGTATAGGAAGACACTTACTGCGAAGACACAGCTAAATAGGAAGACACGGAGCGGGAGACACAGACGTCGATAGAGAGACAACGACATGGATGGGGAGACACACAAGGCCATGGAGACACTGGCTAGGATTCGGAAGACACGGGCATGGGGAGACACATACGTGTATAGGGAGACACTTGATAGGAAGAGACAGGCATGGGTAGAGAGACACAGACATGGATAGAGACGCATGCATGAATAGAGAGACACACATGTTTAGAGAGACACTTGCTTGTAGGAAGACACAGACATGGATACTCTGGCTGGGGCACACGAACATGATAACTGAACTCCACAAACGTCCACATCTCACTGGCATCACCTCCCACCATAAAGCGCTTCCCAAACAGGGTATCCCACTAACAGTTGATGAACTTTTCTAATTGGACAGGCAACTGCACCAACAAGCAAAATAAACGGAAAGGTGGCTCTATAAAACATATGTAACATAACAAGATGCAAGAGCAATGCAGGAATAAGCCATTGTGTTTGCAACAAGCAAGCATGCGTGTCTTTAAATGAGCATAACATGCACTCTCTGACAAGAATTAAGAAGTTAAAATAGATTTATTTTTTCTTACAAACCATGAAAAGTTAGTTATTAAAGTTACAAAGGAAATACATCAGTATTAGAAATACTGTTCTCGTTAATTAGAGCATTACAAAGGTATGGAGCAGCTCAAAAGTATGGAATGGCTAATCTTTGAACGGCATTGGACGGTCATTGTCACTTTCGGCTAAATCCAGGCCGTCATCTTTCAGCAGTTACAAATCATTTTTTAGATACTAAGACAACAATTTCGGTTGTGTCCCGGTGAGCTCATCAGTTTTGTAAACTTGTTTTCCTAAAACTTGGGAAGTTAGATGTGCGTGACCAGCAGTTGGGTGAGGGGTCATTCACAGAGGGCGCCAACTGCTCTCCTTGGCCCCACCTATCTTACTCCCGCCCGCGCTGCCCCTGCCAGAAATAAGTTTATGAGGTAATGCCCGGAGAGTCTTGGAGTGCCTGGGGAGCGGTGCACGGGCCGGGCTGACAGAGGGAGCAGGGACTGAGACGAAACAGGTGCAGGCGGAAGAGGGTCCCCTGGCGAGGAGGCCGTGTGAAGCTAGAGAGAAACGGGAGCCCCGCGACCAGGAAAAGAGCCTGCACCCCGAAGTAGAGCGCCATCCCTACGAACAGGTAAGTGCCCCCGGGGCGACTCTGAAACGAAGCACTCTCTGCACAAATAGATAAAGACCCCCGGGGCACAGCGGAGAGGCAGAAAAGAGTAGAAAGGAATATATTTAAAGGGCTCGGATAGGAAATGAATTCGGTCACTGCAGCTCAATGCATCCTTACAACACTAAATTAACACAAAAGGGTGGTTGATGTTTAAGGTATTTCAGAGTATGGGCCCTGCCACCCGCCAGAAATCACAACGAATTTGCTACTTTTTTTTGTAAAAATGCCAATATATTTGCATATAGCTCATTCTCGTCGCACTATCAGTCCATCTGACCCAGGCGTCTCACAATTCATGATTGTCCTTCGTTCCTCACATTGTTTGATCATGTGCCGAACGCTCCGCACAGTAGAAAACAAAACGATGGGGTTGCCCGGTGTCCCCCAGGACCCGGGATTAGGATTAAATAAACAACAGCGGTCCTGTCGGGTATGTCAATTTCTTTTTTAGAGATTCAAAACAATATTGGCTTGTAACCACAATCAAAAAGTCTTTGGTAAAAGAACAATGTAACACACACCGGAAATTAAGTTTCAAATTATATATTCTTAGATCATATCAAATATTGAAGGCTAAAGCAATATACATATTTAGTTACACACAAAGGGAATCCAGTGACTGGTGACTTGTGGTAATAGGTGATATGAAAAACACACTATATACAGAACAAAAATGCAGTGCAGTAAACGGGGATAAAATTCTGGTTCGTCTTGACAACTTTGTACATATGGCCCAGAGTCAATTCAATTGTTTCATTATTTACATGGGCAGTGTAAAGACCTATTGTATGCGTCGACGTTTCGACCCAAATTATAGCGCAGTGTAGGATGCGTTTTAGTAGGGTCTTCTTCAGGACAAGGGGTGTGGGGGGGCGGAGGTATGTAGCCGAGATGCAGAATGCTAAAAAGTCTCTGTAGAGGCAGGGTCCAAGCAAATCAGTCCAAGTTACCTTAATGAGTTGCTTTCAGGACACTAGATCTCCACCAGCCGGTTGGAGTCTGTGACCAGTTCACATGTGTTTACGGATTCAAGCCAGCATCCTGCCTTCTCTTACTCTGAGAGTTTTTCATATCACCTATTACCACAAGTATATGTAAATGTAAATGTCCAGTATTTGTAAAGCGCGAACAATTACCCGAAGGTGTCAAGTCACCACAGTCACTGGATTCCCTTTGTGCGTAACTAAATATGTGTATTGCTTTAGCCTTCAAATATTTGATATGACCTACAAATATATAATTTGAAACTTAATTTCCAGTGTGTGTTACATTGATCTTTTATCGCGCATACTCCACCCATAAATGAGGATGGTATGTTCTGAGTTGATATGCGGCCATTTTTTCCAGTGTTTGGTGGATACCCCATTGCCGCCCACGTCTGAATGATGCTCACTGTCGGGTTCCACGATACCTGCCAAGTTTGCATTTTCTACCCAATGCGAACAAATGGGCATGAAAAATGCCAGTGCTTTGGTGGAGTTATGCCACAATATATTTTGGCGGTAGTCTAGAACGGAGTATTGTTTCGTAACTTTACTGTATATTGGTATAGCTTGAAGAGTGCTTGGGGACTATGTAGCGCTAACATGGAGTGAATTTTCAGAAGCAGTATTTAATTTGGTCTAAATTGGCTTTGGTTGGAAATGGGTATTTAAGGGTAAAATGAATTGTGTTGGGGCAGCCTCTGGGTAGCTTGAAGTTTATTTTGTGTTAGCTTGGATTGCATGGTGTGCACATGCTACTACCGGCTCTGCCATTGCTACTTTTGCACTCAGGCAGAAACGACAAATAAACAGAGCACTTAAGACTCTCACTTTCTGTAGTTCCTACACCTTGCCTTTCCCCTAGACTTTTTACACTGAACATGATGTTTTATGGGGATAAGGTTAGGGAAGAGATCAATTATGTTATGTAATTGGAGGCCAAAGTGTGTGTGATGTTACTGCTGTTATCCTTGGTGAATACTCTGTATTTGGGGGATAACTGGGAGGGTATTTGAGAGAAGCAAAGAGTGTATATGAGACCAAGTGCTGAGAATAGTTCCAAGTTTACATGGGTAGTGTTGATTGTATTAGTGGTGCTTGGGGGGAATACAATGAGCTCGTTTGGAATGGATTTTGGTAGTTTGGAGGCATTTAGTGATTTCTTGGGCAATATTACAGTAAGTTAGACTATTTTTGTGGTAAGTTAGACATTTTAAAGTGTAGGCTGGGGTATACTGAGTGGCTACTTTATGCCTATCTTGCAGTAGCTTGATAGATCGTCTTTAGTGGCTGATTGAAGTGTATTTTGAGGAAAGAGGAGAGCTTTGAAAAATATTTTATACTTTTTTTCTTCTTTTCAAGAGGTCTGGGTCCTTACAGTGACTGTCCACCACAGCTTTTCTTTAACCGTTTCAGAGGGTTAGGGAGAAGGGGGACGGGCATGTAGGTATTGCTGGGTATCAACACTGGTGGTAAGGTTCGTTTTTACTGTAGCTCTGCAAACTGTTTCAGCCCTTTGAATCTTAGCAGGTATGGCATAGATGCAGCCCGGCTCTAGTTGGTGCTATGAAGCGGGGAGGCCACGGCATTGCTGGGGATGTGAAGCATTCAGACTCAGGAGTTGGTGGCTCTGTATTGGCGTTTCTTCATCTTGTTCTTGTGTCGGAGACCTAATGCTTGGACCAATCTGGAAGGTTCTTTGTGTCAAGGCCCAAAGAGGCTTGGATCTCCTTAATGGCGACCCTTACACCGTTACTGGATACGTCCGTGTGGCAGACCGTTCTATGACTTGTAGTCATAACTTTACCTCTGCTCCTTCCACAAGAAGGGTCTCAGCAACATTTCAGCAGCAGATATGTACCTGCACGGTAGTGTAGGTTCAGAATTCTGCAAATCTTGATAATAGACACTGCAGCATCTTATAGCAGTTTATTCTCTTTGTGGTTCGGACTCCTGATCAGCCTTAGAGTTTATAGGCTTGGGCTCCCCTGCTGCCTTTGTTATTATGAGGGCAGCCGAATCACCAATCAGATTACTACTACCCATCAGAAGAGTTCTTTGTTAAGCTTCGTCCAGGCCTCCCAAACTGTGGAATGAATTTAGCCATACTCTTTCTCTGGGTGTCTCTCTTTTTCTGTGTGTGTGTGTGCGTGTGCGTGTGTGTGTGTGTCTCTATATATCTATCTATATAGATATCTATATATATCTAAATATCGACCTATATATAGATCTCTCTCTCTCTCTCTCTCTCTCTCTCTATATATATATATATATATATATATATATATATATATATATATATATATATATATATATATATATATATATATATATATATATATATATATATTTTTTTTTATTATTTGGTTTTTTCAACAAACCCAGTCCTTTATGGGGGGAGCACCCTCCAGCTGGTGCTTGTGGCGAGACAGGGCCACCTCTCGCAATATTATCTCTCAGCAAAAGAATCTTTACACGGCACTCTCCTTGGTATGATTATAATTCTTCCGTGATCAAGAACTTTGTGTTTGAAACGCGTACGTGGAGAAGAAGGAGGTCTGAATAAATTAATTATAATCCTACCAAAGAGAGTGCCGTGTAAAGATTCTTTTGCTGAAATATGTATATATATATATTCTTTCATTGTTATATATATGTAAAGTCAGAGTTCTCTTCTACACTAGTATGGTAAAGAAGACTTTTGGGTCTCATAACTGCAGGTTATGGGTAAAGACATGATGCGGTATACATAAATGCCGTAAGGTGATGAATCCTTAACACTACTTGCTTCACTCACTAACTGCGAGCATTCCCAGGGCAAATGGAACCTATGTATTCTACATATTCCATATCATCATTCAGTCACTCAGGTGTAACAGGTTCCAGGAGAAGTTTTGCAATAAGATCCCTGGGAAAGTTTATTAAAATGGCCCTACAGAATCTGAACAAATACAACCTGCTGGTATTTATAGATGTACTCCGGCACTCAATAGGTACATAAAGTATCAATTTACGACATTGTTTGGTCTTCAATTTTTTTTCTTCTTTTAATATCTTTCACAGGTTTAGGACAACAGAAGGAAAAATTATTTAGTTAGGGACATAGGGCCCGATGTAGGTGGCCATTACCGGTCGGTAACGGCCGAATTCGGCCGTTACCGACCGGTAAATGGGTCATTGAGATGTAGGGGGCTATATTTTACAGAATCGGTAAATTTACAGATTTGGTAAATTTACCGATTCTGTAAAATACCGAATCAGTAATTTTACAGATTCAGAAAATTCCTGATGTAGGTAGCACTGTTTCCAGTGCTACAGGCCTTTTAGATTCGGTATTTTACCACCCAATCCAATTGGGTGGTGAAATACAGAATCCAGGTGTGCATGCACATCTGTGCATGCACAGCTGTGCATGTGACACACAGACATGTCGTAAGGGCATGTCTGTGTGCCACATGGCACAAATGCCCGTCTTTGGGGTGCTAGAGGGTGTCAAAGTGACACCCCCTGCACCCTTGCAAAATTCAGTATTTACCGATTCGGTAAATACTGAATCGGTAATGCCCATTGATTCCTATGGGCTTCAATGCCCATAGGAATCAATGGGCATTACCGATTCGGTATTTACCGATTCGGTAAATACCGAATCCTTCCGATTCGGTAATTGTAAAAATACAATTAACTACATCTGCCCTCCTCTTTTTTACCACTTCTTAAATACCGATTCGGTATGAATCGGTATTTAAGAAGTGGTAAAAAAGATTTACCTACATCGGGCCCATAGTATCTACAATTCATACTTGTCTAACAGTTAATTAAAGACTCCGGTACATTCATTACAAGGTTGTCTTTTCCTCACTGAACACTGCTCCTACAATTGGACTGCAAATATGATTTTGTAAACCAATATTAAAATGAGGAATATACCATATTGAACAATTTTGATTTTGTTCAACAACCTTGTTATGAATGTACCGGAGTCTTTAATTGACGGTTAGACAAGTATTAATTGTATATACTATGTCCCTAACTGAATAATTTAATAATTTTTCTTTCTGTTGTCCAAAACCTGTGAAACGTATTAAAAGAAAAAAAAAATTGGAAGACCAAAGAATGTTGTAAATTGATACTATATGTAATTATTGAGTGCCAGGGTACATCTTCCATAAATACTTTGTCACAAAGGTCTTTTACTTTGTGCAATCACACCTTCGGTGGTAGAGTGTGTCATTACCCTCAGTGGCACCATTACTGTACTAAGGGGCATATTATCAAGACAGGCGATAAAATTATTGCCGCTTTAGCAGCAGAAAACTGCCGCAAAAATGGCGATAATGGGCTTTATAATATGCTCTATGGAATTCCAATTGAAGCCCAAGTTAGATGTGAAGGACATCTAACATGGGCTTCATTTGGAATTCCATAGAGCATATTATCAAGCCCATTATCACAGTTTTAGCGGCAGTTTTCTGCCACTAAAGCGGCGATAATTTTATCGCCTGTCTTGATAATATGCCCCTAAATTCTCTATACTTTATGTTTTCTCTCATATTGTATGCCCGCTAAATAGTTAGTTTTACGATGTGCGACATTTTGTTCCGCTACCACCTTTTGTCAGCTATACAGCCAGCTGGTAGGTTAGTTGTGAGGCAACATCACTTATAGTGCCTTGGGAGCAGGTTAGAAAAAAGGGCCTTGGAAGTAAGGTCTTTGGGGAAACTTAACAATAAGATCCTGGGAGAGTTTAACTCCGATGTCCCTGGCTGGTGAAGCTTGTTATCAAGACTCCTTTGGAAGCACAAGCCTCCAGGTAAGCTTAGAAACAATATCTCAGAGGAGGTGTAAAAGTGAACTCCCTGTGAAAATATAGGAAGGAACCCACGTGGAAAGCTCCCTAACTAATCTAGGGAGAACTTTAACATTGAGCTCACTGCAAATGCAAAGAAGTAAGGTCTGGTTAGAAGCGTAGCTGCGAGCATCTGCAGAAAACTTAATGATAAGACCCCTGTCAAAGGTTTGCAGTGAACACAGCTGTGAGACCCTGGAGAGTGGCAGATGTGAGTAAGACCAGGAAACGTAGCGCTGATGCTGCTGGGAGAACATGTGGCTGAGGCCTTTAGGAAGCGTCAACGTGTGAGGACCTTGGAAAAAGTTACCTATGAGACTCCCCGTTGAGCTTAGGAGTGAGTCCCCTGGCAAGTGTAGGAGTTAGGCCCATGGTGAAGATTGGCACGTAAGTGGGATCCTAGAGAGGGCAATGGCACCCAGTCCAACATGTAAACTTAAAGGTAAAGAAACATATCAGGAAGCTTAGCCTGGAAGAGTCGAGGAATCGTGTCATCAATTTCTGCTTTTCTAACAGGCCTCCATTGCAATAAGGTACTTACCTTCTTATTTCAGACAGCACCATGATTCCAGCATCTCACTCTGAGATGACGAGGCAGCAGAAGAACAGAGCCCGGGCCATTGTGAGAGAGATCACAGGACGAGGTAAGAATGAGCACGTATGACCAGAGATGTTTGATTGCCTCCAAAACTCTCCAGGGCTTGAAGGGCCTCTGCCTCCATCAACTATGCCAGGATGCATACTTCCAGAGATCACCGCGTTTCTCACTCAGGCATCTTGTTGTTGGGGTGCCCTGCCAGTTTGTGCCACCGTGAAATTTTCCTGCCACTGGCTTGCTCCCTTTTCTCTAGACTAGCACCTGTGATAGATTCCCCAAACAATCAACCCGTCCAAGGCCATGAAATTAGAAAGAGTCAGAGACTGGTTACATGTATCAAGAATGGACTATCTTGACCAAATGTTTTTTCTTAATTCCCCAAGGTAGTTTTGTTGCCTAGGAGCCCAGCCTTGCAAGGTTTGCTTCCTGGAACGTGAGTACAAAGGACAGCGCAGTCTCTCTTTTGATTTGCTAACACTGCACGCTTGTGCATCGACCTTCCCCCTGCTGTCCTCTTGTCACCCTGGAGTGAGGTAGTTGGCTCTAAAAGTGAGGAGAGTAGTGTGCTCTCCCTAGAAGAACCCCTTATAAAGGGCCTACTTTGATCCTGCCCTGTATGCTGCCATCAGACATGGTGCACAGCAAGAGAGCGAAGAAAGACTATTTTAGGGAGTAGAGAACAATAACAACAAAATGCACGGCAAAGGAGAGCGTTGACTGCATAGGGATTATGGTCTGGGCTCAAAAAGGGGTGCTTAAATAAAGTAGTAGAAATGTCGCTCTGATAATTTCAGTCCTAGAAAGTTTGAGGTGGTATCAGCAAACTATGAGTAGAATAAAGGAAAAATCACCAAGAGCAGTGGACAGTAAGGCAATCAGCCCCTTTACAATAACCCCCTAAAATAAAGCATTGCTTCATTGTTTATTCTCTAGGTATGCCCATAAATGTCCAACTGGACCTAGGCAAGAAGGTCAGCACCCCTCAGGATGTGATGATGGAGGAGCTGTCGCTGCAGAACAACAGAGGCTCGCTGATGTACCAGAAGCGGCAAAAGAGGGTGGAGCGCTTCATCCTCGAGTACCCCGACAGCACCAGGCCGGTGAGTACCCACGGCTCGTACACCATGCGAGATAGAGCTGCGCCACTGCGAAGGGTAACTGCACACAGCGCAAACAAGACCGGGACACTGGATCCTGGTCACAATACTTGCCAATCACATTTACCGCCCAGGCACTTATTGAAAGATTGCAACAAAAGAAATATAATTAACAAGCATATTTCATGTTTAATAATGCTTCCTGCTTGCCCATATCAGCTCCTGGCAGTCACAGCGTTTTGACTCTGATTTTCTACAGTATCATCTCTGATCTCCTAAAATGCAACAAACCATGTGGCCACAATGTAGGCAAAATATGTACACCCCTTGTAATATACCATGTTGGTGTAGAAACTGTACTTGAAACTTTGGCAATGTCGGTCCTGGAGGGCCAGATCTATGGCAGGTTTTTAAGATAACTACATTTATCTAAATGTGGATATGCTAAAAATCTGTCATGGATCCGACCTGTCCAGGTTACCCTGTCGCAGATTTTGACCTATGGATTTGAGGCAAAAAAAAGTATAGTTTCGATGTCACAGGAACCATTTCCAGTTTAAGTCCCCCTTTCTCCCTAGAGATATGATCAAAGATGTGTTTGAGATATTGCCAAAACCCACTTGGGGAGGTGCTCCGTTTCGGTGCATTATCACGTGACAGTACTAAGTTGAACTTTTTGATATCTTTCTCAGGCTGGGAAACATTTAACAACTGCTCAAATTGCATCAGCCACTGGAGGTATCAACGGCCCAGCAGGAATGGAACTTGTGGATGGCTACGCTGATGGATCGCCGGGCAAAGAGAACTACAGGACAGAGGTCCACGTTCCTCCGTCCAGCAAGGGGGCACCACCCACCTTGCCAAAGAAATTGATAAAATCATTACAGATGAAGAGATCTCAAAACCCGGGGGCTATCGCTCCAGGTGAGGCAGCCAAAGCATTTGGATAAAGCAAAATAGAAAGGATACAGGGTGGAAAGAGAAGATGGTTTGCAGTCTTCACTCAACTGACAGGTCTTAGGTATAGAGCAGATCTTTAGTATCATACAAGTCCTCAGCTTTACTAACTCCCTAAAGATTTGATCTTTGGAAGACAGGGATACTGATGTAAGAAGGACAGAAAGAAGGAGTGAAAGCATCGAGGTAGACATTGATCAATCATTGTCTCTTCCAACTCCCAGAGCCCGAGGAAATGCACTTCATGAATTTGGCTATGGGGTAGATCTTTTTTATCTGCTGTGCATTTGAGCTTATTAATATTGTGAAAGTTTAGGTTTTAGTTCACCAGATTAAGGCATTAAATTCCGAATAATGTCTATTATATGTTATTGAACAATTACAGCTTTTCTTCAATTCCTAAATAACTTTTAGGACCTTTTAGCAAAGCTGGACCTGTCTAGTGAAAACTCCTAAAATCATTTTTACTCGTTTAAAAAAATTGTTAGGTTTGCTTTTCAAAATAAATATCCAAATTTCATTTCCCCTTTATAATCTTGCCTCAGTGGAGTAGAGCTCCTCAATTTGACTATGCCTAATACTCTAGTCAGGTGCTTGAGGTGTGCAGTTGAGTACTGTCAGCTTTCAGTTTTCCCCTTCAGTTCATGAAGAGTGTATGAAGCCCTGCACTGTTTGTAGGCTGAGTAGGCAAATTGAAGGAACTAGAAAGAATCATAACCGAAATTGCTCATTGTAGCGTACAAGGAAAAAATGGCTCAGAACAGTTTAAGAGCGGCATTGAGGGTAGAGAAGTTGAGAGACTGATCAGTTTTTTCAAGCAAAGCCTGCTTCCTACTGCCACTCTCAGATGCTAATGAGCAGTTTCTTCTCGCCTCCTCTTAGGTTATTCGGGGCCCCTCTTTGAGGTTCCACATGAGAAGTTCAACATCACAGCCATCCCCAAATCCTACCGCTCTCCATGGTGCGAGGAACTGGACTACCAAGGCAATGCAGTCACAGTAAATGTCCCAGTGGATCTTCCAGAGCCCTCCATAAATTCTCTTGATGTGGAGAACAGGTCCTTCAACCGGTGAGTTACATGGAGATATTCCCTGAGGGAGCTGGTTTATAGAATGGTTTGGCACAGGTTAAGCTCACCTTGGTAAGGTTGTTAGCACCCCTCATCTGTAGGCCACAACGCAGGCAGCACTCCTGTTAGTTGTACTAAAAAGACAAAACGCTGTCTTCTTCAAGTGAAAGGAATTGGGGGTTCCCACTGTCTGGGAGGTGGGCTCTCCTCATTTAGTCAAGATTGGAATGAAGAAGTAGGACGAGAATTTGACTCTTGCAATGAGAAGGCAATAACTGTCAATCAGGGCTCTTGGTGCTAGGACACCAGACCCAATAGGACTCTGTGGGGCAACAGAGGAGAGGGCTTGAAAACACAGAAGCTTTCACTGCCTTGCAGAAAGTAGGACAGAAGCCATGCATTTTTTCTGTGCCTTCCAGGAGGTAGTGCTTTCTAGAAGGTAATTGGACACAGGAGAGGGCCTGCAAACACAGGTGTTTTCATTGCTTTCCAGAAGGTAAGGGGACAGAGGAGAGAGGGCCTACAGACACATATGTTTTCAGTGCCTTCGAAAAGGTAAGTGGACAGAGGAAAGGGCTGTAGACAAACGTTCACAGTGCATCCCAGAAGAACCTTTTGTTTTTTATTTATTGTTTATACTATGCTCTTGAACAATTCCTGTAATCTAATTTTTGACCATGTAAAGCGCTCCGATACGCCCGGGTCTAGCCAGGGCTATATAAAACCTTTCAAATAAATAAATAAATAAGGGTAAGATGATGGATCTAACAGAGAGAGACGGTTGATTCTAGAACTTAACCAACATGGGGCAACTTCAGATTGTGAAACAACATTTACATCGCAGATTTTACAACGCGTGCAAACAAAACGCGGTTGTTACAATAAACACGTTTTTACAACGCAGTGCCATTACTACGCAAGTTGTTACTGCGACTTGCGCTAGAGGGTGCTCTAGACTAAGGAATAGTATGATTTACTATTCCAACACTTTCCATATTGTTGCACACACTGGAGTTGGAATAGTAAATCATACTATTGCTAAGTGTAGCGCTCGATCTAGCACAAGTCGTTGTAACGCCTTGCGTTGTAATGGCAGTGCGTTGTGACAACGCGGTCATTGTAACAACCGCATTGTGAATGCATCATGTAGTAAAATCCGCACCGTAAAGAGTCATATTCCTTGAGATCTCTGCATGGATGACTATTTTCACAAGCTGCTCATATAAACAATAAATAATTATGTTTACTTGTGGTAAAAGGACACCTATCGTTGCTGAATACACTGTAGCAAACATTTGCTGGTGACAGCACCTCATTATTCATTCACAGCTTCCATTCATCACCACCTATGAGTCCTTAGAATTCCCTAAAACTTTGTATTCGTTGTGGGCTCTCTGACATGAGCAAATTCCACAACATCTACATTTGAGAATTCTCTTGGCAAGCTCCAGGAATTTCTAAGTCACTCTCAAGCATCTAGAGTCAGAGTCAATGTTCTCAGAGTGGCCCATATTTTTCTTAGTCAAATAGGGCGATCAGAGTTTCCAGTCCTGGGCTTCCCTTCAGACTCATCACGGCAGTTACAATGACCCAGGACTACAATTCCCAGAATGCATTGGCTGACCCAGGACTACAATTCCCAGAATGCATTGGCTGACTAAATCAAAGTCCACAACTAGAAGCATGGTTAACCCGTCACATGGACTACTGATGAATCTGATTATAATTGCATTTCTGTGTTGGCCTTGGTTCCACTTTGAAGCTCAATCAACCAGTCAGCACCAGTCCTTGTAACTGGAAGCATGTCTGGTATTTTGCATGAAACTGCAGGTTATGGAGCATCATTTTGTATCTTTAATGATCACGCCAAGCGACTGGCACTATCTTATAGTATCTAAGTAATCCTATGTCTTGCTGCATTTTCTGCCAGCCCAGTCCTTTTAGCCAACATTTGCATCCTGAGGGTTTGTGTTATTCTAGTTCTGACCGTGTAACTGAGTGTAGGCTAAAACAGGCATTGGCTTAGAGTGATCCACATCACTCAGATCACCTGGCAGCTATGACATTTTCGACTGAATATGGTTATATCGAGATGAATGAGATCATGCTCGCCAGTTTTTCTGTCAGCTCAGACTACACTTCGTGGACCTGAGACTCACTAGTGCAGTACAATCCTTAGCAGGGGAAAATACAAAGATTTCAAGGTAGGAGCAACACACTGCCAACATCCGGCTTTGAACTTATATGTGTGTGGTTTGGCTGATCAGTTGCAGAGTGTAGTATATGGTCAAGCCTCAGAGTTCTCAAATGGTCTATGTCGGAACTGAGACATTCTGACACCAAATGCCTCATATCACCGTGGGCACAATTTTCTATTTCTGGCCTTTCCTTTAACAACTTAATGCATTCTGAAAGATATAGTTTTGTTTCCTTTAAACTGAAACACATGAACTAACATCCTTGAAAATATTGGTTTCGAAATGAAAAACATAGGACTCAACATTATATGGAGTCATCCTCCTTGTTTATTCTGCTTTATGTTCATGGTAGTTATTGATTAGCAACACATCTCCACTTCAGTGTGACTGCACAGATTAAAAACAGGACTGGGTAAATTAGTTATATCTAACATGGGACAACTTGAGATCTTTGAAGGACCATTCCATTCTATACGTCATATAAGATTGAGCCATGCTTAGCAGAGGTGCGCAGGGACACATGTCGCCACTGCTTCTTAAACCTAGGGAGACACACGATAAGCACATCACTCACATCTATCAACACTTCAATCACTAAAGCCACCTTCCCAGATACCAGGAAACACACAGAAGTTACTTCGCTCCTCAATAAACTCTCCGTGGCCCCCCAAACTCCTCAGCAACTATCGACCCATCTCCATGCTCCCCCTCCCAGCTGAAGTCATAGAAAAGGCCATAAACCATCAGCCCCCCAAATTCCATGAACACCACAATGTCCTAGACACCTCACAATCAGATTTCTGCAGAAACCACAGCACAGAGATGGCCCTCAATGCAGTTTCAAATTACATTCGTACCATGCTAGATCAAGGCAGTACTTACACTCATCATTCTGGACCTCTCCACTGCCTTCAACACAGTCTCCCACAACACACTCATCTCCAGACTCCATGAAATCGGACTCCAAGTACCACCTTTGAAGTGGATAGCCTACTTCCTGACTGGAAGAAAGCAACCAGTCAAGCTCGCTCCGTTCTCCTCAGAACCCAAGGGCCTTATCTGCGGCGCCCTGCAAGGATCTTCACTCATCACCACTCTCTTCAATGTATACATGACACCTCAAGCAAGCATTATTCAGACCCTCGACTCACCATCATCACTTATTGCGCCTGCGCCTCATCCCTGGTGGTCCAGTGGACCCCTGTTCTCCTTTGTCCCGCTCCGATCTCCTTTCTTGGTTTTTCACTTGTTTTTGGTTCTCCCTCTGTCTTTTTCTGTTCTGCACTTTTTCTGCCTTCTCTCATTTTTCCACTTATTTCCTCTTTTCCCGTAGCCTCCCTGGTGGTCCAGTGGACCTCTGTTCTCCTTTGTCTTGCTCCGCTGTCCGGTCCATTTTTCACTCGTTTTTCACCCTTTTTCAAATAGTTTCTGCACTTTTCTACTTTATGTGCTTTTCCTGCTCTCTGCCTTATTTCACTCTTTTTCTCCTTTTTTCCCCTCTTATTCGTCCTTTCCCGCCTGTTTTTCCCCATCGCTACTGCGCCAGTGGCCCCTCCCCCAGCACGACCAGTGCGACCAATCCTGCTCCCCTCCCCGCTCCCACCTCCCAGCTGTCCAGCCCTCCCTGACCCCTACTTAATAGCGGCCGCGCGCAGCAGGTGCACCGCTGGTGTGCCGTGGTGCGCCTAAGGCAAGCCCGTCTGTGACCCGACCGCGACCAGCGGCCAGGAACCCTGGATCTCCGCACCGCCAACGCTACAACCCGGCGACACTCCATGCCCTCAACACAGGCCACAACAACAACTGCAAGCTAGCGTCACCAGCTGACACCCAGGGACCCTTCAGCTGTCACCGCTGCCGGCACACCTGCAGCACCGCCAAGACCATGGACCCAGCGCAACCCACCCGCAAGAACACAGCTGAACCGAAGACCCTGCAATGCATCCTCCTCAACGTCCGGTCCTTCCACAAACATGCCACAGAAATCTGAGACCTTCTCGACAGCACCACCCCGGACGTAGCTTTCCTCACTGAAACATGGACCAACACCTCCTCGGGACCGGACATCGCCATCGCCACCCCTCAAGGATACAAGATCTCCAGGAAGGACCGCCCCACCCGCCCAGGAGGAGGAATCGCCATTGTCCACAAATCCACTCTCCGCCTGAGCACACTCCCCACAGACCTGATGGAACACCTTCACTTCAAGACACTGGCCAGCCCCACTACCACCCTCCAAGGAATACTCACCCCGACACCATGAAGCCAACGATCAACAACTGGACAGCCCTCACCACCGAAGACACACTGAAGACGATGAACTCAATCCACTCTGGGCCCCCCATGGACCCTTGCCATCACCACATTTTCAATAGAGCCGCCGACACCATCGCACCCATGCTCCGCCACACCATCAACCCCTCCCTGCCAACCGCATCGTTCCCCGACAACTGGAAACACACCAAGATCAACCCCCTCAAGAAACTCTCAGCGGAACCCACCGACCTCAAAAACTACAGACCCATCTCCCTGCTCCCCTTCCCAGCGAAAGTCATTGAGACAGCCATCAACAGCCAACTCGCCACATTCATCGAAGAGCACAACATCCTCGACTCCTCCCAATCCGGCTTAAAAAAAACACAGCACGGAAACCGCCCTCCTTGCCGCAACAGACGACATCCGCACCCTACTGGACAAAGGAGAAACAGCAGCCCTCATCCTCCTCGACCTCTAAGCGGCGTTCAACTCAGTCTCTCACCATACCCTAATACGCAGACTCCACAATGCAGGGATTCAAGACAAGGCCCTCGACTGGATCCGCTCCATCCTCTCCTGCAAAACGCAGTGGGTCAGACTCCACCCTTTTCTCTTGGACCCTACACCAACCACCTGTGAAGGCCCCTAGAGGTCAACCCTCAGCCCTACGCTCTTCAACGTTTGATTGGCTCCACTCACCCCTATTTTCAGAACCTAGGACTCTACATTGTGTCATACGCAGACAACACCCAACTCATTCTCTCCCTAACCAACGAACCCATCACCGCCAGACACAATTTTCGAGAAGGCATGGAAGCCGTCGCAAAATGGATGAAAAACAGCTGCCTTCAACTAAACACCAACAAAACAGAAGTACT
This sequence comes from Lissotriton helveticus, assembly GCF_964261635.1. Classification (NCBI taxonomy): domain Eukaryota; kingdom Metazoa; phylum Chordata; class Amphibia; order Caudata; family Salamandridae; genus Lissotriton; species Lissotriton helveticus. The sequence continues at coordinate 982,552,420 of NC_136068.1, forward strand.
CATCATGGACCCACACCCACAGCATAACAAAACAAAGCATAGCATAACATAAAGCATAGAAAAACAAAGCATAGCATAGTATAACAAAACATAGCATAGCATACCAAAACATAGCAGAACAAAACATAGCATAACATAACAAAACATAGCATAACATAACAAAACAAAGCACAGGATAACAAAACATAGCATAACAAAACATAGCAAAACACAACAAAACACAGCATAGCATAACAAAACACAGCATAGCATAATAAAACACAGCACAGCATAACAAAACACAAGAAAGCATAGCATAACAGAACACAACAAAACATAGCATAGCAAAGCATAGCATAACAAAACACAACAAAACAAAATACAACAAAACATAGCACAACATACAAAACACAGCATAGCATAACAAAAAATAGCATAACAAAGCATAGCATAGCATAACAAAATGTAGCATAACAAAGCATAGCAAAACAAAGCATAGCATAGTAAAGCATAGCAAAACAAAGCATACCATAGCAAAACACAACAAAACACAGCATAGCATAACAAAACACAACAAAACATAGCATAGGATAGCAAAACAAAGCATAGCAAAACAAAACATAGCATAGCATAGCAAAACATAGCATAACATAACAAAACATAACATAGCATAACAAAACACAACAACACATAGCATAACAAAACATAGGAAAACACAACAAAACATAGCATAGCTTAACAAAACACAACAAAACATAGCATAGCAAAACAAAACATATAATAGCATAGCAAAACATAGCATACCAAACACAACAAAACATAGCATAACAAAACATAGCATAGCAAAACAAAGCATAGCATAATAAAAGACACCAAAACATAGCATAGCATAACAAAACGTAGCATAGCATAACATAGCATAGCATAGCATAGCAAAACGTAGCATAACAAAACAGAGCATAGCATAACAAAACATAGTATAGCATATCAAAACACAGCATAGAATAGCATAACAAATCAAAGCATAGGATAGCAAAACATAGCAGAGCATAACAAAACATAGAATAGCAAAACAAAACATAGCATACAGCATCACTCAGCACCACCACAGCATCACTCAGGGGCACCACAACATCACTATGCGCTACCACAGCATCATTGAACGCCACAGCATCACTCATTCGCCATCACAACATCACTCAGCGCCACCACACCATCAATCTGTGCAACCATTCAACAACACCTGGTTCAAATATGCTCTCTCAAAGTTTCAAGCTTTATTACAAATGTAACAAAAAGATGTTAATATTTCACTTCTGTTCTTGGATTTTCGTCACAATAAAATACACTGAACATAATCTTCACAAAAGTTATTTACAAAAGTTTAAGCTATTGCCATTATAAATTACAAGAACTTTTATTTAAGTATTAATAATTTAAAAAAATTAAAAGCCATTGTTATTTGTAATATCAATACATGTAAGTCACGTAAATACAACACATATTGCATTACAAATGATATAACTATTGGCATTGTGAATGACAAAGCTATTAATTTCGCTATTTTCAAAAACAAAACATAAATAAAAAATGTGTCATTTACAATACCAAAAACTCAAACTTTCCTAATGCGAGACCTATTGAATTGCAAATGCTTGTTAGGACTTGTGCCCTGCTTGCATCAATTCAGATTCTCGTTGGCCTGGATCTCACACAAAGAAGAGGTCGGCAACCCAGAGAAAGAATGTAAGGAAAGAGCCGGGGCAGGGGCCTCCTTGGCTCAATGAGCCAGCGCATAAAGCAAGCCAGCAAAGTCATTGTCATGCTGTAACAAGCCACCCTATTGGATGTTTAGGAGGGGAGCATGGATGATGGGTGGCAACAGCAGACTGTGCTTGATGGATATGTGCATCTCAGACAGACTGGGTACCACTGACAGTCCGGTAGTGCAGGCCATCACAATTAATCACGTCACACTACACACTGAGCCCCAGCCCCATCTGCTTTTCACACCGGTCACGGGCTCACCCCTCGTCCATGGCACATCTTTTCTCCCCCTGGCTTTTTCTCTCCTTTTTAGGTCTCGCCTGTCGATGCGCATGCGCATCGAGCAAGCGAGACTATAGGGGCTCATCGACTCTTTATCTAACTTGCAAGGAATCGTGGCGATTCCTTGCAGTGCCCGTGACTTTTAAGCTCAATGCGCATGTGCATTGAGCTTAAAAGCGCGTGCACAGCCGCCCGCATTCCTCCGACACCTTTGAAGTGAAGCTTAGCTTCACTTCAAAGGCCCGGCTTCTTCACACCCACATGCCGCTCTGCCCCGCTCCGCCCCCTCCCCTGAGTCATCCTGCCTGCCCAGACTTCTCCTCCCCCCTACTTACATCCCGCTTTCACTTGTTTTTTGTTCCGACTCGACGTTCCCCCCGCCACGCAATGCCGAGAGCTTGTTTGTTTTAACCAAGAGCACCGAGCAGTGTCCCTTTTTTGTTTGTAAATACCTGATCTACGGCCTAACGATTTTCATGCCTACTTTTCACAAATGCTATATTTCTTTGTAGTCTTCCCGAATATAAATATATGAAAAAAGAAAAAGAATCTCATCCCTCCAATGCATGTGAACGGTGGTAGGGATCGCAGCGATGTTTCTTTCAATGTTTCCCTCGTTGGTGTTTTCAAAAGCTCGTCAGCGGTGCCTTTGTCTGATAAGCAGCTGTTAATGATCACAGAGAAAACCCAGCGATCACGTGACTGTGGCAGATCATTAAGCGGCGTTGCCTTTAGCTCCGCAGTTTAGCCTCTCATCAGTGATGCTCCGAAAACATCTTCGTACTCCACAAAACACACAGTGGGGCTTGAAGTACCACCCGTACTGTAAATAACATAAAACGTGCAAGTGTCTTTCAAGCGACGAGAACCGAAGTTAGCATTGCCACAAAGACAGCCTTCCTTAAAATGATCCAAGCCAGTCCACTACAATGCTGCCGGGTCATAGGTCACCACTATTCAAAGCCCGGTATGTATGCTAGTTTAGTACGCAGATTAAAGCTTGCGATTTGCTCGGTTGGCTGGCCCTCGGCTCCCGTTTCCCACCAGTACCGCTAACCAAAAGGCTCCCCACTGAGTCGCTCTCCTTTTTCGAGGGTCATTGTTTCTGTTACACATACCGTGAATACGTTGAAACACACAAACATGGTAGATATGTTTACTGACCACGAGCAGTTAGAAATAATTTTGCAGAGACCAAGCCTAACGCATTGTGCATGAGAATCACGTAAACTGGGCTAAGAATCAGCTGTCACGCCGAGAAAGTCATTGCAACACACAAAGAACCCTTGAAATACAGTCGCAATGAAACTGAATACAGCATGTTGGCAGGCAGAAGGGCTCATTACTCAGTGTAAAGGCTAATATTACAACCAATCAGAGTGGGCTATGACTTTTGGTAAACGTGCTCTTTCGGGACGTTTCCAGGCTCGACGTCATGGGCAGCTGTCGCTCAGGACAAGGGGCTTGAGTTGTCGGAACTGATGCAGCTCGACCGAGGGTGGCGGGGAAGGGAGGACAGTATAACTTCTCTGCCGCGGCCCCTGCACACTGCAACCAGTCCGCTCCCGGTAAGAGAGACTCGGCCTAACACGTGGCTCCAGCAATGCCCTGGATCATATCTGTTACTTCTGAATGCTTTGTTTCACTTTAAGATAACACAATTTGCCTCTACATGGACATCTGAGAAAATGTTTTTAAACATGAACTTTGGCGACCTTCAATAACAACTGCCATAAGTGAATCATATGCAGTGACATGCACCAGAGTCCAGGCGGCACCTCGGCGGCAGTAGTGTGGCGAGGATGCCATGCCCCCTGATACAAGACAGGCAAACAACACCCCTTTGACTGCTGTTCGTGTTGTAAAACAGCAATTATCTGGGTTTGGGTTAGCTACTCAGGGCTCTGGACCCTGGTGCCACTGCCCCAGCTGTACCAATGGTAGTTACGTCCCTGATGAGCAGCACCCTTGCCCAGGCCAACATTTACTCAGGTTATGTTTCTCCACTATTTTTGTAAGCAGTAAGTTTACTTTTATTACATCTTTGACGGTATTTTAAACTTGCCTTGATTTAATCATTTCATTGATGCCCCTCCTTCTCTTGCCATTAATGTAAAATTTTGTGTGCCATCGCCCCCTGTGACATAATCATATTATGCTAATCAATTCTCGCTCCTACATATTCTCCAAGCTTGTTTTAAGAGCTTCCATTTGCTCCCAGAGACTTTGTGCGCGCGCGCCGCGCTCTCCCTCTGTTGCCACGGGCATTAAACTCACCAGGCATCCCACCCCCTCCCTCTCCATATGGCCGCTCGAGTTCACTTCGGAGTGCTCTCCCCGATAGGCTCTTCCCCACTGCCCCATTTGTCTGTGCCTCGCATCAGACTTCAAAGGCTGCCGCTCCTCCGCCTGACTTCCACTGTACCCTCCCTCTTGCTTCAGGCTCCCTGACCCCACCTTGCTTCCCCCACATGCGGTTCTTGTCTTGATTCTGCCCCACCCATTGACCCCCGATAAAAGCTCCTTAATAACTACCGCACGCCCAGATATCTTTATCTGAGACAGTCCTTCTCCTGGACGACCTCATCCCCCCAACCCAGTCCCCTCCCTCCTTTACCCTGTAATCAGACCCTTTGCTATCTCTACCTCAGCTACGTAAATTGCTGCCCCTGGCGCGCTTTTTCCACCTTCTAACCCTAGTCAGCGTGTAAGTGTTTGCTATTTTGATTTACCAGCCTATCCCAGAAGGCTCGTCCCCTCCACTGAGACCCTGCCCACTGTTACCTGCTTCTTCCACCCCTACGTGCTCCCCGACAACCCCCCCCCCCCCCAGCCAGCATTCCTATACCGCCATTCAACCTCCCGCTGTCCGGGATACAATCACCTTACAGGTCCCCCCCCTTGCTCCCGAGCATTGCGACACTCCCTCACTCATCCAAATTGGAGCCCCACACCCCTCCGCCCCGTGAAACCGCACACCCTCTGCCCGGTTAACCCAGGTCACTCCATCCATGCCACCTCTGAAGGTGACAATCTGCTCGGCAATACCTGCACCCATCACCCTCAGCCCTCCCCACATCCTCCCTTGCAATACCCCCTTCACCCCTCCCAGACAGCGCCTGCATGTCTCTCGAGTGCCCGGAGACACTGTACCCAACTGGCCTCTGAAGGATAAAGGCATTGGCATGATGACTACCCCCTCCCCCCCCTGCCGCAACGGTCCCCTCTGTCTACAGCATCGCCTCCCCATCCGTCCTGCCGCCAGACCCCTTGCTATCTCCTCCCCAGCTGTCCAACTTATTGCCCCTCCCCCACCGCACACCCAGGTGCGCCTCCGTCCCAACCCCCAATCCGTCTCCTCCATCCTAACCACGAACCTCCAGTGGCAAAACAGCAGAAATGCAGCGCTCCCCCTAACTCAGCAATGAAAACTCCTCGCTGCCTCCTCCCCAGGCTGCCTAAACATGGTGTCGTCCCCCCTTGCACCCTTCCACATGAGCCCCAGGACGATAAACCACACCTAGACCCAAACCCAACCCCACCCCCTCCAAAGACGGCAGCTCCGAACCTAAGCCTCACATCCCCCCAAACCCCACCATCCCCCCACTGTCCTGTTACACCACACCCTATGCTCCTGAACCCCATCTCAGCAGCTGCAACACCGTCCTCCTGTCCGTCTGTACTTTTTTCAAGCCCACAAAAAGATGTTAATATTTCACTTCTGTTCTTGGGTTTTCGTCTCAATAAAATACACTGAACATAATCTTCACAAAAGTTAATTACAAAAACTTACGCTAGTGCCATTATAAAATACAATAACTTTTTTTTAAGTATTAATTATAAAAAAAATAAAAGCCATTGTTATGTGTATTAACAATACATCTAAGTCATGTAAATACAACACATATTGCATTACAAATGCTATAGGTGTCACATTTGCGAAAGTTATAACTATTGGCATTGTAAATGACAAAGCTATTCATTTCGCTATTTTCAAAACCAACACATAAATAAAAAATGTGTCATTTACAATACCAATAGCTCAAACTTTCCTAATGCGAGACCTATTGCATTGCAAATGCTTGTTTATTTCTCGCCACTCGCCAACCCGTTGTTCTCTTTTCTCGCTGCCGAGGCCTCCCCTCCGTTGTTACATGGGGCCCGCTCAGCCAAGCAGAAGGTACATATTGCTCTGTCGTAGCTTTTACATCTCTACAACCTCGGACTTTACCTTCACAACCCGATATAAGATTGTACTTTAGTTCATGCGTCGCAACAATTGCCAAAAAGCATTATTTTGTAAATTGAAATACAAACATGCAGCTACATAGAATTTTGTAAATATAAAATCATTAAGTTAGCCGAATTGGGAATTAACGCACTGCTAGTGGTCTCCTGTCTGTGCAGTGATAACACCAAATGAAACTTTGTTACTCTGAACCTAAGCTTCAATTTCCGGAATTTCTTCTAACAGCCCACTGGATTGTGGGAGCTGTAGTCTATGTTCTCTCTCTGCCTAACTGAAATGATCAAATGAATGAGTTATAAAAGTAGAAAAAGAGATTGAATCACAGCGGCTCTGGTAACATCAAGAGTGCCTGGGTGTTCTGTGTCGCTGCGGGGGTCACGTTTCCAATGCTGCATTGCCATTTTACACCAACCAGACATCTCGTCAATGAAAGATTGATTACACTGGCGCAGGCCTGTGACCCGCCACCTGTCACTTGCCTGTCTGCGTGGAGGACTAGCAGCTTTGATTCTTTTTCAGGACTGTAAACTATGCACGACTCCCTAGGCCATGGGTCTGGCAGCCATCTTGACTCCAAGACTCATGTGTCTACCATTTTACTAGTGACCCCAGGCCCAGGGGAGGCCTGGCCTACGTGGAAATGTCAGGAAGCTCAGTGTCAGTTTTCCACCTCTGAAGGACCGCTACGCGCAGGGGAGTTCACAGACCCCAGGCAGATATATGCCCGACCTTCCCTGCTCTTAAAGGCCCTTTGCAGGCCTGAGGCATGTCGGGAAATCAGCTCAATTTCCCTATAGATCAGGCTGTGCCCGGGGCTGCCCCCTCTGGTTTTACCTTGCCAGCTGTCAGGCCGCCCCAAGCTCCCATACCATTGGTTTGACGTCATGTGTATGTTATTGCAGATCTGATTCCACAGGATAAGGTTTAAATTTAGCCAGTGGGCGGGGGGCGTTGTTACCCAGCCTGGCTGTGCTTCTGCTGAGGAACTGTAGTTTCCAGCCTTCACCACTCATTACCCTAAGTTAGTTTTTTTACAAACTGATGCAGTGTGGGAGTTGTAGTGTTGTTGCATTTCAGATTAACCAGTTGGACCAAATAGAAGAAAATAGAGTAAAAGTAGAAAAAAACAGAGAGGTAAAAACTCACAGAAAATTTAAAAGGCGCGATAAAGAAAACAGAAACTAGGATAACGACTAACAGATGACAATCGAGACCAGGAGACCTTGCAGTAAGATAAAAACATGGGCAGACCCAAACAATAAACAAAACGGTTAATTGTGAGTTGAAAAACATTCACTTTCTCTGGTTTTCGCTCTGATTTTTACACTCAGAATATGTTTCAGTATTTTCTTTGTTTCTTCTTGGTGCCTTCAATTCAGAGAGTGTCTCGAATGCTCCACTCAGGGTGCACCTTGCTCTTATAAGCCTAGTGCCCTTCTTGTGGGTGTCTCATATTCTGTACTCAAAGTGTAGCATGCAGTTTTTTATTTAGGGACGTCTCTGTGCCTTGCAGACAGTAACTGTCTACTCTTCCTAACACAGAGTAGATGTCTCGCTGCACTACACTTTAGGCAGGGCTTTAAGTGGGATGAAAAAACTGGGTGGTCTCTCAAAGGGGCGTGGCCAATGTAATTACGGGTGTGGCTTAAAACACGTAACTTAAAAATCTGTGCTTAGCATAGTGTGCCGCCCGGGTTGTATTTTGCTGTTTCTGTCATTGCATCCAGATATATGATACAACAAGTAACATCATACCTATAACAAATCAGGAGTATTGGATTTGCCAATGGTTGTTAGTGGCATAAGATAAATAAGCAGCAACTATGGCTTGTATATAATATTGAAAAAAACTTCCACTTAAAGCCCTGGGGACACAACAACAATGTTGTTGCTACTGAGTTTCAAAAAGAGAAGGGAAATCCAGAAAGAAAATTACTCTCTTTAAAGGATTTCCCTTCCCCTACAACGCTCACCTGGCATGACGTCATGCCGTAACTTCTCCACTAGTGAGAAGTGAGCAGTGTGAGCATGCACTCATCGATGTGCCTGCTGTCCCTGCAGTACGAAAAAAACGGATCGCCTATGCCAGAGCACAAAACAGAGCCCGATGGAGACTCGTTTCGAGGCCCCCTTTAAAAAACTGCCAGTGCTCAGCACTGGTGAGACCCGGCCCATTTAAAGCCCTGACTTTAGGGAGTTCTATAATAAATGCTGTATCGTGTCTTCCACTTGGAAAATGCAGCGATCCCCTGTCCTCAGAGGAGGGCTAATTTTTATGCATTCAAAGCGTCACTCAGTCCCCTGCACTTGGGCAGGTGCGTAACGACCATTGGGCTGAAAGGGCACTCTGCACTCAGAATACTCTTGCACTTTTCCCCTTGTACCTCACCCTGTAGTCACACAAGCACACAACTCACCCTGTTCATGTGACACTTCACTCACTTGTCCCCCTCACTGCTCACTCTGAAATCACACTCAAACAAGCCCATCACTAACCATACATTAATTTGTCCCACTCTGCACTTAAATGCGCACCCAAATTCATATGGTCAACTCAATCACCCTGCAGTCATTCTTCTCACCCTACTCTCACACTGTCGCTTCACTCACCGTGCACTCACATGGGCACTCCTGTCACCCACACAGCGCAGAGGGCTAATGTGCCTGCTACAAAGAATGTGTACCATGCAGATCACAGACCTGAGTGTGAGTAAACTATGGGTAGCCCTATAAAAAAGTGAAATGTTGGTCAGAAAGGGGCTATAGAGAGATGAGGTGCATTGTTGGCGAGTGGTAGTGAGGGAATTCATGGAGGAGGAAATGGGAGAGGGGGAGCCAAAAAAGACTGTTGCACAGTGTGTGACCAGTGTTAGGGCCAGCCCTGGCTGGGAGTCTTAGCCCTTACCGCCCGAAGTTCGAGTCTAGTTGCGCCCCTGCACTCAGGGTGTCCCTAAGCCATGCACCCATGGGATGTCTTGGTGTACTCGACTTAAGGGGGAATCTGCTCTCAAAGGCTGTCCTGTGTCTTCCACTCAGCAGGTGCCTGAATCTCCTGCCTTCAGAGGGTGGTCCATTTACTTACACTCGAGAGAGTCTCTCGCTCACCTGTCTTGGTGTCACTATAGAGTGAAACAGGAGCCAAGGTGGAGAAATGGAGAAAAAAGGCTAGTAGATTGAGGGTGTCTATCATAGCTCCCTTCTTTTATTCGTCATCCACCTCTGTGCCTTAAATGCAGAGATAATGACTAACTTCCTAAAGCTCAGCACTGCAAAGACAGAGATCATGGCCTGAGGACAATGATAAAAACACAAGCCTACCACCGTATGGTCCAAGGCCCTAATTGACTCTCAAACTACATCAAGAGAGCTAATAAACCCAGGGCTAGCCATGCATTCAGATTTGATACCTCGTCTTACAAGGTCACTAAGGGCACACTCTACGCAATGAAAACACGGCAACACATTTCCCATGCACTGGATACCAACAAAAGTTATGACCTGTCCTCACACTAATAATATCCAAGCTTGACTACCATAACAGCAGCCCCAGTTTTATCATACGCAAAATACAGCTAGTCCAAAATGTAGCAGCAAGACAACTTTTTCTGTCCTCAACAGAGAGAATGCATGGCACCAATTCTGCAAGTACTCCACTTGCTGCCTGTAGTTGGACGAGTAATGTTCCAGGCACTTTGTGTCCTTCACTCAGAGGCACTTCTAGCCGTAGGGTTGGCTCTGTCTAGATTTCCAGGTCCCCACTGTGCCTGGATGTCCGTCTCTCACCTGCATTTCCGGATTAACAAATAGGCAAAGTAGGCACCGGTCTTTGGGCCCCCCTCCTTTTAGGGGCCGGCTACAATTGATCAAAATAATATTGATTTGATCTTGAAAGAAAATGGCAACCAAGCTTCCCTAAATTGTTTTCCAAAACACAGGAAAAAGGTAATCTACTCAAATAAAACGAAAACTTTACGTGAAAGACTCGATAGAGCAAATACTGTCTTCATGTAATGTACCCATTAACAACTAAAGGTACATAAACCAGAGACATCAGATTCACATAACGGTTTGTCTCTTAAAAGCTCATCTTCTGGCAGCTGCCAATTTATAAAAAAATGTGGTGCTTATCACATACATGTAATGTAATTGGTTTATTAAAAATGTTGGTTGGTAAAATTAAAAACGTATTAGGAGATGATTTGCAAAGGTGTCCTGAAATTTTGACTGCCTAGGGGCCTCCACAGGGTTTAATCTGGCACTGCTCACCTGTCTTCTCGCGCAGGGTGTATTTCTGGTTTGACAGATGTCCTGTTATTGCGGCCAATTCTTCCTTCTATTAAAAGCTGTCTGCAGTTATCCCCCCACTTCACTGCGGCATCCACACTCACTTAACACGAAGCCTGCAGGTCCTTCGGGGGGGATTCTGTATCCAAGACACTTTCAGACCTCATAGATATGTTCTATTCCTCCGTTGTTATGTTGGTCATTTGTAAAGCGCTTTATACATCAATAAGGTTTTTCTAGGTGCTGATGGAGAAGGAGAAGCCTTTAGATGTGGAAAATTACAGAACAAGGAGAGTGTTAAACAGGAGCCAAGGTGGAGAAATGGAGAAAAAAGGCTAGTAGATTGAGGGTGTCTATCATAGCTCCCTTCTTTTATTCATCATCCACCTCTGTGCCTTAAATGCAGAGATAATGACTAACTTCCTAAAGCTCAACACTGCAAAGACAGAGATCATGGCCTGTGGACAATGACAAAAACACAAGCCTACCACCGTATGGTCCAAGGCCCTAATTGACTCTCAAACTACATCAAGAGAGCTAATAAATCTAGGGCTAGCCATGCATTCAGATTTGATACCACGTCTTACAAGGTCACAAAGGGCACACTCTACACAATGAAAACACGGCAACACATTTCCCATGCACTGGATACCAACAAAAGTTACGACCTGTCCTCACAATCTTAATGTCAAAGCTTGACTACCATAACAGCAGCCCCAGTTTAATCATACGCAAAATACAGCTAGTCCAAAATGTGGCACTAAGACAACTTTTTCTGTCCTCAACAGAGAGAATGCATGACACCAATCCTGCAAGTACTCCACTTGCTGCCTGTAGTTGGACGAGTAATGTTCCAGGCACGTTGTATCCTCCACAGAACCTCCCAATGGAAAGGACCACTATACCTACAAATGAAATTCAGGCAGTTTCTACAAAATGGCACAGTACTCTCTAGATGGATGTCTAGATTACGCATATGAGGGGCATAGTTCACATACAATCCCTTAACACAGTTACAATCCTTTTTAATTAGCAGACGTACTGCAAATGCCTCCAGCAGTAGAGTATATCTGCTAAAATGGGACTGTCAGGGTGCACACAGTGCATCCAAGAGGCCAGTGAGGAGCCATACAGAGCAGCATGGGTAGGACCCCCAGGACTGGCTCAGCCTCTGATGGGACAGGGCTTCCAGGCCTATCAAGAAGCTAGGAGAGGGCGTGAGGTGGGCCTTCCGCGGACTGGCCCTGATGTTCTGTTGGGCTCCTCGTTAGGAATCATGGCTTTTTGGTTCCTATATTTATCACCGGACTCCAGACTCTGTTGCTGCTTGGAGCCTCTGAGTTGCCAGCAGAAGGAAGAAAGGTAAGGAAAACAATTCAGTGTTTGTCTGTGAATGTGTGAGGGAAAGTGTGTTTGTGAATGACAGAGAGAATGAGATTGAGTGAGAGTGTGTGTTTAATGCTCTCAAGAGTGTCAATGAAAATGAATGATTAGAGTGAGAATCAATTAGTTAGTGAAAGTGAGTATGAGTAAGGTAAAGTGAGGGAGTGAGTAAAACAGCGTGAGGACAATAGAATGAGTGAGTGAGGGAGAGATTGTGAGAGGAAATGGGTGTGAGTCTGGGGGTGTTTCTATCACTGGTGCAACAGGTGCAATTGCACCAGGGCAGAGGCCCTGGAACAACTGGACATGCTGCACTGTTAAAGCATAACACCTTTACCCCAGGAGTTCAAATCAGAGCCCCTGAACACCAGTAGTTGTGAATGAGGATCAGTGATTGTGAAACTGTGAGTGTGTGCAAGTCCATTGTGAGTGGGAAAGTGTAAGTGTATGTGTTGGGGTACATTTGCGTGAGGGAACCTGCGGTAAGTATTACGCCTCACCACTGTCAGGGATCACCGGCCGCCACTGATTTCTAGTATTAATTATATCAATAACAAAAATTATGTATTAAAATATATTTTAATAACAGTTTTTAAATGAAAAAATAAATGTACGTTTATGTAAAAAAAGAGTTTAAATGTATTCTATACATAACATTTAGTATTTTTAATACATAATATATAAATATTTTTTTTTTACTTTAGGTTGGGATTTTTTAATTAATCTTAAAAATATTTGTAATATTTAATATATTTAAATTAATTAAAATTATTTTAATAGTACCGTAGTTTTTTCTTTTGTTGTACATTTAAAATACGTATATACAATTAATTTACATTAATATGTTATGTAAAAATATTGGTACTATTTTTTATAAAGTTCAATAAACCTTTTACAATTTGCGTATGTTTACCATAGGGAGATCACCGCCTCACTGGCAGAGATCTCTGCCTACGTGTGAAAAGTAACTTGCTGTACCTAAACTCTTGGAAATTTGGTTCCACTTCCTGAATTCAAGAGTGGTGACATGTATATGTACACTTTGTAGTAACTGTACATTCATAAATGGTAAATAGCCAATAGCAGTAAAGTTGCTACATAGTGTAACAGCAAATTTACATGTGTAGATTTACTCTTATGTAAATTTACCTTAGTGAAAAGGCCCTGTGAGGATTAAATTGTCCTGGGTATAATGTTGAATCGGGTGCATCTAAAAAGTAGTATAAGGTAACTTGGCTCTCATTTGTTTTTGAGTATCCTCCACGGAGAGATGGCACCCTGCACGATCAGACGCCATCTAATAAACAATTGATTTATTAATGTCCATTTGTCATTAGAACAACCACCATGCACAGCAAAGGATGGCAAATTGTCATAGTGTCATCTAGAAAGAATTTGAGAGATCTGGAGATGTGACAGGTATGCTATGTCATCTCCATACCAAATGAATGGGTAAAGGGGAAGGAGGGAATATAGATGTCTTAAAGTAATATGGAAATTGGACGGAGCCTTGGGAAAGAATAAAGATGAGTACTCACACCAACTTCAACTTTAGGGAACACATTAACAGGCTCAATTCAAGTAACCGCATACAATCAATGACGATCCTGGCGAACATAACAGCAACCAAGGGAACAGGTTTCCAACCCAGTGTCTTATTACCAAAGGGTGCCAAGGGTTCAAAGAGTATATGAATCAACACAGAAATAAAAGAGTCCAGAGCATGACATCAATGGAGATTCCAGATATAGAGAATCAAATGCAAAAGCCCAGGACCGGACTGGGAACCCAAAGCAGCCCTGGCAATTTTGTCAGACCGACCCTCCCTCCCCCCACGGTTGGGGATTGTCGCAAGTGTGAAGCACTACAGGAAGCACTGCTACTTAACAAAACCACTGCTGCTTGTGTTACTGGGGGGGGGGGGGCGATATTGCCATCACTGCAAAACCGGCCCCCAGTAACAAAACCGACCCTCAATGCTCCAAAACTGCCCCCCACCTTTCGAGCCTCCCAGGCAAATGCCCAAAGTGGGCTACGGCCAGTCCGGCCCTGCAGAAGCTCCGCAGTATGACTCATTACCAAGAACAAAACGTATGAATTTCTACATACTCAACTTACTGCTAGGTGGGTCCAATAGGAGTCTAGCTGCACACAGGGCAATGCCAGGGTGGTACACATGGCAACACATCATCCAAAGAGCAGGACATATTTTCCAATGAAAATTCTGCTACTTTGTCATCTTGCACTCTACAAGAACAGTTCATACTAGCGTAACTGTTTTCTACATTAAACCTGGACTACGGGATAAGCCCGTAGACGCCTTTCTGTAGGAAAGCAGGGCCATGCTTATCTGCAATAACCCTACTGAATATCTGAATTGGTACTTATGCTGGATGTATTCACCCTGCCCAGATGATGCCCCTGAGTGTTGAAGGTACACTAGATGTGTCACCACTATACAACGAGCTAGTGTCAGGCTACATTTCAATAGCCAGCAGGTACAGACGCTGCTAAGTATTATTTTAAACCATTGATGTGCTTTTGTTTGGAGTACCAAAACGTTCTATCCTACCCTTGAGTTCTAACTTGTTGATACGTAAAACATCATTTTGGGGTCTACCTAACTGCAGCCATGGAGCATGTGGTGAGGTCTGTAGGGTGAAACCTGCCCGCGTCAGAAGAATGGATTCTTCTGACCTCTGCAGCCTTTCCCAGTGTACTGCCTACAAAATAGTCACCTGATCAGAGGGGAGGTCCAATGCCTGTAATTCATGGCTTCCCAATGGAAGCCGTGTTCTGTGCATCCCAAATGTGGTTAATTGACTACCTGCAAGCAGGATGGCTGCGGCTTTCAAGCTCGATCCTACGCCACTGGGCTGTAGTGTGACGAGACTCATACCTAAGCTCGCTGGCAGAAAATGTTCCAGACACAGTTCTTGCCATTCCGACCTAGATGATGGAAATGCACTAGGATGAAACCATGAAAGACTGACTGCAAGCTGAGAGTTCAAGGTCAGGTAGAAAGGAAAGAACAAGATGGAGCTGCAGAAGGGCTCTCGAGGGGATGTAGATATCCACGTAGAGGTAGATGTGGATGCTGGATGAGAGACTGAGTCTATCGGTGAGGTCATCACTTGGTAAAAAGAAAAAGAAGATGCTGAAGTAGGCCAGGTAGTGAAAACCTCTGAATACTGGACTGTCTTCCATAAGCCACAGGAGCTTTGTAAAGGACTTTGGCAATATACATCATCAGCCAATCCACATTCATCTGATAGAAGAGGATCCAAGCCATCCGAGCCAGGATTAGAACTGTGAAGGCCTCGCTATGGAGGATCAGGAAGAACAAAGGGGGCTCTAGTATGATGCATAGGACCTCTGCTCCTCCTGTGCACAGTGAAGAGGCGAGAGTAGTGCCCTCGGTCTATTCATTTGAGTGAAACAGCTCTAGTGCACACTAACAGTGTGGGAAAGAAGTAGGGTGAAAGACGAGAAAAAGAGAATAGAAGCCTGCCTCCCTGGCCTACTGCTGAGGTAGTGTAGGAGTCCTGGATGAAACCTCCCCAGACTTACAGTTGAAGGGAGACCTTCCCATAACCCCACTGCAGAACTTAGCTGTACTTTCATAAAACATTAACACCAACATACATACCCTATCCACCTTATCACTGTTCCTACCATCGGTGTTGATATTCACAGGCAAACCATCACATGTAATACTAAATTCCAGCCGGTAGTTGCCTGTGGGGTCGACCAGCACTCATTTTTGGAGACCGGCTCTTATTTTTCCTCATCAGAGAAAAACACATGAACGGGAAAGGAGGAGGAGAAAGATGGGAAAACGGGCTGAGGGACCATTGGCCCATGACTCAAAACCTCAGAGGGAAGTGGGATACATCTAGGAGACAACCAGCCTCTGCTTTGCCCCTGGGGTATATCTAAGAGACAACCGGCCTCTGCTTTGCCCCTGGGGTATGTCTAAGAGACAACCGGCCTCTGCTTTGCCCATGGACACAACATGCACTTGGCCATTGCCCTCCACCCCAGTTGTCATGTGCTTTCCTACTCCTCCCAACAGAACTGTTTCACGTACAGGTTTTAGTGCAGGAGACAAACTTTACCTCCTCTATAAATCACGTTCGAGACTGATAGAGCAAGAGGAGGGTACAGAGTGATAGTCGACGATCCGCATGCTTTTTTTAGGAGCTGACCAATCCACCCCAATGAAATAGTACTTAGTAGTTTCACTTAACACCGCTTTACTCTGAAGGTTTTTGATCTGTTTCTGATGTACAAGTCCAACATGTACTATTCTTACATATTTCACCCTTAACCATTCCATTCTGAATCCAGGACAACTCACACAAGAAATCATTGGTAAATTGAAATCTTTCAAAATGTATTTCAGGGGCTCCATAAAATTATTCCAGCCCTGGGTCAGGTTTCCTCACCATATCGTGAAATGCAATCCAAGGTGGGTGACGGTGGGTAGTTTCTTTCTTGGTTAGCACACATAACTCTCATGAGAACTGTGAGCTTTATGTGAGGTGTTCCATCAATGCAAACATCTGGACTTTCACTGTATTTTTAAGTGCAAGATCAACACTATCATATCGGGATCATAAGAATCAATTATCTCCCACAACCTTTCCCTCACAACTGTACACTGTTGTGAAGCATTCGTGCTTGAACCAACCCTACTATTATAGAAAGCTATCAGGTCTGCATGAGTGTAAGGGACACAGGAAATTACGTGGATTACGGATAGCCCAATGTTTGGGATGTACATGAGAGCAGGCTCATATAATAAAAATTCCAGGAGGACCTAGTTGACACTAACCTGTGCAGGAGAGGTCAAACATCATAGTCCGTATTAGATGTAACATAGGGCCACAATATGGCTTGGTGAGCTCTATTCCAGTGGGGCATATTAAAGAACTTTATTTACAAGGCCAATAAAGCAGCAAAGCTGACTGTAAGTAGAGCAACCACACAAATTCCGAAAGCAAGGTACAACATTATTTCAGAGTAAGTTACACACTGATCGTGCCCCTCTCTCTGGTTTATTAGCTCACACACTGGTGAAGTAATATCTCTTCTTCTCTATCAGTCCTGTGCCAGGGCACCTTTTTCTTCCCTGATGACCATAACGCTCTAAGAATTGTCTGCATGCTCGCTCAATGAATTGTGGTTAATTTTCCATTTGTCCCTCTTGGGTGCTCCTCAATTTAGGACTTTGCTTGTGCTCCTAAACCAAGAAATACAAGATGCTTGACAGAGGTTCTGGGCCAAATACCTGTTGGAATCAACCCCCATGTGAATTTAATGCTCACCGCTTTGCCTAGCAACTCACCCAAAGGGTGTAGCTCTTAGAGATGACTAACTCTCACCCCCTACTCACTGTAAACCCTGCCAGGTTTGACAACTGCTCCGTATCTTCTGCTCCTCCATATGCCTCTCGAGGGACGGCTGCTTGACAAGGGATGCTGCAGGAAATTTGCCCAAGGATGGCTCAGCAAGGACTAGCGCTTGTCTTATCCGCCCCTGAGTCCTTTCCTTTGAGCCCTTCTGCTCATGCTTGGTAAATCCTAGACTAACAGGACTCTTCGTTTAAGAAATTATGTTATGACCCTGGCAACCAAGCCAGACTAAGCAGGACAGAGGTTCCACCAGCCTTCCTTGTCCTCATCTTTTGTGTTTGCCATCCTCTCCCTTCAAAGACTAGCTCTCAACTTCCTAAGGACTAACTTCTACTAGAGAGTTCCACTCTCTCATACACTCATAGGCGTCCAAGGCCTACAAACCAGGTGGCAGCTCTACCCCCAATAATTCAAGAACCCATAACCTCATTACCTCTTGCATTAGCCTTCCTTTAAGGAACAGATGCAACAGCTGCGTCTCCCGCACCGCATGTGCACATGTTGCTTGCACCTACTTCAGCCCCTTGGCGTATCTTTCACTACCTGCAAATATTCATTGTTTAATTCCCTCAAATCTGGTCAAATTAATTTCAGAAAGATTTATGAGACTCTCCCTGAAACCTAGATTGAATATTCATTTTTTCATGAAAGCACCATAGAGCAGTGCTGGCCTTCTAGATTAGTATTATGAGAACATTGTGGGTCAGTTCACACCTTCTCGCTTGGTAAGTGAGCAGTGAGGGAGAGTGCTAGACTTCAAGTTTAGTAAGAGAGCATTGACAGCATATTATGACCCTTCCAGGTTGTAGTGGAAGCTCTGTTGAATCGTTCTCAACATGTAGCTTTGTGAGGTAAGAGCACTGCAGGACAGTGCTAAATGCAGAGATCGTCAAAATTCATTGTGGAACAGTTTAAGTCCTAGCTTGGCAGCACAACATTGTGTAAAAAACACAGAGATTTGTGGAAGAATGTGTATCTTAGTAGTTTGATCACACAGCATCCTAGGGACTTGCAACTATCTGACTTGATCGAAAAACATTTTGGAAAAGTAAGCATTTTAGTATCATTTTACGTATGAATCCCAATGTATCTTCCACAGGATGCTTGCGGAGACAGGGGAAGTGGGAGTAGAAACTGTTCCAGAGGCAAATACCCAACAGGCAGAGAACTACACCACTAACCTTTGATGAGGAAGATGTCGTTTTTACCACGTGCCTGAGCTGTTTCTTTAAACACAATCATCTCAGATCCCATGTGGTCTGTAAAATACACTGGGGCAGATTTACAAGCCCCTTGCAACACTTTTACGCTGCTGTTGCGTTACTTTTTGTAACACAGCGTCGCCGTAAGAAATGCACCACATTGTGGCCCATTTACAACATAACGCACCTAGGGAAATGCATCAACTTGTAAAGCCCTGCACCATATTATATTTGTGTCAGGTATATTGTATGCAGGGTGGGCATTCCCACGCAGGAAGGCCTCGTAGAAGTGACTCAGTGAAATCTACAAGATTTCACTGCGCCCCTTCTGGGGCGCCACTGTGTCAAAACACTACGCCTGTTTGGAGCAGGCGTAAGGAGTGATGCAGTGTATTAGGAATAGGCCTTCCTATGCATTGCAGGAGTTGCGTCATGCTTGCGACATGACTCCAGCAATGTGTGACTTTTGCGCAGACAGATGTGTAAACATTTTGACCTCATCTGTCATTCTTTGTGCCATGGTGCGCAGTATTGTAAATATGGTGCATCCATGGTGGCGCAAGGGTTTCCCACACAGGCGCAGGGAAAATGACACATCTATACAGATGCGTCAGTTTCTTGTAAATAAGCTGTCCATAATTTAGACATTGCTCTGGACCTCAACAGGAAGAAGGGAAAGTAATGAATGTATTGAAACAACCAGCTCTGTGCGATGTTGAACAGAAAGGTGAGAGACTGGCCTGGACAGGAAAGAGGGTCTTGACGTGTGGATTTAGCCTCACAACTTGGGAATGTGGGCAGGCAACAGCGGCCATGACTGTGTTAATTGGACTGTTTTCACTTATGTCTTTCAGGGCCCCAACTCCATTTGGAGGGTGCACACCCAGGCAGAGGATGGTGCTCTTACCTTTGTTTGAAGAGGCCCCACCACAGCCACAACTCCCATCGAGCCTGGAACTCATGAGCAAGAGACGAAGCTTCAACCAAGCGCCGCGCGGATGGAATATGGCGTACATCCCAGAGTCCGATGACTTGTAGCTGTGGCCCTCAACGCGAGAGATCACTCAAGGCCCTCAGGGTCTCTACCCCCTCTGGATGCAAGTCATCATCGAGCAATGGCCATGAAGATCATACTCGAGTGGGCTATGGGAGGTGCTGGATAAGCTCCGAGTAGTCTCGCTCTGACGGAGTAGGACTACATGTTTTGCTTCCTTGAAAGACGCTTTTTATGGACTCAACTTGAAAAAGACTGCAGTGTATTTCAATCAGAATTTGAACGTACTGGTTTATTTTCTTAACTTTCCTCAAATTCAAATGTTCTATTTGGGAGCAAAGTGTATACTCTCCTACACTTGAGGCAAGAGCTCGAAGGCCAACTCTCCAACATCACATACTGGCCAATAAGTACCTTCAAATGCATCATTTTCAGGGGCCACAATGTGCCTTCTTCTCTTTGCTGCACAACACCTTGCTCAACCATTTGACATAAGAGGATCTTTTACAATAACTATTATCTCCCAGCTCCATAATGGAGCCATGTTGAGTGCTGCTGCTTTATAGATATGGTGTATAACTGTGAAAATGAGCCCACAGTTTACAGTTCGCACAAGGACTATGATTATACTTACACACAGACTGTAAACCCAGGGCATGCATAACTTTTTAGGTTCCCACTTGTGTTTCGGCCTCTGGTTCCGCTTCCTCCCAAAGCAACAGGTCTAGTCTTAGCTTGAAACCAGAGGCACACCTCATGTATAAGTCCCCTACTGGTGTCTCACAAGAATATGGTAATGCTCCACCATTTTGCTTAGTTTTGGACAACTGTCACAAATTGAAGGAAGTGGGTCTGAGACTGCCTGCCGCACAAAGGAAGTCTTTCTGTTAAGACTGACTGATCCGTTACTCAAGGTACCGGAAATTGCGCTAAATACAATACCAATAAGCAGCCAGCCTAGAAACGAGGAAACGGTGTATTGCTCTTGTGACACAATAATGACAACACCATAGCCATCTTATCCTGCTTCCTTGTATTCTTTGCAAAAGGTGAGTTTCTACCGAACCCGTTGATCAGATACAAGATTCAAGAGTCAAGAGGAATAGTAAAAGAGGGTAAGAGGGGTGGAATGATGTCTGGTCGCCTCTGCTTAGTAACCCGTTCGTCAAAGGTCTGAGAAGGCCACACACCGTTGCCTTAACTGGCAGAGCTGCAACATTAGAGTTGCATTAGTGGCCGCTTGATGCATAGAGAAATACATTTTTAGGCAAAATTCAACATGACCGAGTGATAAATGCAAAGAAAAGTACTTTCAATAGTCCCTTAGGTGAGTTTAGATATTTTACTGGAAATAAAACCGTTTCATAAACCTATCTCGTAGAATCCAAGGATCTGGAGATGAGAGGTGTGATGGGACACGTCAACTGTCACCGTTTACACAAATGTTCCATGTGATCCATAAATGTTCAGTATTGACAAAACTACACAGTAATTAACATTGCCCAAGATAAGTGGACACCAAATCTTTCTGTAAAAAAAAAGTGTTCGCTTCCTATCGAAGCACCCACTCAGGTCCATTAAAGATGTCTCTTAAAGCCCTTATACAGATCCTGCCAAGCTAGGTTCTCCCTCTCCTTTTTCTCGACCAAATCAATTTCCTCTCCTTTCTACCCCCTCGCAGCCCACTAAAACAGAAATAGCACAGACGAGTTTGAGAACACACAGAATATGAAAACTATGGAGCCTGTTCACAAAAGCATTTTTGTGCAAGTAAAGTAGTACTGCAGGAGTACTCCTTTACCTTCTCTACATGCATATCTAAATTGGTCCAAAAACATCTAAAGTGGGAATATTGCGGAAACATGGGATTATTCAGAACAAATAACAAGCATTTACAATGCAATGGTTTTGCCTTTGTTAAAGTTAGAGCTATTGGCATTGCTCTTGACACTCTGAAGCTCCACTCTGAAGCTCCACTCTGCACTCTGAAGCTCCACTCTGCACTCTGAAGCTCCACTCTGCACTCTGAAGCTCCACTCTGCACTCTGAAGCTCCACTCTGCACTCTGAAGCTGCACTCTGAAGCTCCACTCTGCACTCTGAAGCTGCACTCTGAAGCTCCACTCTGAAGCTCCACTCTGAAGCTCCACTCTGAAGCTCCACTCTGAAGCTCCACTCTGAAGCTCCACTCTGAAGCTCCACTCTGAAGCTCCACTCTGAAGCTCCACTCTGAAGCTCCACTCTGAAGCTCCACTCTGCACTCTGAAGCTCCACTCTGCACTCTGAAGCTCCACTCTGCACTCTGAAGCTCCACTCTGCACTCTGAAGCTCCACTCTGCACTCTGAAGCTGCACTCTGAAGCTCCACTCTGCACTCTGAAGCTGCACTCTGAAGCTCCACTCTGAAGCTCCACTCTGAAGCTCCACTCTGAAGCTCCACTCTGAAGCTCCACTCTGAAGCTCCACTCTGATGCTCCACTCTGATGCTCCACTCTGAAGCTCCACTCTGAAGCTCCACTCTGCACTCTGAAGCTCCACTCTGCACTCTGAAGCTCCACTCTGCACTCTGAAGCTCCACTCTGCACTCTGAAGCTCCACTCTGCACTCTGAAGCTCCACTCTGAAGCTCCACTCTGCACTCTGAAGCTCCACTCTGCACTCTGAAGCTCCACTCTGAAGCTCCACTCTGCACTCTGAAGCTCCACTCTGAATCTGCACTCTGAAGCTCCACTCTGCACTCTGAAGCTCCACTCTGAATCTGCACTCTGAAGCTCCACTCTGCACTCTGAAGCTCCACTCTGAATCTGCACTCTGATGCTCCACTCTGAATCTGCACTCTGAAGCTCCACTCTGCACTCTGAATCTGCACTCTGAAGCTCCACTCTGCACTCTGAATCTGCACTCTGCAGCTCCACTCTGAATCTGCAGCTCCACTCTGCACTCTGAAGCTCCACTCTGAATCTCCACTCTGAAGCTCCACTCTGAATCTCCACTCTGAAGCTCCACTCTGAAGCTCCACTCTGAAGCTCCACTCTGAAGCTCCACTCTGCACTCTGAAGCTCCACTCTGCACTCTGAAGCTCCACTCTGCACTCTGAATCTGCACTCTGAAGCTCCACTCTGAAGCTCCACTCTGAAGCTCCACTCTGAAGCTCCACTCTGAAGCTCCACTCTGAAGCTCCACTCTGAAGCTCCACTCTGAAGCTCCACTCTGCACTCTGAAGCTCCACTCTGAAGCTCCACTCTGCACTCTGAAGCTCCACTCTGAAGCTCCACTCTGCACTCTGAAGCTCCACTCTGAAGCTCCACTCTGCACTCTGAAGCTCCACTCTGAATCTGCACTCTGAAGCTCCACTCTGCACTCTGAAGCTCCACTCTGAAGCTGCACTCTGAAGCTCCACTCTGAAGCTCCACTCTGAAGCTCCACTCTGAAGCTCCACTCTGAAGCTCCACTCTGAAGCTCCACTCTGAAGCTCCACTCTGAAGCTCCACTCTGAAGCTCCACTCTGCACTCTGAAGCTCCACTCTGAAGCTCCACTCTGCACTCTGAAGCTCCACTCTGAATCTGCACTCTGAAGCTCCACTCTGCACTCTGAAGCTCCACTCTGAAGCTCCACTCTGAAGCTCCACTCTGCACTCTGAAGCTCCACTCTGAAGCTCCACTCTGCACTCTGAAGCTCCACTCTGAAGCTCCACTCTGCACTCTGAAGCTCCACTCTGAAGCTCCACTCTGAAGCTCCACTCTGAAGCTCCACTCTGAAGCTCCACTCTGAAGCTCCACTCTAAAGCTCCACTCTGAAGCTCCACTCTGCACTCTGAAGCTCCACTCTGAAGCTCCACTCTGCACTCTGAAGCTCCACTCTGAAGCTCCACTCTGCACTCTGAAGCTCCACTCTGCACTCTGAAGCTCCACTCTGAAGCTCCACTCTGCACTCTGAAGCTCCACTCTGAATCTGCACTCTGAAGCTCCACTCTGCACTCTGAAGCTCCACTCTGAATCTGCACTCTGAAGCTCCACTCTGAAGCTCCACTCTGAATCTGCACTCTGAAGCTCCACTCTGAAGCTCCACTCTGAAGCTCCACTCTGAAGCTCCACTCTGAAGCTCCACTCTGAAGCTCCACTCTGAAGCTCCACTCTGAAGCTCCACTCTGCACTCTGAAGCTCCACTCTGAAGCTCCACTCTGAAGCTCCACTCTGAAGCTCCACTCTGAAGCTCCACTCTGAAGCTCCACTCTGAAGCTCCACTCTGAAGCTCCACTCTGAAGCTCCACTCTGCACTCTGAAGCTCCACTCTGCACTCTGAAGCTCCACTCTGAATCTGCACTCTGAAGCTCCACTCTGCACTCTGAAGCTCCACTCTGCACTCTGAAGCTCCACTCTGCACTCTGAAGCTCCACTCTGCACTCTGAAGCTCCACTCTGCACTCTGAAGCTCCACTCTGCACTCTGAAGCTCCACTCTGAAGCTCCACTCTGAAGCTCCACTCTGAAGCTCCACTCTGCACTCTGAAGCTCCACTCTGCACTCTGAAGCTCCACTCTGAAGCTCCACTCTGAAGCTCCACTCTGAAGCTCCACTCTGAAGCTCCACTCTGAAGCTCCACTCTGAAGCTCCACTCTGAAGCTCCACTCTGCACTCTGAAGCTCCACTCTGAAGCTCCACTCTGCACTCTGAAGCTCCACTCTGAAGCTCCACTCTGCACTCTGAAGCTCCACTCTGAAGCTCCACTCTGCACTCTGAAGCTCCACTCTGAATCTGCACTCTGAAGCTCCACTCTGCACTCTGAAGCTCCACTCTGAATCTGCACTCTGAAGCTCCACTCTGCACTCTGAAGCTCCACTCTGCACTCTGAAGCTCCACTCTGAAGCTCCACTCTGAAGCTCCACTCTGAAGCTCCACTCTGAAGCTCCACTCTGAAGCTCCACTCTGAAGCTCCACTCTCCACTCTGAAGCTCCACTCTGAAGCTCCACTCTGAAGCTCCACTCTGAAGCTCCACTCTGAAGCTCCACTCTGAAGCTCCACTCTGAAGCTCCACTCTGAAGCTCCACTCTGAAGCTCCACTCTGCACTCTGAAGCTCCACTCTGAAGCTCCACTCTGAAGCTCCACTCTGCACTCTGAAGCTCCACTCTGAAGCTCCACTCTGAAGCTCCACTCTGAAGCTCCACTCTGAAGCTCCACTCTGAAGCTCCACTCTGAAGCTCCACTCTGCACTCTGAAGCTCCACTCTGCACTCTGAAGCTCCACTCTGAAGCTCCACTCTGAAGCTCCACTCTGAAGCTCCACTCTGAAGCTCCACTCTGAAGCTCCACTCTGAAGCTCCACTCTGAAGCTCCACTCTGAAGCTCCACTCTGAATCTGCACTCTGAAGCTCCACTCTGAATCTGCACTCTGAAGCTCCACTCTGAAGCTCCACTCTGAATCTGCACTCTGAAGCTCCACTCTGAAGCTCCACTCTGAATCTGCACTCTGAAGCTCCACTCTGCACTCTGAAGCTCCACTCTGAATCTGCACTCTGAAGCTCCACTCTGAAGCTCCACTCTGAAGCTCCACTCTGAAGCTCCACTCTGAAGCTCCACTCTGAAGCTCCACTCTGAAGCTCCACTCTGAAGCTCCACTCTGCACTCTGAATCTGCACTCTGAAGCTCCACTCTGCACTCTGAAGCTCCACTCTGCACTCTGAAGCTCCACTCTGAATCTGCACTCTGAAGCTCCACTCTGCACTCTGAAGCTCCACTCTGCACTCTGAAGCTCCACTCTGAATCTGCACTCTGAAGCTCCACTCTGCACTCTGAAGCTCCACTCTGCACTCTGATGCTCCACTCTGAAGCTCCACTCTGAAGCTCCACTCTGAAGCTCCACTCTGAAGCTCCACTCTGAAGCTCCACTCTGAAGCTCCACTCTGAAGCTCCACTCTGAAGCTCCACTCTGAAGCTCCACTCTGAAGCTCCACTCTGATGCTCCACTCTGATGCTCCACTCTGAAGCTCCACTCTGAAGCTCCACTCTGAAGCTCCACTCTGAAGCTCCACTCTGAAGCTCCACTCTGCACTCTGAAGCTCCACTCTGCACTCTGAAGCTCCACTCTGCACTCTGAAGCTCCACTCTGCACTCTGAAGCTCCACTCTGAAGCTCCACTCTGCACTCTGAAGCTCCACTCTGAATCTGCACTCTGAAGCTCCACTCTGCACTCTGAAGCTCCACTCTGAATCTGCACTCTGAAGCTCCACTCTGCACTCTGAAGCTCCACTCTGAATCTGCACTCTGATGCTCCACTCTGAATCTGCACTCTGAAGCTCCACTCTGCACTCTGAATCTGCACTCTGCAGCTCCACTCTGAATCTGCAGCTCCACTCTGCACTCTGAAGCTCCACTCTGAATCTCCACTCTGAAGCTCCACTCTGAATCTCCACTCTGAAGCTCCACTCTGAAGCTCCACTCTGAAGCTCCACTCTGAAGCTCCACTCTGAAGCTCCACTCTGAAGCTCCACTCTGAAGCTCCACTCTGCACTCTGAAGCTCCACTCTGCACTCTGAAGCTCCACTCTGCACTCTGAATCTGCACTCTGAAGCTCCACTCTGAAGCTCCACTCTGAAGCTCCACTCTGAAGCTCCACTCTGAAGCTCCACTCTGAAGCTCCACTCTGAAGCTCCACTCTGAAGCTCCACTCTGCACTCTGAAGCTCCACTCTGAAGCTCCACTCTGCACTCTGAAGCTCCACTCTGAAGCTCCACTCTGCACTCTGAAGCTCCACTCTGAATCTGCACTCTGAAGCTCCACTCTGCACTCTGAAGCTCCACTCTGAAGCTGCACTCTGAAGCTCCACTCTGAAGCTCCACTCTGAAGCTCCACTCTGAAGCTCCACTCTGAAGCTGCACTCTGAAGCTCCACTCTGAAGCTCCACTCTGAAGCTCCACTCTGAAGCTCCACTCTGAAGCTCCACTCTGAAGCTCCACTCTGCACTCTGAAGCTCCACTCTGAAGCTCCACTCTGCACTCTGAAGCTCCACTCTGAATCTGCACTCTGAAGCTCCACTCTGCACTCTGAAGCTCCACTCTGAAGCTCCACTCTGAAGCTCCACTCTGCACTCTGAAGCTCCACTCTGAAGCTCCACTCTGCACTCTGAAGCTCCACTCTGAAGCTCCACTCTGCACTCTGAAGCTCCACTCTGAAGCTCCACTCTGCACTCTGAAGCTCCACTCTGAAGCTCCACTCTGCACTCTGAAGCTCCACTCTGAAGCTCCACTCTGCACTCTGAAGCTCCACTCTGAAGCTCCACTCTGCACTCTGAAGCTCCACTCTGCACTCTGAAGCTCCACTCTGAATCTGCACTCTGAAGCTCCACTCTGCACTCTGCAGCTCCACTCTGAAGCTCCACTCTGAAGCTCCACTCTGAAGCTCCACTCTGAAGCTCCACTCTGCACTCTGAAGCTCCACTCTGAAGCTCCACTCTGAAGCTCCACTCTGAAGCTCCACTCTGAAGCTCCACTCTGAAGCTCCACTCTGCACTCTGAAGCTCCACTCTGAAGCTCCACTCTGCACTCTGAAGCTCCACTCTGAAGCTCCACTCTGCACTCTGAAGCTCCACTCTGAAGCTCCACTCTGCACTCTGAAGCTCCACTCTGAATCTGCACTCTGAAGCTCCACTCTGCACTCTGAAGCTCCACTCTGAATCTGCACTCTGAAGCTCAACTCTGAAGCTCCACTCTGAATCTCCACTCTGAAGCTCCACTCTGAAGCTCCACTCTGAAGCTCCACTCTGCACTCTGAAGCTCCACTCTGAAGCTCCACTCTGAAGCTCCACTCTGAAGCTCCACTCTGAAGCTCCACTCTGAAGCTCCACTCTGAAGCTCCACTCTGCACTCTGAAGCTCCACTCTGAATCTGCACTCTGAAGCTCCACTCTGCACTCTGAAGCTCCACTCTGAAGCTCCACTC
The DNA here is from genome assembly GCF_964261635.1 of Lissotriton helveticus. Taxonomy (NCBI): domain Eukaryota; kingdom Metazoa; phylum Chordata; class Amphibia; order Caudata; family Salamandridae; genus Lissotriton; species Lissotriton helveticus. The sequence goes on from NC_136068.1 coordinate 982,579,907, forward strand.
TGCACTCTGAAGCTCCACTCTGCACTCTGAAGCTCCACTCTGAAGCTCCACTCTGAAGCTCCACTCTGAAGCTCCACTCTGAAGCTCCACTCTGCACTCTGAAGCTCCACTCTGCACTCTGAAGCTCCACTCTGCACTCTGAAGCTCCACTCTGAAGCTCCACTCTGAAGCTCCACTCTGAAGCGCTCCACTCTGAAGCTCCACTCTGAAGCTCCACTCTGAAGCTCCACTCTGAAGCTCAACTCTGAAGCTCCACTCTGCACTCTGAAGCTCCACTCTGAAGCTCCACTCTGCACTCTGAAGCTCCACTCTGAAGCTCCACTCTGCACTCTGAAGCTCCACTCTGAATCTGCACTCTGAAGCTCCACTCTGCACTCTGAAGCTCCACTCTGAAGCTCCACTCTGAAGCTCCACTCTGAAGCTCCACTCTGAAGCTCCACTCTGCACTCTGAAGCTCCACTGAACCTACACACCGCGCAGGGCAGCTCTGGATGCTGATGCGAGAGGCCAGCTGGGAGGCGCGCTGCTCGTCTTCCTGCTCGTGCTGACTCGGAGAGAAAACTTGTTTTCATTGGGAGAGCGGCCTTCAAAGACCCGGTCACTGCGCCTCTCCGAGTGTTTAGCTTGGGATAAAATGGGCGCAGTGTTGTGGTGATGACAGTAGAGCAAGGGAGGTGCCGGCAATGCCGGAACAGACTCGGGGGCGTTCCCGGCGTCGCGTGACGTCGGCAAAAGGGAAAGAATGTCAGGAACGCCCCCGTGTCTGGTCCGGCATTGACGGACAGGCCCCTCGTCCAATGGCAAGGCTCCGTTTACGGAGCCAGCCAATCAATGACGAGGGCCGACCCAAAGCACCCTACAGTTCTCAACAGGATTTCGCCTGCGCGAAAAGCTGCGCAGAGCGCAGCTTTCGCTAGGCAAAACCTAAAAAGGACAGCACCCTCTTTGCATTTTTGCTAACAGGATGTTGGACATTTCGGGTCTCATTGGCAAAGGGATGGAAAAGTACATGCAAGCACTTCAAAAATATTGTTTTGCATATTCCTAAATGCTTTAGTGAATTGGCCCTTAAATACTTTTTAAACAAACAGCAGCATTTCTTTGCTGTGGTGCAATAATTGCTTCATGTCTGGGTTGGCCCATTTATTGGGAATAGCTGAAAAAAGAAATGTTTTGTCCAATTTCCACATAGTAGATATCCTAGAGGATTTTATATACTGTGAGACTAGAGGACGAGAAGACTAGCATCGGCAGAGCCAAGATATATCTTCTGTCTTGGGTCTCAGTGGATTATTAAAATAGAAACATGGTCTTTCAGAAGCAGTGTTTTGGTGGTCATCACAACAGAGCCTAGTGGACGCCAAAAATGGGCCACTAGTAGAAGAGAGTGAAGAAGAGAAAGTTTTATTGCAAAGAAGATGAGAAAGTTAACCGGAAATAGAGGTGGGTGAGCCCTTGAATGCTCAAGACTAGCTCAAGCTGGATGCCTGGCTCGGGTTCAGCTCGGGGCGCTCTTGTACCCTCGAGACGAGTCTGAACTCTCGATAATGGCAACACTTAATAGAATCCTTAAATCTGGGCTCTCGCATGAAAAAACCATTGCACCTTTGCTGATTACTGCTTTAATGTTACAAAGGTCCTTGGTATGCATGACCTTCAATCAATCAGTAGATTTGTAGAGTGCTACTTGTCTCCAGTGAGGGTATCCAGGCACTGGCAGGACCCAGTTGATAAGCTGAATAGCCAGGTCTTCAAGGACTTTCGGAACTCTGGAAGAGATAGGGAGGTCCGTAGTTGAAAGGGTATTTCGTTCCATGTTTTGGCTGCTAGGTAGGAGAAGGAGTTGCCTCTGCATCTGTTATGCCGGATGTGTGGGGTGGGAGGGGGGTGAGGGTTAGAGAAAAGGACGCAGAGTGGAGGTGCCTGGTAGACTGATGGAAGTTCAGGCGGTGGTTCCTTGGAAGTATAAAAGGTTGATTTGACCCAGCTGAGATTGCAACCAGGGCCCTGAAGCTGAAACACATACTTTAGTGGTAGGTGTGTTAACCCACAGAGCTATCTACTGTTAACTGTTACCGCACTCATTGGTGCATACAGGGACCTTGTAAGTTTAAATTTAGTCAGTCCAGTCTGCTGGAACTGAAACCAGTGACCTGCAGCTCACACTTAAACCTCTGAAGCAAGTGCACTAACCCGAGGAAATACCTTGCATATTCATGAGTTGGGTGCCCAAAATACTCTTAAACACATCGGCATTTGAGTCAACACCAAAAACGTCACCATTGGGTCAATCTGGGTGTTTAAAAGCAGAGAGGGCGCATTGAATTCTCAATGCAGTTTTTTCTGCACCAAGGAGCTTGAAGGCAGAGAGAGAGACAGCAGGGGGAAAGATTCCAAAACACAAATAGTAAGTTGTTAGTAGGGGTCCTCATCTCATACATCACCTCAATCTTACTTTCTGCTGGCTCAACTCATATTTAGGCTGTTCGAGCAGAGCCGGACCACTGACTTGGCTCATCCATTACATTCTCTGGCTCGCCCACCTCTAACTTGAAATTCAAGCAAAAGAAAGTCAGACTACCTAGGAAACCTCAAGGGCAGTTTGGAACAAGATGAGGCGCAAGAATGAACATATTTGTAGATTCTGGCAAATGTAACAATTTCTTCTTATGACTTCTGGCCATGGACGGGTCATCAGCAGCGAGACTGTAATCTGCATTTGAAGAAGTGTTTTTCACTGAACCGACTGAGTGCGTAGTGACATATGCAACAACCCACCCATCACAATTTTTCATTGTGATGCATCAGACTATTATCAGGTGACGGAACAAGGTTATGTAGATGAAATACAGATAAGTGCGTTTTTTTATGGTCCTGATCCTATGAGGTTGAGGGCTAGGTCCCTCAACCCACATATTAAATGTAAAGGTCCAGCAAGATAAACTATACAGGGATGATCCATTTGAGTGAAAGCACTTGCATGGAGGCAGCTATCTGTCTCAACCCGGCAGAGTGGTGGTCTGATTCCAGTGTCACGAAATCTGCTTGAGCACATACGTTCTGCATGATCTCTTTGTTGTTTTTCAATTTTGACAGCAGTCTCTGATTGCTTTTGGTGCAAAGAACTAATCTCAAGCTCAATACATATGACAACAGATGCTTTACCACTGAGGGCTATCGCGAAAGGTAACATGGGTCGCTGTGGTGAATGGTTAGGGACAATCACGAGCTCCTGTACTCCATCTTGTGGCAAAAAAAGAAGCATGTTTAGAACACCAGGTATGGTGGACATCAGCTTAATTCCTTGCTCCTCCATGCAGTTTTTTTAAGTGTTGCTTACATTATTGCAGATAATAAATGTGAATCCTGTATTGAGAAATGTTAATAGTCCCTTCTAGGGTCTTTAGTTGCCTTCAGATCCTTTCTAGGCTCTTTGGGGCACTGAACATTCCCTCCAAGCTCATTGGTTGCCCATACATGCCTTCTAGGCTGTACTCTTGCCCTCACACCCGTTCTAAGCTCTTCCTGTGCCTGGTCAACTTACTTTGAATCCAAGACACACAATATGATCTTTTGCTGAACCACAGCTGCAAAGACCTGCAGACCACTTCCGGCCTGGATTACAATGCAGTGTGCTCAGCAATGTACATGTGGCTGCCTGTTTGAGGTCCTTCTCTGCTCTAAGTTCCACCAAGGCGTCTCAGAAGCACGTTCTGTATGGTGTATTCCTTCTTGTGGAAATGGACAATATATGTCAGCGTGTGGAACAGCGAAGCACCATCACAGGATCTGAAATCAGAGGATCACCATTTTCAGTTTAAAATCCTCCAAACCTGTACAAATTAAACAATGCAAATATTTATGAAAAACGTGAGCAGTTAGATTTATGTTGTATTATTTGAAAATCCTTATGAATGTTATTTGAATGAATTGCAGAGAACAGAAAGAAGACCCTATGGTTACAGTACCCAAAGAGCACACACTTACTGCAAGTAACAATGTAGTGTGACCCTCTCAGAGAAGAAAACTTCCCTTGTTGTTTCCTGAATTTCAAAGATTACCTGATCATAGCGACCACTTTTTAGAGTTTTATATAGCGCAAACTAGACCCAAGACATTGGGTATCAGAGCGCTTTACATGAGCACCAGTTTGGTTACAGAAGAACACATTCATTTTTGTTAGACACAGGGGCTGATTCACAGAACTAATCTGAGATAAAATCCTAAACGTACTACTTTTGGTATTCACAGGAGGCATTTAGTAGTAGTAAAGTTAGTCATCCTAACTTTACTACTACTAAATGCCTTCTGTGAATACTAAAAATAGTGGGTTCAGGATTTTATCTCAGATTCGTTCTGTGAATCGGACCCGGGGAGATTAAGTGATTTGCCCAGGTTCCCCAGCTACGAGTATGACCACGCTGGCCGTAAGGCTACATCCTCTCTCCCTAAACGTATAAACCCTTCTTCATCTAAAGGAAATCACGAATTTATTTTCTCATTTCACAAGGTTCATGGTTTTCCCTCTGCTCACTCCTTTTCATCCAAGACAGCCAGTTTCTGTAGCTCTCAAGAACTATTGTCATTTTTCATAATTTCTAGTGTCTTTCAATCTGGAAAAGAACACCACTTTTATAACAGCGTTAATGTTTCTGAAATAGCCACAAGAAGCCTGCTAGGTTAAATCTCATGGTGGAACGGTAGCTTTTTTTGTGAGTACCACCCCATTCAATCATGGGCCAGCTTCCTGTTTTGCCCCTAATGCAATAACAACAGTTAATCATACAGGAATAAGTTGTAATATCACCTATCCTGCACATCTGGTTTTGGCTTCATGTATTTGCTTGATTGAAGTCTTCTTGTTCCATTTGAAGAGAAAAAAAGCAAATCCACTGCAAAAATCGCCAAATATTTGAATCGTCCACTCCATTCCAGTTCACCCAGGAATAGAGCGCATTCATAGCCTAAGCACTTTTGACAATATGGGCCTTAGTAATTGAAGTCAGGCATTGCATCCTCACTTTCCAAATCACTCCTTCCCTGAAGCATGCTGTCAATCATGTTTCACATAGGGTTGTCCAGCTGCAGTGGTCAAGATTAATTTTTGCTCCTCGTGATGATAATCACATAAGGCAAATGTTTATACAAATAATTGATTAGAAATGATTGGCACAGTTTTTAATACTTGACACCCAGAGTCCAATGCTCCTTCTTGGACACTCTCAGCCTGCACTCCCAGCATGCAATAAATAGTAAAATTTCAAGTAAGGGTTTCCTCTGAGACATTTGTCCGAAATATATTTGTGCGTCACTATGTCCGTCAAGAGACGCCAGTGGCGGAATATGATTTCACCAGAGTAACTCAATGCTCGGGTGCACTTGGGTCATTTGGGACGGCTTACCGATTGGCTGGCTGCAAGGGATGCCTAACGTTCTGGGGAGTATATTTCAGGGGTGGTTCTATCTCCAGCTCATGGGTGGGTGTCGCATTAGAGCCACCAAGACCTATTTCCAGCCCACGGTGCCACCATATCAACAGCAGGCAGGATTACTGGCTCACATCCTCTATTTCACGATGCACAGACATGTCTCCAGGGAGCGCGAGGACAGACTGGATTTAGCATCCTCCGAACCTGCTCTGAAATGGACCCCCATGCCTGCAAGTGTGTTAAATAATATTCACTGGTCTGTAAAAGAGAACAACTCAATAAACACTATATTTTGTAATTATTTATGTGGATTTCTATTTACCAGATTGGGGACAAGCTAAGCAAAAATCAAACTTGAGAGCAAAGTTTATAAAATGCTCTGTTCTCTGCTAGACCGTTCAGCATGTGTGTCACGCTTTCAACCAAACACCACGCACTGAGAAGCCCTAGGTAGGCCAGAGATCAAGAAGCTGCCAATCACTGGCCTGGAGTGCAGTATTCAATACTGCAGGGACACCACAGCACAGCTCATGAACCCTCTGAAGGAGGGGTGGAGCTGTTCTCTATCACAACAGCTTCTAAGGCTCCTTCGCCATTTGGGCCTCATTTACAAGCCCATTGAGCTGCTGGTGCGTCACTTTTTTGATGCACCGGCGGCACAGGGGGCTTGCCCATATTTTCAAGGGTACAAGGCCCTATAAAGTCAGCTTGGGTGACTTTTCATGCTCTTGTAACTATGGGCTCCTTTCACGCATTACTCTGCGTGAAAGGGGCGTTTCATGGGTGTTGTCACACAACATCCATGGAATTTGATGCATTCCCAGTTGTACAACATTTTATAAAATTGGAAATGCATCAAAATCCTATGCAACGAGGAGGAATATTTTTATTTCTCCTCTTGTTTTCTCTTTCTATGCGTGCTGCATTCTGAAGCACACATAGAAAAAAGGAAAATACCATGAATGATTGTTTCTGTGCAGGAAGGCATCCCTTCCGGCACAAAAACAATCATCCCCATAGTACAGGCACCCTTGCAAAATTATGCAAGGGTGCCTGTGCTGCCGCACGGCAGCCAATTGTGCGCCAGTGCAGGTATAAGCACAGGGATGCATTGTGTTGTTGTTAATATGATGCTTCCCAGTTCTTTGAAAATGGCACGGCACAGCTCAATGGCTTGAGGTGCCGCACGGTGTCATTTTCTTATAGATGAGGCCCTTTTTCTGTACACTGATGGCATAGGACTAGTCGAGCAGCTTACCCCAGGTTCAGCTGCTCACAATGGAACAAACCACTTTGCGATGCAGGGCGCGCTACGAAATTCATTTTATTAATTTAATTGTTTACTTACCTGCAATCATCCATATTCCGGTGTTTATCACCCCCCGCCCCGCCTGTCTGCCCCACCACAACTCCCTCCACGGGCCGCGGCTGTCAACAAGACATAGTCTTATTAAGGTTGTGTTTCTGCCGTTCATGGATCCTGATGGGAGAATCGCCCCGTTGGAACGAAGAACATCAAAATATCTCCGACCTGCTAACACCACAAACACAGTTATAAGAACAGCTAAAAGATGGGACAGTTGGGGAACTGGAAACAGCCCTGGAAATGAGTTTTAAAGTGGCCCATGTATATTATCCATTAAAACGCTCCACTTAATCTCACCAATAAAAAAATCCACCTGCTCTGGTTTCTGACCATCTGGCTTAGTGACCTCTTCTCATGTCTGGGACCTGATAAATATGCTTCAACCCCTATGTGCTCCCCACTTTAAAAATACTTTGGGGCAAATTTACAAGCCCCTTGTGCCTCTTTTGCGCCGCCGTTGCGTCACTTTTGTGACGCAGCAGTGGTGCAAAAGATGCGCCATGGTGCGGGGTATTTACAACGTGATGCATCTGGGAGATGCGTCACGTTGTAAAGCCCTGCGCCAGAAGTAGGCGTTCCTGTGTAGGGGGGGGGCGTTCCGGCACAGGAACGCCTCCGAAAAGTGGCTGAGTGAAATATACAAGATTTCACTCAGTCACTTTTAAGGCCATGCTGCGTCAAAACCCTGCGCCTGCTTGAAGCAGGCGTAAGGATTGACGTAGCATTAGCCAGATAGGGCCCCCCAGAGCATTGCTGGGGCTGCGTCGCATTTGCGACGCAACTCCAGCAATGCGCCGCCTTTACGACACAGATGCGTCACGCATCAGTGCCGTTTTTGCCCCATGGTGTGCTGCATTGTAAATGCGGCGCACCAATGGTGGCGGAGCTGCGGCGCACAATAAGTGGCGCATCCCTGCTGATATGCAGGGATGCGTCACTTATTGTAAATCTGCCCCTAACTCTTCTTCTCCCGTGCAGCCCAATGCTAACATGACTCTGACTGATACTTAGCAGGTCTCCACGGTATCACTGCAAGGTGTGAAATACTAATAATCAAAGCCTTTAAATTGACTCACCTTTGTCTGGTCATATGTGTACTTGTGTTGTAAAGCCAGGATGTGTATGACCTTTTTATCGCCATAGTCTAACATTGTCATGTAACAATTCAAGACAACTTCTGAGTTGGAAAGACGGGTCCAGTGAGAATTCATTCCCTCCAATAGAGACCTTTTACACTGCCGTTGGGGCAGGAAATAAACGTGTATAAATCCGCGATCTATGAAATAAAATGAAAGGACAATTAAACTTGTAGAGCGTGCTACTACCCTGAGGTGTCTAGGCGCTATAACTGTGAAGATAGATCACAATCCAGACACAGACAACTTTACTAATAGGATTTAAGAAAGGACAAGGTGCACCACTTAAACGTTTGTAAAGACTGTTTTCTCTAATAGCAAAAAACAGCAATGATCACAATCAAATGTTTCTTGTGTTTTTGGTGATTCTTTATTCAATTCCTTTTGAAAAAAACGGTTGTACACAGGATCTACAGCCGACGCGTTTCGTCCTCAAGGGACTTCTTCAGGGCATGAAAATCACTAACGATGACGCCCCTGGATCCTCTCAAGTAGTTAAAGGATGTGTGAATTTATCCATGCAGTTATATTGTGGACCAGTGGCAAAACGTTTTTCGGGCACCTCTCAGTTTATGAATTTCTGTCCCGACAGATCACTTGGTCATAGTCGACTAAAACCGAGTCACACCCATAATATAAGGTTTATAGATATCGTATGTTCGTGGCCACTCTCGAATATCTGGATAATGATCCACTACCAGTTGAAACCAGGGTAGAGGGATGGCGGAGAACTCCGTATGTCATCTACTAAAGTCTTCTATTTAACTGCTATCTTCTTCTTATGGACGGACAGTATGATAGTTCAATTGCCAAGATACTCTTGATAAAGTAGCCTGCAGCATCCCCTGGTTCCCTCGGTGGCTCGATAAAGCAGCGTACAGAGTGACGTCCTCCCCCTTCAAGAAGCGGCACTTCTTGAAGGGGGAGGACGTCGCTCTGTACGCTGCTTTATCGAGCCACCGAGGGAACCAGGGGATGCTGCAGGCTACTTTATCAAGAGTATCTTGGCAATTGAACTATCATACTGTCCGTCCATAAGAAGAAGATAGCAGTTAAATAGAAGACTTTAGTAGATGACATACGGAGTTCCCCGCCATCCCTCTACCCTGGTTTCAACTGGTAGTGGATCATTATCCAGATATTCGAGAGTGGCCACGAACATACGATATCTATAAACCTTATATTATGGGTGTGACTCGGTTTTAGTCGACTATGACCAAGTGATCTGTCGGGACAGAAATTCATAAACTGAGAGGTGCCCGAAAAACGTGTTGCCACTGGTCCACAATATAACTGCATGGATAAATTCACGCATCCTTTAACTACTTGAGAGGATCCAGGGGCGTCATCGTTAGTGATTTTCATGCCCTTAAGAAGTCCCTTGAGGACGAAACGCGTCGGCTGTAGATCCTGTGTACAACCGTTTTTTTCAAAAGGAATTGAATAAAGAATCACCAAAAACACAAGAAACATTTGATTGTGATCATTGCTGTTTTTTGCTATTAGAGAAAACAGTCTTTACAAACGTTTAAGTGGTGCACCTTGTCCTTTCTTAAATCTTCTTAGTTCATGTTTTTGATCCTATACTGTAACAGTGGGTATTTTTGGAGTGTGCACACATACCGCCCCTAGGATCAGAGGGTGGGCCCAATACGAAAAAATCTGGGAGAAATTTTGACTAGGTGCTGTTTATTTGGGAATTTTCCACTGTTGTTTTCTGTCTGTAATAAACTTTACTAATAGACCTGGAACAAATGCTGTAACTGTTGAAAAGCTATGCTTTAAGAGCTTTCAGAAGATGCACAATACCATTTTTTTCCGTGAGATGAAGGGGCGTTGGGTTGGGTTCCAAAGCTTAGTGGTGAACGTGATAAAGCCCCTGCTGCTCCAGTTAGATCTTTTAAATTTGAGTACTACTAGGCTATGAGCTGATGATGATCTTAGTGGCCTACTGGGAGTGTACCAATGGAAACGAAGTTTCAGATATTTGGGCCCCACATTATGCAGGGCCTTAATGGCGATGCAAAGTTCCTTGATCTCTATGCCTTTTTTATGGGCAACCCAGGGGCGTAACACAGGCCCCCGCAGCCCAAGCAGTGCGGGGGGGGCCCGAAGCTCCAGGGGGCCCCCTCGGCACTGCCCTCTGTCCGGAGAGCTCCTAATTGAGCCCGGAGAGGGCCCCTCTACGTACCTTGCAGGGAGGCCCCCTCAATTTTCGTTACGCCAGTGGGGCAACAAGTGTAACTGAAGAAGACCCTGTGAGACAGATTGAAAATTACGAATTCCCAGGAGAAGTGGTGCCACAGTGCTCTGAAGAATTTGCATTTTTTGTAGACCTCTGTCCTAAGTGTCTTAAGCATGTAAAAGACAAAGAAGTGATAGTGTTTGTGTGTCCCTGAAAAGAAAGGTTATTGTCAAGGACAACCCCTAGGTTTTTAGTCTTGGAGACCGGGATAGGGGGTGTTCCAAAATCCTGTGGCCACTATCTGGGAGACCAAAAAGATGTATTCCTATCTAACAGTAACACCTCGGTTTTACCATAGTTAAGTTTGAGATAATTTGGGACATCCATCTCCCAATTGGCAACATGCAGTCTTGGAATCTGGAGGCCGTGTCATTGGTATTACTGGCCAATGACAACAGGATCTTGGTGTCATCAGCATAGAACACTCCTGCAAAATCAAATGATTTATGAAGATCAGCCAAGGAGGTCACGTAAGATTTGAACAGCGTAGGGATCAGTGATGAGCCCTGCGGGACCTCATATGGTAGAGAGAAGGAGACTTGAACTTATCCAGGGAGACAAACTGTTCTGGGTCTGAGAGAAAAGAGTTCAGAAGCTGAAGGGCCGTGTCCCTGATACCTAGAGAGGATAAACGGTCTATAAGAAGGCTGTGATTTACTGTGTCAAGTGCTAGCGAGAGGTCTAATAGAATTAACGTAGCATTCCCACCTGCATCTGGGGTTTGGCTGATTTCTTCAGAGGCAGTATTGAGGGCCGATTCAGTACTATGTTGGCTTCTATAGCCAAATTGATTGTCGTCCAGTAAACCATTATTGCTGATGAAAGCAGAGAGTTCAATATTACTGGCCTTCTCTACGATCTTCGCTGGAAAGGGGGGCGAGAGATGGGGAGATTATTATTAGGATCTTGGGCATCAAAGATGTTTTTTTTAAAAGAGGGAAGATAGAGGCTCTTTTCCACTAGATAGGAAAGTACCCATAAAGCAAACACATGCTTTTTTCTAACATCACACAGTGGTAAAGTGAGATCTGGGATCCATCACTGGACAAAGACATTTCATTATGTACTAAGTAGCTTCCAGAACCACAACAAAGGAATTTGTGGACTTGACCAGATAGGATAGAAGCTCTGTGAAAGGGTCTGGCAGCCTACTACCACCTTCAACAGAACTAATTAGAAAGTAATACAAGTTGGTCATTTTCACTTCCAAATGCTCCCCGTGTTGCTCTCTCCCTTGTGTGCTGATTTCCCCAAATACTTAATTTGTTTTATCCCTCCCTCCTACCTACTTACGAGCTGCCCAATAAAAATGCTTTTAAAACTGATGTTTTAGTTAAGTGTTCTTTGTGCCCACTGGCTTGCACTGACTTTTACATTCACCTTCCCCTCTCTGTTCCTTCTCCCACACCAAATTCTTCGCCTTTTTAAAAAACTTTTCATGGGGCATTTGTCAATCCCGATTTGCTGCCAGGCCATTCCGCTTTAAGAAATGTGCCATCACCTCAAATCAAGTAGTGTCCACAATCTTGGGAAATGAAAAAAAATGCTGAAACGACCGCTTTGTTATTCAGTATCCATATGCATGTTTGGTGATGTATGCAAGTGTAATCACTCTTGTGCAGCCCTAGGGAATGACGTGGCCACAGCAGCATGCCTTTTTACGTCGAGCCTAGCGTTGTAGCGCAGGAGCTGCTTGCTCTACGAGGCATATTGTAGTAGGGACAGATGTGGAAGTGCCGTGGAAGCTCTGCCCATATTTGTCATCAGCTGGCATTATCGTCCATGGTAAAGGCTGGCTTCCGATAGATAATGAGACTTCTTAGTCCCGCCTTGTTACCGCCCTGTCTCATTTTGTGACTGCCAATCAGGACTGGATCTTTTACTTCAATCAATCAATCAATCACTGCATTTCTAAAGCGTGCTACATACCCGTGAGGGTCTCAAGGCGCTGGGGGGGGGGGGCTACTGGTCGAAGAGCCAGGTCTTGAGGAGTCTTCTGAAGGCCAGCAGGTCCTGAGTCTGTCGTAGGCTGGTAGGGAGGGTGTTCCAGGACTTGGCGGCGAGGTAGGAGAAGGATCTGCCGCTGGCAGTGGTTTTCCGGATACGAGGGACTGTGGCGAGGGCGAGGTTGGCTGAGCGGAGGATTCAGGTGGGGGTGTGGAAGCTGAGTCGGTTGTTGAGGTAAGTCGGTCCGGTGTTGTGTAGTGCTTTGTCTGCGTGGATGAGGAGTTTGAAGGTGATCCTCTTGTTGACGGGAAGCCAGTGCAGGCCTCTAAGGTGGGGTGTGATGTGGCTGCGTCGGGGGATGTCGAGGATCAGTCAAGCCGAGGCGTTCTGGATTCGTTGTAGTCGTCTCAGGAGCTTGTTTGTTGTTTCTGAGTAGAGGGCGTTCCCGTAGTCGAGTCTGCTGGTGATGAGGGCCTGGGTGACGGTTTTTCTCGTGTCGAGAGGGATCCATTTGAAGATCCTGCGGAGAATTCAGAGGGTGTTGAAGCCCGACGCGGAGACGGCGTTGACTTGCCTGGTCATGGAGAGGGTGGAGTCAAGGATGACCCCGAGGTTGCGTGCGTGGTCCGTGGGTTCCGGGGCTGTGCCTAGCGATGTGGGCCACCAAGAGTCGTCCCAGGCTGATGGGTCGGTCCGAGAATGAGGACCTCCGTCTTGTCTGAGTTCAGCTTCAGTCAGCTGTCCTTCATCCAGTCGGCTACGGCCTTCATTCCTCTGTGGAGGTTGGCTTTGGCGGTGTGGGGGTCTTCGGTGAGGGATATGATCAGCTGGGTGTCGTCGGCATAGGAGATGATGTTGAGGTTGTGTTGTTGTGCGACGTGGGCGAGGGGTGCCATGTAGATATTGAACAGCGTCGGGCTGAGGGAGGATCCCTGTGGGACGCCGCAGATGATCTCGGTGGTTTTTGAGCGGAAGGTTGGGAGGCGGACGCTCTGGGTTCTGCCGGAGAAGAAGGATGGGGTCCAGGCCAGGGCCTTCTCTTGAATACCGGCGTCATGGAGGCGTGGTGATAGGGTGCGGTGGCAGACTGTGTCAAAGGCTGCTGATAGGTCCAGGAGGATGAGGGCGGCTGTTTCTCCTTTGTCCATTAGGGTCCTGATGTCATCAGTGGCGGCGATGAGGGCGGTCTCGGTGCTGTGGTTGCTGAGAAAGCCGGATTGGGAAGGGTCCAGGATGTTGTTGTCTTCGAGGTGGCGGGTTAGCTGTTTGTTGACTTGCGGTGTTACACTATCTCCTTTATTAAGTCAATAAGCGTTTTTTTTTTCATTCATGCAATGGCGACAGCTTGTTCTCACTCTCTCTCTGAGGAGGTGCGCAGAAAGTTTGCCAGTGTCAGTCGTTTTCCCATAAGCTTCACTGCTGCTGTGGGAAGGGTGTTCTGGAGCAGGGCCTGCATTTCCTTCATCTCTCTCCAAAACCGCCTCTCATCTCCGTAAAAAAAAAACATTAAAAAATGATTATGTTAGGGACGTCAACTCCAATAGGTTGTGGGTAGTGGGTAAGAGAAGCTTCAATTCGCCAGCTGGCTGGTTGGATTTAGGGAGAGTGTTGTTTATGGGGGTAGGGGATGGGGGCGACCCAACTTTATTTTTAGAATGTGCACTGATTATTTTCCAAGAAAAACTGAAACGCCACATGTTAAAAGGAAATACAATAATATTTCATGTGAAACACGCACGTTAATTGACGCCTTTCAGAACAGTTTAAATAAATAAATATATATATTTTCAGATATAGCTTTGGTAATGTTTTAGGCATTAATAGATCTGTGTAGGAAAGGAAAAGGACATTGAGTGGTCGCTTGCTCTGCCTCGCACTCTCCTTGCTCTCGAGACGGACAACATCTTAGGCATCGGCGCAGTCTCCGACTGCCAGAAAGATGCGTGCGGATGGTCCCCACTAAGCAGTTCGGTTTGTCAGCGTCTCCCTCAACAAATGCAGGCTCCATGCCTTCAGGTTTCTGTCTTCATGGCTCTCCCACTTTATCACCTGACACTCCTCCTCCTGACACCCATCCCTTCCACGCTAAACTACGCTACTATAGATTACTCGTTATGTCGACTTCCTCTCAGTAACAATTTCTGGTTATTAAATCGGTTTCTATTTGATTTTGCAGCTAACCTTACAGACTGTTATATACAATAGGATCTGATAAAGTGGAAGTATATATTCAAAGAGCTTCGAATTTCTAAAACAATTGCTGTATACTATTACAATTTTTCCTTTTCAGATCTTTCATGAGATAATTCATCACTCGTCTATTGTTTACAATTTTAATATGGTTAAGAACAGCAGCAGACCACATGCATTTTTAATTTTAACGTATCCAAGTCTTCTAAAAAAATATAGCCACAGACTCCATTTGGTGTCCACATAGGGGATAGTGTGGCAATAGTTGGGTATCCTGCCCAGGCAGGATTTATGTCGAGGAAAGGCAGAGGACCAGGCCAAAATCAGCAATGGTAGTCACTTGGGTTCACGGTTCTTGTTTACGTCTTGAATTCCACAAGAAGCTGAAGATCTGGCTTTTCAAGTAGTCCCAGTAGTCCATAGGATTGGGTAGACTCACAGCTCTACAAATCTGCTTAACATAACAATGTTAAGTGATTTCAACCAGGCGAAGCCACCCCCATGTACATTTGTACACTTTCTTTGCAGATACGCCCAATCCGAATTGTAATAGGATCAATTTACTACCATTTAAATAGAATTTTTAAACACAATACAGGTACCAAAAGGATCTCTTTGAAGTCAGAGCTGGGTATATCACTAATATTATATAACTAATCCTTGAAAAAGTTCAAGCCCATCAGATTTTCAGATGTCAAACAAAAATAACAAGACCTGAACACTCATTTATTGGCCAGTCCAATCCCAGCTCCATCTTAATTGCTTCGACAAACATACACCTTATGATCAGAGTCTCAGAGGATCTTCAAAGATGTTCAAATCACTATCTAGCTATAATCACTAATGGCTTGATTAAGATGGCGGTCTGAAGAGCGTCCGACCGCCATTCCCGCAGGCAGGAGAACTCCCGACAATCAGTAGGCGGTTCCACCTGCCCTATCCTGATGAGAGTGCCATGCAGGCAGTTGGAAAGTGAGAGTGCCCTTTTCTACTGTGGCTTGTGCTGCAGCCCAGGAAAAGGGCTGCAGCACAATCCTCAGTAGTAAATGGCCCTTTGTGCACATCCGTGCACCGTGTGCCAGGCACACGGTACATGGATGTGTGGGGGAGCACTACACATGCCCCCAGGCCACTTAGGAGTGGTTCACAGGAAACAGGGGCCCTGCTTGCGGCCCCCAAAGTCCCTTTCTGTCTGCCTTTCCATGGCGGTGGGACCACCATGAAAAGGCAGTTGGAAAGGGACATCCTAATCTCTACGGCGGTGCCTGCGTAAGGCACTGCACTCATGGTAGGGATAGGAGTCAGAATTCCACCCGACAGGATCCTTGATCTTGTCGGAGCCAGCAGCGGGCCCCCAGACCACTGCGGTCCAACCGTTCTCATCGTAATGCGGCAGTCGGACCGATGGTCTGGATGTGAGTGGGACCGCCACTGATGACCTGTCTGTGGTGGTCCCACCAACATCCAAATGATGCCCTAAGGGTGCATGGAAAAAATATTTTGGTCATATAACCGTAGCAATGTAGGCCGTGAAAAACAACCTCATTTCGACCCTCTATATTTGCAGGTGAAATCAATAAACCCAAGCATTGTAGTTTTAATCAGACGCTTTACTACACTCAGCAACTCCACCAATGTCATCAGTCTGGTGCCCTAAGTAACTGTAATCATTGACAAGATGCCATTTTACACAACACATCAATTAACATTTTTATATTTCTCTAACTAGATAACACTAACACTTTAATGTTTGCTTGACTTACGTTCAGCTTCTAATTCCAAATGTAGGCTCCCTGCCGAATCAAAGAGCACTGCAACCCCTGAACAGTACGGCTAAATAGAATGATGTCATCAGTATTACACAACACCTGTATTCATTCTATGCCAAATTTAGATAAATGATTAGCAACTTGTCTAAGTCACTCATGAATGTTTGGCAAATAGACTCTAGAGAGGTGTAATTGCATCTCTGCAGTTGACTGGGCGATTCTGTCTATAGCAAATTCCAATCTTGCCCATAATAACTTTGGCCCTCTCTTGGAAAATGTTCACCATGCTTGGGAGAAAGGCATTGACAATTCTGTCACATGAGCATGGCAAATTTGCTGCTGACTGGTCAAAAGGTTAACCGCTTAACCGCGGCACGAATTCCGATGCAGCGGTTTTAACGAGTAGGCGGGCCGCGTCGGCCAACAGACGTATGCAGCACTAGCCAGGTAGTGCTCACGACGGCCGTTGGCCGACGGGAACATGGAAGGGGTTAAAAAGTTATGGGGATAAAGGGAATCCCAACTTAATATGGGATTTGCCATAGTTATAGGTTTTTTATGAATACATATGAACCCCCAGAATGAACGTTTACCAAATTCTAATGACATAACAGCATCCCCATCATTCAGTGCATTTTTAGCATAGTGAGTTATCATCCAGCCATTTAGGTGATGCAAGCACCAATGTGAGTGACCTGTATACAGGCAATATTCAGCCATATATAAATATATATATATATACATATATATATATATATTTGACACATTTTTCTGTGATTTTACAGCACAGCAGGTATGAAGTGAAAGCGTAGGTACAGACTCATTATATGACTATGCCTGGGCGTAAAAAAAATTCCACTCTGCTTGTGGCGTTTGCAGTTGTTCCCACTCCGCGCTCTGCGTAGCATGCGGAGTTCCAAATTGTTTCTTTGCTCCCACTCGCCAACGTTAATTTGGCAAGTACAAGCAAGGAAAATCTTACTCCAGACCACCGCCCAACGAGATTTCTCAATGCAGGCGGTCGTGGATGGCCACTACCATTCACATTGGAAAACCTTCCGTTCATGTTGAGGGAGCGGCCGCTCGAGTTGAACATCTGCTCGAGTGGCAGAAAAAAGCAGCGCCCTCTTGAGCTGTGCATGGAGCAGTTTGCACTGATTTTCCAGTGCAGGAGAAACACCTAGTGCTAAAAATCAGCATGACTGACGTGACCTAACGCACTCCTCCGCTTGCAGAACTCCGTGTAGCGCTGCACTTTTTGGGTCTTGCCTAGGCAGCGCTTGAGCTGTCTCTTTGAGACATGCTGTATTCAGGATATGGGCATCAAGTTCCGCCCACTTTCCACGCATCTTTGTAATTGGCTCCTGTCCTTTGTAAATGGTGGCTTTTCATTGGTCAATAGACTTAGTAGTTCCTCCTTAGTATCGCCTGGTCTCTTGTAACCTCCCATGAGGACACACCCTGTTACATGTGTTGTTACTCCCTAGGTTTCAATTACAGCCTCAAGACACTATTTTCTTAAAAGGCTTCAGGCAAGACACACTCTTGGTCCTAAGCTAGGTTGGCAGTGGTTACTTCGCTCATTAGAACGTCTCACATTTATATGAGACTGTCTATAAATTTCCCTTTATCAGTGCCACAGAGTACAACCTAATCCGAAATTAATGTAATCATTCTTTTGTCACGTTTCAAAGCTACTAATTTCATATATGGCCATAGCTATTTGAATGTAGTCATAGTACTGTCTTGCACGCAATGCATTATGGGAAGGGTGGATTATTTACCATATCCTCTGCAGGGTGCAGTACCATATGTGACCAAAAGAGGTCTGCAGCGCTGGTGCCTTGCTCAACAAGGACCTCTAGGTTTGTGGTACTGCACCTAGACATGTGGTTCTGGTGCCTTGCTCACTAGGGACCTCTAGGAGCAGCTTGCGGTACTGCACCTAGACATGTGGCATTGGTGCCTTGCTCACTAGGGACCTCTAGGAGCAGCTTGCGGTACTGCACCAGGACATGCAGTCCTGGTACCTTGCTCACTAGGGACCTCTAGGAGCAGCTTGCGGTACTGCACCAGGACATGCAGTCCTGGTACCTTGCTCACTAGGGACCTCTAGGAGCAGCTTGCGGTACTGCACCAGGACATGCAGTCCTGGTACCTTGCTCACTAGGGACCTCTAGGAGCAGCTTGCGGTATTGCAGTGAGACATACAATGCTGGGTCCTGCCTTACTACGTTAGCATTTCCAATGCACTAGGTCTCACATTACTGAAAGTATGAGCTATTGGGGATGCATTATTATGTGCAACGCCACTACCTCAATCTACCAGTAATACGGACCTATTGCATTGCAAATGCGTCTTTTCTTTTTCCTATGCTACAAAGCATCGGCAAACACACTGGCAACACCGATAGGTTACTAAGGCGAGACCTATTGGCCTTGACAGTGCTTGTTTTTTAACTTCCTACTGCACAGCAACCACTGTTTATGCCATGTATACGAAGCCACCGGTGATGTCCCACAAAGTTGAATAATATTCATTATTTTACTGCACAACAAAAAACATGATACACCATGACTAAAACTTTACTGGGTATTAATAGTGCCACATTGCAGTACAAACTCTAGATAGGTTGGGTTTCCTGTATTGTTAACTAATTTATATACTACTCCCCCCTTGTGGCTTTATGTAAACTAACACCTTAATGTTAAGACTACTTACATTATTGGACTTTCATTATTGCAAACTTATTCTCAGATTGATTACTCTCACTCTCTAGTGGCACAATGTAAATACATGTTTTATGATATTAGCGCTTTGATTTTAGTGTCTCGCTGCAGTTCAGCGCTCCCACGCCATTTTAGGCCTGGTTGACACTTTAGAAAATTATAGATAAAAAAAAATCAGATGCACTATTAGTTTTATCTCATTGGTAGCAGTGATCTGTCAATGTGCCTCCTTCCCAACAGTGCCAAGTCAGTACCAGCCGCTCTCACTAGTGACATGCTCAGTGTGATCTTCTGTGAGAGTCGATTCCCAGAAGCACCTGCTGGAGGGATCTTCCTTCCTGCTATTTGCAGTGAGTGTGACGGGGCCATCAGCCGTGATAGCTGCCTCTGGATAGAGTGTCATCGTGAGTTTCCTGTGGCACTGTTGTGGCTCTGCTTTAGGACACCGGGTGCGTCCGTACTCCAGCAGAGGCTTGTCAGTGCTGCGGGACTGCACAAGTGCAAAGCTCCCATTTATATTGCAGTGCCTTGTAGCTGCAGTGAACCTCCAGTGCTTCCCCTACCAATGTCATCTCCCTGGTATAGTCCTCCAGCACTGTGAGCTAACTGCAGTGGTGTAATCTTGTTGCTTCAGAACCCCATGAGCGGGAGCTTTTTAGGTCTCGTGACCTATCAATGCGCATGCGCATTGAGAGAAGCGAGACTATAGGGCTTTAAACAAAGTTTAACTAACTGTGGCGATTTGGTGCTGTGCCCGTGCGCTTTTAGGTCAATGCGCAAGCGCATTGACCTAAAATGCGCGTGCACATCACCAAATCGCCGTCTGTTCCCTCAGCCGCACTCCTCCCACACCTTTGAAGTGAAGCTTAGCTTCACTTCAAAGGCCCCTGCTGCTTCACACCCTCTCCCCGATCCGCCCCCTCCCCTGCCCGCCGTGTCGCATTTCTCCCCCCCCCCTTCTCTGCCTTCCATCCGTCGCTCGGCCCCCTCCCCTGCCTGCCGTGTCGCATTTCTTCTACTTTACTTAAACCTCTAAACACGTTTTTCTTCTACACTGCTGCCAAAGTAAGTAGTAGCACCATGTGATCGTGTCAGTTTAAATTGTATTTACAATGAAATTGTTAGCGCTTTTATCACATACTACTAAATACACAAACTAGAGTTGTGTCTCAGAAAACGGATTACTTTGTGCCTGGCTGCCTCACGCTGTTTACCCCGAAGAGGGGCTCGGATTGAGAAGAGTAATTAGATTTTTTCCCTTTTCCACATGTGGCAATTTTGTACCACTTTATTTTTTTTTTAGGTTTGGGTAGACTGTCACTTCTCAACAAGCGTATAGTTACAACACCCTCTTTTGCCGCTGCGTCTGCTCTCAACACTGGCTCCCACCCCCCCACCCCATTTAAAAAAAATACTTTATTATTATTCATTTTATTTTTTTTAAAGGTAGCCTTTTTCAGCCATTGGCTTGAAACGTTGTTAATCGTGTTGTGGCTTAGCACGGACAAGTATTTCACTCTCACTTGATGCTACTGGCTGTGGGTATCTGTACACCCCCAATGAAATGACTATATTGAACTTCACGATGGACTGCTTTACAACTATAGCAGCTCCCTGTGCGTCTTGCTCCCAAGCCTGTCACACCTTATCTTCCCTTCCTCCTCCTGAGTACTCCTCCTCCCCAACCACTTGGGTCCTCCTACCCACTAACCCCTTCCCTTGTAAGTGTTCCCCTTAAAAAGCCCATCCTCTCTCATTGGCTTCTAAGTAGTGCCACAAGTACCTGGTCTTTTCTTTTTTTATTGTTGCTAGCAATGAAATGTCCATATTCATCTGTCCTCTTTTTGATTGCATGTCGAATGAAGGTCAGGAGGCTGGGGTCTATATTAAAGTCCTTCTTTCTAGATCGGGACTAAAGGATCATAATGAAGACTCCCATGCCATCCAGCTTTCCTGCGCCAAAAACGAAAACAGAACTGGATTGAGGGCTTAAGAACTTTCAATATAAACATCCTTTAGTTTCTTTGTCCATCTCTTTTTATTTTTGGCAACTCTGGCGCCGCACTTAGGGTGCACCACTGTGCTCGCTTTTCCACTATTTGCTCCTCGTTGTCCTGCATTGTAACTTTAAGTATTAACTACATGGGCGCCGCGCTTAATATTTTAGCAGGCGCCCGGTTGTATATATATTTTTTTTGGGGGGGGGGGGTTTATTTGATAATATATATGTATATTTTTTAACAGTACTAATGCCTCATGTAATCCGGTTGACCGGGAAACTAAGCAAACAATGGCGTCCGTACTCGGCTCGACCAACTCTGTTAACATCTCTACTTTGGTGCGGCGAGGAGAGAGAAGGGCGGAGGTGCGACAAGTGGTCTACCAGTCTGCTTTACTTATCATCCCTTGGTGCAGGGAGATTACCCTTCTGCTGTAGTGAAGTCTGCACCAATGGGAGCCTCACCTACTCCTGCGCTGTTCCTGCTTGGGGTTTGCCAACCTAGGCGTCCGCAGGCTACAGCACCAATGCCCCTTGGGCGCTTGGCCTGCCTTCTCAGCCTTCCATGGAGCGCGACGTCCAGGCCACCCCTGCAGCACGGTCCTCAATGGCCTTTAACTCACAGCAGGATGCTTGGTTTTTTTCGGGATGGCTTCGACCGTTGGTTGTGTAATGTACTCTTTGTTCGAAATTCCGGAAGAATTGAATCTGTCTTAGACACAAATACAGACACGAATTTAAATGTTATTGAAATAAGATCATCTTTTCTCCGTCACAAACCCTTATGGAACCCACAGGACCACCACACCCACCACCACATCCACCACAACCACCACCCCATCCACCACCACCACCACCACCACCGCATCCACCATCACCACATCCACCGCATCCACCACCACCGCATCCACCGCATCCACCATCACATCCACCATGACATCCACCATCACCTCCACATCCACCATGACATCTACCATGACATCCACCGCCACATCCCCCACCACATCCACCACCACCGCATCCACCACCACACCCACCATCACTACATCCACCACCACATCCACCACAACCACCACCCCATCCCCCACCACCACCACCACCGCATCCACCATCACCACATCCACCGCATCCACCACCACCGCATCCACCGCATCTACCACCACATCCACCATCAACACCACATCCACCATCACATCCACCACCACCACCACATCCACCATCACATCCACCATCACCTCCACATCCACCATGACATCCACCATGACATCCACCACCACATCCACCACCACGTCCACCACCACCACATCCACCACCACATCCACCACCACATCCACCACCACATCCACCATCACATCCACATCCACCATGACATCCACCGCCACATCCACCGCCACATCCACCGCCACATCCACCACCACATCCACATCCACCACAACCACATCCACCACATCCACATCCACCACCGCCACCGCCACATCCACCACCACCACCACCACCACAACCACCACAACCACCACCACCATCCACCACCACTTAACCACCGCATCCACCACCACCACCACATCCACCACCACTTCACCACCGCATCCACCACCACCACATCCACCACCACCACATCCACCGCATCCACCACCACATCCACCACCACATCCACCACTTCCACCGCATCCACCACCACCACATCCACCACCACCACCACCAACACCACCACATCCACCAACGCATCCACCACCACCTCATCCACCACCTCATCCACCACCTCATCCACCACCTCATCCACCACCACCACATCCACCACTGCCACATCCACCACCACTGCCACATCCACCACCACCACCACATCCACCACCACCACATCCACCACCACCACATCCACCACCACATCCACCACCACCATCACATCCACCACATCCACCACCACTTCCACTGCATCCACCACCACCACATCCACCACCACATCCACCACCACCACCACCACCACATCCACCACCGCATCCACCACCACCACATCCACCACCGCATCCACCACCACATCCACCACCTCATCCACCACCGCATCCACCACCACCACATCCACCACCATCACTTCCACCACCACATCCACCACCACATCCACCACCACTTTCACCACATCCACAACCACCACATCCACCACCACCACATCCACCACATCACCACCACATCCACCACCTCCACCACATTCACCACCACCACCACATCCACCACCACATCCACCCCCACATCCACCACCATCACCACCACATCCACCATCACCACCACCACCACATCCACCACCACCATATCCCCCAGATCCACCACCACCACATCTATATGTATGTGGCTCTGTGTAAGTGCAAATGCAATGTTCTTGGATTTTCGTCACAATAAAATACACTGAACATAATCTTCACAAAAGTTATTTACAAACGTTTAAGCTATTGCCATTATAAATTACAATAACTTTTATTTAAGTATTAATTATTTACAAAATTAAAAGCCATTGTTATTTGTAATATCAATACATCTAAATCACGTAAATACAACACACATTGCATTACAAATGCTATAGGTGTCACATTTGCAAAAGTTAAAACTATTGACATTGTAACTGACAAAGCTATTAATTTTGCTACTTTCAAAACCAACACATAAATAAAAAAAGTGTAATTTACAATACCAATAGCTCAAACTTTCCTAATGCGAGACCTATTGCATTTCCAATGCTCGTTTCAGAAGTGCCCTCACTCCCCCCCTTTCTAGGGTGACCAGATTTTGAAAAGCAAAATCCAAGCGGGGCCAGACATAGAAGTAGTGGCGGCTCCTCTGCTAAGGCAGAGGAGCGTTGCCCCACTGCTCCTGTGCAACAGTAAAAGAAAGCAAAAATAAAATAATAATGTGATGTTATTTTCATTTTATTCTTCCCTGCTGCAGCAGCACGAGGGCGGGGCTGCTCTGCTGACAGAGCAGGGGAGGACTGGTGTGCACACTAAAGTGTGCATGATGGTTTGATCGACCCTGTCGGGCCGGCCAAACAGTCATGCTGACTATAGCAAGTTATCCATCCAGGGTGCATTACAGCCTTCATGGAGGACATGCCCAGGCCTCCTGTCCCCCTCTGAGCCCAAACCACGGCGCTCAGCCAATCACAACCCTGCAGGCTTCTTCCAACAGTGCCTTCTCCCTGCTGTAGGACTACAGAGGACGGGAGGGTCCTGGCACTTCTGTGGCACCGTGACTTCCCAAGGCTGCTTTGGTAGATGTGTTTTTGCTTGCAACTAACAGTGTAAAGTTAACATTTCTCATGCTAAGGATGTGCCCTCAATGTCCTGATCAATGTAATTGATCATCCCATCCAAAAACGTAATAACTTAAACCTCAGGCGCTTAACAACATATTAGTGTTTAATCCGGTTCCAGCTTTAGAAGCCACTTTACATTCAGGGTAAAAAAATAAGTAGGGTTCCCGGTTATATGGTATTTATTTTTTGGGCATTTCCGCCTGTATTTATCCATATTTATTTTTTGATAATTTTACCTGTATTTATCCATATTTATTTTGGGTTTTGTGTAAAAAGTAAGCTGAAATTAGTATATGTCCACATTTATTTAATCAATAAATATGCACTCATGCTTGAATGTCTGCCGGGTTGCAGTGCTGTCAACACCTGCAGAAGATAAATCAGTGCACTTAAATGACAACATGCAAATTTCAGCATCAACTTTGTGCATATCTACTGCTGTTAAAACCTCTTTACTCAAATTCATTTCTTTTTAACCTCCTTATCTATCAATCCATACATCTATTGGCCTGGCAGTCATGGCAGACAGTATTTAGAAATACTCAAAAAGCAACCCAATTTCTGTTTTTATCCACATTTAAAAATAAATGCAGACAAGAAAATTAATGTTTTCTGTCTGTATTTATCTGTAAAAAATCTGTAAAAACGGAAAACAGGGAGCCTTAAATATAAGTAGTAATGCAGACAACAAAAATAAGAGCTAGATGCAACTTTATTGCCTTTTCTATTTCTACAATTCATCTATTTTTTCTGCCGATCAATCAAGGAATTATTGACTTTTTCTTTTATTGCAGTATTTGGCACACTTCCGAACAGAGAGCATATCACCAAAGGAGAAGGCTTACATTAAGCATAGCCCCCCAGCTGATATTCCCCCACTTATTTTAAGGAAAAAATCTTGTCTGGGTGGGAGGTCCTTGCCTAGAGGCATGCAGGCTTTCAGAAAGAGGATAAGGATCATCAGCAATCATCCACGCTTTTACAAGGTTTTGGCTCAGGAAAGAGCTGCAAGGAATCTTGCTGTGCTGCCCTTCGTCAAAAGAAAAAGGCAGGAATGCGCTGTATACAGTGCTTTAAATGAGCCGGTACTGTTCGGTACTCAGTACCAGCACTTTTTTATTATGAGAAGCAGAGCACCTGCACTTCTCAAGGTAAACATAATACTTTTAATTGTAGAGTACCCTCACTTCTCAGAAAAAAGCAGGTACTTTGGTACAGAGTACCTACACTTCTATTGTTCCATTTCAAGCACTGGCAGTATCTATGAGATACAGCACATTCCTGTCCTTTCTCCCTGCACTGGAGCACAATTGGCTGCCATGCACCAATGCAGACATTTTCCTCTTTCTATGTGTGCTGCACAACAGGAGACATAGAAAAAGGAAAAATAAAGGCATTTCTCCTTGTTGCACCTCCCTTACATTCCCCCCCCGGGGAGGCGTCGGAATCTGATGCATTCATGGGTTTACAAAACCATGAAAATCTGGCAATGCATCATATTCCATGGGTGTTGCTGGGAACACCCACAGCAACACTCATGGAACGCCTTTTCACAGACAGACAGTACTGTGTGAATGGGGACCACAACGCCATGAAAAGCCACGCAGAGTGGCTTTGCGTGTTCTTCTAAATATGGGCCAGCAGACTTCCCCGGTGGCGCAGGGGCCAAGTAGATGAGACCCCGAGAATTCAGTAAAGAAACAATGACCTGAGGCCTAATATATTGATGCACGGCAGGGAAGCAAGTCTTCCTTCTGCGCTGCTGTGCGTCAAAAGAAAAGGGCAGGAATGCACCCTATCTACTAGATATGGCATTCCTGTCTTTTTCCCCTGCGTTGTTACATAATGGGCTGCCAAGTGCCAATACAGGCACCATGGCACCATGGTGCAAGGGTTTCTGTGTTATATGGGTGATTGATTGTAGTTGTGCAGGAAGGCATACCTTCCTGCACAAAAACAATCATAAGAGGGGTTTTCCTCTTTCGATGTGTGCTGCAAAATGCAGTACACATAGAAAAAGGAAAACAAGGAGAAATAAAGGTATTTCTCCTCGTTACGCCTCCCCTGGGAGGCATAGGAATCTGACGCATTTCCAGGTTTACAAATCCTTGTAAATCTTGGAATGTGTAATGCCCAATGGATATTGCGTAGGAACACCCACAGCACCACCCATGGAATGCCCTTTTCACATAGAGTTATGCATGAAAGGGAGCCATATTTGCCAGGCCATGGGCATGTAAATATGGGCAGGCACACTGCGTTGCCGGTCAAAAAAAGTGACACGTCAGTGGCACAATGGGCTTCTAAATAAGCCCCCTGGTTTTTAACAGAGTCTGGAACCTACTGAACCCATGCCACAAGCATTTAGTGGTCTGGAGATGCTGCTGCGATCCTCTGCTTATAACTACAAGCATAAGCATGTCTACATGCTGCTGAACCATGTCTGGGGTACACTGTAACGACCTCACGCATGACCCCAAAATTCAACGCTAAAAACTGTGCCTTCTTCCATCCAGGTATGTAGCAGTTACTCACCTGACTTTTGGAAAGCACATTTTGGTCTTGACAAGAGATCGGAAAATGATACATATTACAATCGGAGTTAGAGTCGACACGAAAGACTATTTAAGAACTACCTCAAAGATTAGGATTTTCTTGACCGTAACTTGTCCAGTCATTTCTGTGATATTGACGCCAGTGTAACCACGTCCATCTTGTTTAGCTCTACAGTCTGGTGAGATATCATTGTGGTTTGGATACAGAGCATGTATAAGTGATGCGCTCCCCTTCCTGTGTGTTGGAAAGTAGGATGTGAGTCGGCACTGACAGCGGTGATGCACACACCAACTTGTGAGTATGCTTTTTCTTCAGCGCATGTAATGGTGATGTGCACACCTCTTTGTTTTTGGTTCGAGGGAGGAAAGAAACTGGATGGAGCAGCTGGTGGTCACATAATGATGCGCAACCCCTCAAGCGGACCTAACAAAGAAATCCTTTAGCACCACTCCTCGTTATATGTAATTTTGAGGGAAGGAAGTAACATAATTGCCCGGCTGTATATCTGTGACGTGCACTCATTTTAGTACACATCAGGGTTTTTAACCCTGTGGTGCTCATCGAAGACTATTTCTACGATGATGCGCACATCAGGGAGCTGTTTCGAGAGCAGACAGATGTTTTCAGGCTTGTGCTGTTCTACATCTGAGAACTTTGTTTATGCAAATTGAAACCTGCCAGTTATCAGTAGCATTATGTGTCGTGTTTACAAATGGAGGTGTCTGTAAGTCCGCATAGTGAAGTTTCACCTGTGGCCCCATCATGCAGATTTCTGTTATCCTGCCTCCCTGTTTTATCTTGTAAGTTGGCTCTCCTCCTATGACTTGGGAGGATTGGGTCCTTATGTTTGACAACTACCTGGAAGCCTGGGATGGGAAAGATTTATGGCCACCAAGATAAAAGGCCGTATTGTTGGTTGCCCCGGGAACTGTACAGGTATTTGACAAAGGCTAATGGGCAACCGTTTCAAGATGTGTTTATGGAGGCAAGGTGTAGGCTGGAGGTTAGATTTGCCAAGGAAGAAAACTTGGTTATGACTAGGTATACATTCTATACACAGCTTCAGATAAGTGAGAAGTCCATTGACAAGTTTATGGCGAGATTAAGGGAGTTGCCAACCAAATGTTACTTCGGAGACATGACAGATGAGCTAATCAGGAATCAACTTATTGTACAATGTAGGAATAAAAAAACGTCAGGGGAAATCGCAGGCGGCAAATTGAAAGATGCTATCGATATTGCTAAGGTCCTGGAACAGTCAGATATATGTATGAGGGAAACTGAAAAGAAAACTCAGGGAAATGAAGTTTCAAAAGTTGGGGCATTGAGCAAATCCGAGTATGTGTTAATAGCTGTGTTGAAACCCAGTGATAACCTGTCAAAAATATGACACCACCAAATCGGTGTGGGAGTCTTATCATGCCTCTGACTTGAAATGTTGCTTTGCTAAGAACAAGGAATGTAGGAGGTGTGGTCGGCTAAGATATTTTTCCAAGATGTGCAAAACCTCCAGTCACAGCAAAGTAGCTGTAGTAGAGAAAACCACTTTAGGAAACCCAAACGGATTGAAAGGGTTTTGAATGTAGGAGGTGAGGATGAGGCAGTTGAAGATGGGAAGAGATGAAATAGACTCAAGGCAATTTTTAAGATAAACGGACAGTGTGTACAGTTACTGGTGGACACAGGATCTATGTATCCTATTGTTCCCAAGGTGATCTTTGAACAACAGTCAGGTGCCACAGTAGGCACTCACCAAGGACATTCCCCCTGGCGGATATCCATGGGAGTTCATCGACATATTGGGGTTTATGGATGCTCACATCACCTTTGGAGGAAGGGAGATACAATGGAAAGTCTATGTGGCAGAACAGTGTCCCCCAGTTTTGGGGTGGGTACATCAATACGACCTGCATATAATTGTTAACCCAAGAGCTCCTTCGCAGGTAATGGTGATGGAGATGGAGGACGAATCTGTGTGCAATATTTTGGAGTATGTTTTACATGCATTTGATGACAAGCTGGGTCTGTTGAAGGGCTATGGGTGCAAAATTGGCCTAAAAAAGGGAGCTGTACTGGTGCAACATAGATTAAGGAAGGTACAGATTATTGTTCGGGAAGAGGTCAAGAAACGTATTCAAGCAATTTCACAAGAAGGACTAATGGAGCCTGTTGAAGTGTCCAATTGATTGTCACCTGTAGTGATCACAGAAAAAGCCAATGGACATTTAAGGTTCTGTGTAGACCTGAGATGGCTAAACCAGAATATTGTGGCTGATACGTTTCTCTTGCCCAACATCAATCAATTGGTTCTACTGTTGGGGGGGGGGGATATTTTTCCAAACTAGACTTAAAAAGCTCATACAATCAGATCAAACTCCACAAGGAGTTTAAACCGATGACAGCTTTTATAATAATGGAAGGAACCTTTCCATTTTTTCATATGCCATTCGGTCCATCAGCAGCAGCAAGCATTTTTCAACAAATGATATTTGCGTTTTATAAAGGTCTAGATAATGTTTTGCATTTGTAGGACAACATATACATTTTTGGAAAGACGGTTGAAGAACACAATATTGTATTAAAACAGGCTCTGCATAGACTTGCAGAAGTGGGTTCACGTTGCGTAAGGACAAGTGTTGTTTTTTGCAGGAGTAGGTGGAATAAGCTTGGGGTATATCTTGTCAGCTGATGAGGTAAATCCAAAGAAGAAAGTGATTGAACTGGCTCCAAAACGCCAAAACAAGGAACAGTTGAAATCCTATATGGGTCTCATTGAGTACTGTGCTAAGTTTGTACAGGGGTTTGTGGACCAAATGGAAAGTTTAAGATAGTTACCCAATGAAGGGCAGAGCTTTACGTGGGCACAAGAACAGTAGGGGTGCCTCAAATCGATAAAATCAGGAAATATGTGAGGCAGGGATCTTAGTGCCATTTGACGTTGAGCTCAAGTCAATAATAACTGTGCAACAGGTGTGGGTGCCATCCTCTCCCAGAAACACATGGTTGTGAAAAGACTGTAGCCTTTGCCTCAAGGACATTAACAAGTGCCAAAAGGAATTACTTGGTTACTGAGAGAGAGGCATTCCCTGGGATGTGGAATATTACCGGGTGTATGTGTGAGGGACCCAGTTACTTTTGAGATCTGATCACAAATCCCTTGTGAAGATACTCTTACCAGGAGGGGCTTGTAAGGGCTAGGCAAGGTTGGCAAGATTAGTTGCCAGAAACCAGGAGTATTGGTACACTATAAATCACATTCAGAGGTGGAGAAATACCCAAGCTGACTGTTTATCTAGAATGTCGGTTGATTGTCAAGTTGTTGATGGTCCAGTGGTTTCCGTTGAGGATGAAGGTGCAGTTGCTTCTGTGTAGGATGCTGTGTTGGGAGGAGCTGGTGCTGCGCCTCCTGGACTCTGTAACAGAGGGCGTTTCACTACTGCAGCTATTTGTCTCCACACTGTCCGCCACATCACCTGCACCAGTATTGGCAGTCTGATTATTTTGTAGCACTTCAAGTGCAGTGGTCACTGTCACCAGCCCCCTCTCCACATCCCGGCTTCAGTGTGCCATCTCCTCCTGCATGGCCACTGAGCGCCTGCAGAGCAGAGAAGTGGCAGTGGAGAGGCGGTTCACCGCCTTGGTGTAGTTCTCCATTGTATGCCTCTCCCTGCGCCTTGCCATTCTGTCATCGTCCATTTTGCTGCATAGCAGCCTCACTGAGTCAGACATGTCCCTCATGCCCTCAGCCATGTCCCTCATTCCCTCAGCCAGTGTTGTGTTGTTCATTGTACAGATGCCCTTCTCTATGCACTGCAAGTGTGCTGTCATGTGCCCCGTCTGCCGCTGAACTGATCTGCCTTTCCTTGCAGGCGCTGCACCTTAAACATGTTCACCTCCAGACCTGCATAGACACTATGATCCTCGCCCTGAGAAGGTGGCCTGTGTGCCCTAGCCCTGCGGCGTCTGGCATCTGTGTGTGGTCTCTCTGTGGGGGAATGTACCGGCATTATTGCCATCGTCTGGCAATGTTGACTGTTCTTCCCCCCTGCAGTCCTCGTCGGACAACTCCATCCGTTGGAGGCTGGCAACTGCATGCCTCCTGGGTCTTGGAGATGATGGCGTTGGTGACGCTGCTGGTGATGCCGGTTGTGATGCCGGTGTTGATGCCGGTGGTGGTGGTGTTGATGGTGGTGGTGTTAATGGTGGTGGTGTTGACGGTGGTGGTGTGGTGGTGTGGCCCACAGGCGAAATTACATCCTCCTCCTCCACTCTGTCTCTCCGGGGTGCCTTTCCTGCCTAGCCTGGCGCAGCCCTGCGCGATGTCTCACCTGTGGAGACAGACTGTATATTGGTTCACTTGTCTGGCAGCCTCTACATACAAATACATTTCATGTCTGCCAATAAATCTGACTGTCCTCTGCTTGCTTATCGCTGATGTGCGTCACATGCCTTTGGGTTCAGTGGGTTGACTGTTATGTTTGGTGTTACACTGACTACATCTCCCATAATGCATTGCTGGTGTTTAGTAAAACCTGTACTGGAGGATTCACACTGCCTCATTGGGGAATGGGTCTAGGGAGTGGGGGGTGCAGCTTGGTGTGCATGCATCTTACCTTGTTTGGTTGCAGCTCTGGCTGAGCTGTCTGCATCCCCGATGCCGCTGACACTCTCAGGCTCAATGGTGGACTCCACAAGCAGTTCCAGGGCAGTCGGTGCAGGTGCTCTATTTTTTCCCCCTCCTGTCAGGTTTGCTTGCTTTTTCCTTTCAGACATCCTCTTCTTCGCCATACTCCTGAGGTCATACCACCTCTTTTTTAGGTCGCCAACGTCACGATGGTTCACACCTATGGAATTAATGAGGTCCATATTTTTCTTTTTTTGTGACTCAGGCACTTGTAGTGATTTTTTACCAAATAGCTTGGTGTATTCCTTTGCCACCTCCTCAATTAAGATCTCAAGCTCCCTCTCACTAAATCTAAGTTTTCTTTTCCTTTCTGCACCATCAGTTTCCCTGTCCTGGCTGCCCATTCTGGTGTTTGATGTCAGGTAGTAAAGTTGCTCCTGTTTGCCTTTCTCTGTTGCCTGCCTCTCCAACAGTTTCTGGTTCAGTGCAGCTGCTTGGGTGAGGCCACTTCCTTGTTGGGAGTAAATAGGATGCACAGGATTGGCTGATTCCTCAATTGCAGGAATTTTGAATTACCAATTCGGTATTTACCGATTCGGTAATTAAGAATCGGTAATACCGATCGGTATTAAGAATTTGGTATTTTTTTTCGAATTTTACAGATTTGGTAAAAATTACCACATTTTTACCTACATCGGAAATGCCAATTTCTTAATACCAAATCGGTAAAATTCGGTATTAAGAAATCAGTATTTCACAATTACCTACATCTGGCCCTTACAGTCTATACACAATCTGTCATAGGACATATTATGAATCCTGGCAAAGCATTGCACAGCGTGTGCATCAATTTCATTGGCCCAATGTCTTTAACCTCATAGTGAGTGTAGATTTGCTTTATTGGGCGCTGATGTGTACTCATGGTGCTTGTGTGCAAAATTTATGAAAGAGATTACCATGGAGGCCACAATTCATGTGTTGAGAAAAGTGTTTTTGTAAGAAGGCATGTAATCTATACTTATAACAGACAACGACACACAATTGGTTTCTCATGAAATGAGGGAGTTTCTGCAAGAACAGGGTGTTGCGCACCACCGCACCTCTCTCTACTGTCCAGAGGGAAACAGCTGTGTGGAAAGAGCAATCAGGTTGGTGAATGGGGTTATCAAAATGGCTTTGGCTTCAGGAAAAGATGGAGGGAGAGCTGTGGAAGAGATGGTGTGGCCTTACGGCAACACTGAGCAAGAGTTCACTCAGAAATCACTGTTTGAGATTATGAGGGGAAGTTTTCCTGGGGCCAAGTTGGTGCCATTCTGGATGACTGAGTGGGTGGCAAGTGGTGGTGATTGGGAAGTGTTATCCTCTACGTCCTCAGGATCAGCTTGTGGTACAAGTAGGCCACCTCCAGATCTATCCAAGCCCAGAATGCTGTAATAGCCGTGGGCTAGAGAAGGATCAGGTGAGGGCAAAATAATAAACAGGAAGGAAAGGAAGGGGACTGCAGGGAGGGAGAGCTGTGAAAACAGAAACAAACAAGGGATTGGTGTCAAGTCTCATAACAGTACTCTGCGATGCAAGCTACCAATCAGGCTATATTATGCCATACCTGTATGGAGAATGCTGAACGCCTGAACTCAGAAGATGCCTCTCTATACTGAGGTTACGTAAATCAGCATGTACTTGCCTTCCCCTAATCCTTGAACTTCAGAGCCCTGAAGAAACGTAGACCAGGTGCTAAGGATTGCGTAATACGCATACAGTAACTCCCTCAAAGTATAATACGGGATAATACGGGTTACGTCACCCACAAACAATGGAGACAAAGGTTACCTGAAGCCAAGTGGTTTTCAGGAGTAGTACTCTCTTCGTCCCAGCAAGAAACTAAATAACGCCGACCCTCTGCAATAGCCGGTGCAAGAAGGCTGTCCAACAGAGGGTCTTTGCAACACAAAGCAATACAACTGTTTCCTCCGCAATAGCCGTAGCAAGGAGGCTCGCCAACGGAGGAAACGGGAAAAGTCACAGCGTGTCTTCCGCAATAGCCGTAGCAAGAAGGCTCGCCAACGGAGACACGCATACAAAACCAGGAAATCGCACTGTCTGTCCTCTGCAATAGCCGAAGACAAGGCTCTCCAACAGAGGACAGGACTGAAGAAACAGCGCTGGAAAAGCACTCACTTTGGGTGTCGAGGGACAACAACAGCTCAGACAAAACCTCACCGCACGGTCGACAGGAACGCCAAAGAAACACGAACCGGAATATCCGACACGGGCTCCAGGAAGTGGCGTCTATTTATACTCCGCCTTTCGGCCGCTATGCCTTCTGGGACTTGTAGTCTGTTCCCCGCGGTACCCGTTGGTTCCTTGAGGCGCGATGAAATCTGACAGTACATCCCCCCCCTCACCTAGAGCGCCGAGAGGGACCAGGGCGCTCAGGAAAACGGCGATGATAAGCAGCCACCAAACGAGGTGCATGAACCCCCGAAGCAGGTTCCCACGAGTTTTCCTCGGGACCGTAGCCCTTCCAGGCCACCAGATACCGAAGGCCCCGACCTCGCCACTTGGAGTCCAGAATCCCCTCCACCTCGTATTCCAGACCATCCGAAACCGTAAACGGGGGAGGGAGGCGTCGAACCACCGCAGCAGCAGGCTTGAGAAGGGACACATGGAAAACCGGATGAAGACGTAGATGTCTAGGTAGCAACAACTTCACAGCCACAGGATTGATGCGATGCACCACACGAAAGGGACCTATATATCGGGGGTTAAACACACTGTAGTGTCGAAACCTGAAGTTCCGGGTGGACAGCCACACGCAATCCCCCACACAATACCAAGGACCAGGACGTCGTCGTTTGTCAGCCGTGTTCTTATAAGCCGCCTTGGACGTTCTCAAGGAGTCCTGCACCTGCTCCAGTATTCTTTTGAGTCGAGAGACCCTTCTGGCGGCCTCGGGCACGGTCTCCTCTCTGTACGGCTGCACAAAAGGGAGGAATCGGGGATGATGGCCATACGTGCAGTAAAACGGTGATACTCTCGTGGCAGAGTGAGTCGCATTGTTGTACGCCACCTCCGCAAGCCAAAGGTGCTCCACCCAATCTTTTTTCTCCTGAGACACATAGCACCGCAAGAACTGCTTCAAGGTCTGATTGAGCCGTTCAGTCTGTCCATCGGTCTGGGGATGGAAGCTCGTGGACAATGCTGTCTTGATGTGGAGAGAGGAGCACCATGCCTTCCAAAACTGGGCGGTGAACTGAGACCCTCTATCCGACACTATGACCGATGGTAAACCGTGCAGACGAACAATATGTCTCAGAAGAAGCTGTGCCAATTGACCTGCTGTCGGTATCTGAGGACAAGCAATGAAATGCCCCATCTTTGTTAGAAAATCAATGACCACCAACACTGTGGTGCAACCCTGATCCCTTGGAAGCCCTACCACAAAATCCAAAGAGATACGTTCCCAGGGAGTAGAAGGGGTAGGCATGGGCTGCAATAGTCCCGCAGGCCGACGATGATCAGACTTGGCGCGAGCACAAACATCACACTCGTTCACCCATTTCCGTACATCGACCTTAATTGTAGGCCACCAACTCCTACGCTGAATCAGTTCCACTGTCTTATCCAAACCAACATGTCCAGCACTGGGGGAAGCGTGACACCACTCAAACATTTGTTTCCGCAAGGATTCAGAGGGTATCAGCATCCGTCCTTGGTTGATTGGAAAGCCATGTTGTAGTTGCCATTCAGGATGCGACTGCAGCCATCTCCTCCACTGAGCAGTTCTAATCCCATATCTTATACCCTGCAGAAAGGCATCAGGTTGGATACCACAAACCACCTTGACAGGGTCCACTATCGAGGTTTCTGCTCTGACCTCCGAAACCCTTGTCGATGATTGACGAGACAAGGCGTCCGCCTTTCGGTTGTCTGCCCCGGGTCTGAATGTGATAATGAAATTATATCCTGAAAAGAAAAGCATCCACCTCAACTGTCTGGGGGTCAAATGTCTGGCTGCTGACATAAACTGTAGATTGCGGTGATCGGTATAAACCGTCACCACGTGCTTTGCCCCCATAAGGAAATGCCTCCATTCCGTGAACGCCTGCTTGATGGCTAAGAGTTCTTTCTCGGCTATGCAATAGTTCAGTTCTGCCCCCGTAAGTGTATGTGACATAAACGCCACCGGATGCAATTGTCCTGTGGTTTCGTTTCTTTGTGAAAGAACGGCTCCAGTAGCTACCTCCGAAGCGTCTGCCTCGACTATGAAAGGGGCATCGATATTGGGGTGTGTCAATATCGGAGCAGTGACAAACGCTTCCTTTAAAGCAGTAAACGCCTCCTGAGCCTTCATATCCCACAGGAACCCTTGGTCTTTTTTCAATAGTCTAGTTATGGGAGCCACCACTTTCGAGAATTGGTGAATAAAACGTCTGTAGAAATTGGCAAATCCTAAGAAGCATTGGACATCCTTGATGTTTCGAGGACTTGGCCAATCTCGTACTGCTTGTACCTTCCTCTCCGCCATTTCCTGTCCCTGAGGGGTAAGCATAACCCCCAGAAACTCAACGGTAGTGACGTGAAAGTCACATTTGGACAATTTGCAATAAAGATGATTTTTCTGTAGTATCCGTAGAACAGACTTGACATGTTGTATATGCATGTCCTCTGATTCTGAATAGATGAGGATATCATCTATATATACGATGACATGTCTGTCCAGTATTTCTCTTAACACGTCGTTTAGGAAAAACTGGAATGCGGCAGGGGCATTACAGAGCCCGAAGGGCATGACCAGGTATTCGAACAACCCGTACCTGGTCTGGAATGCTGTCTTCCATTCGTCCCCTGCCCGCATTCTAACCAGATGATATGCTCCCTTTAGGTCTAATTTGGTGAATATCTTGGCTTTCTTCACCTGCTCCAGCAATACGTGGATTAATGGCAACGGGTATCTGTTCTTGATTGTTACCGCGTTGAGGGCTCGAAAGTCTACACAGGCTCTCAGATCCCCGTCAGCCTTAGGAATAAAAAACAAAGGGGATGCTGCTGGTGATCTTGAAGGACGTATGAAACCTAAGTCTAACAGTTTATCTAAGTAAGTTCTCAAATAAGCGTTCTCTGGCTCTGTCAGGGCATACAGCCGTCCCTTAGGAATCACCGCCCCTGGAACTAACTCGATTTGGCAATCATATGGCCTGTGTGGGGGCAATTCTTCAGCTCTTACTTCGTTAAACACCCCTTCAAAGTCCTGATATGCCATTGGGAGAGATACTGCCTTTTCTGCGGCCGTGGCTATTACACCCCCACTTGCCAAAGCGAACGAAGGACATTGTGCATATTGAAAACACTGCTCTTCACAATATGCCGAATTCATCGACACATTGCCGGTTTCCCAATTGATGTCAGGATTGTGTCTTTTCAGCCAGGGAATGCCTAATATCACACCATACTGCGGTGCTTCTATGATGCTGAAAGACACTTGTTCTCTATGACGACCGAATCTCATCTCGGTTAAGGCCGTTTGATAACTTATGGGTCCTGTGTTCAGTTTCCTCCCATCTACCGCAAATACATCCGTCCCGTCTTCCTTGGGGATTAGAGGAATGCCTAACCTTTCTGCTTCTTTCACATCCATGAAGAAACCCGTAGCCCCGGAATCCACCATGGCCTGTGTATGTACCTCAATCATGCCTATCATCAAGACTATCTTAATGAATAAGTGTTGTGCTCCTACAACCATACTCAACATGGAAGGGATCATAATCTGACTCCAGGGAACCCCTTCAACACCCCCAGAGCTCTTCAGTTTTCCGCCGGTTTCTCAGTGGCCGCTGACACCCCCCTATTTACGCGGAATTTGGAAAACTTGGGTTTGACAGGGCATTCTCTAACATAATGGCCTTTTTTGCCACAATAAAGACAAAGGCCAAGCTTGCGCCTCTGTTCCTTTTCTGTGGCGGTCAGGGCGGCACGAACTGCTCCTATATCCATAGGTTCAGCGGCATGCGATACCGTACTATCCGGGGTCTTTAACGCCACGGATGAGGGTACAAGTCGGTTCTTTGCTCCCCCCCCTTTACGGTTCTTCATCCTATGGTCTAGTCTTAAGACCAAATTAATCAAATCCTCACATGACGCCGGTTGGGGGTCGATTTGAGCGATTATGTCTTGCATTTCTTCAGTTAAACCCTGATGAAAGAGTGACGCTTGTTTGGCTTCTGGCCACTTAGTTTCAGCAACTAAACGTCTGAATTTATTTAAATATGTTACCAGGTCTTGGTTCCCTTGCCGTAGGCCTAATAGTTCTTTATCTGCCGTATATGTGTCTGCTCTCCTATCGAATACCTTGGTGAATTCTGCTTGAAATGCGTCCCAGTCATGTAACATAGGGTCATTTCTCTGAACCATGGGAACCGCCCATTGAGCTGCGTCTCCTGCTAAATACGAGATGACAAACGCCACCTTTGACTGATTGGTAGGGAAGGACCGGGGTTTGCATGAGAAATGCATCATGACTTGCATCAAAAACACTTGCACTGATCCTGCATCGCCATTGAATCGTTCCGGAGGTGCTAACGGAACGTTAGGGGGTATCTCCACCACTACTGAACTGGCTGTACCAGACCCTGAAGCCCCAGCACTAAAGGGGTTTTTCTGGATGTTATCCAACCGGTTCCGTAAGTCAGTGCTTTCTTGTCTGGATGCTATCAATTCCGATTGCACCACGACTAACGCTGCCATCACCTCGTCTAGAGTAGCCATCACCCCAAACTGATCGGGAGGACTAAATTACGTGGGTCGGATATTCTGTTATCCTCTACGTCCTCAGGATCAGCTTGTGGTACAAGTAGGCCACCTCCAGATCTATCCAAGCCCAGAATGCTGTAATAGCCGTGGGCTAGAGAAGGATCAGGTGAGGGCAAAATAATAAACAGGAAGGAAAGGAAGGGGACTGCAGGGAGGGAGAGCTGTGAAAACAGAAACAAACAAGGGATTGGTGTCAAGTCTCATAACAGTACTCTGCGATGCAAGCTACCAATCAGGCTATGCTATGCCATACCTGTATGGAGAATGCTGAACGCCTGAACTCAGAAGATGCCTCTCTATACTGAGGTTACGTAAATCAGCATGTACTTGCCTTCCCCCTAATCCTTGAACTTCAGAGCCCTGAAGAAACGTAGACCAGGTGCTAAGGATTGCGTAATACGCATACAGTAACTCCCTCAAAGTATAATACGGGATAATACGGGTTACGTCACCCACAAACAATGGAGACAAAGGTTACCTGAAGCCAAGTGGTTTTCAGGAGTAGTACTCTCTTCGTCCCAGCAAGAAACTAAATAACGCCGACCCTCTGCAATAGCCGGTGCAAGAAGGCTGTCCAACAGAGGGTCTTTGCAACACAAAGCAATACAACTGTTTCCTCCGCAATAGCCGTAGCAAGGAGGCTCGCCAACGGAGGAAACGGGAAAAGTCACAGCGTGTCTTCCGCAATAGCCGTAGCAAGAAGGCTCGCCAACGGAGACACGCATACAAAACCAGGAAATCGCACTGTCTGTCCTCTGCAATAGCCGAAGACAAGGCTCTCCAACAGAGGACAGGACTGAAGAAACAGCGCTGGAAAAGCACTCACTTTGGGTGTCGAGGGACAACAACAGCTCAGACAAAACCTCACCGCACGGTCGACAGGAACGCCAAAGAAACACGAACCGGAATATCCGACACGGGCTCCAGGAAGTGGCGTCTATTTATACTCCGCCTTTCGGCCGCTATGCCTTCTGGGACTTGTAGTCTGTTCCCCGCGGTACCCGTTGGTTCCTTGAGGCGCGATGAAATCTGACAGGAAGAGAGTGAAAAACATGTTGTTTGGAATTTGGAGAGATTGCTGAGGGTGACTGTGTGAAAATCAAATCTGTCAAGATAACAGGCGGTTTATTAAAATTTAAGGAGCCATTTAAAGTTTTTTGGGTACATCAATTCCATGTCATAATAGAGAATGGTGAACGATGGAATTGACGCAAGGTGGCATTGTGTCAAAGAGGTGGCGACTGTCCTACGAGAAATGTGGAGGACTGTAGTAGTTATATGTTGATGAAAGATAGGGACTTGGTGAAAGATGGTTGGTTTTCCAATTTCCAGGAAGAATTGGGGAGTTGGTTTAAGTAATTTATCATCTTCCTTTACAGATACATCTACTTTATCAAGTTCCATGGAAGTGAGGCGCATGAGGGATCGTACGCCGCCGGGAGACATCTAAGCCTACACTGGTTCTTTGCTTTTCGTCATGGGTATGTTTTATTTTTGGATTTTTGTTTTTCTTACAGTTTCCAGTTGTTGTGTCATTATGTAACTGCACATCTCACTTTTTAATGTTACTATATGTTTAATATTGTATGGTTTGGATGGGAAGGGGGTGTGTTGTATTGTGCTTTTTACATTGCAGGCATTCACCCTTTGCACAGGTATCTGTGTATTGTGCTTCTAGGTAAAAGGAATCTCATGGTAATGAGGTTCCACTTTGCCTTTTGAATGCGAACGCTCTCCCCGGGTCAGTTGCTTGCTGGCCAGCAAATGGCGGAGTCTGCTCCGTGCTGTTAAGTAAATAAAGGCACCTACCTGTGCCTGTTCATCCTGTCTGTCGTGTTTCCTTCACAACACTTTGAAACCTAAGGGGCCATACTTGCTTAGCTGTTGTAAAGGGATACCTGGATCTATCTTTGGCCTCTTTTCGTGTGTCAACTGCAAGTGGGGATGTATGGGCTCTCAGGAGATGACATACTCTTGCTATGGGGAGGCTGCTGCTGCCTCCCCATGTATTCAAGGATTGTGAAGGGAAAGGGAGAACTTGGGGTTGTAAGAGATGGCCCTCACATTAACTGTGTCCATATCAGTACAATGTTTTTGCCTAAGCACTGCCTGTAAACCTGGTACATCATAAACAACTGCAATCCTGATATAATGTTTATTATGGAAACATGACCATTCCATGGTGAAGCTGGACCTGACAGTACCAAATGGTTACAAGATTCTAATGTGTAACCAGGAAGGCAGGCAGGTGGGCGGTGTGGCAATTACATTTAGAGACTGCTATGAATGTTCAGAAAAAATAATCCCCTATTAGCGATTGTGAGAGGCTGCCATTTCAGCTCTGCAGCAAGAGTTCAATTATTCTGGGAGGAGCGGTTATTTATAGACCTCAAGGCCACAATGCCTAAATGGTCACCTACCTATCTGCAGCATTTCCTCATTGGTCCTAAGGTACGAAAACGTCCTATTGATAGGGGATTCTAATTTTCACTTTGAGAAGAAGGATGACCTGCATAGCATGTCTTAAGCCCCTATATCACCTCGTTGTTCAAGTCCTCCATGGGAAATGTAGATCTCCCATCAAGCTGTAAATTTGCTATTGTACTACCTCTATTAAAGAAAGCTGGAGCGGTAGCTGGCGATCTTTCCAAATATCACCCTATTTCTCTCTTGCCCTATATGGCAAAAAGTGTTGGAAACGCTAGTCAACGCTTAGCTCTTGCAGTTTTTGGAAGCCAATAACATCTTGCACCTGTCTCAAACAGGCTTTAGAGCCAACAACTGTATGTAGCCTACCTTGCTGGTGGCAGTGGACAAAATTATATCTGAGGCTGATCAGGGCAGGCAGTTGCCCTAATCTTATTAGATCTCTTCGCTTCTTTGTCAAGTCAAGTCAAATCTTATTCAAATCTTCGGTCTTTTAAAACCATTACACCACATAATTTAATTTACATTATTTAAAACGACCTATGAAAAACATTAGTAAAAATCTGGTCATTGTTCTACATTCAATAAAATCAAGACCAGATTATATTGTCCATAAAGTGCTGCAGCCCTGACAATCGTCCTCATCATAAAATCCATTTTCATCATAAAAACAGTGCATTAGATTGATTACTTTCCTTCTGGAACACGCCCCAATTCCTCTAGATACATATTTATAAATGTTACCCCCCTGCTGACCAAAGGTATCGAAGACCCTCCTAACCAGGTGGTTACAGCTTCTCTGCATGTTCGTATATTTATATTAAAAAATGTTTCTTTCAAAGGTGTCTTTCTCTCTTTTAATAACTTTGGACGTGCACAGAGAATGTGAGCTTGGGATTCGTGTTTATAGTTGCACAATCTGCAGTCTTTATTTTGGTGCTGGTCTTTCCAGGAGGGGATCAGATCCTTTGTTTCCCACATACCAAAGTGTAAATTCATGAATTAATTTTTTTAAATGATTGAGAAATGAGCTGATAGATAGGCCTGAGGTTTCCTGGTACCATATGACTTAATCATCGTCCAGGCATGACATCTTTGTAATACACTGTTTTCATCTGTTATGTTAGACAGGAGTTTTGTTGACGGTTTAATTGCTTTGTTAAGGGTCAGTTTCCCCATGGCTGAGTTCCAAATTTCTTGAGTAGAACGATCCTAAATAACCTGTGCTAAATAGCAGCCCCTGGAACCCTGTATTTTATTTTCTCTTTGAATTTCTATATCTTTCCAGCACAGGTGCTCGATAGAGTCGATTGTGGATGCTCTAAGGGTTCCACAGAGTTTAATAACTCCGGAATATTTGATTGGTCAAACCAAACTCGAGTCCAGCTTGAGCCAGTGATGCCGATTGCTGAATGAGGAAGACGTTCTTATAAACCTTTGTTTGGATGTTATTTATAATTGAGATTTGGACGACCCCTCATAATTTCGCAACCATATTTGACAGAAGGCATTAATTATGCCGCCATAACAGAAAGTAAGTGGCTGTAAGATGGACAGCTTAATTTCCTTTTGAATAATTTGAAAGCATATATGAGATTTTGGGCTTTGGCCCTCTTTGCTAAGAGCTGATGCTTATGACTCACTTTTCTCTCGGTTTTAAATCCCAGATATTTGTATGAGGCGATGGCCTTGATTTTCTTCAAATCCAAAAACCATGCATGCTTTTTGTATTTGGCATCCACTAAACGCACTACCTTTGTTTTAGATACATTTTGTTCTAACCCATGCCGTTCCATGTACTTAGCTAATATACTCATGCTGCATTAAAGCCCAATTGGGGTTTGGCTAAAAAGTACTATGTCATCAGCGTACTGCAGTCACCTGATTTCCTCTTTGGCTAGCATTGGAGGATGGCTGTTAGATTCACTGAGTGCTTCTTCAAGATCGAATACATACAAATTGAAGAGGCTTGGAGCTAACATACACCCCTGTTTTAATACATTGTGGGTGTTTTATTTTCTTTATTACACAACTGCCATCACCTACTTTCACCTGGGTCCAGATACACGTGGGTACAGTTCTTTAATGGCATTCAATTCTATTTGTCAGAAACACCTCCTTAAAAAAAGAGTAAAGTAGTCCACCCAGGACGAAGCTCCTCCCTTAAAGAGAGCATTTGGTATCCGGTTTTGGCCTGCTGCACCTTGTTTTTAGTTGCTTTATGATTTTTGTTAATTGGTCTGTTTCTGTGAGTTCAAGGATATTTTGCTTCAATTCATAATGTTTTTTTCATAAGCCCCTGATGCTATGTGCCTAGCTGTTGACAAGCTCCTTCTCATTTCAGTTAAAATATCACAACTGTCTGTTATTAATTCGAACTCTGATTCTTTGTACATTGCTTGCACGTGTGCCACCCATTTGTCTGCATTGATACCTCCAGTGTGATGTCTGGATTTTCCATGTGTCAGAGCGTTTATCACTTGCCAAAATAGTTTCCCGTTCGGTTGTTTACTTTCCACATGAAGTTTGTTCCAAATGATCATGTGGTGATTTATTTTTGCTTCGCTGCAGCTTTTTTTCTATTGAGCTCTTGGGGCCATAATATCAAGAAAGGGCGATACATTATCGCCGCCTTTATCGGCAAGAAACTTCCACTAAAGCGGTGATAATGGGCTTGATAATATGCCCTTGTGAATTCCCATAGAAGCCCAGGTTCTGGCGTTAATTAAATTATTATTGTCGGTGTCTTGCTAGTGGTTTGATTATCCAATTTTATTGCAAGGATACATTTGATCCCTGTTGGTTGTATTTCCATAGACCAGTCGAGTTTGGTTGAGAGATATGTAGACAAGGCCCCCCCTTGGGATGACCAAACCTTGTTGATTTTACTGCCGGTATGTAGTACTCCATATAGCCTAAGCCTGGCAGAGGTTTAAGACTCCACGTTTCTTGAGTCAAAATTATATCATATTTTAAGAGTAAATCCCTGTCTTTTCTGTTTTCTAGTAGGTTTTCTAACCTGCAGCTGTTCCAGGAGCAGAGTATTAGGCCCTTCTTGTGGACCTTTACACTTGTTGTCAGGATTGCGAGTGGACATGGAGTTTTAGTGGCCCTGCCCTTTTGTCCTCTGCTACCCAATTGATCTTGTTGTATCCTTGTACATTTCCTTCTTGGGTACTAGTACTTAGGGGCTCAATAATTGTTTTGTTATCATAGTCTTTTTGGTTGGTTCCTGCACCGAAGGCACCCCTTAGGATCAATCCCTCTCTTTGTTTTATAGGTACCAGAGGCTCTGGGTAGCATGGTTCATCAATCCTTTGTTGCTCAATCCCCCAGGACTTACATCTTTGCTGATGTAGCATGGTGTAATCAAGTACAATAAAAGGAGGGAGAAGGAGGTACTGAAAGACTAGGTCAGCCTCCAGGGACGTAACATAACAGCAGGAACCCAAATTTGCTGGGTTCAGAGACCTAGCTTGTGTTGTGGCCACTGATCAAAGTTTGTCAGTACTGACCAATAAGAAAGAAACATTTCTTTCTAGTGTCCCCTCACTCACCGGGGTTTCCCCACGGTGACATGCTTCATCATTGGGGCCATCCCAGTTTTCTACGAAAAGGGGCGTGCTACGACTCACGGACTACGCAGGAGCACTTGGTTGTGAAGGACTATGTGTGGTGCAAGTGAAAATGGTGGAGTGGGTGTGAGTGATTAAAAATACCGTGCTAGTGGGCCTCAACAATTTTATTTGCTCCTAGGTTGGCATGTTAAAACGGGGTGTGACACTGTATTTTAACCTGTAATGAGGATTAAATCAGTGTTCGGTCGACATGTTTCAAGCTCCCCAGGCTTTTCTTCAGGACCATACAGGGACCAGCCCTGTATTTCCAACTCCTATAAGCCCCTAAATTGGGGTGTGAATATTACATAAATCAACAACATATAACGCTGTTCAGTCTAAAACATGCGTATCATACATACGTTTTGTACTGTTTTCCTGTCTATGTTTTAATGCCTACTAGCACTTCATGGTCTCTAGTGGGGGGCAGGATCACCTTATGGAAACATTGTTCCTCGACGGTGAAACCGCACCAAAATACCTATTCGTTACCCCTCTGGACCGCATGCGGTGATCCTGCCCCCCACTAGAGACCATGAAGTGCTATTAGGCATTAAAACATAGATAGGAAAACAGTACAAAACGTATGTATGATACGTATGTTTTAGACTGAACAGCGTTATATGTTGTTGATTTATGTAATATTCACACCCCAATTTAGGGGCTTATAGGAGTGGCAAATACAGGGCTGGTCCCTGTATGGTCCTGAAGAAAAGCCTGGGGAGCTTGAAACATGTCGACCGAACACTGAAGGGGACACTAGAAAGAAATGTTTCTTTCTTA
Organism: Lissotriton helveticus; assembly: GCF_964261635.1. Taxonomy (NCBI): domain Eukaryota; kingdom Metazoa; phylum Chordata; class Amphibia; order Caudata; family Salamandridae; genus Lissotriton; species Lissotriton helveticus. The sequence goes on from NC_136068.1 coordinate 982,624,833, forward strand.
TTGGTCAGTACTGACAAACTTTGATCAGTGGCCACAACACAAGCTAGGTCTCTGAACCCAGCAAATTTGGGTTCCTACTGTTATGCATGGTTTAATCTACTATTTCTGGTGAGGACGAACTTGTTACTGTAGCCTCTCTGTTAAACAGCAGTTGGTGAGTTTTGAATTCGACTGATAACAAATTGGTGGGTTTGCTGCCTGCTCTATCCCTTATTTCCTTTATCAGTTTAATGATCGTGCTTCGGATTAAAATGTCAAAGTTTCCTTTTGAGATGTAATTGCGAAGAAACACTAACTTATTTGACAGGTTTCCATTTGTAATGAACCTTTGATCTCGGGCAGTCTTATGAGATAGCTGACTTACATTTTGCGAAGTACGATCTTCCAAGACCCAATTTGTGTTTTGCATTTGCACTGGCCAAATTCCAACACCTTTTTGTTCCTGGAAACAACCCTGTTTCTGTGCCTGAAGTATAATTTCCCTGTTTGCTGAGTTCCTTTGCACTTGTGGCTCGGGCTTGTTTTCTCCTGCCAAATTGAGGAGAGGAGAAACCGCTGCCATGGGTGTCTGTAATATTTTTTTATTGGGAACAGGCTCAATGTGGACTGTAGACCCACTCTGTAGATCGGAATCTTTATTCGAGTTGCGTGGGTTTTTTATGTTCTCTTTCCTTTTGGCAACTATTTCTAGGCTCCCGAGCTATTTGCTTACTAAATCTAATTTCTCCTTATATACGTTCTCCTGGCTAGATGGACTTCCTTTCTTGTGTTGAGAAAATAATTGTCATATTTCCTTTTGTTGAGCTGCTTTCCCTTTGTTACACATTTTTCTTGATCTCTTTTTTTACCTTTTTTGAGACTTCCGGCTTTTCCTCTGCGATCTCCCTCTTTTGTTTGTCTTATCTGTCCAAGGCATTGTTTACTATTTCTGTTACTTGATGATTATCCACACAAGGGGACTGATTAGATGAAGCATAGTTCTTCTTAACTAGACTGTCCGAGGGGCTATCTGTTGTTTCAATTGACCGTGGAATTTCCATAGTAGCAGTTTGGTCGGTTAAAGACCTGCTCTCTTTTATTTGAGGCTTTTCTACTGCTACTGTGGGTTTGTTATTTTTTTGAGTACTCCCCTCGGATTCATGAAAAGTTTGACTAGTATCTGGCCTTGCTGCATGTGCTCTTTTTTCCCTCAATATGTCCGTCAAGATTGATGTTAAACTTTGCTAGTTTTCACCTTGAGGTAAACAATGACAGTTAGTTTGCTGCGTGTACTTATACTGCTGGGCTCTCATAATGAGATCGTTGAGTGACTGTAACTTTTGTCTATTCATACAATGTAGGTGGCCATGATTTTGAGAAGATTCACTTGGAGGTTGCGTTTGTCCACTTGGTGAGAGATTGCTGACGAGATTGACTCTAGAGTCGATAATAATACTCCCCATGTATTGGATGGAACTCTGTCACCAGGATCTTTGAGTTTGTCCTTAATTTTAAGGGGGTTTCCCTGTTTGGCACTACAAGTTGATTCTCTGACAAGAACAAATTGTTTTCACTTTCCCTAACTTGTATTGTTATAGACGTGTTATTATTGACTGCAGTCTTTTTGTCCTATTGAAGATACCTCCTACCTTACTCTGATCTGACGCCGTTGCTTTGTTCCTGTCTGATTCAACTATTCCATTTGAGGTTAATGAGGAAGTCCCTGGGTGGTCAAGACTTTGTGTACCCATAGTGTGTACAGGGGTTGTGATTTCTAGTATCTCTATTAATAATTACTCCTGAACTGCTCCCTATTTTGCTGGACTTGATGATTCCCTTAGCTGAGCTATCTCGGGTATCTGTTCCTGTTCATCCCAGCAGCTGAGGTTTAACGAAAAAAGAGAGTTGCATGAAATCCAGGGCTCACTGTGCCACTGGATTTAAGCTATTGTGGCTGTGAGGGGTAAAACCCCGAAACTGGTCCTAGGATGCTGGTTTCTGGTCCAGGGATGACCTGGCTTGGCAGTTCGGGCTGGACTGTTCTAATGAGGCCCAGGATCAAGACTGATTTGCATATGGCCAGGTCTAAACTGGGGTTGCATGGTGAGCAAAAGAATGATGGATTAAACCCAGATCTCTTGACTGGGGGTAAATGTTTTGATTTGTTCATCCATCAATTGTGTGCCTTTGCTACCAACTCACCAAGACAGACTTCTTCAGCTTTTGTGGCCCTGGTAACAGGAAGTCAGCCAACTGACTCTTGGGGTCACTTTTGTCTGAGACTTGAGAATGACTTTTCCTCGAGCAAGGCACCACCACAACAAGCCTCTCTTTGCTAGCCCAAGGAACAGCAGGTGCAGTACAGTCTTTGATACACCCTCTCTTTACTGGGTCCAGAGAACAGCAGTGCAGTCCTTCTTTGGCCCTCTCTCCAATACAGACGTGATCTGAGGTCTAGGTACCAGAGATGCCACTTTTATACCCTTCTCTCGGCGTGTGGGGCCCCCTAGCCCATCCCATAGGTATGGCTACCTGGGGCCTACACGCCCACAGAAAAAAACAGATTTGGCAGCAGCTTCCCCCACTCTGTTCCAGATCAAAACCGATCAGCAAGAACATAAGAGCAGCCTCTCTCATGAGTGTCCACCATTTGACCTTTAATGGCAACTTCCTCCCCCTTTAAAGCTTGCTTTTGGGCAAACACCCTGTTTGGTGTTCCTGCCATGGAGAGGTCACACCTCTTCCAATGGCAGGCCATTTGTATTCCTTCCTGAGAGTTGTTCACACTTCCCCCTCCAGTAGGGCAGAAGGCTGTCTCATGAACAGTAACTGCAAATGGTCACTGGAAAACTTTGGCCAACAAAGTGGCAACTTTCTATAGTTGCCGTTTGAGAAAATCTTGCATTAAATTTGACTTGACCATCAAGTCAGGATTAATGCAACAACTTTTTCAATACCTTGAAGTATTATATTTAGTAGTCCCATTCAGAAGTTAGTACTGATGAGTGTAACCCTGTACTCGCCAATGGGGCTACTAACCATTCTACATTAAAAATGACAATATGAGGTTTTTACTGTCAGGACATGTAAAAACATATGTCCTACTTTTTAATACACAGCACCAGCCTACGGTCCGTTAGGCCTACCATAGGGGTGACATAGGGAAGGTTAGGGCTTTGACATTACTTTAAATGGCAACGTCGAGTAAGCAGTGTAAAACTGATCAACCAGTCTGCAATGGCAAGCTGGGAGACATGCTTTGTTTTGTCAATGCCATCCCTTTAACTTACAGGCCCTGGGTACCCCTGGTACCATATACTAGGGACTTATAAATAAGTTATTCCACTCGGGTAAAAGCCAATTAAACATACACTTTTAAGTGTCAGAGCTCATGCACCGAGGCCTGGCCTGCAGGGCACAATGAACTACAGAGTGATTACGCCAGTACCTAATAGTCAAAAAGGGGAACAAAACATGGGGGTGAACCTGCAAAAAGCCATTTCCTCACAATCCTTATGTTCATCTGTATCCTCTTCAGGTTGGCTTGAAGGCAATGCATTAGCAGGAGGAACAGCAGACTGTAGTTCAATGGTAGGAAGATTAACTGTAGCAATGGTACCGTGTTTACCTAAGACATGAACTGAACTAACTGTAAAAAAAAAAAGAAAAAAAACGATAAGGCTGTAATTGACAAGGAAAGACTGGTAGCACAAAAGCAACCAAGGCAGTCACTGTAGATGCTGATAGAGCTGCAACTATCAAGTGGCAGGTAAATGACAAGGCACACAGCTAACAAAGACATCATTGACAGTGCCAACATGCAATGTTCTGCTGTAGCTCTCATCCCAGACCAAGCATAAGCAGAGAGTGGAGCAGCAACTGATGGAAAAAGAACAGCTGGTGGTAGTGCAGTCAACTTTGAAACACAAAGCCGACAGTGGACAGCAACTAAAGAATTGCTACTCGCAGGTTTAAAGCAGATGCGTAGACACTGGTTTGCCAGCAGATGAGGCATTGAGTATTTTGCCTTTTTGAGAGGAATCGTGGGTGAAACACGGGACACTAACCTTTTTAAAGCTATATCATATGTATGATTGTGATAAGATGACAGCACAGCTGTTGTCAGTACTTTAATCACAGAAGTGAATGGCTGACCAGCAGTCTGAAATCAAGGCTAAAACGGTCCCATGCCATCTTACACTTTTGTGAAGGACAGTACTTTGTTGCATACCAGTTTGCGAACAGAGCTTCAGAGGATTACCTTACACAAGATGTGATGTACAAAATCTGATCTCTTGCTCTCAATGTTTCACAACCCCATTGGATGCAGATTGGGCTGCATAATTATCTGAATACATTGCCATCATCAATCTGCACAGGAAGTGACATCACTAGTTTCCCACCAAAACTATCTTTAAAAGAAACAGCCAGACAATAGGACTTCCACTACATCACCTATCTACACAGAAAGTGACATCATTGCATTTCTCATCATTATCTGCACAGGAAATAGTACCATTTCCACCTCCCTACTTCAATCAACTACTCAGTGTGCCCCCCCCCCAATGGTAGGGTTTAATCATGTGCCTCTAAGCTGCACCCCATACTGCACTCACATAACATACTCTCTACACAGATCCAACCTTGTACATAACCTACTACCAACCACACACCCTCAAACTAAAGAACACACATCCCAATGTTTGCCTCACCATCCCTCAACTCCTTCCTCCACATTCTGCCAACACATAAAGGTCAACCCAAAAGAGATGGTCAAACCTTCAGATCCTTCAAAGAATTCTCCATTGGCAAGCATGACCTCCTCTCTTGCCATGGCAACGCCACGTCTGGTGCCAACACCCTTCTAAAAGACTAAAGCACTTTTATTTGAAAAAACTATGAGAATGTCCATGCTCCATCAAAACCACACAAGTGCAAGCCAAAACCTTCAGCAACCCGGTACTCTAGAGACCTAGCCAGGACATGCCCAGAAAAGAAAATAGAAGAAAAACTGGGGGGCATATTACCAACAAGTAGCGATAATTATCGCTAAATAGGTTTAGCGACAATTTTTTTATCGCTGCCTATCGAAAACATGCTATTAGCAACCTTTTTCTCCATTGTGCTAAAATATCCAGCGATAGCGTCAAATTGCGTGAATATCGCTGAGAATACAGCGATATTCACGCATTAGCGAGAAAATGCTCTTAGCCATGCCATCCACCTCCCATTGGATAACATGGCTAAGAACTGGTCTGGGCAGGTGTTGGTTTTTGGCGATAGAGGGAATATGTCCATCGCTACGCCTGCCTTGCTAATAGGCGATAGCGACGTTAGCGACTGCTTTCAGTCGCTAACAGGTTGGGTACGCCCACTTTGCATGTCATTAGCGATAAATATCGCTGACATGCAAAGCGGGCCCCAAACCGCTAGCTATCGCCTAAAAGCTGTCGCTAACATCAGTTAGCGACAGCTTGCTAATAGAGCAATAGAATTATCGCCGCTAAACCGGCGATAATTGCCTATCGCCACCCTTGATAATATGCCCCAGAATTCCCAAAGACCTCATGATTCTGAATTCCTCCGTGCAGCACACAAACCGCTCATCCCATCAGCCAGAGAAAATTATTATACCATCAGTGAAGCCACCAATAGATGCAGAACACTTTAAGACAATCAAACACTGCATCAATCCTCTGCCTTACCCACCTATCCCACACTCCACACACAAGTGCAATGCCATCAACCCGTAGTTCAATTAAATGATAAACAACATCTGGCACACATTGACAACAACAAGCCTGCTTCTTCTCCTACACCCATCCATTCCTTGCATAATCCCACAATCGTCATCCTAAAAAGGCAGGTCTCTCTCAGATCTCGCCGACAAACTCAACTCCCCCAAAAACACTTCCTTTGAGGATGTCTTATCCTGTCCGTCATCACAGCTCTCTCTGAGGAAGTCCATGCCACCTCTACTCACAACTGTCAATATCTTACTCACTCAAGGCTTCTTCCCAGAAGAGAAGCTCTCAAGACAAGCAAGATCCACCCACTCCTAAAGAAACCTACATTAAACCCTGATAACATCACCAACTACTGGGCCATCAGTTGCATGACTAGCAATATGGCTTTAGAGATCACAGTGCAACACAGAGACCACTACCTCACACATCCTAGATAAACACAGATGAAGACGACCCCTGTCACATGATATTTCTAGACCTCTCAGCTGCCTTCAACACACTCGATCTTCCAACCCTAATCCTCAATCTGGAGTACTGAATGGGATTCACTGACAATGTCCTTCACGGGTTATCCTCTTACCTTTCTCATTGACATCAATTAGTTCTCATGAGTACCTCCAGTTCCTAAAAAGCCTATAAACTGCAGCGACCCCTACCATCTTCAACCTCTACACAGAGCCTCTTGGGACTCTGTGGTAAGGTCTCTTGGTGCAGGCTAAAATGCAGTAATTCTTTATCGCCAAACAGTCCTGTCGGAGAGCAATACATGAAACCTTCTACTCCTGGGTTCTCTAACCACCGCCCACACAATCCCTGTAACATCCCACAACCTCCTTAAGAATGTACGTGGGTGACCATTCTAATATCAACACCAAAACGTACCCACACATTTAACCTTAAAACATGATCACAACACATCCCCATTTCTTTTTGTTGTTTTTTTTACAGTGCTCCACCCAATAATGACTAGAACACTATTAAACAAAAAGCAGGCTATAACTTATACAAGGAAATTATTCACAAAGAAACAACATATGTACAAACTGTACTATAGAATTCCACAAATAGTTCAACCAAAATTGTATACAACACATAAGTGAAATTATGTATAACCATACATTTCCAGATTGATTGGTGTCTTAATATTTCCATTAAAAGTGTTCATCTACGCCATTTTGTTTGAACTATCATCAGAAGCTTGCCCATTATGCCCCACTACCTCTAATTTGGACCTTCCTCAAAAGTCTCCTAATTTCTTCCATCACCCTCATATATACCAGAAACAGTTCATTTCACAAAGTGTTGGTCAGATGTTGAATTGCCCCTGAGAGCCTTCTGTATACCTTTCATGACAACATGCCAATTTTGACTTGAATCATCCACTTTGTCAAGCAACCAGTAATTTACTTCAGAATCACGTCCCATTAACCCTTATATCACCTCGATTGCAACTAAAAGAAAATTCATATGCCGTACACCTCCATCATCCAAAATAGTGCCTCTTGTTTTTTTAATTGAGAATCTTTAATACAACATTTAACGAACCCAATTTACCAGTTTACTCTTACCCATCGAACCAGGGTTAACTCTGGATGAGGTACCTGATTTATCATAATACTAAAATGACTATGACTTATGTGTGGCGATCCTATATGCGCAAAACATTTCTTAGCTTCTAGCCACCATTCATTACTATGGTTGTTTACCACTTGTAAAAAAATATCTTTAATAATGCAGCTGACCCTCTCCACCATTGTATTATCACTAACATGGTATGAAGCTAAAAACCTATTCTTGATGTCCGAAGATTTATTTAATTTGGATCTTCACATATTTCAACTAACTGTCATTATCAGGTAGAATAGTAGCTGGTAAATCTTCTCTAAAGAAAAACCTCTCCCAGACAATCAATCACACTCTTTGTGTCAGCTTTGCGAACCAATTTAATCTCAATTCATTTTCAAAACATATCAATTAAAACAATGAAAAACCATCTTTCCATGTAACTGGCCCATAATGTCTAAAGCAAATAATCCAGACACCATAAAGAACTTGAAGGCAAGCTTAACGTTATTTTTTTGCATTTGTCAGACTTTTCACAATCTATACATGACCTTAATATCCCTTCTGTCTCTAGATCAATGTTTGGCCACTGATATAATTCTTCAACTCTACACTTAGCACGTGTAATACCAAAATTGTCCCTCACAGCAAAGAATAATGATTTTTGTCCCTCAGCTTAACTGGATGAATAATTGTGTCCCCTCTTAAAAGAAATTGTCCATTGAAACATAACTTGTAGCTCACTTAATAAATCCCCTTTCAAGGATCCATCAATCCTGTTTCAGTCAAAACATCATCACCACATGCACTTCAGACAAAAAGGTCACTCTAAATTCATTCCACGTATCTTCACCAGTCTCAACTATTGGTAAGGCCATTCTTTCAACAAGAACAAAAATTTACATTTTTGCATCTGATACATACTGAACTTTCTACAAAAATTCCTGAAGCCTTATAGTCTCACAATTCTTGCTGATGCTTTAAGCATGCCTTCATTCATACGCAGATTAGACAGTGGTTTATCATTTCTCTTAAGTATACATTTCCTTCCCCAGATATACTTATGAAAATGTTGAAGCACCTGGAGACATGCTGTCACTTTCTTACCAAATACTTCTCTTTTGTTGAAGATAACATGTGAGAAGCAAAGGCACAGAGTAGTTTGTTTCCTGATAAATCAATTTGAGAAAGAATGCCACGTAATCCTTTACCACTGGCATCGTTAGTCACTAAAGTCCGGGCTTTAGGATCAAACCTATTTAAACTGGAAGCTTCCCTTATGCGTGTTTTTATGTAATCAAATTATGTTTGCCACTCACTTCCTTTAACTTAATTTCCAAGTAGACTCCTCATACAATGAGTTTTCTTTGAGAAGTTCTTAACAAATTTGTAAAAGAACTCCAATATTCCACAAAAAAATCTCAGATCATATTTGGAATCAGGTAGAGAAACAGTCTTTATACGTTTATATGGAGACCAATTTTTTCTTTATGTTTAATACATTCACAATCATTTACATGGCCAAGATAAGTAACATGCACTTGTTTTATTCAGCAGTTAAACTTTTTTTCTCTAGAGATTCAAACACTTCCTTAAGTATTAAATCATACTTTTGCTTACCCAAAATAGCATCCTGAAAGCATATTACACCCAGCAAAGCAAGAAATGACTCCATCATAAGTCTTTGTAACACCACTGAAGTAGATGCCAGATCAAATGGCATGCAAAACATCCAAAAGGATAACAAAAGCTATCAATTGTTGACTGTCAGGGTGCAAGTTCATTTTGCGATTCGCCTAAGATAGGTCCATGGATGAAAACCATTTAGATTTCCTTGTAAGAGACAATATTTCATCAATTATTGCCAATAGAAACTAATCCACAACAATATTATTATTCAGGCACCTTGGATCTACATAGATACAAATGTTTTCATTGACCTAGTGTGCCATAACTAAAGCAGAAACACACTCTGATCCCTCTACAAGTTGAATTATGTTGGTTTCAAGCAATCTCTTCAGTTACATTTTTACTTCATCTAACTGTGAGAGGAATATTGCTAGGTTTTCTAAATTTCCCCTGTGCTTGCGAAATCTTTTGTATAAAAAAAAACAAATCTGAAAAGTGGCTTTGAGCCCACCCATTACTTGCCACTGGTGGCTCCCATGTCATTTTACTTACCATTAGCTGGCTCCCAGGTCGCCTTGTTTCTTTGCTTCCTATTGATCAGCGCCTCCTCATCGCCTTGGTCTTCGTCATGACGCGGTGCCTGTACCAAGTACTGCTTCCAGTGGCCAGTATCCTTCCACTGCAGGCACTTGCAGTTACTATTTTTTTTTTTACTTTTTGACATGTATTCTTATTTATTACAGAATCTCTGCAGTCCATCTCCTTCACCCCTGATTTTTCTTATAAATGATATGTCTGATGGTCTGTTGGCTTTCTTGTTGTTTCTGTCTGTAGCCCGCGCAAGGTAGCATCAGCATGACCACAGAGCAGTGCAGGAAATACAACCTAAACTGTGTGAGGTACTTGTGCATGTGTGTGTGTTTGAGTAGACACCTCTACGGCTCTCTTTTTATCTAGGTTTTTTTGAGCAGCCCCTGCTTGTGTGTATCTGTGTGTCTGCATGCTGACTCCTCCCCCATTATGTGTCTGCAATGTGCATGCGCCTCTGCGCATTTGTGTGTACTTGTTGGTTGGTCTTGTGTGCTCTGATTTACCACTGGGTTTTGTGTGCATGTCTTCTCAACCTCAAGGCAATTTGCAGGTAATATGCATGTTTGTCTGTAGCATGTATGTCTCTAAGTACCTCTGTCGGCAAACAAGACTATGTGTTTCTAACTTCCTTTTCGCATAAATGCAGGCATCTATGTGTGCATGTCTAGATGAGTTTCCCTTTACTTGTCTGTGTGACATTTAATTGAAAATGTTTCTCTGTGACCGTCAGCCTGTCCGTATCTTTTTGTCCTTCTTACTCTGTAACTGTCTGTCTGTAGTTGTGGTTCTGAGCTGGTCTCCATGTGTGTGCTGCTCTTTACATTCCTTTGCACTGAATTATTGTGGCGGTGTGTATTTTTTTACATTTGTGACTGTCGCTATGTCGGTGCGTATGCACACTTGCATCTGTTCATGTGAGTGCTTGCAGCTGTTGCCCTGTCAGTGTGCACACTTACATCTGTTGCTGTGTCTGTGCACACTTACATCTGTCACCACGTCTGTCCATGTGCATGCTTGCATCTGTCTCTGTGTCTGTCCAAGAGCACACTTGCATTTATTGCTGTGTCTGTCCATGTGCATGGTTGCACCTGTCCCTGTGTCTGTCCGTGTGTACACCTGCATCTGTCCTTCTGTCCTTCTGTCTGTCCTTGTACACTTGCCTTAGTTGTTATGCCTGCTTGCTCCAGTCCCTAGCTGTACACGTGCACACTTTCCTCTGGCACTGTCTGTCCAGGTGGATGCTTGGGTTCACATGCCTTTTTCCCTGTATCTGAGTGTATGTCTTTGTTTGTGTGGATGCGTTTGTGAGATTTGTATGTACATGTAGCTCTGTATGCTTGGATGTGTGTATTTATGTGATTTATGGTGAGCCAGGACCTTTATTAAAATATCACATTATTTAAACCTTGCACCTTTGAGGCCTCCTTTACTCATGTTTCTTTCGCCTGTTGAACGCCTTTAAATGCCCTTTTAAGGTCTCGCCTGGCGAAAGCAGCGCATGCGCTGCTCTCACCATGAAGAGGACCTTTTGGAATCAATTCTCCCCGTGAGCTTACGTGCACGTGTCTGCATGGACAAAGATGGCTGCTCTCTCCATCTGTCCAAAGCTGACAGCATGCGTGTGTCCCTACGGACTGTGGACAGTCCGACGCCATCTTGTGCCAAGCTAAGTTTCATTGTCATTGCAACTAAGCTTTGTGTACATGTGTGCATGTTGTCCACGCGTATGGACAAGAGATGTGTACGTGCGCGCCATGGCGGAGTGCTTACACAGCCTTATTCTAAGCCTCCCTTGCGGCTACCAATGCAGTCTCCTCGCGTAATGCACTGACACCCCCTGCATATGGCACCCACTCCTAACAGCCGTCACTAAGGTTGTGCAGTGACTAATGCACGCAGCGCCCATCTGCAACTATCACGCCACACGCGCACACACACAGACTTCCAAGCCGGCACTCCACGCGCAGTTCACCATTGTAGCAAAGTCGGACGAGCTCTAGATAAGCTCTTTCGTTTACTTTTAAGTTGCCACATTCCAGGTCTTTCGTGTAGTGCTGTTGCCAAGTCCTTACCCTGCGGTGGATGAAGGGGTGGGCTTCCTGTGCCAGATCTTCCCAGTATCCTTGCACGCTATGTCTGTGCTCTGCATCTTGGGTCGTCGCCGATAGCTCACTTCCTCTCCCTCGGTAAGGGAAGCTGCCCGCCGCACAAAAGTTCAAAACTCTGTCTCAGCTGCACTCATAAAGCCCATAAGAAAAGATCGTTTTTTTCATCCCCTCACAATTTGAAAAGGCGGCTGGTGATGTTCTTCTTTTAAATTATACTGCCCGTGACGTCGACCTAAAGTTTAACTTTTGGTACAAAAAAGTAATGGATCTCCATGAAAGCTGTGCCGCTCTATACGAATCTGATGTAATTTGAATGTAAGGGTGTTTATACGTGGCTGCGCCGCTCACCAGCGCTTCCACCCTCAGCTTCAAGCCGCTTCCACCCTTAGCCTCAGGCTTAACAGCCTCTTCCCAGTCACCCGGGAATCGCCCCAACAGCACCGATCCGGCAGGAATTTCTAGTCCCCGAGAACCTCGCACTGGATTTTCTTCCTAAAACGGCAGTAAAACAAACATGATGTTTTTTTAATTCAGAAAAAACGGCACACATCCTATTGTTACATTTTTGGGATTTCACTCTTCTGACCCCAAAGGGTCTCCCTTCACATGGCTGAAAAAACACATTTTTCGGACTTCTCATGATTTAACACATGGCGCTTTAATCATAAAATATCACTACCAGGCATGATTTGATGCATTTTCCACAGCTGAACACCCATACCACACTGCCAATGGGAGATGTGGTAGCTCAGCTGGTGTTGTGAAAGCTGCTATCAGGAATCCGGTAAATTGGGTCGAGCAGAAAGTAGGCGGAGCCATAAGAGGTGGAGCTAATAACAGCCCAAGCATTATTATTCATAAATGCTGTTCCCAAAGGCATAAGCAATTAGAACAAGCATTGGCATAGCCAATAGGTCTTGCCTTTGGGACCTTATAAGTGCTTAGCCATGCAACAGTTAATGTTGTTGCAGTAAGGATATTGTGCTGCATAACTAAATACTTATAAGGCCCCAAAGGCGAGACCTATTGGCTATGCCAATGCTTGTTATTATATAGCGTGGGTATTACCCAGAGGGATCTCAGCACTTTACAATAGAGCAAAGAAAGTTACATGAGAAATTGTAGAAATGATGAATAGACGCATGGAATGGTAAAATAAAGTGATCTTATTCTAACAAACCCCTTACACGTCTTATGCAGTTGCTGGCTTCTAAGTAACTGCCCACACCTCACAGGTAATGGACACAGATCGAATGTCAGGGGTATGGGGTGACTGGGAGTACCATGAAAATAGGGGAATGCGATTCCATCATGGAGTTGTCTCGTACCACCTTGAGCCATGCGCTACAGATAGGGGTATGTTGTGTGCCACGTAGTGCCATGCGTTGACCTACCTCATTACAACACATCTTTCTCTCATAATAACAAAACTACAAGAACGTAAATAAGATTATGTCCAATGCTTTAAATGGGGTGGTACTCACCGGTACTGAGTACCGGCACTTCTAACATTTCAGTGCTTAAGTACCGGAACTTCTCTTTGTCCTAAGAGAGTACCAGTACTCATGGGGATGTGAGCCAGGCTCAGTGAAATTGGCATTTTCAAAAAGAAGCGCAACGCAGCTGACAATGAGTGGGTCCATTTACGTGAACCACTCTGATCGTGTGTTAATCTCGCTTTACAATGTGTTAATTCAGCGGCCTTCAGAAGGCATTCAATCAGCTGGCAGGAAGTTTGGGAGGGGGCCGACTCACACTGTGATTACTGACAGTGTCAGAGGCGAACTAGATCCAAATTTCGGGGGGGGGGGGGGCTAATCCTCCCAGCAATAGGCAGAGTGGACGTGCAGGGGCTCTAAGAAGGGATGAAAAACAACAAAGCCTCTTTAACAAGTTAATGGTCTTTTAAAGTTCTGTGAAGTAGTTGTGTGCGGCTGTGTGTGTGACCGGGAAGCTGTCTCAGACGGGCTGACACACACAATGGGGGGGGGGCGTTGAAGCCCTTCGAGCCTATTGGGCGTTGCGCGCCTGCATAGTGTCCTCTTAGGCTCTGTGGAGTGCATAGAACTGTACGTGTGTGAGCAGGGCCTGCTAACAGACATATTTCATTACTTCCGGGAAATTGAAGAGCAGGCTTCCTGCTGGCATAGCAGAGTACATACAGCACACTTTTTTGCAACCAGATTTAGGAGGAAGGTGGCGCCAGTAATGCTGTTGCACAGCAGTTGGGAATCAAGGTTTATTAATGTGGGCAGAAGTGAATGTAAGCGTTTCTAAAATACATGTACTGAATGCCCTGTCTGCATGCATGAATGGTTAAATGGGTGCCCCTGTCCAGATCCCTTTGCACCGCCCATAGCTCCACCCCCTAGCCCCACCCCTAGCCCTGCCCCTTAGTCCACATCTCAATTTAGTGAGTACCTGCCCTTATTTTTTCCATTTAAAGCACTGATTACAAGCTTAGGATGACATTGTACCTATTCCAAAATGACAATCATTAAACTTTTTGGGTTTGATAATAGCACTGCCAAATCTTCCTGTAGCTCCTTGGTTAGCTTTAATGACATCTATTAAGAGGGTGAGACATGTTCATCCCCATGGTGTTGCACAAGACTGCAGGAAAGTCCAGTAGACAATGGAAATGCATTAACAACAGTACTTCTATTATTTACACTTTCATTGTTGAGTTTAGAAGTTTGAGACTTCGTTACAGAATCATCAAAATCCAACCACAAATCACTGTTAAAATTCCATTGGCCCTGGATTTTCTGTGGTGATCCTGCTCCAGCTCTATATTTGGGAAGCCTGTTCATGTGCCAGACCTTGTCATCACTGAGTTCAGCATCATTGCGAAAAAGCTTGCAAATCCGTAGGGGACAAGTGAACCTACTCTCACCTTTCCTGTTCTTTTTTTCACTGATTCTGGTGACCATTCCACTAGTTTCGAAACAGGCATCCAACCAATATCTTTGCTTAAGGCCTGTCTACTTCTCAACAAAACAAATGGACTTTTGGTTGTGATGACACTTGGTGTTATTCTGTATGCCACGATTAACTTGAAGATCTGATCTTCCCAACTCAAATTACTGTTCGTAGACAATTGTATGCACCCTTTAAGTACTCGGTTGAAACGCTCGACAAGACCATTTCCTTCCAGGTGGTACAATGAAGTGGTGTTGTGCTTGATTCAATTTCTCTCCAGCAAACTTTTGAAACATGTGGACGTGAATTGTGGTCCGTTGTTAGTTATCATGCATTTGAGTAATCTTTCACTCATAAAGAGTTTGTCAAGAAACTTGATTATACTGGCACAATCAGCATTGGGAACTATTTTAATTTCTGGCCATTTAGAGAAATGATCCATCAGAACCAAAATATATTTAATTGTGCCATCATGACCTTCTACACGTCCCATAATGTCAAGACCAACCCTTTCCCATGACATCCTTGGACATTCAATGGGGTTTCCGAGTCACAGCAAGCTACATATTCTCTGACTACAATTTCGATTTGTTTGTCAAGGCCAGGCCCCCCAAAATTACTTTTTATCCTCTGTTTAGTTTTGGAAATACCGAGATGACCTTCATGGCAGAGTTTGAGTAACCTTTTCCTTACAGTGACTGGGGGAACCACTTTTCCCATGCGAAATAGTATGTCATTCTCAACGCACAACTCACTCTTGAGTTCCCAATAGACTCTTTCATTCAAATTACGATTCTTTTTCTTTGGCCATTATCTGTTAATGAATTTACAAATGCGCTGTAAAGTACTATTTATGTACATATGCTCTTTCCATTCAGATAAATCAATTCAATCCAACCCTTCACAGAAGAGTAAAGCTATTTTATCATCATCAGTCAGATGGTTTTCTCCATCAACATGGGCCAACGGCAATCTGCTCCAAAAATCTGCGACCCTGTGCTTAACACCAGGCCAGTATTCTACTTCATGTGTGTAATTTAGTAGTTTAACAGACATTTTACTTAATCTAGGAGATACATTCTGAAGACCTGCTGTGGATAGAATTTTAACAAGCGGTTTATGGTCAGACCGTAGTAGAACATGGTAACCCCAAATGTACAAATGAAAATGGTTGAGTGCCCACACACATGCTAGCACTTCACGCTCAATAACAGAATAATTCTCTTCTGCGGTTGTAAGAGAGCATGAAGCGAAAGCAACTTCCCACTCATTTTTCTAGGGCTGGGCCTACATCCCATGAAGTGGGTGTGGCTTAAGAGTCCTTTTCTGAGGAGTTCCAAAATGTAACCTACGAATTCCAGAGAAGCGCGTGAATTTTGTTCGTTATTTATGGCAGCTGCATGGCAATTGGCCCTCGCATGGCTGTGTTTTTACAAGCCAGCACGCAATAGGCCATAGGCTGTAGAGTTGCTCCGCTTCCTGCATATTCCGTGCGGAGACGCGCAGCAGAAGGCTATATTTAATCAATTACCAGCTGTCAGGGGCTGCGGTAATTGAAGGCAGATGCTTGGCGCGCATTCACCTCTTTCCAGTTACTTTTTTTTCAGTGTGTGTGCACGCATGCTGGCTCCCTGCCAAAGCTTTTTTTTTTGTTGCTAGGGCAGGGGGCTAAGGGTCACTGCTGGAATGTTAATCGAAAGTTAACGGTAAAAAAAAACCACACGTGCAAAGTCGGGGCTACTCGCAGTCGCTACTGACGGAAGATCAGCTGTTCGCGACAGTTTTACAAGTCTGACCCCAGAAGTGTCTTCGTTTGAATAAGTATGTTAGTGTTTTTGAGAGGTAGCCAGTGCCGGCAGTAATGCTGGTCGGGAAGCCGCCTGTTCCAAAAAGATCGCATAAACATCCTTGTAAAGGGAACATTATATTGGGGACGAGGGATGGTAGGGGTTGCATAGGCAGAGAGAAAAGCGGCACCGTCAGATGACTGCAACAGAAAGAGCGAGCATCACCGTTACAGAGTCACACGGTGTAAGCTGTACAGGGGGCATGCTGAATATGATGTGCTCTGGGCAAAGTTTCACGTGGTGCAACAGGTGCAGTGACTCCAGGACCGTGATTATAACTATATTTTAGGAGTCAAGCAGCGGCTAGGGGGCATTTCCTTCTCTGCCCTCGGGCCCATGGCACACTGGCTCCGTTATTGGTCTGCTCGTCCTAGTCACTGGGTATCTGCGTGTGGCGGCGGGCCTGGAAAGGATCAGCTGCTTCTGCCATGGCCACCCTCCCACCCAATTCAATAACTGACAACATACATTTGTAATACCTCCAGTTTCCGAGCTATGAGCACCAGGCTCTTCGCACCAAGAGCCGCAGGATCGTGGGCACCCCCAACCTCCTTGGAGACGCCCATTGCCGGCTCAGCACCGCCCACCTCCACCTGGCACCTCCCGCTCAACACGCGGAACCCTGGAGGAAGAGCAGCAGGCGAGGGGACTCCCCCGGGACTGGGGGATACTTACACAGTCTGACTTTACTACACGTGTCCACAGGGGCGCGACCCTACACTCCCTGCTACGCGGCTGCTGTGCCCTCCGGCCCAAGTCTTGACCTGTACACACCTCTCCCTTGTATTCCACCCATCCCCTGCCCCCTCACTCCTCCACGGTCACCTTTACCCTCTCACCTGAGAACTTTTGCACATGCTCTCTGCCCGGTGTCTTCTCGCCGCGCTCTGTCGCACTCTCTTTTCTCTCTTCTGTGTTTTCTGCCCCTCACTTCTCTCCCTCCTTCACTTTCTCTCACCGGGATTCACCTGCCCTCCCCTTCTGCCCAGATCTCCTCCCGTGCCTGGGACCCAGGTGTTAATGATTCCTGTGGAGGAGTGTTGCCATTGGGGGCGTGGGGGTATGTGTGAAGTTGGGTTCCCTTGTCGTTGGGGATCAGACCATCACGAGTCACATTCGCAAGCTTTGCCACCTCTCCTGTCGATTCTCCTAACTTGGCCCATTCAAACCCGGCACCAGGTGGCTAAAGGAGTCCCGAGAGGACTGAGTGACGAGCGGCTCTGGCACCTATTCAGCGCCCTCCCTGGGCGAGCTCCGGCTTCCCACACACATAGGACGAGTCCACATCAACGAACAGCATGCGCGGCACGGGGTGTTCACAGGAAACGAGGGGGGCCGAGGGGGGGCTCCAAAGTAGTTTTTTTTCAGATTAACATACTGTCTTCTGGGTGAGGGAACCCGTCAGGAGTAGAGCGGGAATACAAAATGCAGGGTGAGCAGTGTGTGTGTGCGTGTGTAGGGTGAGCAGAGTGTGCAGGGTGAGCAGTGTGTGAGTATGCAGAGTGAGCAGTATGTGGGTGTCCAGGGCCAGCAGTGTGTGAGTATGCAGGGTGAGCAGTGTGTGAGGATGCAGAGTGAGCAGTATGTGGGTGTCCCGGGCCAGCAGTGTGTGAGTGAGTATGCAGGGTGAGCAGTGTGTGAGTGTGCAGGGTGGGCAGTGTGTGAGTATGCAGGGTGAGCAGTGTGTGAGTATGCAGGGTGAGCAGTGTGTGAGTATTCAGGGTGAGCAGTGTGTGAGTATGCAGGGTGAGCAGTATGTGAGTATGCAGGGTGATCAGTATGTGAGTATGCAGGGCGATCAGTATGTTGGTGTCCAGGGCCAGCAGTGTGTGAGTGTGCAGGGTGTGTGAGTATGCAGGGTGAGCAGTATGTGGGTGTCCCGGACCAGCAGTGTGTGAGTGAGTATGCAGGGTGAGCAGTGTGTGAGTGTGCAGGGTGAGCAGTGTGTGAGTATGCAGAGTGAGCAGTGTGTGAGTGTGCAGGGTGAGCAGTATGTGAGTATGCAGGGTGATCAGTATGTGGGTGTCCAGGGCCAGCAGTGTGTGAGTGTGCAGGGTGAGCAGAGTGTGAGTATGCTGGGTGAGCAGTGTTTGAGCATGCAGGGTGATCAGTATGTGAGTATGCAGGATGATCAGTATGTGGATGTCCAGGGCCAGCAGTGTGTGAGTGTGCAGGGTGTGTGAGTATGCAGGTGAGCGTGAGCAGTATGTGGGTGTCCTGGGCCAGCAGTGTGTGAGTGAGTATGCAGGGTGAGCAGTGTGTGAGTGTGCAGGGTGAGCAGTGTGTGAGTATGCAGGGTGAGCAGGATGTGAGTATGCAGGGTGAGCAGTGTGTGAGTGTGCAGGGTGAGCAGTGGGTGAGTGTGCAGGGTGAGCAGTGTGTGAGTATGCAGGGTGAGCAGTGTGTGAGTGTGCAGGGTGAGCAGTGTGTGAGTGTGCAGGGTGAGCAGTGTGTGAGTGTGCAGGGTGAGCAGTGTGTGAGTATGCAGGGTGAGCAGTGTGTGAGTATGCAGGGTGATCAGTATGTGAGTATGCAGGGTGATCAGTATGTGGGTGTCCAGGGCCAGCAGTGTGTGAGTGTGCAGGGTGAGCAGTGTGTGAGTATGCAGGGTGAGCAGAGTGTGAGTATGCAGGGTGAGCAGTGTTTGAGTATGGAGGGTGATCAATATGTGAGTATGCAGGATGATCAGTATGTGGGTGTCTAGGGCCAGCAGTGTGTGAGTGTGCAGGGTGTGTGAGTATGCAGGGTGAGCAGTGTGTGAGTATGCAGGGTGAGCAGTGTGTGAGTATGCAGGGTGATCAGTATGTGAGTATGCAGGGTGATCAGTATGTGGGTGTCCAGGGCCAGCAGTGTGTGAGTGTGCAGGGTGAGCAGTGTGTGAGTATGCAGGGTGAGCAGAGTGTGAGTATGCAGGGTGAGCAGTGTTTGAGTATGCAGGGTGATCAATATGTGAGTATGCAGGATGATCAGTATGTGGGTGTCTAGGGCCAGCAGTGTGTGAGTGTGCAGGGTGTGTGAGTATGCAGGGTGAGCAGTGTGTGAGTATGCAGGGTGAGCAGTGTGTGAGTATGCAGGGTGATCAGTATGTGAGTATGCAGGGTGATCAGTATGTGGGTGTCCAGGGCCAGCAGTGTGTGAGTGTGCAGGGTGAGCAGTGTGTGAGTATGCAGGGTGAGCAGAGTGTGAGTATGCAGGGTGAGCAGTGTTTGAGTATGCAGGGTGATCAATATGTGAGTATGCAGGATGATCAGTATGTGGGTGTCTAGGGCCAGCAGTGTGTGAGTGTGCAGGGTGTGTGAGTATGCAGGGTGAGCAGTATGTGGGTGTTCCGGTCCAGCAGTGTGTGAGTGAGTATGCAGGAGGAGCAGTGTGTGAGTGTGCAGGGTGAGCAGTGTTTGAGTATGCAGGGTGAGCAGTGTGTGAGTGTGCAGGGTGAGCAGTGTGCGAGTATGCAGGGTGAGCAGTGTGTGCGTATGCAGGGTGAGCAGTGTGTGGATGCCCAGGGCCAGCAGTGTGTGATTGTGCAGGGTGAGCAGAGTGTGAGTATGCAGGGTGAGCAAAGTGTGAGTATGCAGGGTGAGCTGTGTGTGAGTATGCAGGGTGATCAGTATGTGAGTATGCAGGGTGATCAGTAGGTGGGTGTCTAGGGCCAGCAGTGTGTGAGTATGCAGGGTGAGCAGTGTGAGTATGCAGGGTGATTAGTATGTGGGTGTCCAGGGCCAGCAGTGTGTGAGTGTGC
This sequence comes from Lissotriton helveticus, assembly GCF_964261635.1. Classification (NCBI taxonomy): domain Eukaryota; kingdom Metazoa; phylum Chordata; class Amphibia; order Caudata; family Salamandridae; genus Lissotriton; species Lissotriton helveticus. The sequence continues at coordinate 982,644,958 of NC_136068.1, forward strand.
AGGGTGAGCAGCGTTTGAGTATGCAGGGTGATCAGTATGTGAGTATGCAGGGTGATCAGTATGTGGGTGTCCAGGGCCAGCAGTGTGTGAGTGTGCACGCTTTCTCCGGGCACAAACACCACCAGCCGTCAGTGCCCGCTTTCACCAAGCACAAACACCACCAGCTGTCAGTGCACGCTTCCACCAGGCACACACCACCAGATGTCAATGCTCGCTTTTCACCAGGCTCACACACACCATCAGCCATCAGTGCACGCTTTCACCAGACATACACACCACCGGCCGTCAGTGCACACTTTCACCGGGCACAGACACCATCAGCCGTCACTGCATGCTTCCACCCGGCACACACACCACCAGCCATCAGTACACACATCAATTGTTAATGCATCCACAATTAACTATTGTAGCAATCGCAGTATTGCAAACTTTACTTTTAAACATAATCATCTAAAGCTCAGCATGCCACCATTGCTACAATTCCAATCCAACCCACATAATTCCACTACACACCACATGCATACACTCCATAACACATGGCGAAAAGACATTGCCATTTACAATGCCATTTGCTCCAACTCAAATAAATCTGAGACCTATTGCATTTCCAATGCTTGTTTAATCGTCTTTCTGCGATAAGACTGCCTCTAATCCTTTATTACTAGCATCAGTGGTAATAATTATGTGTGCTGGTGGATCAAAACCTTTAAGGAAGGGTGCATTGGATATTTCATTTTTGATATTATCAAAAGCATTCTGGCACGTTTAGGACCATTCGAATTTTAAGAAGCTGCCTTATGTGGTATGTTTTCTCTGAAAAATTACGAATAAACTTGGAATAATATTCAGTAAAACCAAGAAATGCTCTCACGTCATCTTTGCTGGTTGGACAGGGTGCATTAACAATTTCTTCAACTAAACTGTTAGGATTTAACTCCATCTCTACTGATGCTGTGACCCAGATAAACAACTTCAGTTTGAGCAAATTTACATTTATTTAGTTCAACTGGTAACCCATTTGATTTTAAGATCCCAAAAACGTGTCTTAATAGTGAATCATGTTCTGCTTTGTTAATACCCATGATCAAAATATCATCTTGGAAAAACTTTACGCCGACCACTCCTTCAAAGATTTTGGACATTATTCTTTGAATGGAGACACACATTCACTAGACTCCACCTTCTCAATGATGCCAAACTTAGAACTACAGAAAGACTATGGAGGAGCAACCCCTCTTCAAGCCTACTCGAACAACTCAAAGCAGCCCGAAGGAAGTACAAAAGAAACATCAGCAGCGAGAAATACACCTTTTTCTGTTCTGCCCTGGACAACGCAACAAATAGGCCCAACAAACTGTTTAAAATCATGAAGCAACAAACCTCCAAGCCTCTTGAATCCTCAATGCACGCCTGCAAAGTATTGTGCAAAAACTTTGCCGTCTTCTTCGAAGAAAAAATCACCAAAATTGAGCTCTCACTAGACATCAACGCCAACCCCACCTGCAAAAGCTTGCCCCCAGTGACAAAAGACAGCATGTGCATGCACCCCATGATTCATAGAAGTCCTTCGACCCCTTCCAGGAGGCCGAGATCCTCAAGCTGATTTCCACCTCCTAACCTGCCTCCCACGTCCTTGACTCTATACCCACCCAACTGACCAAATAACGGAAACTCTCCATAGCCCCTTTCTGGTGCAGAATCATAAACAGTTTCCTGGAAACTGGCATCCTACCTGAATGCCTCAAAGTTGGACAAGTTAAGCCACTACTAAAAAAAACAGGCCTTGACTCCAAGGACCTGAATAACTTCAGACCCGTCTCCAATCTCCCCTTCCTATCCAAAATCCTCTAAAAATGCATCCTCTTGCAACTGACTCAGCACATGGACAACATCAACCTTCTGGACCCCCACCAATCTGGGTTCAGAAAAGACCATAGCACCGAGACCGTGATCCTCAACATCACAGACGATATCCACAAATCCCTCGATACCGATCAATGCTGCCTACTCATTCTCCTGGATCTATCAGCAGCCTTTGACACGGTTGATCACCAACTACTCATCTACAAGAAAGGGTAGGTGCCGATGAGGTGGTCCTACGGTGGTTTTCCTCCTTCTTACACAGCCGCTCACAAAGGATTAAAATCCAAAACTTTACCTCCGACCTACACCCCGTCAACAGAGGCGTCCCCCAAAGCTCAGTGCTCTCACCGCAACTGTTAAACATATACATGGAACCCCTCACCACCATTCTTAAAAATGCCAACATCCCTTTCCACCTATATAGGGATGGCACCCAGATCTATCTAGAAACCTCCTCCTTAGATGACATCCACAGACTAAATGACACTCTAAAAGAAATCCAACATTGGCTGTCTCTAAATCACTTAAAACTCAATCAAGACAAAACCAAGATCCTCATCATCTCCAACAAAGAAGAGAACCCTCAAATTGCAGAATGGCTAAAAGTGATGGATGCTCTCAATGAGAATCTCACTCGGCAAACTCCGTAAAATCACTAGGAATCACCCTTGACCCAAAATTCGACATGGCCAAACACATCAAAAACTCCGCCAAGAGTGCCTTCCTCAATCTGAAGCTACACAACAAAATTAAACCATTCATCCCTACCAAAGATCTGAAACAAGCCACCCCATCACTGGTACTATCCAGACTTGACTATGGGAATGCAACTCTCACTGGCACAACAAAATCCTACCTAGCTCCCCTTAAAACAACACTCAACGTAGCAGCCAGAATGGTCACTGGAATTAGGAAATACGATCACATTTCACCAGCACTCAGCAAACTAAAATGGCTTGCAGTCAAACTGCGTGCCAGCTTCAGAACTGCCTGCCTCACGGCCAAAGCCCTACACACAGGAAAATCCCGACTACCTCGCTGCCAAACTCAAGAGGGCAGGTCAGACTAGAAACCTCAGGAGCTCAAATACCCTACTTCTCATCACTATGAAAACGCGCAAACAAAAAACCGCTTCATGATCCTTCGCCGGAAACGCGCCCAAAATCTGGAACTCAATCCCAGCAACTATCTCGTCCTTCACAAAATTCCAAAAACAACTAAAAGTCCTTTTCCTCAACGACACCTTCCTGAAGGGATAGCTGCCGCCTCCTCAATGCAAATCCCTTCTCACCGTTGCTCCCTGACGGTATACAACGTTTATAACGCAACTTTTACAACGCACTACCATTACAACAAAACTTTTACAACGCAAAATCCATTACAACGCATACATTTACAACGCATGTTTTTACAACGCAGATACTTTTACAACGCATAACATTACAACGTAAGTATTGGTAAGAATATAATTATATTTAAAATATTATAGGTTTGGGTTTTTGGGTAAAGGGGTATTTTTAGGGTTCAGGGCTAGGTTTGGGTTTTTGGGTAAAGGGGTATTTTTAGGGTTCAGGGCCAGGTTTGGGTTTTTGGGTAAAGGGGTATTTTTAGGGTTCAGGGCCAGGTTTGGGTTTTTGGGTAAAGGGGTATTTTTAGGGTTCAGGGCTAGGTATGGGTTTTTGGGTAAAGGGGTATTTTTAGGGTTCAGGGCTAGGTTTGGGTTTTTGGGTAAAGGGGTATTTTTAGGGTTCAGGGCCAGGTTTGGGTTTTTGGGTAAAGGGGTATTTTTAGGGTTCAGGGCCAGGTTTGGGTTTTTGGGTAAAGGGGTATTTTTAGGGTTCAGGGCCAGGTTTGGGTTTTTTTGGGTAAAGGGGTATTTTTAGGGTTCAGGGCCAGGTTTGGGTTTTTGGGTAAAGGGGTATTTTTAGGGTTCAGGGCCAGGTTTGGGTTTTTGGGTAAAGGGGTATTTTTAGGGTTCAGGGCTAGGTTTGGGTTTTTGGGTAAAGGGGTATTTTTAGAGTTCAGGGCCAGGTTTGGGTTTTTGGGTAAAGGGGTATTTTTAGGGTTCAGAGCCGGGTTTGGGTTTTTGGGTAAAGGGGTAATTTTAGGGTTCAGGACTAGGTTTGGGTTTTTGGGTGAAGGGGTATTTTTAGGGTTCAGGGCTAGGTTTGGGTTTTTGGGTAAAAGGGTATTTTTAGGGTTCAGGGCTATGTTTGGGTTTTTGGGTAAAGGGGTATTTTTAGGGTTCAGCACTAGGTTTGGGTTTTGGGGTACAGGGGTACAGGGTAAAAATAAAGTAAAATTAAATTTAAATTAAATTAATTAAATTAAATTAAATTAAATTCAATTTAATTAATTTACATTAAAAAAATTATTATATACTTACCAATACTTACGTTGTAATGGTATGCGTTGTAAAGGTATCTGCGTTGTAAAAACATGCGTTGTAAATGTATGCGTTGTAATGGTTTTTGCGTTGTAAAAGTTTCGTTGTAAAAGTAGGCGTTGTAAAAGTATGCGTTGTAACGTCATACATCCCTCCCTGACATTATATCACAATGTCCTACCTCCTACCTGCTCTCTGACCACCTCCTGTTCCTCCCCCCCCAAGGGTTCATCCCAAGACAAATTGCACTAATCAAGGTTATCTCAGGTCACACGTACTACCTCAATACTGCACAGCACACTTGGACCTCCCTATCCTAAAGGTATAACACTGCTTTGTAACCTTCTCCTGTTCCTCCCCCCCTTTAAAGGTTCATCCCAAGACAAAGTGCACCAATCTCATTTACTCCTCAATACAGCACAGCACACTTGGATCTTTCAAACCTACATGTATAACACTCCTCTACTATATGACTCTTGCGAAAAACGTCTGTGGTTCAACCCAAGACAACGTGCACTAATCGAGGCTATCTCAGGACTCACGTACTACCTCAATACTGCACAGCACACTTGGACTGACGAACCAATAAGTATAACAAGATACCAGGCTCTATTATATGACTCTTGCGAAACACTGCTTCAAAGCGCTCTGATACCCCCAGGTCCGGCCAGCGGCATATAAACTCCTTAAATAAATAAATAAATGCCATCATCAACTAGTTTTTTAAGTTCATTTTGTACTTTTTCTCTAATTGAAATTGGTAGGTGTCTAACCTTGTGTATGCAAGGTGTAGCATTGAGTTTCATTTCTATTCGATGTTCAAAATTGTTTAATAAACCCACCATGCCAGAAAATACCTCAGGGTATTCCTCATGGATGTTTAAGTTATTCTTGTCTAGATCATTAATTGAAAGAACTGTGTCAGCCCAATTAGGATCAAGAATCATACCTAGTTCAGCCTGATCACTCCAACCAAGGACAGAAGGTCCTTTCTTTGCTACAAATAGTTTACACATTGCCTTCCTGTTTTAAAATTTTAATTTGGGATTCTACGTTCCAATGAAGTAAATTCTTTCATCAGTGTAGCTTTTTGCGATAACATTGGATTTGTCGAGACCTGTGCCTAGATTTTCAGCAAAATGTAGAATCCATATTTCCTCATTAACAATGTTAAAGGGTGACCCTGAATCTGCGATAACATTCATCATTACACCACCCATGTGAAAGGAAGAGACAGAGATGACTGTAGAGGAGATCTTCCTTTAATCACGTCCAGACATCAGCTCTCCCGGCAGCAACTGCCGTCCCGGGAATTCCACAACTCACAGACCAGGAAGCCACGAGTACAACCACGCTCGTGGCCATTAAAGAGGCAGTACATCCCAACACATCCCCCTTCCCTCAATTAACAAACAATGAACACATTTTTTTTATATAATAACAACTAACCCACCCCCTCCCTAAAAACAAAATAAGATAAATGCATTTGTTCAATAAGTGACAAAATCTCGAAACTTCCCAGGAATAACTTTGCACCTGGTGGAACATCGTTGAGGAATAACATCATTAGGAACAGAACTAGGGTTGGAAGCAGGCAAAACCTGGGGAATGGTACTAGCAGGAAGTAAACCTGAGTCAGAGGTGGGTAAAACGCGAGACTTCAAACCAAATTTGCTCTTCACAAACTCCACTTTGTGCTTAGGAACAATAGAAACACGAGATTTGTTCCAAATCTTACCATTCTCCAGAACTACCACATGGTCTTTAACTTCCTTAACCTGAACAGGAGGGGAAAACCGAGCCAATCCCTTACGCAAAAGTACAGGTTTCCTGATTCTCACCCAGTCCCCCGAGCGCACAGGAGATGATCTAAAACTACCCTGAGCATAGTTGGCTTGAGTACAAGCTCTAACATCAGCCACTCTGCCTAGCTTGACCACATCAACATCTTTCCTCGACATCCAATCCTTTTCAATTCCGAACCTGCTACTCTACCCCTGAGTAATGTAAAAGGTGACACACCCGTGCTAGAATGAGGGATAACTCTCAATGCCCACAACATGTCGGAAATGACCTTCCTCCAATTCAAACCATTGATGTTGGCTAACTGCAATTGATCCTTGATCACGCGGTTCAACCGCTCAACTAATCCATTACTTGAAGGGTGATACAAAGAGGTGAGAATGTGTCCGATGCCAAGAGACTTTAAAAAACTTTGCATTTCACCCGACACCAACTGAGTGCCATTATCAGACACTAGCTCTTCTGGCAAACCTTCCCGCAAGAAAATATCCTTGAAGAAATCAATAACAGTAGCAGAATTTATGCCCTCAACAAACTTAACCTCCGGCCATTTTGACATGTAGTCAATCAAAACTAGTGCATACTTCGGAGTCACTCCAAGATTATAAAATGGACCAGCCACATCAAACGCCAACTTATGCCAAGGCAATTCCTCAACCTGTACAGGAGTCACAGGAGAGGGACTAGTAACTTGAGACTTATCACTAAGAACACAAGCACCACAATCACGAACACAGGGTTCGATCGCCCTGTCCACACCAGGCCACCAAAAATCTTCACGTATCCTTCTTTTCATTGCACGAATACCCAAGTGACCAACGTGAGCCAAATCCAAAACCTTTTTGCAAAGAGCTTCTGGAACTACCAATAAACCACCTCTATGTAAAACACCATCGATTAAAGACAATTCATCACAAACCCTCCTGAAAGGTATCAAATCTGAAGACAAAGACTTGTCATTGGGCCAACCATTAGTCAAGTAATCAATTACACAACATAAATTCCTATCTTCAGTTACAGCCAACTTCCAATCAGCCTCCGACAGCGTAATGTCAACTTCCGACACAGAACTCACTGCACACACCATTTCCAAATCCCCACAACTGAGCTCCAAATCATCGTGAGGAAGAGGCAACCTGGACAAACAATCAGCCACATTGTTCCTAATCCCAGGGACATATTCCAGATGATAATCAAACTCACTAAGCCTGTATTGCCATTTAGCAATGCGAGGAGAAGCCCTCCCACCACCTTTAGTAGTGAAGAGATCAACAAGAGGCTTATGATCAGTTTTGAGTATAATATGATTCCCCCAGAGAAAATTCCTGAAATGCTGCACACCCCACCATAAAGCCAACGCCTCCTTTTCTATGGTAGAATATGTGCTTTCCGCTCCATGTAAGGTTCTGGAAGCAAAAGCAATTACTTCCACCTTACCATCCGGCCTTTTCTGCAAAAGAACCGCCCCAAGACCCACATTGCTGGCATCAGTAATTACAATACATTGGTCATTGATATTAAAAAGCTTGAGAGGACGTGCTTGCACAATTGCATCTTTCAGTAAAGTAAAATCACTAGCACACTCCTGTGACCAATCGTACTTGACATTTTTTTTAACAAATTTCTTAAAGACACAGTCCTGTCAGAAAAATTTCGAACAAATTTGGCATAATATTCAACCAGTCCCAAAAAGGAGCGGAGTTGATCCTTGTTCGATGGTTCTGGTGCATTTTGAATGGCATCCAACAATTTCATTTTGGGTTCCACCCCCTTGGCTGAGATGTGATGACCCAAATAATCCACACCATCCCTGAGAAATTTGCATTTGTCTTTCCTTAATGTTAAACCAAACTTCCTTAAAATTTCTAATACCGTTCTTACTCTGCTATTATGTTCATCCACAGACTTGCCATAAATGAGAATGTCATCCTGAAAGAAGACGACTCCCGCAGTATTTTTGAAAAGATTGCCCATAAGGCGTTGAAAAACTGCGGAAGCCGACGCCAGTCCGAATGGCATCCTCAAATAACGGAAGGCACCCTCAGGAGTCACAAAAGACGTAAGGTGCTTTGAATCCTTGCTCAACACAACTTGGTGATATGCTGAAAAAATGTCCAGGGTGGTAAAATACCTGGCCCCCTCCAATGTAGATAACATTTCATTAATATTAGGTAATGGTTGTCGATCAACCCAAATACAAGCATTCAAGTCACGCAAGTCTACACACATCCTAAGAGACTTATCAGCCTTGCGCGCTAAAACTATGGGAGACAACCATTCTGACGCCTCTATGGGTTCAATCACTCCTAAAAGACGCAATCTCTCCAGTTCATTCTTTAATTCGTTTCACATACTAAGTGGTACTTTGCGAACTTTGTGTGTAACCACTTTAACTCCCTCTTTCAGAACAATCTGGTGCTGAAAACCCTTGAGTTTACCCAACTTGTCGCAAAAAACTTCTGGAAACTCATGCAGCCATTCACTCTCACAAGAAACACTCAGGGAGTGCACAGGCTCAAAATCAGGCAAGGAGGCATAATATTGCTTAGCCTCACGTCTTGACAAAACCATGTCTTCATGGTTAGGATCAAGGATCATACCAAGCTCACCCTGTTCATGCCAACCCAGCAAATTAGTACCGTCTTTGACAACATAAATAATGGAAGATGTAGAATCACCTTTGAACTCGAGCTCACCTCTAAACTTTCCTAATACTTCCACTCTTTTGCCCCCATACGCAAACATTTTAATAAAGGACTGGGACAAAAGAACTCTCCCTAGTATGTCCAAATCTTTGACATTGACTATGGAAAAAGGAGAACCAGAGTCCGCTAGAAATTTGATACACACACCATTCACACTAATGGAACAAATCAGGGACTTTCTTCTCCGAGATCCATCCATAGAAGCTATCTCAACAACACCATCTGCATCCATGGGAGAAGAAGATAACATCAACCAATCATAGTGCTCATCATCATCATCAACATACAGGCGTTCATCAATGCTCTTCACCATGTGTGAAGATCCTTTTTGCACACTAGTGGCTTTGCACATACATGCTAGATGACCTTTCTTCCCACACTTGAAACAAGATTGATTAATCGCAAAGCAAAATTTGAAGTTTCCCAAATGAGATCTACTACCACAACGATAACAAGACAATCCTTGTGTATCATTCCTGGGCTTGTTGGCAGGAACTAAAGAACGAAGAGGATTGGGATTCGATGTCCTCCGCTCCGAAGTCTTAATTGCCGCTTTAGTGGTGATGGCATTGATGTCAGAAGATTCCGCTGGGGCCACAACAGTTGACGCAGGAGTACTCATTTCCTTCAAACAAAACTGGGAATGTTCAACAGATTTGGCTAAAGTCAACGCAGTTTCTAAGTCAGGGTCACCAGAAGATAAGAGTTTTTCGCGCACTTTCCTGTCATGAGTGCGTTCAATAAGCTGATCCCTAATAATTTCATCCCTAAATTCCCTGTAGTTGCAATTAACTGCCAGGATTCTCAAGGCTGCAACAAAATCGTCGATAGACTCCCCGGGCATCTGCGCACGTTGCAAAAATTTGTGACGCTCCAAAACAGTATTTCGTTTGGGACTAAATCTTTTGTCCAGAGTTTTGATAAGAGAAGCATAGTCATCCAATACTTGTGCATCACCGTCATCACTTGAAATGGATATTTTTACTTCCTCAAGGGGTAAGGTTTCAAGAATGGACCTTCCTTCAGGCCCCAAATTGTACACTAATAACGCCTTCTTCTTTTTAGATGTGAAGGTATCACCATCAATGGCCTCAATGTAAGCGTCAAACGTAGCTTTCCATTGCTTCCAGGGCATAGGACGAGGACAAGAAGACTGCAAAAAGGGAGGTGGCGAGGCTACCTTTTCCATTTGCGTGGGGAGTTGCTGCCTCAAGAACCCCAACAAGAAAAAAAAAACGTTGCTGCATCCAAAATAGCAATAGTTCCAAAAATATATCCTTGAAAATTGTCACTCAGAGTATCAATATTCACTTATTTAAATGTTTCTGAGAGTGAATTCCTTTGAAAATGTCACTTAGAGTATATGTATTCACTGTGTTTAGCGCTGAAGATAGAATGCCCAAGTTATGTTATGCATATTACGATGAGGAAATAATGAGGATGCGTGCAGATCAAAATTTAGGAAACGCACGTCACAATGCGCTCAGAACTGCAGTAATAACACGCGTCACAATGCGCTCAGAACTGCGGTGACAACGCGCGTCACAAAGGGCATCTAGAGGCAGGAATGAGATAACACATCACAATGCGGAGCGAGAATAGCAACGCGCGTCAGAGCTGAAATGACGTGCCAGAGATCGCGCATTAGCTTGAGAGAAGCAGAGCTCGCGCTTCAGCATTTAAAATTGTTAACACGGGCAGAGCTTGCGCTTCAGCATTAAAACTTGTTAAAACGGGCAAGAGAAATTCTTTTGAAGCAAAGTCACAGCATCCGATAAAAGGAAAGTCTTTTGGAAAAACTCACGGCCCAAATAGTTACAGCAATTAGGATGTGTGAACGTCGTGTCGCTTCTGATCTTCCTTTTCTGTAGGGATTAACATCAGACTCGACGTCACGGTTGCTTCGTCTTCGAATTTAAACGAAAGGCAACACTAAGGAGAGGCGAAGCACTGGACCATCGTCGCCAGTGAAAGGAAGAGACAGAGATGACTGTAGAGGAGATCTTCCTTTAATCACGTCCAGACATCAGCTCTCCCGGCAGCAACTGCCGTCCCGGGAATTCCACAACTCACAGACCAGGAAGCCACGAGTACAACCACGCTCGTGGGGAAAGCTCGTGGCCATTAAAGAGGCAGTACATCCCAACACCATGTTTACCTCAAACATAGGTTTCTTAACTTTCTAAAGATTTACATCCAAAATATCATAGTCTACTCAAAATACACCATTGACATTTGAGGAATCAGAGTCCTCTGATTCATCAGAGTTTACAGGATCATTTTCATGAACATGCTGTACTAATCTACCCTGTTTTGTATTTTTCTTTCTGCAAACCTTCCCACAATGTCCTACCATACAACATGATGCACATTTCTGGTATTTAGCTGGACATTTCTTAAAATTGTCCAAATAATCACTAGAACCGTAATGATAGCATTTCAAATATGATTTATAGTAACTAACTGGTTTTACTGTATTGTTCTTTTCATCATTTTTCATATGGTTTACTTCAGAACTACTACTTTTCTTGTTGCTGTGCCTATTATTTGGTAGTGTAAGACTTTGTTTATAAGTTTAATTTCGTTCGAAACATCTAGCTCAGCTTTAGCACATCTCCCCGTGAGCTCCGCCTTCTTGACCAAAGCAACACGCTCTTTGAGCGGAGACTCACCATTGACCCATAGTTTATCCTGAATGTTAGGATTGCCAGTGTGCATAATGATTTGATCACTAATAAATTCTTCCTGTAGATGACCAAATCTGCAAGTTAGCGCCAAAGTACTTAAAGGAGAAACATATTCATTAATGTTTTATTTTACCTTGTTTGTGTTGGAAACATTTGAATCTGTTTACAGCTACACAAACAATTGGTGAAAATTGTGCATCTAGATCCTCCAATGCTTGTTTAAATACATCATCTCCTTTTCATTGTTTTTTAGGTCGAGCCTATCCCATTCCGCAGGAGAATTTTAGTGGGCAAAATAAGTTCTCAAACCATCGGGTGGATTTCAAACAGTTCACGTGAAATCACGTGAACACAAGCACGCGCATTTCCCTACATCAAAGCCATCAGCCGCCATCCCACAGGCTTCCCCAGCGTGTGCAGTGCGCGCTGGCCTCACTTCTCCTCCCCCCTAATTGCTTGCACTTTCACAGCCGCCAGGCCGTGAGCTACATCAAAGGGTTCCGCTGCCCCGCCCCCTGCTTCATGGCCGCTTCTCATTTCTGACCGTCATCACATCATCAGCCTCCCTCCCACAGGCAGCTTGTTTTTAAAGAAGACTTGTTTAAGCTGCTCCTGCTATGTTCATCTAACAAGAGGCCCTGATTGTAATTACAACAGTCAGGTTTTGCTTCGCTTTCATGAACAGCTTGATAATTAAACTGTGGGCTATGGTGACTAAGGGTGAGCGCAAAATCCGTTCTGCTCGCGGATTTTGCGAATTTTCGCTAAATTCGCGATCCGCGAACTCCCGCGAATTTACCGAGAATTCGCAAATCCGCGAGCGGCGGATCCGGGGGCAAAAGTTGAAGCCTGGCCTGTTGTAACTATTTTACGATGGCGCCGGCAAGCTGCCAGTGCCATCCTGAAATAGTTACTAAGTTAGCTTCAACAGGAAGCTCTAATAGATAAAATAAAGCAGGTGCTCGAGCACCTGCTTTATTTTATCTATTACTGCTTCCTGTTGAAGCTAACTTAGTAACTATTTTAGGATGGTGCTGGCAGCTTGCCGGCGCCATCCTAAAATAGTTACAGGATATGAAGGACAGGGTTCATTCTGGCACGATGGTCCTGTCACAAAAATTAAACCTCAACAGGAAGCACTTACAGATATCAATAAAGCATGTGCCCTAGTTGAAGCTCAAATTCAGTGACGCATTCATCAGCCCAAAAACAATCGTGAGCATTGTCGAGGCTGGGCAGTTGTGCTTTCTTCCCAAATCTACAGTCGAAAATCAGCTGTGATGCTGGATAGAGGCCTTTGCATCCTTGACTTTCACGAGCGCAATCCCCTGGCTGTTCCTGTGACCAGGAGCTTCTTTCTCTTCACATGGTGGGCTTCCCAGGCACAGCCTCCGTAGTCGTGACCACCTTGGGTTTACTCCTAGCTCCATCGCCTTTCGTGGTATATGCGGCCACTGTAACAGAGTAGGTGGTCTCTGGTGTAAGCCCACCGATCAAAGCATCATAGTCGGCAGGTTCCTCCGGGTGCCACTGGGCCTCCGCCAGCATGACGTCCTTGATGATTGGCAGGCCACGTGGCTCGTTGTTCTACAGCCTCACATAGGTGACCTGGTATCCTCGGATCTGGCCGTGCTGCTTGTTAGAAATTGGTGACTTCCACGTCACGACGTAGAGTTCACAGACTTCACTTCCACCTTCCTTGGCGGAGCGCTGGGCACGTCCTCTTCGGTCCTTGCAAGCACAGCGGGGCTCTCAGAGCCAAGGGCCCACGTCAGTGTGGGCCCTGACCCACACCTTGTACTCGGTCCACTTCTCCAAGTCCCGGAGGTCCCAGCTGGTGTACTCTGGTCCGATGCCTTCCTTCACGTGCCTAGCAGGGTCCTCGCCACCCACCGCCTGGTAGGCCACTGAATATCGAGTAATGACACCATTGCGGCTGGAGGCCGGTGGCGCCACCCAACTTACCCGCAGGGCGGTAGAGCTCAGGCTGATGCATTCGACATCCTGCTGCTCTGATCGGTCTCTGACCTTTTATACACACCAGAGGCATGTGTGCTCGCATGGAATCCCCGCCCGTTTGGCCCCGCCCACACACTTGCGGTGTGAACCGTCTTCCCGCCATTTACCCACTATGATGGACAGTTGAAGCTCAAATTCAGTGACGCATTCATCAGCCCAAAAACAATCGTGAGCATTGTCGAGGCTGGGCAGGTGTGCTTTCTTCCCAAATCTACCGTCGAAAATCAGCTGTGATGCTGGATAGAGGCCTTTGCATCCTTGACTTTCACGAGCGCAATCCGAAAAAAAAAAATCCGCAAATCTGCAGATCCGCGGATTTTGCGGATCAACAATACCCAAATCCGCAAAATCCGCTGATCGTGGATCCGTGAAATCCGCCCATGCCTAATGGTGACGTTCTATAAAGTGGTGTGGCCCTATCATTATCTAAATGCACTATCTATCATGCGTTATACTTTAAATGGCTGCAGGAAGGAAATCAGAATCAATGTAGGTCCCCCCAGTGTAAAAAACCCATATTGTACTGGAACCTTGAAATAAAACTCACTGCCTGTTAAACATGGCTTTTTATAACACTGCAATTTGCACCCACACATATAATTAAATAAATATTGCTGCTATGTTGCACGAAATGTGATTTGTATAGCACACCTTGGTATACCCTCACAACGTTCTGAGCTAGCCGTACAGCGCGTGCGTTTGTTTACACATGGCACTGCGGTTTCAGTCACACTGCTTGCTGCCTGTTTCGAGGGAGCCTGGCATATGTATTCATCGCGCGCTGGAGTGATCCAGGTCACCTGTTGGCTTGTGCAGTGTGAGACTCACATTGATGGTGTGAGCGTCCCGCGGTTGCGGTACTTGCGTAAGAGTATGGCATTGGCGGGCAGAACTGTTGTGCCTGGGTGCGCACTCTACGTTGGCAACACACGCTGAGTGCGTTAGTAGTGCCGCTCGTGTCGTTGTGTAGGAGTGTCCCAGAGTCTGCTTGTGCAAGTGTCACTGTGCATGCATCTGTGCCAATGTGAGTCCATTAATTAATTGTGTGGCTGTCGGCAGATTAGTGTCACAGTGCACGTGCACGTGGTGCTTGTTTGCACATCAGTGTCGTATGTGTGTGTGGCTGCACGTGGTGCCTGTTCGCACATCAGTGTCGCATGTGTGTGTGGCCGCCTCTTTGTCTGCGTGTGTGTGGCCGCCCCCTGTGTCTGCGTGCGTGTTGCTGCACGTGTTACGTGGCCCTTGCAGTTTTTCAACAGGGGGTGTCTCATTGTTGCTTCGTTTGTTCCACCGCTGTCATTCACAGCATCCACAAGTACCTCCGTCATATCTAGATCGCCTTCTACGGCTCTTGCAGCAGCTGCAAAATTCCAGTCTCTCAGCACTTTCAATTTTAAAAAAAAAAGACAAGTATTATCGGGTTCATCACTGATATCTTTCCTGTTCCCGGCATGCTGTGCACCACAGATTCGTATGGTAAGGCTCTGGTCAGGCGCTTGGAGGAGGCACCGTTTTTAAAGGCAAGTTCGTCTATCAGCTAGAAAGACAGTACGGATCGATGGTAAAAGGCGGACCCGGCATAGGGATTCTCTGCAGCAGAGCAAACTACTGAGAGGACCAATGAGGGAGACATTTAAATACTTGCAGTATGAATGAAGTGGATGCAGGCTTTAGGAGAGAACACAATACTTTGTTTCTATACATGGTTATGCACCAAATATATGTGGCTTCTAAGCGCTTTGACAGCGAGAGAGAGAGGCAAGCATGTTCTTGTGAAGGAGCACGAGATACAACGCATGTGTGACTCGCACACCCCACGACCAACCAATGAAAGATGTGAGTGAATCAAACACTGAATACTTGTGCCAAATCGGTAATAAGTAACATCCTGAAAAAAATCCAAGCAAAAGGCCTCCTACACGAGAACCCTTCTCAACCATGAACTTTGAACTTTCCAAACCTGCAAACTACAGACCAGTTTCCAGAAGCCTGGATAAGCTGATTTAGAAAAGGTCTTAGCACATCTCCTTAACCTCACCCTGGGAAACGACCTGCGGACAGAGGAATCATTAGGATTCCCACCAGCCAGAGGCACAAAATCAGAATGACCTAAAAGAGATATCCAGCTTGGAGAACTTAAAACTTACAGAGGACAAAATAACTCCACGGCTGCCTTATGGACTTAGTATAAGCTTTCTGATACAACCCATCACCAAACACTCATTCTCAGGCTGGAAAGCCTTGAAATTTACAGAAAGACTCTGAAAAAAAATCACCTGTTACCTCAAAGACAGACGCCAGAAAACAGGCCCCCACTCACCTTCACTCCCTCTCCACAGCCCACTCTGCAGTGACCCTCAAGGATCAGTTATCTCACTTCTTCTATTCTACCTCTATCGGACCTCCTTACTGGTTTTCTTTCTTTTGAGCACCTTTGTGCTAAAAGTAAAAACAAATCACGTTTCGTGCTGTTTTTACCAATCTAACATATCCACCACTCAAAATACTTTCACATTTCACTATATTAATTCACCACTAATCCTTTATGGAGAAAAAACAGCAATGGACCGCACACCGCTACCCCCTCCTCCGGGTCGCCCCTAAGCACTCTGGTATGTGCAGTGCCTGAAGTTCGAAGAATTACTGAAAGTATGTAAGTGGCTCACCTATGTAGGTGCAAGTAGATACTTGTTGTTCCCCCGATCTCTAGACCCGGGACATGGCCCGGGTTTCAGGATATCTTCCCTCATCAGTAGAGAAAGTCAATAGGGGTGGAAGAGAAGGCCGCCTCGTAACCGTCACGGGCCTCGATTGTGTCTACTAATCCTTTATGGGTTCCGGAATAGCACTGGCCAAAAAAGCGCTTCAACACCCCAACAGGGGTAGCAAGCACTATATAAATAAAAACCTTTTTTCCCTCTTCTATCCCTCCACTATCCATTTTAATCCAAATAATTAACTATCATATCCACAACTCAAATTACTTTCATATTTCACTATACTAATTAATCACTAATCCTTTATGGGTTTCGGAGTAGAGTGCTACTCGCCGAAAAAGCGATTCAACGCCTCTCCCTCATCCGGGGTAGTAAGCGCTATATAAAGCAATTACCACACAATAAGATATTGGTAAATAAAAAAAGTACTTTCTGCATTTTGTAGGCATGCATATAGGCATGCTCCTACTAAATGACACAGTTGGCTTCATAATGGTGTTTATATATGTATATTTTTTTAAACAAAAATATAAGCCATGATGCTTAGCAGCCGCAATGCTTTACAGCTATGATACTCA